>NC_043991.1:19150869-19775869 GCF_902150065.1 Myripristis murdjan
TTATTAAGCATAGTTTGATGTAATGGAGTAGCTCAAGAAAGGTATATTTTTTACCAATTGGAGTGTCTTTGTTTTTAGGCTACAGGGGTCGACCAAGCAGTTGGCATGAGCCTGGTGGGCTTCAGTCTGCTGCTGTTTATATACTACTCTATCTGGGTCATCATCCTGGTAGGTGCCATTTGTTTCCCTGATGTTTGAGCTGGAGAAACTCATCAAAATTAGTATTATTTAGACCAAGAATCGATTTGTTTTTTTCTGAGGTCTCATGCAGCTGAGTCACTTGTCAGACCTAGACAGTCGGTCATCTGAGCCAGATTTCACTTAGCCTGAATGAGTCTTGGTGTGGCTCACTCCATAAATCACAGAAAGACCTTTATGAAAGCTAGACCCTGTGTAATAGTGGTAATGGTCTTCAGCTGTGAATTCATCTGAATTTACTGTTTAGCCCCAGGGCTGAACTGCCTCTGCAAACATGCACTGCTGGGTCAAGCAAAGAAATGGTTTGTTTTTGTGGAGATTTGATGTGGCTGAGTCACACTGCAGACCCAGGCAGTCTGTTATCTGAGCCAGGTTTCACTCAGCCTGAACCACAACTGTTGGACTGACTTAAAAGTTTTAACCCAGACTTCAGACCTTACTTTTTCATGCAAAACCCATCTGATATGTATCCTGTAGTTAAGGGAAGATGAAATTGCTAAAAGTTTGCATCACACCTTGTCCTGTTTCACATCTTCCTGTGTTAAAAAGAACTCACTGAACTTAAGTTGAACCCAGACACGATTCCCTTTTTATTTAAGGTGTTAGAGTTATTCAGTTATCTCTGTGCTGGGTCACAATTTTTGGAAATACAAAATAAATTAATAAATTGCTTGAAAAAATGAACAAAAAGATGAAATAATATGTAAATAAATGGAATGCATAGATGTTGAGAAATTAATCCAAGAATGTAAATTTTTTAAAATTCCATATTGCCATACTGTATATTTTATTTGTTTGTATGCATATTTTCAACCTGTTTATTCTGTACATACCTGTAGCATTATATATTATTCATTTCATACCTGCACTTTACAGCAACAGTTATTTATTAATTTGCACTATGTATATATATATATATATATATATATATATAATATGTTTATCATATAATGTGTATATACTGTACATTTGTATTTAATACACTGCTAAGCACTTCTGGTTGGATGCTAACTGCATTTCGTTGCTCTGTACTTGTGACATGTGCAATGACAATAAAGTTGAATCTAATCTAATCTAATCTAATCTAATATATATCCCAGCAGGATTTACCTCAGGGCATGGCCTAATTATTATGATTTTTTTTTTTTTTTCTTTATATGTAAATTTTGATTGGCAGATCAATGTCATAGCACCTAGTAGATAGAAATGCATTTACCAACAAGATTGAGACAACCCACAAGGTTTTGACTGACATCCCCATCATTTGCATATTGAAGGAAAAATAAATTAGGCCACGCCTTGGGATAAATCCTGCTCGAAAATACCAGGCACTTCATGATACAATATGTATCGTAATACTTTGCAAGACTGCACAGAATCGGCTGGAAATATATAAATACAGCTTTAAATACAACCTACTGCATAACACCTGGCTAGACCAATACAGTATTATGTGATCAATCAGGTGTCTCAAAACAATTGAAGGCAAAAACCCCATTCCAGTTCATTAAAATGGCTTTAGCACAGTGCACTTAAAACAGTGCACTGAAACAGATGTGATAGCATCATATGAAAACAAAGTGCATAAATAATACATATCCACACAAGCACCTAGAGGATTGATAAAGTGTTGCAAAAGATAATGTAATGTTCATCTGTATCTTTTTTTTTTTTTTTTTTTTGCACAGCTCTGATTAAAAATATGTGATGTTTTGTGTTCTTCCAGCCCTTCATGGACAGAGATCATGTACTGCACAAGTATTTTCTTCCCCGGGAATACTCAGTCATCCTGCCTGGTATTGCTGCAGTAATACTATTACTCTGTATAGGTGAGTGGAGGTCTGCAGAAACATGGACTCCCATAAACTAGGGCTGGGCACTAGATCAGTATATATTTATATATATTGATTATATATTGTATATATTTATATCTTTTGTTTTGCACCACTAGTCATTCCTACGGTATCATCCCAATATTGATATCGAGGTATTCGGCCAACAATATTGTGATATAGGATTTTGTTTATGCTGCCCAGCTCTACCACAAACATCCACAAAGGAAGGAAAATAACAAGAAAAAATGTTTACCAGGATTGTTTTTTTTTTTTGGTATAATCCATTGCTCCCCTGGGCTGCCAATCCAGAAGATTGTATTTGTGTCTCTCCATTCACTCCCATAGTATGGCAAAAAAGCTCCAAAAATAACATGAATAATTGTAATATACAAAAAAAAATGGGTACTGCGAATTGCTCTTTTTACATTACAAAAATCTGCTTTGTTGGTGTTTGTTTATGTGCTAAAAGTGTTATTTTGGGAGCTGTTTTGCTGTGGAAATGAATGGAGAGATAAAAATACACTATTCTGAATTAGTGTGCCAGGGGAACATGGAGCAGCTAATAAAGATATTTCACCACCATGGGAACTCATATCATGTCCAAGTAACTATTCAACCCAACACTATACCAAAGTTCAGTTTTGGTTTTATTGTCATAATAGTAGTCAGTCATACTTAGCATGATACACATTTCTATTTCAAAATTAATGACGTACTTATCTGCTCCATAGGGACCTTCACTGCAGTTGTCATGTGGAAGAATCGCAAGCCGAAGAAAGTTGACTAGACGATGGACGCTTAAGAGACTCTGCTGTGTGGGTCAGGCTGTGAAATTACCATCGATGATCCCTCGCCGTCTGCAAAATGCTCCCTGGTGGCTCCATTTCCATTCCAGAAATAATAAAGCAAAAAAACCCCAAAAGATTTCAGTTTGCTCCTGACGGATGTGTAAACATGACAGTTTGTTGAGTAGCAGTTTCCCTGAACTGCTTAGTTCACATTAAAATCTGTCATCGCTGACATGTCCAAAGGTTTCACAAAACTCTGGGAATAACATTTGGGCTTCTCCAGGCGTTGGCCTATTGCTTGGCTTGAGATGACATTCAGAAATACTGATGTAGGGATTAGGCAGTGTAAATTGAGAATGGTGAGTTTATACCAATGTAATCTGTGCATGTCAAGGAGATTCAGTCTGTAGTGACTCAGAGCAGCTAGGTGAAATGGAAAGTTCATGTGTGGGTTATGTGTGACAGCCTGGAACATAAAGTCACCTGGTATCTCACAGCAGATGGGCTGTTTTCACCTCTGCCTTTTCAGGTAATTGGCAATAACTTGGTAAAAGGGGGACCTGCTCTCTGATAAATACACCAGCAGGCGTTCAGGTCAAGGGATGGAAAATGTCTGATGTCCAGTCAGCAACACAGTTGTTTGTAAATATTGTGACATAGGGGAATCCATTTTTGTAATGTTTTTATTACTCTAAGTGTTGTAGGCAGCCTTTTCCCTGACTTAATTCAGTTTTACGGCTGTAGTCTGTTGCACAAAGCTAATGCTGAAAATGGAAGAGCAGCCAAATGTCCTTTAGCTGTAAATGAAATAAAATATTTTGGCTGTGAATTCTGCCTTGTGACTTTAAAATTATTGTATTTTATTCTTATGTAGCTCTATTTACACCACATTTCATAACTGTTAACAACAACAATAATACACTTCTATTATATAACAGTAGCAATGCAGATTATTATTGTTATCATTATTAATATTATTGTAGTAGTCGTAGTGGTAGTGCCAGCAGCAGCCTGTAGTGGTTACTGTTAGTCTAGTAGTCTCTGAACCATGGAAGTGTAATGCATTCACATGTGGAAAAGTTTGAATGGGACTGAATAAACATCAGTCATTGTATCTCAGAATTCTGAGATTAACATCTCAATTCAGAAAAACTAAAGATTTTTTTCCATGAAACTTCTCAGAATTCTGACCTTTCAATCTAATTAATTCAGAAACAGGACTGACTACACCATCCCATCCTATTAAAACTTTTCGTAGACTTTAATAATAATTACTGGGTAGTTGAGGAAAAAACAGCGGCGTTTACTGAAGAAACTGCTGTCATGGCATTCACAGCATAAACTGGGTGATGTGAAAAGCGGTGCGGCTGCTAACAGGAGTGATGTGTGAGCTGCCCTCAGCGGGCCGCCGGCGGCAGCAGCGGCAGCGGCGTGGGGCGGACCGGTGAGTGCATGCTGAGTGCTGCAGGGTGTGACAGGCTCAGCTGAGTGTCAGCGCGCCGCCTGACATGTGAGAGCACGCCGGCAGCAGGACGGACCTCAACTTGCTGCGTCGATGAGCCAAACGGAGGCAAGTAGATTCTGAATTCAGCATCTTTAATCAGAGGACGGGAGCCTTCATATGCACGTTTGATCGTTTATTATGTGATTTTTAGCAGCCTAGTGGAGGCTATCATTAAAGCTCCGATTATCCAAGCTGACATCGGACTATTGTTTAGGCCATTTACACCACAGCTGTCATATGAAACGACCGTGGAAAGTTGAGTGTTGAACTGCGTAGGGATGCATCCTTTACAAAACATGCATCTTTAGCTCAATGGATTCCCCTGACCTGCCAGTATTCAATCCTAAACCCCTGCCTCGTGTACTGTGTCAGTGGGATGTCCAGCATGTGTGGCAGCAAACCCAGTTTGTTATCCACACTGACTAAGCATATTGCTAAGCCTAAACATTAACCTGGCTACATCTTTGGAGAGCGTTTTCTAAACATCTGCCTCTTGGAAACAAAACATCTTTCTAAACGAATTAAGTCAATTATTTGCTCTGGAGGAAGATGCTGATGTAAGGGTACAGGCGTCTAATAATTTAGAGTGTGTAGTGCCACACTGAGATAACTACTGCAGCACCCAGGACAGTGATGCAGTGCTAAATTAAATAGTGGATAAACCATGACTGTTTGTGATCATCATAAGGTAAATAATCACCAATATAATAAAAAAAAAAAAAAAAAAAAAAAATGAAGAGCAGGCATTTTAGCCCTCCCCCCTCCCCCCTGCCCATCATACCATTATTTCATCATAACTTCTAACCTAAGTTTGATACTTCAGTATATATCAAAGATGGAGGCTATGTCAAAATCCTTTGCCACAAATTAGACGGATAAACTGATTTTAGGTGGGTTTACCCTCCCTTACATCCCTGATCCAGGACTTGAAAAGAGCACCTCTCTGCTTGTTGTCAAGAAGCTGCTTGCTCAGCATCACTGGGTTTACATATAGGTCATGTGAAGGGGACAGTTTAGTTGGTGTTGACAGGACAACTTGCGGCACCTTTAATCAGATCTCATAACGTATTATCAGAAGATACTCGGTGAAGCAAAAATCACACTTTTCTCAGGTCGTACTTAAAGGACCAGTGAATGTTTGGTTTGCTTAATACAGTTTACCCACATTTTACATTGCAACATGTAGTGACCCCATTCATCCAAAGTAAAAGAACTGATAATTGACTGTGTAAAGCAGTAGTTTCACTGGGGACTATTTTCCAAGTGTGTCCTAGGTTGGCCTGCCTAGCATGCTGCCATGATACATATTTTTGGAGGAGAGTGGCTTGACCAAGACTTTACAATACATATGAGGTTGGACAATGCAAGGGAGGTACAAAGTCCAACACTGTTCACAGCTGTGATGGCCCCTGGGTAGGAACTATTGGCAAATCTGGTCATCATAGCCTGGATTGATCTATGCCTTTTAGCAGATGGGAGAACAGAGAACAGAGCAGAGAGGAGGCATGGTGACATGATGATTGATTGATTGATTGTCTGGGCTTTTTTGCTGCTGCAGTACAGCGAATCAATAGAGCAGAGCAGGCACACTGTGCTGAGATATGTTCTACCCTCTCCAACTGCTTTCTGTCTTTTGCAGACGTGTTCCCATACCACACTGTGATGGATAAGGTGAGAACCCTTTCATAAACAACACCGTAGATGTGGAGGATAGATGTAATGGACACTTCAAACATCCTTAGCTGCTGCTTAGCCTCTTTTGAACAGTTTGGCCATAATGGATGTGTGTGTCTCCCAATTGGGGGTGTTGTAGATGGTTTTCCTCAGGAACTAGAGATTCCTAACAACCTCGATCATCTGTCAGTGGTTGATAGGGGTTTATGGGTACCCTTTTTTCTCCTGAAATCCACCAGATGTTTAGTGTTTTTACCCACATCTAGCTCCATATTGTTCAGCACACCATCTCACCTGCTGTGCAACATTACTTCTGAACGAAGATGTGTTGCTTGTTATGAGTCCGGCAAGAGCAGTGTCATCTGCAAATTCTGTCATAATTACAGGTGGAGCGTAGTCAGTAGTATTTGCCACAGTGGTCTGGTTCAATTCTGGCCCAGACCTTTTGCTGTCATCCTCCCTCTTTCTATCTAATGAAGCAGAAGTGAAGAGGTGATAGGATGCACCTCTGTGGAGTGCCTGTGCTCAGAGGGTAAGAGGTGGTATTACTCCCTGTCAGTTTTTCAAAAAACATCAAAGGAATGACTCAATTAAAGATGAGCTGTAGCCTACTGCAGCTTTAAGAGTATCCAAGCACACGTCCCAGTTGATCCCAGTCATGAACCCTCAGGAACACAGCATCACACACTGATCTGTTTACCTTGTATGCAAAGTGGTGTAGGTCGAGGGACCCACACTGCTGGCAATGAGTCACTCAAATCTCTTCATAATGGCAGAGGTTAATGGGGGTCTATGAATGTTGAGGCAGCTCACCGTTGATTTCTTTCGTACAGGGATGATTACAGCCTTACTTGAAGCAAGATGGTATTTTTGCCCCCTGGAGATAGATATGAAAGATGTCTGTGAAAATTAGGGAAAGCTGGGGCCCCCAGTGGCTCATGTGATGCTAGTCCGTGTCATAGCAGCCTGAGTTTGAGTCAGACTCAGGCCCTTTTCTGCAATATCATCCCCTCTCTCTCTACCCTGTCTTCCCTGCCTCTCTCCACTGACAGTGTTCAATAACCCAGAAATGCTGTAAAATAATCTTTAGAAAAAGAAAACGGAGCTGGCCGGCACATGACTTTAGTGTTGCTGTTGAGTCCAGGTCGGGACCAGAGGATTTCCTGCTGTTCAGATTGCTGAGTAATTGCTTGACGTCATGTTCCTGAATAGTGAAGGGTGGTTGGAGGAGTCTCAACAGGCTGACTGAGTGAGGCTTTCTTCATGTTATATTGTGCATTAAAAAATAGCATCTGTTCAGTTGAGCTGGGAGTGTGGGCTCATCATCACCTGGGCCAGTTAACCTTTCCTTTGAGGCCTTAATTTCTTTTAGACTTGTCCACACCCCTCAGCTCTCACTAGCATTCAGTTTCCTCCCCAGCCAATTTCTATATTCATTTTTGGCCTCTTTTACTGCATGTTTGAATGTATATTCTACATATTTAAATAGATTATTTTCATGTATAATCTATTCTATAGAGTGCCTTGTTACATCGGTGCGGACTTGAGCCACATGACTTTCACTTGGACTCAAGTCCTAAATATATTGACTTCAACTTGAGAAAATCAAGGAAGACTTGCAACGTGACTTTGGGCTTGAGACGTTTGACTTGGAAAGGCTTGATAACCTCCCTTCTCCAAAGCCAACAATTAAAAATTATGCAGTTAACCTATTCTTGCAGCCCCTTAGTGGTATGAAGGCTAAGAAAGTTATCTTTGACTGCTCATCGTGAACTTGGCTTTAATTGATATCGGCACAGACAGTTGAATGATGACTGAAACAACAGTTGTCTCTCTCATGGCTACCCATGTACTTTCATGTATTAATAATGTTTTGTTTGGGAAGTAATAAATACATATTTTTAAAAGCATCCACAGCTTGTGTAAATTGAATATAGACTACTAATCATTACTCTGACAAAATGGCATTAAATATCACTTTTGTGCTATTTGGAGTACGAATTCAGAGTTATCCAAGTTAATTTCTTTTCCAGAGGGGGATTCCCAAATGTCAAACCACATTTGATTCATAGCTAACAGCAGGCTGCATCAGGCTCATAAATGGGACAGACAGCTGCTGGGTACTCACGGTGGGAACCACCTCATCATGATTCATCTCATGATTCAATATAATCACAATTCTTTGATTCTTTGATCAATTCCCTCCACCTATGCCTGCTGTATTCTGTACTATCAGATAATAAAATCGGGTATAATTTGTTAAATATGTGTGATATGATGGGTGTGTGGCTGATGTTTTAGCTGAAATCACCCACACATGCTCATGTGCATGCACACATTTTCATTGCTGATAGTGTATCACTTGCTAAGAATTGCACTGGTTATGTGGTTTGCACATCCTGCTGATAAGTACCTGTTAGTAAAGGTTTACTGAGGTAAATGTGTGCATTAAATGCCATCCAACCCTTTTGGCAAAGGTAATGAAACTGAAAAAAAACCTTTGATTTGGAGGCATAGTACTCCTTCACAGCCCACCAAGCTGTTATGCTGTTGTACTGAGCTCCATAGTAACACAAACTGACAGTGAGGTGTCTATTGTGCTTTACACAGCAACCTGTTCTTAACTGGCTTCTACTTACTGTATGCCCGCTTTATGCCAGATAATGTGTGATTTTTAGTGTGAAAGATTGATCATTATTCATTTTTTTGTGGATCTGTATGTTTGTGTATATCTCAGATGGAGATGTCAGGGCCTGTTGGAGGTATAGTGGCGACTGGCCAGCGCCAGCGCTCCGGTACAGTGAAGAGGAGGAGGTGGGGGGGCTTAAGGCAGCAGTGGAAGCTCCTGGGCTTGTTTGAGATCGATCAGCAGCATGAGTTTTACAGCCTGACCTGCATGATGAAGGAGGGCTTGGCAGCAGCCGTCCAGAACTCGATCGACAACCCACCCACAGTGAGTACCAGTTTGACATGACACCTCACCAGCAGTTTGGTAGAGCTGCTTGCTGCTTCCTTGTAATGAAAGATCTCTCAATTCCTCTCTGTTTGTGTTCATTTTTTAAAGCAATCTAGTGAATTTGTTCAGGTTTCAAAGACATTATTGAGTAGCAGCCGCAGTAAACATTAGTGTACTCCAATATGTTGTAGGACAGTATATAGAATATTAAAATAACGTGAAATGGACAGGACTGTGCATAATGTTAACTAAAGTTTGTTTTTCTGAATGAGCAGCATCCTCTTTAATGCTCCTTGCTGTGGGAGGTCGGGACAGAGTCAGTGAAAGCAACATGACATCACATGTGTAAATTTTCTAAGGGTTCATTTCTTTTTGTAAATGATTTTTTAGACAAGAATCTGAACTTTCCAACAACAACAACGACAACAAAGACCCAGAAAGCATTTTAATCGGCCAAAGGAGTGAAAATTATGAAAAATAATGAAAGGAAAAGGGATAGCCCACAGGGACCAGCCTCTGGGCTCATGGGTTTTCAGTTCAATTCAATTGTATTTGTATAGCTTCAAATAAAACTGAATTGGTGGTTTTTGTCCCTTTTTCCTTTCAATTCAGTCCAGTTCAGTTCAGATGTTGGTGTTTTAGAAGGTTAAAGAGCTAAAGAGTTTTGTGGAATCCGTCATTATGTGACAAACGTATAGACATGACACAACCAAGCTGTACAAGTAAATGATTTGTGCTGCCTCTGTCTCCACAAAGCAGAAAAGGGGAAATGCGTTCCGAAACACGAGCCTTAAAAAAATGAGTGGTATTCAGTGTGAGCTGTTGCTGTCATGCTGAATGAAGAGTCACAAGGCAGTTAACCACAACCATGTGCTGCTGGTGCTAATCCCAGTTAAACATACTGAGCTGACTCAGCAGGTTGTTGCATGGCCGTCCTGTCTGTTGTCTCATTCTTGTAAAGTCCCAAAAACACAACAAACACACACGCATGCGCACACATTCTCAAACACACACACACACACACAAATACACACAGACACACTCACAGATATACATTGTTACAGTGGTAAAGAAAGCACTTTCTGTTATTTGCTGCTCCGTTTCTATGCCTTATACAGAATTAACTCACACTCCTGTAGCCCTGAACTGTAAATGAGTTGTAAACTGGCTCTGCTGCCGCCATTTGTTACAGGCAGTTTGACACATACATACACACTCACACACATGCGCACACACACGCCAGCTGTTGCTCAGAGGAAGTCATCTTGGGATGGTTCAAAATAGACAACGTGGCCAATTACACATTGTCCACATGTTGTTCACATGTAATGGATCTACCTTTCCCCCCTCTTGTATTCCTAATGACTCTCTCTTCTTTCCCTCATCCTAGAATGAACTATCAGATGATGATTTCAGACTGGAGGTCACTCAGATCCATAAGGTAGGTTGTTGGCTCTGTATCCTTCAAGGTAGACACCAGGGTGGCAAATTAACTTTTTGGTGGACACTCTGGCAGGTGGACCCCACCCCACCCCTAACAGCAGGCCTTTTGTGTGCCTGTCTGGTTGGGTAACCTGTGGTCCTTAAATGCTTGTGAAAGGCATCTGAACACAGCCAAATCTGATGTTGATGCAACAACGCACATCTGACCTTTAAATATATAAATATATGCTAATTGATGACCCTGGTAGTAACTAGCAGAAATCATGTCCTTCACCTAGTATCAGAAATACAAGTGAACTCAAATGCAGATGTGGAGGCAGAGCTGAAGTTTTCAGAGGAATTGAGGTTGAGATTACTGGCGGGTGGCAGATCAGACTGGTTATCAGACAGACAGGGCTGACTGGAAACAGGTCATCCAGAAAGCTGGCAGAGCCGACCTGGTAAAACTGGTACAACACTAAGGGCCTGAAAGCATGGATGCAAGTCAGTGATCTAGCAGGGAAAGAGAGCAGCAACAAGGTTTTTAAAACCCAGGAGCCTGTGGGTGATTTCATTTTATCTCACACTCTGAATAAAACCCATTCATTGTAAATTTGTATAATTTGGGGGGATAATTTTGTGGTCATTTCATGGTAATTCCTTCTGTAATTTTCTCATAATTTTCTAGTAATTTCACTAAATTCTTGCATTTTTCGTGTAATTTCTTGCTAATTTTCTCATCATGTCTTTTCCCATGTTTTTGAAAGAAATAAGGTGAATTTTCTCATTTTTGAGAGGGTTAACACATGCTGAAAGAGAAGAAGAGGCTGGTTGACACTAAGTGCTTATGTCTCCTTATTTGATGATGTAGGATTTCACCATGGAGACGTTTGCAGGCCCCGTGTTTGCCAGGCTGCGCAGCTCTTTAGGAATTACAGAGCCCGAGTACCAGCAGTCGCTCTGCTCTGAAAACTGCTACCTACAATTTATCAGCAACTCCAAGAGCAAGGCAGATTTCTTTCTAACGTGAGTCATCCTTCAATAACACACACACACACACACACACACACACACACACACACACGAACACACACACACAGGTGTCCCTTTGCGTCAAGTATTAAGTGGTGAGACATAGACACAAAGATTATCCATGTGTCAAAACCTGTGCCAGGCAGTGCTGTCAGTGTAAACACCGCCCGCTGGTGTGTTACAAGTCTGGAGGTCATGTTTAGAAGACTCATCATTTTTACACAAAATATTGTTGACCAATAACATCTTGTTTGCAATGGCATTCACTACTTTCTGTAGTGGGCGTTGAGAAACTGTGTACAACTGAAAATCACCACGCAGCAGACGAGTGCATGGTTGCTGTGTGAAATATTGACAAAAACAAAATGAGGGTAAAAACTTGGTTAGTCATAGTAAATAGAAACAAACATATTATATCAAAAGGCAAATGTTCCCACAATCTGACCTTTGGTGAACTCAACCTTTTGACAGTGAGTGATGATCTGGAGAGAGGCACTGGAATAGGCCACAACAAACAGACAGTATCGACCCTACCCCAACTAACAGTTACACCAGAATTTATGTATGTGGTTCTGTAGAAATAACAAGTTTTATAGGCAGTGTGATGGCCTGGGGAGAGGCATTGGGTAGTAGAGTAGGCAGTTTTTGAGGAGGGTTTATCCATTTAAAAGTAATTTCTTGTATTTTTTCTTTTCTTGTCTTGCACAGCCTCACCTAACACAGAGTCATAGGCGGCGCTGGGGTATCAGGATATAGGGAAGTTAAAGCCCCCAGTTGTTGAACGTTGGCAGAGAAAAGGTGTAGCAGTGTGAACTTGCTTGTCCCAGCTGGAATCAAAATGTTTTTTTTTTTTTTTTTTTTTTTTTTTTTACCTCCACACCGGTAGTGTCTGTGCATGTGTGTGGGTTGGCGTGAGACAATTTGCATTCCTGGGAAGCCTGACAGTGGAATATTCCTCTCGTAAATCTGCAACCATGTCATTAGCACAGCATTGTCAGTGTAACCCTGGAAGAGAGAAATCAGTGCTTTCTAGCGAAAGAAACTCCTCCACAGATGATACTCCATGCTGTCAAGGCAGCGTGGAGCTGTGTTGCAAACTGTCTGGCTAGTCGTTGCTATAGAAACGATACACTGCCTCGTTGTAAATCTTTGGTTTAAACTTGCCTTAAGTTTTGTGAGTTTTAATGTTTACCAATAATTACTACCAAAAATCATTTTGGAGAAGGTTCATTGGTAACACTTTACAATAAGAGTACAACAATTAACGTTAGTTAACGCTAGTTAATGCTGTAATGGTTAATTAACTGTTAGTTAATGATTATTATGGCATTTACTAATGTTAATAATATCTACAGTAACCCTTAAATAACATATAAATTAATACCTTAGCATGAACAGCATTAGCATATGATTCTTAGACACATTAGTTAACTGTTACTTAATGTTTATTACCTGTTACTTAATGTTTATTACAGCATTAACTAACGTTAATTGTTGTACTCTTATTGTAAAGTGTTACCGGTTCATTTTTGTCATGACAGTTTTGAGGATGCTAATCTTTCCCGAGCCTCTTAATAGTTGCTGCCGCCTATGCTCAGGGTAGACACAACTAGGGTTACCTCGCTGAAATATGGTATACTTACATGTGTTGTTGTGGATAGATCTCAATATTTGACTTGTTGGTTACATTTTCAAATTTACAGTTTAGCTAAATGTTAGTTATCCAGCCATTACTTACATTAATTCCACACAGTGAAAATTTCTAAACGTGGCCATTACACCACATGTAATGGCAACCTAATTCAAAGAGTTAGGTTGGTCATTCTAGAAATATCTCTCTAAATATCATTTGTATATGTATAGAAACTTATAGAGAATTTGTAGTGAAGGTACATCCTTTGTTCTGTTGATGTCAGATTCATCAGGCTGTCAAACTAACTTGACTGGTGCTCGTGTAAAAAATGCGTTTCCAGCGTGAGAACAACATCAAGTTGTGTTACAGAAGTGCACTTATGTCAGACATATGCCAATGTGTTTGTGTAAAAACAGATTATCGGGCGTCCCTGTAGCTCATCCGGTACCATGTACCATTTGTCAAGGTTGAGTCCTTATTGCAGCGGCCTCCAATCTGAGCTCAGGCCATTTGCTACATGCCATCCCCTCTCTCTGCTGACACTATCAAATAAAGCAGAAATGCCAAAAAAAAAAAAAAAAAAAAGAAATATATTATCAGTACACTGTGGCTGATCAGTGCTGCTGACACTCGGATCTTGTGTTTCTTGTGTTTTGTGTCTTTCATTTACTTTATTTTACTATTTAAGTGAACTGACGAAACCTTAGTAATGTAAGAAGGATAGGCAAAATAAGTTAAGGCTTCAGCCTATACCTTTTCTGTCAGTGTCTATTGTGTCTATTTGTATATATGTATATATATGTATTTGTTTTGGTTTTCCACTGAAAGGAAATTAAATATTATTTACTGTTTAAAAATATGTGCTTAAGATATTGTCTATTCATGTGTATTTGACTTTTTGCAACTTGAAAATGATCGAAATAAAACATTCACTATCTTGCCAGCTCAGCTCAGGTGTAACTTACCAAAATCACCGATACCAATGAGTTGTTTTACACTGGGGATACATTGCACAACTGAATGTAGAGACTGATTGATATCTTAATCCTCTGTGCTTTTGAATTTACAGGAATGATAAGCGCTTCTTCTTGAAGACCCAGAACAAAAGAGAGATCAAATTCCTTCTTGTCAACTTGAAAATCTACATGGAACATCTAAGGAAATATCCACATTCACTCCTTGTCAAGTTCTTAGGTACTCCCACTCACACACACACTCTCATAGCACAGCAAAATAAATCCCAATATAACACTTATACTGCATGAACGAATGTGAACAAAGCAGATTATGCCAATATAAACAACAAGTCCCAGTACCCATTTTTGGGGGGAAAATCTCTTTTCTTGGTCTTTTCCTATTTGACTTGGAAAGTATATCCAGCAGGTAGCGTCTGGAGGAAACCTCCACATAATTTTCCAGGAAGAAACAACCTGATAGTACCCTCATAAATAGTTGTAATTACACGGGACGTGATGTTTTTATGTTGGCATAGTCCACTTTGTTGGCGTGTTTATGTGCTAAAAGCTGCTCAATTTTACTTTCATGATGAATAAATTCCTAGGATTAATATTGATAGATCCCTGATCATCAATACTAGATCACAGTGGCCTGTTTATTGATGCCTTGTTATTTCTGAATTTTTGCTACTCCTGCACTCTAAGCCTCAAATTTGACAGGGAATGTTCAGTTAAAAAATGAATATTGATTTCAAGCAGCCTGTGCTCTGCTGCTGCTGTCCTCTGTTATTGCAGACATTTGATTGTGAATTCCAGTCATTTAAATTAAAGAGGAATCTACTACTACTATTAGTAAACCACAGCAACAAAAATACTTATCAAGTGGCTGTCAAGCATGTGCATAAGGACATATGTACGAGCGTGTGACAAGTACGGAGGTGTTGTAATACACAATATTATGTGGAAAGGGAGGTTGTAGGGCCTCATACCATTCCAGGCTGTTTTTCCTCTGTGCTTGCCCAGGGACCATGCCAGCAGATAAAAGAGACACAGAGAGCAAAGAAACTGAAACGTACTCACAATAGCTGTGTGTCCACTCGGAGTAAACGTCACGCATCCTATTCATGCACGCGAGTGGGAAGTAGAAAGCAAGAGGTTAAAGTTTGCATACCTGGCACCAACTAACTACTGCAGAATGGAATGGGATTTTTTTCCTTTGGACACCACTTTGTGCATTGTGAGCTTTAATTGCCTTGTACTAAGACCTCAGTTTTTTCAGTTTTTCGCGGACCTGTCCCGTGTGTTGTATTTCCACCGCTGCCAGGTCTCTCACTGTATATTGCATAACATCCTCATTTCAGCAAACACCATGAGTTTTGATGTTGGACATTATCCTCTGCCCAGATAGAAAGCAGAGCCCTAATGTCCTCATTTGATCTTTAATGCCGGTTGTTCTCCATTTTTCTTTTCTCTATTATTTTTGTGCTACAAAAGCGAGCTGCTGTGCTGACATCTGTACTTATCAGCTGCACTTGTCCACCCTGCCAAGGACCTGTAACTCTGCTTCAGACCTCAGTTAGCACTGTCTGACCCATAGGTATTAGCTGGGCCATAAGCACCTAGAAAGTGGCCCCCACAGCCTCACTGAGACACCATCAAAGAACAGAAGTGACAATGGAAATGCAGCTGGCCTTGTCAAGCACAAGCACGCCTGCATTTGGCGTGATAGTGGAAAGAAAGCTCATGAAGATGTGAAAAAAAATCTTAGATAAAAATAGATGCTGTATTAATACTGCAGAGGGTTTTGACTGATGGAAAAAATGAAGTTAGAAAAAGCATTTGTGCACACAGGGAAAACTGGCACATGTTCATACCATGCATGCCATGGCATGAGTGTGACATATCACACATGGATTTAAACAATGCAAGTTTTATAAAATAAGTCAGGCTTTGCAAATGAACTCAAACATCACTCACCTGGAATATCATGTGAAAAACAGAATTGAGCAAAGGTCTTGAGTGTCAAACTTTTTGAACACCTATAATGTAACATATTTCCTAATTTGCGTGTGGTTTGCCTTTAAAGCAGCTATTGTAGTAGGTTAAAAACACAATGAACTGAACTGAGTTATCCATGTTTTTAAGGTGTTCACAGGATCAAAATCCCCCACAGACGGAAGGTACTGGTCACATTTTCATCACTTTTTCTTTGTAGGATTTTGATTATGTGACTTTGCATCACATCATGATACAGATTTCTGTTTTTTTTCTTTTGCAGAAATACTTTATTGTCATGCAAAGTGTTTTTTATCCAGATGATCGAATCAACGCCAGGTAAGCTGTCTGTGTATCTCATAACAGGGCGAAATAATGAGAAAGCTGCACACTGAAAGTTTGGTTGACACCCTTATCAAATGTGTGAATAATCTGATGATCAGCAAATCATTTCATGTACTATGCAACAGGTTACAACCAGAGATGGTCTATACAGAGATAGTCCCCCTACAGGAATATATGAGGCCACCTCCAGGGGGCGACACACAGCACTAACACGGGGCCATACAGTGTCAATGAACCAGCCCAGTGTTTTTTTTTTTTTTTCTCACACAGCAGTCAATGGCTTTGGCTCGGCTTTCTCTCCCTATAGGCTTGCAAATGTTTGGGGCAAAATACCCTTTTTTCTGACTTGGGTAGCATTTTGTGTTAGCTTAGCATAAAGACTTGAGAGTCATTAGTCTGGCTCCATCAAAGTGAAAATTAAGCTTACAGCAACTCCGAAGCTGTCTTATTTAAACAGTGTATCGTGTATTAAAATACATGTCTTGGAATTTTTTTCAAAAAAAACAAGACTTGGGGCGCCCTGGTAGCTCATCTGTTAGAGCATGTACCACCAAGTCTGAGTCCTGATTGCAGCATCCTGGGTTCAAATCCAAACCCAAACCCTGCTGCATGTCATCCCCTCCCTCTCCCCTGCCTTTCCTGTCTCTCTCCACTGTCACTATGAAATAATAATAATTGTTTCAAGAAAGGTTAGATGGCTGAACACATTTATCCTTCCATCTATTGCTGTGATCTGCACACAGCTGAAGCTATAGGAGGATCCCGCACAAACAACATGATGCAATGTCTAAATAAGACAGCTTCAGAGTAGCTGTAAGGTTTATATTTTTACTGTGATGGAGCCATGCTAACAACTCCCATAGACCTCAAGTGTTTATGCTATGCTAACACGAAATGCTACCCACTGGAACCAAACCACTGGGTGTACTGAGGTGAAAATTTTATCGACATCTTGTCTCAGTCAGGGTAAATTGATAAAAAGGTATTTTGCCCTCAACATTGGAATACTCCTTTAACTGGATGCAAAACGCATATTTAATAAATAAATAAATAATTAATTAAATAAATAAATAAAAATAAGTTTCACATGTGAAATTCCTAAGTGATACGGTGTGTGTTGTGTTCCCAGGTATGACATTAAGGGCTGTGAGGTGAGCCGCTGGACAGATCCCGCCCCAGTGGGGAGTCAGGTCATTGTGGTTCTCAAAGACCTCAACTTTGAGGGCCAGTACATCACTCTGGGTAAGGAAACGCTCTCTATGATGTTTCTGTGCTTTATGGTCATTTGTTCCTACAGTAATGAGCCAGATGTCAGTGCAATATTCTATGAATATTACTGACAGCAACATAAATGTGTGAACCAGCCCTAAGGTGCCTCTTGAGCTCCTCAGGTATTTTGAGTGATCAGTCTGTCTTTATGAATATGAGTGCTTGTTATGATATATGGTGACAGCAAAAATGTGTTTAAAAAAGCCACTGAGTTCAGTTTATGCTACATAAATGCTCATAAGTTGGGTATTCTTGACTGTTTTATATGCAAGAATGTTATCTACTATTTTTGTTGACAGTTGTGACATTATGTGTGTATGTGTGCATATGTGTGTGTGTGTGTGTGTGTGTGAACAGACCAGCAGCGTCCGTGGCTCCTGCGACAGGTGGAGATCGACACACACTTCCTCCAGAGGTTGAATGTGCTGGACTACAGTCTCCTGCTGGCACATCAGCCCTTACACCATGATGAGCGCCACCCGTGCCTCTCCTTCGCCACTTTAATCATGAGAGCTAAAAAGTCAGTGCCTTTGCGGTCAAATCATTCATCTGTGATAGTTTGAAATCAGCTATAAACAACCACACCAAGGTGTAGCTGAAGGACCACATCAGTGATATTGCATGTTTAGCCTGATATCTACAATATGCTTCATGTGTCTGCTAATCTTTTCCCACAGCAACTGGTCATATTTTAAAACACTGATATAATTTTTTCCTGCCTTTTATCCAGCCATTGGTTTCCATTCATTTCACCATGATATGAAAATGAACTTGTAGAGACTTCAGACTTTTTTCATGGTGAAACAGTCCCAGGGGAAACGTTTGCTGTACCCCACCAGTTGTCAGTTCTGTGGTTTATGAATGGTGACGACTTTGTTAGTCACAGAAACAGCGCATTAAAAGCTGGATGTTTCAACCAAAAATTCAAATTTGAAAATGGAGAGATTTTGATTATATTTTGTAAAATCTTTAGTACCCCTGCATGAGTTGCAGAACGGTTTGTTGCAATTTAAAATGTGTAGAAAACGGGACAAACATTCAAAATCAGTGGTATGCTCCTTTAAGGCCAATGGTACAAAACATTGCTGTTTGGCTTTAAAGTCAAGAGTGAGTTCCCTTCCCTCTCCTCCTAGTCCTAGGCACGTGTTCAGGGTTGCCTCACTGTTTCAGTGATTTCCAGCTGAGTCATTTGTTCAAAATCCACCCTAAATATATAAATATGTTGCAAACTGTTGAAAGTCACTGATAAACATTCATTAAAATATTAGTATCATAGTGTGGCACACTACTACAATAATAACACTGCAACAATTCAAGTGTTTATACATGTGTGCAAGGATGTGAATATTGGCATGCTGCCAACAGACAGGCTGACACAATATTGTCAGAGACTTCCCAACTTGTTGAGTTCAACAAGTTCAACTTCTAGTCATTTCCTGTGTTTACATCATGTGACACACATACTTGCAGTGATGAGTAGATTTTGTTTTTGTGTAGCCGGTGAAATAACATAGCCTGCAGACTTGCTGGTGGTGATGCTGAGACCTACTCTGCTGCCTTCAGGGACAGCTCTGAGGATTTAGAGAGGACAGGGTTGGGGTTGTTGAATTGCTGGCTACAAGTGTCACTAATGACGGGCCCACTGAAGCTACAAAAACAATAAATGATTAAAACAAAGCAGAAACACACAAGTAAAGATTTTTTAATGAAAGGTGGTCAAAGGACGAGAAGGGCCAGTTACATTAATTTGTCATTGGGACAAAAAACATATAACCCTTTCAAACCTGGCAACAAATTACAAGAACATTTGCAAATACATTTTTTTTGGATTACAAGAAAAGTACATCTAGAATTATTAAAATATTACAGTATATTTAAAAGTCAGATCAGTGATGCTTGATCAACATCTTGTGTTGTCTTGTGCTTGGATTTAAGGACCATGAGTCTCCCAAGGAAGAAGAGGGAAGAAAGTTAAGGAAGAAAAGTTGCCTGTTGTATATCTAATGTAAATGTTGTAGTTGCCTTGCTTGGAACAATGTTATTTCCTAACTGTATAAAGATATGTCCACAAATTAGTTATTTAAAATATTTACCTTTTTAGTGTTATGGTACACTTGCGGAGGAGGTTCGTCTAAAACTTGACATTAACAGTGGTAGCAGGGCCACCCTGCACCAGGAAACAGCCACTTTGTACAACAACATTATGAAGGAATTCTGGCCACTTCTGGCCACACAAGCATGGCTTGTTGAACTGTGCTGCTATAAACTCAGATTCAGTAGCTGTAAAAATGTTGCAATTTGTGCTACAGTTTTAGTTGTAGCTGTCACTGAAGTCATAAAAATGCTAAACATTAGACTCAGGCAGGTTGCTGGTGGTGATGCTGAGACCTACTGTGCTAAATTTTGAATGTGAAGATGCTCTCAACATTTCAGATCTGGTCCTAGTGATGTAGCAGGTGGCAGGACGCTTCACCGTGTGTCTGATGTAGCGCCATAAGAGGATGATCCTGAAGCTTGCCGTGGAGCTAATCAGTAGAGAGATGCTTATACCTCTTCACATGCAGAATTTAATCAAGATGGTGTGAAGAAAGTTTGAAGTCTCTGAAAGTTAATTTTCATATCGTAGTAATGAATGGAAACCAATGGCTGGATAAAAGGCAGGAATTTTATATTTTTTCAGTTAGCAGTCTTAATATCTCTAGTCCTTAAGAGCTTTACATTACATTTTAAAAAGCAGGTATACCCTGACTTGTCACCAGTGCCACACATCTGTGTTTATTCAGTCCAATTCTGTTCCCTGTCTCTTTATAGATCTGTGAACCCAGGCTCCAGCCCAGTCCAAGCAGGCAAAGCCGCTGTCCCTGGGGCAGTTCCTGAGGACGACTCCTCCTTATTGCTGTCAGAAAATGACGGCTGCTGTCTGAGGCAGCCGGAGGCAGGAGGTGCACCAAGCAGCAGCCTTCTTCAATCCCTCCCGGAGCATGCAGGGAGAGACAGCGAATCCACAGAGCTTCAGGACTTCAGGGCGCAAAACCGACGTCTACTGCCCAACTTCAAGAACCCTCTGCACGTCATTGATGGGCCTGAACATCGCTACTTCATTGGCATCATTGACATCTTCACTGTGTACAGTTTGAAGAAGAGGCTGGAGCATTTGTGGAAGAGGCTGAGACATCCGGGTCGGACCTTTTCCACCGTCAGTCCTGCAGCTTACTGCCTTCGGCTCTGTCAGTGGGTAGAGGACCACACAAAGTAGATCTTGAGTGTGTGTGTTGTGGGAGGGTGGGGGGTGGGGGGTGGGGGGTGGAGTAGGGAAGATTGTCACCAGGCACAACTCCGAGCATGCATAGGCAACTGAATGGACAACCAAAGACCACACACACACACACACACACACACACACACACATACACACATACACACATACACACATACACACACGTGTGTTGGTATTACTATCTTTGTGGGGACATTGTATTGACTTCCAATCATTATCTACAGCCTTTGTTTATCCTTAGCCATAACCAGCACATGCCTTACCTTAACCTTAAAGGACCACACCAGTGAGTTTGCATGTTTAGCAAAATATCCACAAAATGTATATATGTAATGTTTCTGCTAATATTTTACCAATGCAAGCCGTCTCATTTTAGAGCTACAGTATCATTTTCCCTCCTTTTTTTCAGCCATTTGTTTCCATTCATTCCACTTCAATATGAAAATGAACTTACAGAAAATTGAAACTTTCTACACTCAAGTATTCCATCACCATAATAAAGTCGTCCACGTTAGTTTTCCTAAAAGCAGCAGCACTTTTGTGTTTTGATGGTGTGAAATTTGGCGGAGTGAAACAGTCCCTCTGCCTGAAAATAGTCCCCAGGGAAACGTCTGCTTTCTACAGCCAATTATCAGCTCTGTGGTTTATGAATGGTGATGACTTTGTTAGCTGCAGAAACAGAACATTGCAAGGTGGGTGTTTAAACCCCCCAAAAATTCAAATTTGGAAATGGAGCGATTTTGATTACATGCTGTGGAATCTTTAGTACCCCCACATTATTTGCAAAATAGTTTGTTGTAATGTAAAATGTGGGTCAATTGTAGTGAAGGGCCGGACATTCAAAATCACTGATATGGTCCTTTAACCTCTAACTTTTGCCAATAGGTCTAACTTTGCTGTCTTCTTTCAGTGGGGACCATGATTTTGTCCCCATGAGACACACTGGTCCCCAACATATGACTGTGTTAACAGGAAAATGTCCCCACAATGTGGGGAATACCCAATACAAACACACACACACACACACACACACACAAAAGAGCAACTTGAGAGGTGAGACTTCTTAAACATCAAGCCATGCTGATTCAGTGCCAGTCCTTTCATCTTTCCACATGCTCTTAGTGATTCAGTTCAGTTTGGTTCAGTTTAGTTCACTTCAATTTCTGTTCAATTCAGTTCATAATTTAACCACAAATATTGTGATGCCTTTTCCTTTAACTTGATGTTGTGATTACAAAGGGATGAAACAAAAGATGGCTGTTTGAAGCATGCCACTAATAAAGATGTTCGAACATAGCAATATAGAAATATTGTCAACCTGTAGCATATAACAGTATCTCTTCATTTATCAAGACTTATGCAGTGGAAAGGCAGGTTCCTGTAAGAGCAAATAGCCCATGAGTTTGCCTTTGGTTTCATGTAAATGTTTTCTAGTGGGGGATAGCTGCTTCATCACTCAGTGATTGTTTATTTGAGATATACAATTTGAATCTCATGCAAGAAATTTATTTGATTCGCTGTCTACTTTCATCAAAATGTCGTCCCACAAAACCTGTTTTATTGCAACAAATCCCATGCATTATTTTTTACTCCAATCACAGGTGTTTCCAGATTTTAACTTTGAAGTGTTACGTGTTACAATGTGACTACACATTTTGAGAACTGTGCTTTCTGTTCAGCTTGAAAAGTGACTCTTATGCTTCCTAAGTCACAGGGAATGTGATCAATAAGATAAGGCAGAGTAGTTTTTATATTCTTTGACACTGGGCATGACTACAGAAAGCCTGAGTAACACTTTCTTTGGATAGTTCCCTGGAAATATGCAGTGTTGGGTAATCCCCCTTTTTTTTTTTTTTTTTTTTTTTTTTTTTTTTTTTTAAGTACCAGTCCATTTCTCCTATAATGCAGTGACAAGGAACACAAACTTAATTCCTCCTCCAATTTACCCTGGAATTCTAATATAATTATTTGATTTATTCAGATGTTAAATTTATATTATTATCATGTGCTGTGTATGAATGTCTGATTACACAGAAAGACATTGTGATAATCTGCGACTGAAAATTAACTATGGTGATGCTACCCAGTTACATTACTTTACCAACAGGACTGAAAACTTTTTCATTGTCATTTCATGTTAACACAATACATGCTTGTGCCTTATGTCTGCAAACACTGGGACAGGCTTGTGCCAAAACCTTTGCCTAACGCATAAAGGATTTCTAGGAGCTAAGTTGTTTGAGGCTTTTCATTATCTGGTGTCAATTCCCTTTGGTCTTTCACTGCTTTCAATGGCAGTGCATCCAGTGACCAGCAGAGAACAGCATTAAAAATACTAAGGTATGCAGGTTTGTTTTTTAACAGAGTGCACACTTAGGATATTGGAAAACGATGAATTATATGATGTAACAATTATATGAATTTCAAACCTGTCACCAGTTAGATTCTGAGTTTTTCATATCATCAAAATGCTGTAGACATTCTGCCATTTAGTCATTTGGACAGTCAGGCTTTTATAACAAAAACTCCTGGATGCAGGTTATGTTTTCACTCCATTCAGTCTGTTTGTCCACATGAGGAGCATTTTCAAAAATATCTCTGCCCACACGAGGACGCAAGAATGAATACACAATATAAGCATGTGCAAAGAAGCTGAGGAGTGACTGCAGTGGTTTGTGGAGATTCCAGAGTTGGCCACAAATCCTGATAAAAATGTCTTAACAAGATCCAAAACTGCAGGGAAGATGATAATAAAACAAGTTGTATGGAGTTGCAAGGAGGTTGAGCTCCTCCAAAAAGTCACAAATGAAACAAATTGCTGATGATAACTGCATGATCAAAGTCTCATTGTGCATACACAAAAGAAAAAGAAGAAAATTCCACTCTGCAGTCATGTTCTGTGACCAAAAACACTGTTTTTGTTTTCTGTCTCCATGTGGACACAGCCACAGTTCTGTAATGATTCTTGACACCTTTTTAAAAATTAGTCCATGTCTGGACCATGGGACATTTCATCCTCACTCAGCAGGATCTGATTTATGGTAACCACATGTATTTGGAAAAAAAAAATCAGCTTATTTATCATCACGCACATGACTCTTACCACAATATATGAGACTTGCCAACTCCCATCCAAACGCACAGACAGAACAAATCTTACCTTCAGTGCCTTCTGTGACTGAGCTCTGTGAGCTGTAAAAGCCCAGGATCATCAAAACCCTGTATGGCTGTTTAAAAGAAATTAACAAGTGGCACAAAAGCTGCAGAAAACATCATGGACACTGTGGTCCCTTACTGAGCTAAGCCTGCCACAGTCTTGTACTCTCCTTTTTCTTGTTTTTCCTCAAAGTTCAATGTGCAAATCCAATGCAGTTATTTGTTACTCTTGCACCTCTTAGTGGAAATGGATGGGACTATCTATCCTGACCTGTGGATGTTACGATAAATGGTCAGAACACTCCCTGAACCTGACTAAAATTACAATATTAATGAATAATAATAATAGTCACAGTATTTTTACATCAATTATGAGAGAATAATCCATAATCCAAGTATTCAACACTGACTCCAGACTGTACTACTTGTACCTGCCAAGTACACAGATCTTACACAGACGTCCTTATCTTTCCAAGAATTAAAATGTCACTGTTTTGCCTATGAAAGAAAAAGAGATATTTGTCAGAATGTGAGTCACTTTAATTGGCTCCCGATCAAAAAACAAACAGTGGAGCCGCCCAGCAGTGAAGTCACTCTGAGAGGATGCCTATCACTTCAGTTACTGTGACTCAGTGTGTGCTTGGACTCTTCTGAGGAAAATCTCCTGCAAGGGAAGTGGTGAGTTTTCGAAAGCAGTAATTGTGAGCCAGCACTGGATCATCTCACTCAGTTGCTGAGTAACAGTATCGCGGATCTCATCTGACTCGGAGAGTCACATGAGAAATGCAGATTTGCAAACTGGATGTGTAGAGCGCAGAAGAATGAGGGAATAAATCCCACTCTGCGTCAAAATCTCGAAAATATATTAAACAGCAGACTGTGGCTAAGCCTTCTGTCAGGGACTCAGCTGAGAAATGCATTTGGAATTTCAAATTGAATGAATGTGCATATACAGGGCGCCCCAGTAGCTCACCTGCTAAGGCTGAGTCCTAATCACAGTGGGTTCAAATCCAACCTCAGGCCATTTGCTGCATGTCATCCCCTCTCTCTCTCTGTCTTTCCTGTCTCTGTCTACTGTCACTGTCAGAAAAAGCAGAAAAAAAATTAAGTTAATAATGTCTGGCACTTGATTTACAAAAAATAACTACGGCATAATGCACTGAATTATTACATATTTGCCATAAAAAGACAAAGAAAAAAGCACAACTCCTGCATTAATATGCAATGCAGTAACAGCCATAGTAGGAAAATGGATTACAGGAAAATGTATTATATTTTGCATTTAAGGTTTTTATTACAGAATGTGGATGTTATTGCAAAATGACTTAAAAATGTATTACATTTTGGAAGGTTATTACAAAATATGACATTATCTATTAATGTGTTGTATTAACCCCTGTATTATCAAACCCCATGATGCAGTGGTGCCACAAAATTGATGATTTTTATGCTTAATCATAATATCACAGGCACATTTAATTAAGATCCTGCATTTTACAGGTATCTTACACAACCATCAACAGCAGGAGAAAGGCTTGACACGATAGTTTCACAGATAAAGACAAAAAATGCTGAATCCAGTGTCTAGAGTGCTGTGAGTTTATGTCCTGGTTTGGTGGCAGGTGATGTCACGTCAATAGAGTTCAACAGGAGGGGACGTCATCTGCCACCAAAGACCAGGAACCCTATTTTTCACCACTAGAGGTCAGGCTTCACACAGATTTGGGTTTGGGGTTTAGCTGCTCTTTAACGTGGTTGCTGAAGGGTGTGGGAATCACCAGAGGCATGATGTGAGAGGAACATCACAATACAGGCAGTTCTGATATACATGTAGGCCAATTACAGCTTGAAATATATCAAGATACTTAATAAACAAGAATGAGTAAGAAGAGTGTAGACATGTACAATCAATCAATCAATCAATCAATCAATCAATCATACTTTATTTGTCCCCAGGGGGGAAATTTGGTTTAAGTTGGCTTAAGTTGGTTTACAAGGTAGGCATCTACCAAGTTTAAGTCTTCCTTAAACGCAACATGTTCATGAGCCCACACACTTGGGTGGCCACACTTTAGACCTTGTTTTCTCGCGTGGGTTGGATGTAAAGGGAATGCACTGTGAGGATTTGCAGATCAGCGGTCACAAGTGCAAAGACGAGAGACACACGCATTTCAACCTGTTCACACACTCACACGCCACACCTTGTATTTCTCACACAGGGAAATTACCAGGATAACGCCCACCAAGTTGCGCCGCTATTTTTTTTTATAACAGTGGAACAGGTAGAGGACCCACCAGCTATTCAAATAAAAAGAATATAGCTACTGAATAGCCAATTGAAAAATGGTATTGCTGTATCCGTGTAAGATTTAGATATTCCCACTACAACAACATTACAGTCTGATTCCAACAATACATTGATTCTCGCTTGCTTATGTAGCTACAGAAGAGGACCCCTGTCCCCACCGCAAAACCGCTCCCCCACTGCCTATACCGCCACATAGGCGGTATAGGCAGTTGCCTAGGGCGCCATCTGCTGGAGGGGCGCCCGCAGTGGTTGTTTACCGGCGGGACACCGGCGGGATTTTGTCGACACCTTCTCATTTAATGTTTTTTCCTGTCTATTTACATTGTAGATTCTCACTGAAGGCATCAAAACTATGAATGAACACACATGGAATTATGTAGTAAACAAAAAAGTGTGAAATAACTCAAAACATGTTTTATATTTGAGATTCTTCAAAATAGCCACCCTTTGCTTTGATTACTGCTTTGCACATTCCTGGCTTTCTGTCGATGAGCTTCATGACGTTGTCACCTGAAATGGTTTTCCAACAGTATTGAAGGAGTTCCCAGAGGTGTTTAGCACTTGTTGGCCCTTTTGCCTTCACTCTGCAGTCCAGCTCACCCCAAACCATCTCGATTGGGTTCAGGTCCGGTGACTGTGGAGGCCAGGTCATCTGCCGCAGCACTCCATCACTCTCCTTCTTGGTCAAATAGCCCTTACACAGCCTGGAGGTGTGTGTGGGGTCACTGTCCTGTTGAGAAATAAATGATGGTCCAACTAAACGCAAACTGGATGGGATGGCATGTCACTGCAGGATGCTGTGGTAGCCATGCTGGTTCAGCGTGCCTTCAATTTTGAATAAATCCCCAACAGTGTCACCAGCAAAGCACCCCCACATCATCATACCTCCTCCTCCATGCTCCATGAACCATGCATGTAGAGACCATTCGTTCACTTTTTCTGCGTCGTCGTGAAAACCATTTCAGGTGACTACCTCACGAAGCTCATTGAGAGAAGGCCAAGGGTTTGCAGCGCTGTCAACAAAGCAAAGGGTGGCTACTTTGAGGAATGTAGTTATTTAACAATTTTTTCTTTGCTTTGTATTCCTGGTATGTTATGTAAAGCACTTTGTGATTTTATATGCTTTATATGCTATATGCTATAATATAAATAAACTACTTAAGTACTTACTTACTTATGCCATTTCTTAAAATTACAATATATTATGTGACACAGTATTTTGTCACATCAAATTATTGATATGTTGTCTAGCCCTTTACTGGCCCAACAACACCACTTTCAGTGAGGCAAACTTAGTATTGTATTAACTTAAAACAAAGAAAACCATTTGAACAAGGAACTACAGTATTTTTGCGTATTCTGAGATAAGGATCGCTCAATTTTTAAAGGTGAAACAAATTTACCTAATGTACACAATTTGTTGGAAGTAACTTTCAGCTGTACTGTGGACTGTTCTGTCCTCTTCAGCTTAAAAGTAACAAATAATGACAGCCTAAAAATTTTTTTTAGTGGAGTCAAAAGTACAATATTTATCTTTGAAATGTAGTAGAGTGAAAGTCATAAGTTTCCAAATAACAAATACTCTAGTAAAGTACAGATACTCAAAAAATGTACTTTCTCAAAAATGATCCTCCTCATGTTCAAATTTACAACATCGTTTATGTTTGGGGTCAATATGACCCCAGCAGTTTAAACCTCCACAAAATTATTATAATTAAAATTGTTACCAAAGTTTATGTATCAACTACTTTCTTTGTTGATTACCTAAATAGCCCCCTAAATAAAACATAACCCCCCCCCCCCCCCAAATGCTGATTTTGTCTTAGACATGTCTGACAGCGTATCTGGTGGGGCCTTGAACCATTTTGATGACATTAGCAGCACTGAGTCTACCCTGTCGTTCATGTAGAGAGAGGGACCATGATACCTCTCCATTTTTGGAAGGTAACGTGTAACTGGTGGGTGAGAGACAACAGGAGGGTCAGAACTGAGGGTTTCATTCTCATCAGAGGAGGATGCCTCATAATTAGGGTCCTCTTCAACATTATCCTGTGTCTCAGACACATTTTCCTCTATGTCACTTTCACTGTCAAAGAGCTGTGACAAGATAGATAGACAGATAGATAGATAGATACTTTATTCATCCCGAAGGAAATTCACAGTTTTCAGCAGTATCCACAGAGTACAAGATTAAGTAAATCAAAAATAAAGAATAAAAGATGACCCTCGAGATCTAAAGATCTAAGTACCCAATGTGCAAAAAAAAAAACAATGTGCAAAAAACCAATAAAACCAGTAAAACCAGTGTGCATCGATGTATACAATGTGCATAGATGAGGGCAATGTGCAAATTTACAGTATAAACAGATGATAAATAAATAAATAGCACCCAGATGATAAATAGATGATGAAAAAAAAAAAAAAAAAACCAAAGCGGGAAGTATCAAATTTCTTGGGGGAATTATGTTTTCCCCTCCCCCATATCTTGTGAACTACCAGGGGCTCCTGTACTACTTCAGGTATGGTTATGTTAGGCTAGGGCCCTAAAGCAGAGGGAAGTTTTTGGAAGATTATCAAATTGCATGTTATAGTGACCTCAATGTCATCCAAAACAACCAAAACAAATGTGTGTAAAACGGTGTTTTATACAGCTAAAACAGCCTGGGGTCAAACTGACCCAAACACCACCGATGCATACAAAGTGCGTACAGGACATTGAAAACATATCATCATGTGAATTTCATGTTTACCCAGTAGTACCCATTAATTTAGGAAAAGTCATTAAATATGAAGGGAAAAAAATGGTGTTAATCCTTTATTTAGAGATGTTAAACACTGAATGGGGTCAAACTGACCCCAAACATAACAGGACGATTAAGTTCAGTATAAGTGATGAAGTCCATCACAACAGTTTAATTCGCTGCTGACTGCAGAAATGTTACTGCCTACAAAAAATATTTATAAAAAAGAGTTGTTCTTGGTTGGTAATCTTCTGGCATCAGTGGACCTCTGTGATTTTGCACAAGTCACATTTTGAGTAGAGTTCAAATGAATAGAGGAAATGCTACCTCTCTTTCTCATCATTTTCAAAGTCAGTTAACTTTGACAATTGAAATAGATTGCATGCAGCTGGACAGGTTACATGCAACCACAAGGCAGGCTTGCAAACTAGTCTAACGAAAAATCGTGAGACTACAATGAATTATAACCACAAATTGCATGCTGTGTGCACAAATTGCCCTGATGTTGGGTGATGAAGATACGACAAGCCTATCAAAACAACAACCAGACAGTGTTTTACAGGATTTCATCAGATAATGACATAAAGACAGTTTTCAACATGTTGACTTTATCACTGGTATCACTTGCCAGCTGTCACAGTTTTTGCATGAGAGAATCAGTTTCATATTTAGGTCCAGTCTCACCCTTTCCAAAAAAATCTCACACTAGTTTACAGTCAAATGTAGCCTGCAAATTCAAGTGTAACTGATTGTGAGCAAAATGAGCAGGCGAATGTAAACACATCAGATGATGCAAAATATTCTTTCTGTATATCATATAGGCAGATTACAGACAATGGATTGGTTTGTTCTCTGTTGCAATAAAGGAAATGTTTGCATATCCCAACCATTGCCAGGTGCGTAGGCACAAAGCCGTGACAACAAAAGTTGCCAAACTGGATCAGTGCTCCCAAATAAACATTTTGAGTCTTCATCAGGCATTCTCTCCTGCAGCACTGCTCTGTAGTTCACAGCATGTAGTTACAGGGAGAAACCTCCACTCACAAGTGTGGACACCAGCCCTGGCCTTTTTGGAGTCTTAGGTAAGATCCAGAGATGGCACCCCCACTCCACACTGCCCCATTTAGTGCACCACAAGAAACCACTCTGTCTTACCCACGGAGGGTCCTCCATTTCACAGCTCACCCCACACCACTACATCATGCAGCACAGTAACCATGCACTATATTACAACACAGCTGGTTCCTGTTCTGTCACACACAAAATACCAGCTGTTCTCAATCCACAAAGTCAAATACTGGCACCATCCAGGGTTTGATACTGATGCAAAATCCCCCATTAGAGGCCAAAGGCATCCACTGACATCTGTATGAGACGTGAAGAGAGGTGAAGTCGTACAAAGAGTTAGGTAGTTGGGTAAGCAGGCGGTCAGGGTGAAGGGCAGGTGAAACGCCACAGGACCCTGAAGCAAAAGGTTGTGAGTTCAGTTCCTGAAATCCAAAACGGGGGGCGAGATGCGAGGCGGAGCTAGACTGTGTAGTGTCCCTGTTGATGCTGATTTTATGCCTAACCCTAACTTTATCCAAATGTTTTTGTTGGCTAAAACTAGCTATGTGACGGTAAAAGCAAGAAAGCCCAGTGTGTCTTATCCCAACACCAAAGGGTACCTTTGATGTCAGTGTCAAACGCAGGGCCGCCCCTGGCCAAACTGGGGTCCTATGCTGCATTTTACTTGGAGGCCCCCCTCCCCCGTCCAAATAAAAAATTACCGGATTTTTGGCACCTCCCACTGACCACACAATCCCAGATGTATAATAGGAATAAAATGATGGCATAACGACATTCCATTAAACTTGACAAGCTTTATTAGTAAGAACAAAGTACTGTAAGTGGAATAAGCAGTACTGTATGAGTCAACTAAAAAAATAACTTCAAACTAGAATAAATAAACAAATCTGAGTCACAAACAGTCATCAGTTAAAAAAATTATTTTAACAAAAGATGTTTTCCTAAAAAAAAAAGTAACTTGACAAATATCTGAAAGCAGGTCAGTGAACTAAACAAGCATGTGTGTTACGAATTAAATAAATTCAATTCAAATAGCCTTAAATTGACCTTCTTTATTGATGCATAGATTGGTAGGCTATAAACTTAAGATAATATACGACCACCAACTGGTCAATTTACCACTCCTTTTTCACAGAGGTGAATGCATATGCAGACAAATGCATTAACAAGATATTCAAGAGATGGTAAGAGGGCTGCTGGAAGATGTCATCTCCAGGCCACATTTTAGACAGAGACTTACAGTAGTCTCTCTTCTATCTCATTATGAGGAGCAGCTAAGGTGTTTATGCAGCGCCACAAAGTTTTACATTTATTTCAGCAACATACCCAACTTCAGCTGAAGCATGAGCTTCCTCTTTTTTGATTTTTTTTTTTCTTCTTAGTTGCTCCAGATTCAAAATGCCTCTTAGAAGCTATCTCTCTCCTCACCTGCCCCATGGATTGTGAGGCCCTACGCAGCTGCGTGTTCTGCGTCTAGGGAGGGGCGGCCCTGGTCAAACGTGAAAACACCGATATTTGAGGCCGTGGGAACGAGACCATGTTGAAAATACTAAATGCAACAAATGTTCCTCTTTTTTCAAATTTGTGTGATTATAATCAATTAACAGGTGAATATAATTAAATTCCAGCCACAGCCAATAGAGGAAATGCATGTGACCTCATGGGAATATAATCTGGACTAGCTTGTTGCAGGCTGTGCAGCATGAAACGGTGAGGTGTGCGTGTCTTGTGCTTGTGAAGGAGGTGCTGTGGGTCGGTGTGGGCTTAATGCTGCTTCACCTGCAAGCAAAATGAAAAAGGCATGAATAGCTTCTGACCACTTTGCTTAAGCATGCAACTGAAAACAAACCTGCAGCTCTCATAGGGAACAGAGTGGGCCTCACTTGTTGGAGGCTGTGTAAACGCTGAATGTGGTACCTTGATTTCCTTCCCTAGGGAATCTTGAGGGGGAGACAGAAGGTCAACAGCAGATGCCACATAGAAGTGGTATCTGGGAACCTGAAACATTGTTTTTTACTTAAGTGCCTATTCAAAGTGCATGCTTATATAATGGAGCTGCTCCCCCTTACAGCCTCCACTCTTCTGGGAAGGCTTTACAAGATTTTGAAGTGTGTTCTCACAGTTTTCTGGGTAAGTGCATCACACCTTAACAACACTCAGATGACAGTATCATTGGTGAACTCTGTTTCTACACATGCCTTTGTTGTTTTGAGAGTTTGGCTGTAATTTATGCAAGAAATTAACTGGTCAGACAGTCTCTGGTGTTGATAGTTGCATTAAGGGTTTTGTGTAATTTATTGTAATTCTCAGAAGCTGCAGGCAATATATTTAAGTAGTGTACATTAAAGATGAATTATGCCATAAAAAGGCTCAAGGGGAGCGTTTATTTGTGTGTTTCTGGCCACAGACAGTGACAACCAATAAACAGCTGTTTGCTCTGAATAAATATTGACATTATGGAGCTGCAAATATTATAGCACATGATGTGAAAATGTCAAATCTTACATCAGATCTTACGTCAAACTAGCCAACTTATCAGCTGGTGGATAAGGTATCAGTAAAGATGAAGTCATGTGAAGTTTTAATTAGTGAGATTACTACGTTTCTACGATACTCGCGTAATATTTACATATGGATGATTTTGTTGGTGAATTAACTCATGTAACTATTTTTGCAGTTGCCATGACCATTTCTTTTTTTTTTTTTTAGATTGTTTTTTTTCGGCATTTCTGCTTTATTTGGTGGTCACTGCGATGGGGAAGCCCTGGTGCATTGTACGCACTCTTTGCTGGTGAGCCACCGGTGCGCCCCATGACTATGCTTTTTTTTTTTTTTTTTTTTTTTTTTTTTTAAATCATGCATGCAGTGCTGATGATTCAATGATTCAGTCTAGTGACAATTTTCAGAAGAATTCCCGGGGGTGGGAGGGGGGACGACTATTCAATGTCCAAATTCTCAAATCAATTCTCAAAGTACATAAAACATAACAGCATGTTACTATTTTTTATGTTTTCTTGTGCAGTGGATACCAAAACACTGGATTAAGAGATACGTTGCAAACTAGTCTAACGAAAGAGTTGCGTTAATGCCACATGTTATCAACCATGACACATTTACACAGCAGGTAAACAGAAGGAAGGAAAGAAGGAAAGAAAAAAAATACCTGAAAATTGGCAACAAAGAGAAAATGGTTAGAAAACTATTTCTTCTTTTTATATAATTTAAAAAATATAATTACAAGAATTAGGAATATAGTTTACGGGGTTTCCCCTCGTTTTTTGCGCTAAACTCTCTCTCTTTTGTTGTAATTTGAGAGGCGAAACCTTGCCGTTGGCCCAGAAATGCTGCTGGCGGTGCTTTTTCATCCCAAAACTGGGTGGTGGCTCCCGGTGGAAAAAGGTCATGCATAGCCACGTCTGCTCCCCGAGCTGAGGATGACTTATCCCGCCCTCCCCCCTTAACAACGTAATGACGCGCCTATGCCCCAATCCAGACCGTGGTCCTCCTCTTCCTCCTGTACATCCCCCGAAACAGACTCAACTTGCATAATTACCGATCGAGGTGTGTGTGAGTGTGCGTATGTGCGTGTGTGGGTTGGGGGGTTGCATCGGATCCCCCTCTCCTTTAGAAGTATATAAAACCCATGGAGTTAACTCCGGAGAAAGGGTTTTCTCAGGACAACCGATCACATTTACCAGCATGGGACAGACACGGCAGGACCAGGCGGAGTGCACGGACGTAGCGATCGACATGGGGCGGGACGAGAGCCTGTTGCTCCTGGCCAAACACTGCCGGGACATGAGGCGGCAGGAGAGCAGCCTCAGAGTCGTCACTATGCTGCTCTTCCTCAGCTGTACGGCTATGTTCATCCTCTGCAGCTTTGCAGAAATAAGGAGAAACCAAAGCGCTGCATCTGACGGACAAACGGTAAGGCTTACACCTCTCAGGTCAGGGATGTGGTGGAGGGTGAAAGACGGCTAAACTCAATACACTCTAAGGTCAGTGAACTACATCTGCGGGATAGATGTGCATGGACGCATCTTGTTAGGTAGTATCACATCGACATAGCCATAACTTATCCTAAGAGTCTTTGAATTGGGAAAAAAAACATGAATGAAAAAACACGAATGAATTAAAACATGAATTAAAGCTCCTCTATTGTAGTTGTGACCAAATTGAAAGAGGGAACACTGGACCCAATTGTTTATTGCAAGTCAATAGAAATAAAACGGTTTTAAAATTCATCAACACACAGGAATAAACAAACTCTAAAACAGTCTATGAGCTCCACATTTAAAAGATGCTCAAGTAGCCCACCATAGAGGCACCTACACCAGTGCTTCCACATTTTGGAACTCTGGATGGGTTAAAGCCTTCGTGATTACATTTTCTGATGCATTTAGGCCACCCGCGTTATGTTTTATAAAATCTATCAAATAGCACTGGCAGTGAAACTTGGACTAAAATGTCTTTTCCACATTCACAGGTTGTGGCAGCCTATTCAAGACAAGACAACTCCATAGAAGGTAGGCTGTTTCAAAGATTTAACTTGTACTCAGAGTAATTCTCTGTGGAAAACAGGGAGGAGATTGTCCCCGTTTTTACTTATGCAGACAGGAGGCAGAGATGTGCAGTCTTGCCGATACTTAGATGTTTGTGTTAGTAAACTGAACTGGGAAGACAGCACACATGTTGCACTAAAGAAAACTCAGTCTAGGTTCTTCTCTCTGAGTAAACTTTGGGCATTGGATGTGGACATGAGAGTTTTATATCTGCTTCATCTGAGTATTGTGGCTAGAGTGCTGTTTTATGGTTTGTTCTGCTGGGGAAGAAGTTTAACAGATTGATCGGCTGGATTACTGGTTTCCCCCCATAGGCTTTAATTAGAAGTCATCCTGGGGTCAGATGTGTAAAACTCCATGTAGATTCATGACTAAAACTGTGTGTACACACAAAGCCAGAGACATGCATTCTTTTCATCAGATTTATAAAGCCGTGTGTACGCATGGTTCTGTTTTAGAAATCTCAGTCTGTTTGTGTCTGCTTCCACAATCAGGCATGAATGGAGGTTGACAGACACGCCCCCAGTTGGCTCATTTCCCTATAATTTCCTGCTGCAACTCATTCGTTTTTTTAGACATGGCAACTAAAAGGACAGCAAGGACTTGTAACAGTGCCAAAGCCAGTATTGCGGTCATTACGCACAGCATTATGCAAGGCTCTGTATATTTATAGCACTCATCATAATGACTATTAATTCATCACACATGTGCCACTAAATAAATCCACCCATAATGTGTGACACAGTGAAACAGACACATGCTGTTATACTACTACTACTACTACTACTACTACGACTAATAATAATAATATTAGATAAATAGACTTGTGCAAAATCATACATGCACAATGAAATTAGATATTAACGACACTTAGTATATTGAAATAACAAAGTAACAATAATAATGTCACATAAATTCCCACTGTCATGGTATCCTCTACCACCTCTCCACCAGCCTGCAGCCAAGTCTCTGTGTAGGCATGGTGTGCAGTCTGCGGAGAGGTACACACATTCTCGTTCTCTCAGTACAGCTTCCTGAGTAGTGTGTGCATGTTTCTGTACGTACGCAGCGTTTACACATCTGGCCCCTGGCTTCTGAAATGTAAAACTTGCAGTTGCAAACTGTGTCATTTTCCAGCAGGATGACCACCCACTCTATGGTTTCTTTAGTGGCCTCCGAAGCCTTTTTAGTGGCAGATTAGTTGTGCCCAGATGTTCTAGAGAATGTATGCAAAGCTCCTCTGTGCCAGTAGCTGCTAAACGTTTCAATAAGATGTTGTAGGAGCTGCATGGCTTTGTTTTTAACACGCTACATATGGGTGGGTTTTTCATGTCTTTGCTGAATGCGATGCTTCTTTGTGTTTAGGTATATGTTGTCATCTCTGTCTTTGTTCTCATTTGTTGTGAGGTGTCTAATCAGGTTTCCCCCCATGGTGATTAATGAAGTTTTCAATGCAAATAGAAGTCATAGGAATTCAGCTGTTACTGGGCTTAGCCTTTTACCCCTGAAAAGTTTTTGAAAGGAAACTTTTTTGCATACATATATAACAAATATTTCAAGTTTCATTCCAAAAACTGTCTTCAAGTTCCCTCATCTTTAATGAAGCTGCAAAAACTTATTTTTCTTGTCCTTTTGTTGTAGCCAAGGGAATTTTCTCTTTTTAACACCATTTTTGTGTTGCATGAACAGAGCTAGGAGATTTCTTTTATCTTAATGCTGTATCCCCTGTGGTCCAGTACACTTGACTGTCTGCATGAACTGCAGGTGAGCATCATGCACTGAACTTGTCTTTCTTGCTGTCTACAGGTAATTCTCACGGAGGCTTCACCGGGATGAGCATTGATCTGGGTAAGATTTCCTGAAATTTCACCGCATTTGAAAGAATTCCTTTTTTCGCGGTGCTTGAATCAGTAGTCAGTAGTGCTCTTTATGTATGCATTTAACGAAGATATATGTTCTTGGTTTGTAGTGTATTTGTGAATGTGAAGGAGTTTTACTAGTTAGCAGTGTTCTTGCACCTAAAGCATGCTGCTCTCCACCTTGATGACACTGAGTGTAGTCAGATTTTTTTTAAATTACGGAATCAATTGGCACCAAGTTCAAAGGAGTCCCTTGACCTCTGACCTCCAGATATCTGAATGAAAATGGGTTCCCTGGGCACCCTGGCTCTCCCCTTTGCAGACACGCCCACCTTATGCTAATCCCATGCAGTTTGCACGACAAACCATAAAGTTCAAATGCCTTTTTTGGCCTGTTGTAAAATGGTGTTTTTTTGCAGACTGGGGCCTAAACAGGCTCGGAGTTGCATAAATTTGGTTTGACTGGAAATATGAGAATCAATGAGCCACATTTCATTCATGTGTGATGATGTCAGCTCTCACAGTAGCCATTTCATTGTAGTGAGACCATCTTTTGAAACTCAACATCACTGTAATGAAATTCCCTCATGTGACCTGCAATGAATCATAATATCGAATTGCAATACATAATGATTCAGGAGTCAAGTACTGTAATAGTATCGAACCGGGAGATGAGCATATTGCCCTACAACATTGTAACATGAAATGTGAGTCAGCAGTGTAAGAGCGGACACTTCGCCTATTGGCTTACATGTGGAGTCACCGTGTTTCATCTGTCTTCTTCATTCTTCTTCACTGAATGAGTGTGGTGTCTTGACTTGATCAAAAGAAAAAACCTACAAGCCACTGCTTTACCCACACTTCCGTAATAGATGTGTGGCCAGGGAGTACCCACAAACCCAGAATGCCTCTGTCTCTCTTTCTTTGGCAGCCTCTTTCTGGCCACAGTGTGCTGATTATGGTAGAGTGCCGTAATGGACTGTGCTGGTATCAAACTATTGTACTTAACAGTGGTTACTACTATAAGTGCACAACATGTTTTTAATTGTGCCAGGACAGAAAGACAGCACCAAATCTGACAAAGGTGGCTGACTCTGAGTTCTGTATGGAGGAAAAACCCTGTATATTGTCAATTCATATTTCAGAGACCCCTCAAATTTTCTTAAATCATGTTCTCTGGGGGGCCCATGTCTTATTTAGGGGGGCTGGGCTCGCCCTTGCTCACCTGTAGCTCGCACCCTGAACCCTGTTCGGTCTTATTTTTAAGTTTAAGCTATTTTCTTTTCATGTGTGCAATTTTTAACCTTTTTTTCTTACATTTTTTTCTTACATGTTGGTACAGCCATGGCATTTGTTACAAAGGAGGTGCCAGGCATAACATTAAATTCTTTAAAATAAGAACAAAAAGATACAAAATGCAGCAATAATCTTTGACATATTAGTAAAATATCCACAAGCCAGAACAGAGCTGATAAACACAGCTTTTTGTTTTCAATCTGGCAGGAGTTATGTAACACCAGCTGTTGAATCTGCATGCATCTGTGTTTAGAGCTCAGTTTTTGGCCTACTGCAGTGCTGCGACACCTTTAGATGGATTTTTTGGAAAGAACAGGCAAGTCAGATGTGTTTTGGACTGGGGTGAGCTGGCCAGTAGTCTAGAGTTGTACATTTTTCAAGAAATTCAAGAAAATATTAGTTTTTGCACAGTTGGGAAAGTCAAAGGCAGACTCACCAGTGGTGGAAAATGTAACTTATGATCAAACAAAACAAACAGCAGAAAAATGTAAGTTAATCTTGTTTTTTTCTTTATGTGAAATCATCTCATTTTGGGTTCACAAAGTTGATTTACGCACCTCTTCTTTTCTTCCAGGCTCAGAAGAACACGAAGATCCCATGCCCAATGGAACTTACATGAAATGGCGTCCTAATTTTGGCCACAATTACTACGACGACAAAAAAAATGCCATCGTTATCACCCAGAGCGGCAAATATTACATCTACGTGAGCATCGGTTTGAGCTGGAATTTTGATGATGAATCTGAGGACAGGACTATCAATGTACAGCTACAGAAATGGAGTGACAGATACCAAAGTGATGAAATCATCCTGGAGGCCTGGGATGAAGTACCACAGACTTTGTATGGGAAGAAGAACGTGTACCTTGGGCGGATTTTTGATTTGACGGCAGGATCTCATCTGAAGGTGTTGATCGGAATGGGCTATGAACTGATTGACTCCACAAAAACTTCCTTTGGATGTTTCCTCTTGAAATAGAGATGGATGACAGCTTGTGGGAACAGTTTCCCTCTCTTTGTGTGCTACATTTTCTTCCCCATGGAAGTCCACGAGCAATGCATGTTAACACTATACTTAAAATAATCCATGTAGGTTTCGTCATCACTCACCACCAATGTAGAGGTGTCATATATGCCGAAATAACTGACAAGCTGACCTTAGTCACACTGTATGTTCTTTGGAGAGGTAGTCTCATTCTTTCAACTGAGTAGTAGTGCTTCTTTAAGTAAAATATTTTCATTCTTTCAACCCTTTGAAACTTGAAAAAAAGATAAAGAATTACCAGAAAATTATCAACTTATAGAACAAACCACACACTCAAGACCACACACTGAAATCGCCTAAAAATGAACAGAAAATTAACCAAAAAAGTCACAATAAAAAACAAAAAACAAAACAAGAAACACACACACACATATGCACACCAAACAAATAAAGCATGGCCACCGTCTCTATGGGTTTCTGACTACTATGTAACTGTATATTAAACTGCTCTCTGGAAGAGACAGAGCTGTTGGAGAGCAATGTGTTAAATTATGAAAAAGTAATATAGACTTTAACAGTTTGTCATGTTTACCGCTGTTTTTATCTATAATATTGGCACAGTCAAAGAGATGCTGACTGTGCTACTTCCTGCAACTTGAACACTGTCTTATTGCTTTATTTCCACACACTGTGCTATATTATACATTCCAGAGGAAATGTCACAGAAGGACCTCGAGGAGTAATTGAGAACTGGGTTGTGACAATACGGCACATATTATATACTCAGGGTGCACTCTCTTGCCTATGTAATGTCAATAACTAATAAATTAAGTTTTTAAATAAAGGTATAATATTGATTTCTGGTTCATACTTTCTACCTCCCTTTGCTCTGAGAAACAAAAATGAACAGTTTTATCAAGGGTTTTACAATAACATCTGTTTTTACTGTAACTGTAACTAGTCACAGCTGAAGAAAAAAACAGACCATAATATCAAATGATTCAGACTAAAGATGGCTCAGCAAAATGGGTGTTGCTGCCCTTCAGATACTTCACTTAGTAACATAATAACAAAACTTAGTAACAAAAAAAGTTCAGTGTGTCCGTCGTCATGCCTCCCAGCAGCCACATGGGATAACTGATCAACAGGAAAAGTACATAACATGACATGTAGGCTGAAAATTTAGGATGTCTTTGTTATTATTGCTTATTAATTACACATTTACCAAAATTCTGCATTGGACCTTTTTTCATAAACATTCGGAGGCTGCAGAGTGCTTCACACAGTTACCAGAAATTATCACATCACTATTGTTATTACCTCTCAAAGAAGTTGTTTATGGAGCTGAGACTCGGTGAGGCCTTAATCACTGTGGTGTGCATCATTTGTGTTGAAAGACCTCATGAACTGTGCTCGACCAAGGAGAGTAATGAAATCACAATAAACACATGGCACTCATCCAAACTGGATCTGGTCCAAAGAGAGAAAATCATGATGCATTATTTATAATTTTCTGTAATGACCCAAACTGTAAGTCACATGGGAAGCACTTAGTTGTTGTTGTTGTTCTGCTCTCTGCCACTCTTGGCCGTCCCTCTTCATCTTTTCCAAATTAACAGTTGGCAGACACGGCATGAGTAACCGTCTTGCTGTGTCAGACAGCACCAAAGTGTCTGGCCAAACTGTTGTTGCAGTGGTTTCTAGGAGTCTGAGGTGTGTCCCATGTCAACCAACAGCTGTGTGCCTTGCACCAGCAATGAACTTGTCATGATCAGCAATGACAGTTGTAATGTATTTCCATACGACTGTTTTTTTACATCTGGCTCAGGGCTCGCAACAAATGAGAGTCCACACACTAATGAAAGGTGAAAATAAAGAAATGATTAAAAAAGTAATTATTAAATGAAGCATAACAACTAATAGGGACATAAAAGAAATCAAACGAAACAAATGACATAAAAAGATTAAACATTAAACCTGTTCATTGATTTATTGAGGGAAATGATCCAACCTTACACTTCTTGTGTGTGGCAAAAGCAGCCCCAAGCCATGACGCTGCCTTAGCCATGCCTCACAACTGGGATGAGGTTTTGGCGCTGGTGCCGTTGTTCCTCCAAACAAAGGGTTTTGTCTCATCTCATCCACAGAACATTGTTCCAGATATGTTGTGAAAATTGGCTTTTGCAAGATAAGCTGCAATGCTTTTTTTTATTTTCTTTTTTCTGTTGTTTTGTTTTTTGGACAGCAAAGGTTTCCTTCATGGGGCCCTATCTTGCGCCAGACTCCCTAAAGCGGGTTTAGGGAGTCTGGCGCAAGATAGGGCCCTCAGTGTTTTTCTTACAGTGGACACATTAACAAAGACTTGAGCCAGCTGTAGAGAATTCTGCAGGTGTTTTGCTGTAACTCTGGGCTTCTTTTTTATCTCTTTGAGGATTGCACATTGGGCTCTCCCTGTGATCTTTAGTAAGTAAGTAAGTAAGTACACTTTATTAATCCCACAAGGGGAAATTCCAATTTAAGTTACATCCCGTCCCAGGATCAGGAGAACTTCGGGTCAGCCACCGTGCGCGGCGCCCCTTTACAGGACACCCACTCCTAGGAAGAGTTGCAGTCCTGAGTTTCCTCCATTTATAAACAGTTTGTCTCATTGTGGATTGATGGAACACCCAGATCTTTAGAGAGGATTTTGTAGCCTTTGCCAATTTTGTGCTTTTGTGTTCGAGGCATAGTTCACACCAACCAAGCCTTCCTGAGAGGAACAGACTTGGTCAGTAAGCGGACTGGGAGTGCTGGCAGGACACCTACAACACACACTTCCAACCTCATCACCTTGATCAAAGCAGCTGTTTCCATTAGCTTTTGGAGAGATCGGTAGCACAGAGGTTCATATGCTGTTGCCTCACACAAATATGTAATATTAGATAATTTTCCTCAATAAATAAATGAATAGGTTTAATGTGTTTGTTTCATTTGTGTAATTCAGTTCCCTTTTTCTAGTTGTAGGAATATCTGGCAGGTTTTAGATCACATTTATACAGAAACAGAAAAAATTCACAAACTTTCTGGCACCACTGTACATACACTATATGGACAAAAGTGTTGGGCCATGATCATTGAATTCAGGTGTTTCAGTTTCAGTCCCATTGCCACAGCTGTATAAAATCAAGCATCCAGCCATGCAGTCTGCCTTTACAAACATTTGTGAAAGAATGTCTCATTCCAAAGAGCTTTTTTTTTTTTTTTTTTTTTTTTTAAATTATTATTATACTTTCTTGAACATGATAAAAAGACAAACAGAAGTATGACATGTAAGTAATATGAGCAAACAAAAGCTAAATTCATCAATCGTCAACCGAATAATATAGTTCATGTTCAAAGGGTTAGGAAGAAGCCAGAAGCTTTTCAAGTCCTATCCCTTCATACTGGCTTTGTGACTCAAAAACAACAAATCATTGTTCTCTGCTCAAATCCAATCATCCTGAAAAAAAGGAAAAGAAAAAGAGCTCACTGAATGGACGAGTCTGGGTTTGGTGAATGCCAAGAGAACGTTCCATGCCTGACTGCATTGTGCCAACTGCAAGTTTGGTGGAGGAGGGTTAATGCTGTTGGCTTGTTTTTGGGAAATCTTAACGCTTCAGCTCACCCAGATATTTTGGAAAATTCTCTGCTTCCAACTTTGTGGGAACAGGTTGGAGAAAACCTTTTTCTGTTCCACCATGACTGTGCCCCAGTGCACAAAGCAAGCTCTATAGAGGCATGAGTGGGCGTTTTTCGTGTGGAAGAACTTGATTGGCCCGCAAAGAGCCCTGACCTCAACCCCATCCATCCCTTTTGAGATGAATTAGAATAGAGATCATCCGTGTCTGACCTCAAAAATCCTCTTCTGAACGAACGGGCAAAAACTCCCACAGACAAACTCCAAAATCTTGTAGAAAGCCTTCCCAGAAGAGTGAAAGCTGTTGTAGCTGCAAAGAGGGGACTCCACATTAATGCATCAAAATTCTCAGGTATTTCCTGTTTCCTCAAGTATATTTTCAAGAACAGATTATCACATCTGCATATATGTATAAAAGGGCAATATGGCCATTTGATCAGGGCCAAAACCACCATTTCAACATTGGGGGGGGACAGATATTGAATTTGCTATTGAATTGCTAATATATTCCAGCAATATTGGGGGGGACATTTTTGGAGTCCCTGAACATTGTATATGTCCATATACAATGTATATGGACGTTTGGTCCCTGCATTTGATAACCAAATAATATTGGTGTACAATTGTCCCTCGCTATAACGCGGTTCACCTTTCCACGCCACGCAGTTTCGCGGATTTTTTTTTTTTTTAACAGCGCATTGTGTTCTACGTCCTGATTGGCTAAGGGACTCTCCTCCGCGCCGTGTCTCCTGTACAGTACAGAATGCATTCATTCTATAATACTGGACTTATTTTTCTAAGAAGGTTTGAACTTTGAGTGTTTAAACAAGAGAGAAAGTGAGAAAATGTTAATGCCTGTCTGAGAAAAGTGTATAAAGTGTGTAGTGAGGGGTTTTACAGCCTTAAAACATCTATAATAATTGTAAAAAAATAAAGCAGACTACTTCGCGGATTTCGCCTATTGCGGGTTATTTTTAGAACGTAACTCCCGCGATTAACGAGGGACCACTGTATTGATGTATGGTACATTTTCACACCAAAGATGTTGGCAAGTCTTCAAGTCTGTGCTGAATAACATCAGTCAGTCCCTGACTGATGTTATTCAGGCGGGGGGGGGGGGGGGGGGGGGGGGGGGGGGGGGGCGGCACACACACACACACTTCATATGCATACCTTAACAATAGGGCTGCATACAGTCCTATGCCTGAATTAATAGCCTACACCTCTTATTTTTCCCGATTTCCCGAGCATTTATATGGGCTAGGCAAACTTCAATCCACATGATAAAAATTAATCTATGGACCACCAAAGTAACGTTTGACTGTTTAATTAAATCAACTTAACCACGGTTGGAGGGGGTGTGCTCCAGTAGGGGAGACTGGGGTAAGATGAGCCATTTTTCATATTTAAGATCACTACATCAAGGCAATCATAGTTTTGTCGCTAACTAATATATCTGCATATATTTCAGGATGTTGTGCATCTCTTCAAACAAACAGAATGAGTGTAAACATAACTGTTTCCATAATATAGCATGTCCAAAAAAAGTGGTCTCGTGGCACAACTTACCCCGTGTATGGGGTAAGTTGAGCATAGGAGCGGGGTAAGTTGAGCCATATCCCTACTACCCCTCCACCTTCCTCCCCACCTCCATCCCACCCCTCCCTCACCTTCTCCCTCCCTAAATAACAGTCACTTCTTTACATTCATGTATATTTTTATGTATTAAACACAATTCAACAGGTACAATAAACAGCTGTTTTAACATACCTTAAAGTGCGCTTGGGAAGAGAACATTAACAGCTGTGTTTTTGGAAAGAAAACACTAGAACACTAGTTTCTTGGTGTCCTTGCTGACAGTAAGGTCAGTAATGAACATATGAACGTAACATATTTGAACATTGAACCAAAATACACTTACCCCATACACTTAATAAATAATTAATATTTATTTATTTATTTGTTTGTTTATTTATTCATTCATTCATTCATTCATTCATTCAATATTTAATATTTATTTAATATTTAAGACATTTAGGCTACAGCCAAAATACACTTATTAAGTGTATGGGGCTTGACTTAAGCCCTTTGCTCCTCTTGGGTGCATAGGCCACGGACAAATATCCTCCATTTCACTCTGTTCGTGGCTTTTTGCTCAAGCTCTCCCCAGTTGAGCCCACTCTCCGACATTTCTGCCTCTACACTTCTTCTCCAGCCGTTCCTGGGGCGGCTCAACTTACCCCAGAGCTACCATTTTGACTTTTTTAGTCCCCACAACTAAAATGGTGCACTTTTATGCTAGGTTTATGACCTCATGTTGTAGCACATAGATACCACAACTGATGTATAAAACAAATTTAAAATTATCTATTTTGGTCTTAACACAATTCTCAGGAAACTGACTGAATTCACTTTCAAGGGTAAAAAATGTTTTTTTTGGAAATAAATGTCTAACCACTTTACCCATGTGGTTCTTACCTTCACAGACTCCATGAAATGATGCCTTCCTTTTAAATATTTGGTCAAATGATCAATCTTTTTTACCGTTTCCTAGAAACAGGGGGTGGCTCAACTTACCCTTTGGCTCAACTTACCCCAGTCTCCCCTACGGTACGGGCGCTCATGGTACGGGCGCTCATGCACGAGCACATGCACAGTCATGCACGCAGCGTGCGAACGTGGATACAACGTAAATTATACCGTCCTCCTGCTTCCGCAAAATAGTTTAATGCGCGCAGTGCGATTAACTGCGAGTCGTGGCATTGCACAATCAATAATCAACTTATAATAGTAATCAACCAGATCCAGCACACCTGACCGGATGGAGTGGAAAAATTTACAATAGAAAACAAGTCAGATTTGGCGTGAGATTTCTCTCTCAAGCGTGAGATTGAGGCTGAATGCGTGGGAGTTGGAAACCCTGCATCTGCACGCACACACGTCAAAGACTGGTGCATCAGTTTAGGCAAATAACCTCTCAGTAGCGATCTGTAATTTTCCTCTATCAGTCCCCACATGTTCAATATTCATCAACCTGACAAGACTTGAATAAGGAGTGGGAGAGAGGGAGAGCATTCAGGATAGCTTTTGTAATATGGGTGTAACTAGACCGGATCCCAAAGAAGAAGAACCTAAAAATAGAAATCCGTTCAGCCCACGTGTTGATTTGTATCAGACAGAGGGAAATCTGTGGGAAGTTACATGTATTATATTGAGGATTCCTGTGGTGAGTGAGTCATGGGAAGGTGCTGGCGGTGTCTTTTATACTTGTGTTACAATTGGCCGTATAGTTCAATGTTTCTTGCATTATCCAATGTATTACATAGTTCAGGACAGCTTGGCTGCTAAGCAGAAGATAGACACAGCAGGAGCCAGATGTACTTTCTCTATCTTGTTATTTAGGTCTGTTGCATTAGATACACGCCCAGTCAACATTCACACACATAGCATAGCACATTCCAGAAACAAGGCATGGACAGTGGTTGGCCTGTCCATGCCCGGGTAACTGGCCAATTATTCTTGTTTGCGTTTAAGTCCAACGGTATGTACGGGGCAGGCCCAGCCCAAGAACATAAATGTGTATCATTTCCTGATATCGGGGCTCATTCTGACTGAGATTCTGCGGGAGCTCTGTCACTTTGAGACCAGCGCTGCCTTGCTTTATATGTGACCATAATAAATATTGCATCAGAAAATTGAAGACTGACTCCGGTCTGTTCTTGGGCTTTCAACAAAGAATCGTTGAATCGAAGAATCGCACTTGTTGGTGCTTGTTTGGTTCAAGGTAGCAAGACCTAATCAGGTTCAGGTTCAGATTACTTTATTCGTACTCGTAGGTAGATTTGTCTTGCAGTGAGTTGTCCATACACACATACAACATTACATCATACAAACATGATAACCAGAAACCATGGTAAAAGTGCTCCATAGGTCAAGGCTCCACCAATAAACACACAGATTCAGGGCCGTGCAAAGACATTTGGAGGGGCAGGTGCTCAAAGTTAAAAGGGGCCACATGGAGCACAAATTTGAAACACGATACAGAAACATACCTTACAATATAACTGGTTGAATTGTAGCAACCCATATTCATAAAGAATGTAACATGGAATCACAACATACCATATCATTGTCCACACCTCATATATTTGTTTTACCTGATGGGGTACACTGAACAGCTTCTGCTGAAGGGGTTGGTGAGGAGGCTGCTGCTGCTGCTGATATTGCTGGAGGTGGGCTGTATTGATCTGAGAGTGTAGACACTAAAAAGAGCATGGGAGAGATAGTAGCTGACTAAACAAGTGTTATGTGATCATGACAAAATGTAAAGATAACTAACACTGAAAATGGCTCACTATAACTGACCTGCCATACTGCTGATAGTTTAGAGGAGACTACTTGCTGAGAGAGGCTGCAGCCAAGGCTGACTGCTTGAACTAAACAGAACAAGTTGCTCATTCTTAAACTGAAAGGGGAACATTAATGGGGGGAAGAGAATAAAGGAGGGGTGGAGGTACAGCCTATATCCACAAAACCATAATTCAAGCTGTGCATTAATTTAGGACATATGAAGATAATGGATTAAGTTGAATTTAGATCACCATTAGACACTGGACTGTTTAACTGTAGCTACTCTTCTTGGAGTCCTTGCTTTTCAGTTTTAATCAAATTGGAGGACAAAAATTAATCAATTATGACACCTCTTTATTTTAATTTCACAGCTTTATTTTTGTTTTCTAACCTCAGTAAAACCAAATGGGGCACGTCAGGGCAGTGAGGACACGTCGTGTATCATGTGACCAACTAAGGTAGATCTAAATTATTATTATTTTGTTTTATTTATTATTATTTTGGGCCACACAGACAGACTTTCACACACACACTTACAAAAAAAAAAAATAATAATAATAAAATAAAATAAAAAACATCACTTTGGGCATCAAGGGGCAAAGGGGCAGGTGCACCAGCGCCCTTCGCCCCCTCCCTCTGCACGTGCCAGCACAGATTTCCTAAAACACAAAATGATGAGAGTAAAATGAGTTTAAAGCAAGGATATAAAGAGTTTAAAAACCCGGATATTTAGATACAATAAAATAACAAAAATAAAAATACACAAATAAATAAATAAGGCCTGTGCACAGTATCTAGTTATAGCTTGTTCAACTCTATGATGGCAGCAGGAACAAAACTGTTCCTATAACGTTTTGTCTTGCATTTTGGGACCAAGTACCTCCGTCTGGAGGGGAGAAGCTGGAATTCACAATTCAAAGGGTGAGAGTCATCATTTAAAATAAAAAAAGCAATCCTCTGTAGCTGTCTAACATACAGGGATGCTGGGAAAAGCTGAAACTCACCAATCAGTCGAGAGGACCATTTGACTATTTGGTTTAAGGCATTCCTCTCTTTTAAGGATATTATTTGTCATATAGTAGCCAGCATGCATATAGAGTAATAGTAGTGACCCTAATAAGAATATATATCTGTACACACATATACATATAATTGTAATAATGGTAATATTGGCCAAAAAAAAAAAAAAAAAAAAAGAACTTGGTTGATACTTGAGGCATGACTCTCTCACCCACTAGAAGCTAAATATAAAAGTGAACCTCCAAGCTACAATCAATAAACAAACAATGAAGGATAATATTCCCATTAGGTGGAGCTGGCCCATGAAATAGAATCTGGGGCTGATGAGTGAAATTGCTATTTATCAGATCACGATATCTTCATTACACATGAAAAGAGGTTTCAATGCTGTAATGCTGCAACCATCTGAAAACCGAAAGCCCACGGCTGCACATGTAGTAGTATGATGAAATCTGGGCTTGATCAGTGAAAACGTCACTGGTGAAGTTAGACAGCAACCTGGATACTCCAGACAGTTCTTAACTTGGGTTTGGTTGTGGTTAATGTCTAAACCACCAAAATGAAAGCTAAACATAATGTGTGACTCATCTTTTCCACAACAGTGCAACTTCAGTTAGAAAGTGCAAGTTTTAGGGGGATGGGCAGGAGTGACAGTGGCATGAATCAGGGGCATGCCTGGGCTGCAAAACAGAGACTAGAGGTAGACGTGTCAGGAAGAGTGCTGTGCTCTACCTCTTACTCATTCAAGAACTGTTGTGGTGCCTCAGGCTGTTTAACCACCAGCTAGCTTCTCCTGCGGGGGAGAAGGCCTTTCTCCAAGAACAACTGTGGGTTTCCCCAACACATCCCACTCACTGCCCCAGGACAGAATTAGCACACCGGCCTGAGCTACAGGTATGATTAACAGTTTATAATTCTTAATCTTAAGTCTGATGATGTATCATTACAACAGATATGAAGGGTTGGGCTCTAGCAGGCAGGTGGGGTCACACGCAACCCCGTTGTGACACAATTCCCGAGTGTGGGCCCACTATATTTAATAAAGTGAAATAAATACAGAGGAGAACATGAAGAAGTTAAACTCTAAAATTGAATTTGTAAGTTGAAAAGCTTTTCAAACAGCTGTAGCCAACTGTATTTTGGACAAGTCAATGAAATTCAGTAAATAACAAAGCTGTTCGTTTCATTACATTATATTCATGCAGTAAATATGCAAATGAAGGTTAGTTAGTAAATGCGTTTTAAATATGTGGTTATAATCATCCAATTATACTGATCAATTCTGCCCGAACGGATGTGATCACTGTAAGTGGTTTTCAGTTGATGTGAGAAAGTCCATGATTGACTCCATAAAGCTTCATATTTAGATGAAGTCTGTGCTAGCCCTTACCTTGTCTTGTCTTCTGATATAATCCTTAGTACTCAGGTTTCCATCCAAACATATCGAAATTTTTGAGCGAATTTTGTCAAAATGCGCAAAAGAAAATGTGAATTTAAAACTAATGTTTCCATTAGTTTTGTTTTGCGATTATTGAGAGAAGAGTGTGCCGTGAGATGACGTCATAAGATAGCATCTGTGTCCACTGAACAACAACAAACACTCAGCTGACACTCAACAGTTGATCATGGACAACTATGACAACAAACAACAGAGGGTAACATTTGCTGCTACTCTCCTCTGTATCAGGATGGGGCTGATGCTAGCGGTGTAGTTGTCTGAACTTGACTCAGTAATTTAGATGCAGTATTGGTCTGCTTACTTCTAACAACAACAGATGAATAACTACTCGCGAACCAGTCACCTCTAACATTATACTATTGTTACCTTACCTGAACTGTTGATAGACAGGGTATATGCAGGAATCCTGAGGTTCATTTCAATACCTTTTTAAGACTTTTTTTTAAAAAACCTTTCAAAAAAAATTGAGACCTCATCGCCACTTTAAGCTGTTAGCAACACATCTTTAACAGTTGTAGTTTGCAATTTAACAGAAATGAGGTAAGCTGAGAAGGAATAAAGCTCGAAAGAATAAATTAAACTAAAGGCAAGTTTATTGACATTCTCCTCAGGTCACAACAAGTAACAGCAGTTATTCAAGGCCAACTTGCGGAAAACAACAAGAACCTATTACATCATGATCAAAATTTAGTACATGTGCCTGAGATTGTGTGATTTGCTTTCCATCAGCTCTCTGAGCTTTTCTTTGTGCCTTTGGCGCAAGGTGCTGGACTTGGTGATAAGTTGGGCCATTAATGACCCAGATTTTCCTTCTGCCTGCTCAGCAAGATGGTCTGCATCAATTTGATGTGTGTTGCACACTTCATGCAGGATTTTGATCTTTTTCTTCAGCTCTTCGACTTCATCTTCAGCTGCTTTTCTTTTCAGTGTCTGTGTGGCATTTTCTTTTTTCAGACGTTGTTGCTCAAGGTGCTACCGAAGCCAGGAGCTCCTTGGTCAGAGGAACATTTAGAACACCCCTACAAACACTGACCTTGTCGCAGATCAACCTTAGAGCCTCCATCGGCTCTTCTAGTATATTGCAGGTTTCAACCTGCTTGTTGACTGAGAATCCTCTCTCCACTGTGGCTTGTCCATGGGACAGGAGCAGAAGGATTTGACATATCTTTGACACTTCAGGGTAGGACTTGAGTGCTGAGTGCAGGAACACATCAACCTGCTGCTGCAGTGGCTGAAAGGAGAGGAAACGCTCATCTCTAGCCTCAACACTGAGAAAGCTCTCAAACTGTTGGATGATCACATCACCTGCAACAAGGGAATTACTAATGTTTTCAATTGTATTCCAGACATTTGGTTCATCATTCATTTGACAAACATGGCTCACAGCATCTGCACATACAAAAGCATAAGCTATGTAATGTACGGTATCTTTCAGAAGTGTTAAAATAATTTCTTCTGGAAGCATTTGGGAGATTAGACACTTTAACACCAACAACAAAATGCACAAAAATTAAACTGCCTTGCATAATTTCAACAGATGGAAGAAGCTACATTAAAATAAATAAAGAGGAGATATTAGAGGACATACAGTGACCACTCCACCTCTACTGTCATTCTACTGTATTTTATTTTTCCTACCAGCTGAGACACCTCCTGTCAACTGACTGTCCTGCAGGAATTTCTGGACTATAGTCTTCATCTTTGTGAGGCACCACTCTGGATCCCTGTGCATGTTTGTTGGATCCAAACATGCTATGGCCCTGACCACTGGAAACTTCAAGGGGCTTTTCTCTTGCAGTTTATTAACCATGGTAACCAGGCCCTGCATACACTCTTTCCTGAAGATGAGCACAGAAAGCTCCCCTACCCTGCTTCCTGGCTTGCTCTGAAGTGACTGACAAATAGAACACAACTATAAACATATGCTGTAAATGGTATAGAAAGTAAAGATTTATAGTTTTTTTAGACAGGTTATTGCCCTCTCAGTGAACCTAAGAAAGATTATATATATATATATATATATTTGAAACTACATACAGTAACTGCTATTATCATTACTAGCAGTACAATAAAATGGTCAAACTATTAACATTTACACTAACTGGTTGGAGAGGTGTGCAGTGCAAAAATCTTTGCATTCATCCCTACAAAGACAATACCGGTATATCAAAATTACCTTTATGACAGATTCAGCACCCAGGCCTATATCAGCATTTATGACAGGGACCCAGTTCGCCTCATCAGCCACATCTACTTTCGCCAGCTGCAGGCGAGTGAGGCCCTGCAGGAGCTCCCTCTTTACAAACTGCCTCAGTAGACTCTGAAGATATAGCAAACAATCAGTGGAGGAACTCTTCATATAGATGAATCATATTCAGTTTAGACCTTATTGTAATTATTACCTTTATCAGCTCACTCAGATCTTTGGCCATAAGGGCAAAACTGGCTCATCAGTCTGATACTTGGTCAGGAAGAGGTTGAAGGTGCTTGATATTGCCAGGAAGAACTGCAATTCGGCACTGATGAGGGGATCAGCTTGTGCCTCAGTGCTGTCATAGGAGGCAGTGCTCAGGTGGGGGAGCTTCTTCTGCTTCACAGCAGCCACATACTGCATAGTCAAAACAACTTTATTAACACAGTTGGAAACTTGCTTCATATGGGGTTTCCTAGGGGGAAGCAAAAAAGCCACTTCAGGATAACAGTAAAAATTCTTCCCTGACCACTCTTGATAAGAGAATCATGCAGGCTCCTGAAAAATATTCAAATATATTTGCTGCATAACTAAACAAAACATAACAAAATGCATGTGCATAGAAAAATATATATATTTTTTTTTATATAAGAAATGTTGCTCTAAAATTGAGGGAAACAGTAAATAATCATAATACCTTCAAAAACATTGGCCATACTTGAGCTGCCCTCTCTGCCACAGGGAGATTTTCAACCCATCTGTGGCCACAGAATGTCAGTGGAAAGGTGGTGGACCCAGTCAAGGCAGTGAAGTCCTCCCTCCTACCTGGAACATTGTGGAAGAGGAAGTGGAGAGCCCAAGGAGCTTGTCCAGCTGCCGCATAGTGAAGCCTGCCATCACTGCATTGTGCAGGGTGTGAAGCCCACAACTTCCAACCTTCACCAGTTGAGCTCCATACAGCTGCGCATGCTCCTTCTGAAGAAGGTGTCCCAACTTCAAATTGACATTGGGACCATCCATACTGACAGAGACAAGCTGCCTCGCGTTCAGTTTTGCAACACATTCCTGTGAATTGACATGGCAGTCAGTTGGTTTATGACATTATGCCTTGAATTTGTTTTGTTTGTTCTTGAAATACATAGGCATTCAAATCAAATGTATCTATGTAGCACATTTCAAACATAAAATTGCACCAGAAATGCTTGTTAAATGTTAAAACCAACTCTCCCTCACACACACACACACACACACACACACACACACACACACACACACACACACACACACACACACACACACAGTCTCTCACACACACACTAAAAGAAATAAAAAATGAAATGCTAGCCTAGTGGACTAGTACACAGCACACTTATTTTGATGTGATGCAACAGGTCCTCAGCTGTTCCGAGAATTGAGAGCCCAGATACCTGGACTGGACGCAGTCATCCTCACAAAAACGAACGTGGACGTCGAGCCGCTTCTTTTATGTTGACTGGTTGAGAGACTCGTCAAACATCAACACAAGCTGCTGCTTAAAGTACGGTGCTAACCCGAATCTCATGACGTATCCAGTTTTGTCCTTGCCACAGGTGAAAGTCTTTGCAATGTGCGAATCCGGAAACATAGACTTGAAAATATCAGAAATGCCTTTGTTTGAGTTCAATGAGTGGTGATTCACCGCTGTGTTGAGATACCAGATAACCTCTGCACGCAGCGTTGGTGTGCTGCCCAAAGCCACCCTTATGTCAGCAGACGATGAGGTCGTAGCTGTGTCGGCTAACTCAGCTGTCATGTTGCCAGGTGGTCGTGTTGCTGGTGGACCACAGAATGATGCTATCGACAGTTGTTGCTGTCTGCGGCCAACAGCAGTCTTGTGGCTAGTACCTTGCATACAGGACTTAACTGCATTTATGCCCATCGATGCTACGCTTATCGTTTTCTTGCAAAGTGTGCAATAGGCTTCCCAGTTGTTATTTTCGACCGGCTTTATCCAGTCTTTAAATTCGGGCATCTCGAGCCAGCAGTCAGAGAACTTGCACTTCCCCATTTTTGTTTTCTTATCCTCTGTTTGGGCGCCAGAATATTCACTGCACCCGTAAGCGCGCGGCCCTGAGGCGATCTAGCTCCGAGTACTCCACCGACATATCGTTGTTTGTAATAGTCGCGAGGAGGCAAATAAATATTCATGGATACTTTCTGGAGTCAAAGCTTGAATACCAATAAAATTTAATACCTCATAAAATCGCGATGAAGACTTTTTAATACTTTTTAAGGGCCTTAATTTTCCCACAATTGATTAATCAACTTTTAATACTTTTTAAGACCCCGCGAACACCCTGATAGAGGAACTCAGAGATGTCACCAGAGGTCTTTGGCCCAGGATTTCATGCATCATCGCAAAATATTTGAAGTTGCTTTTGGCTCTCCCCTCCTCACCGCTGCTGGCCATCCGACGCTTCTCAGCCATGTGGCGCTGTTTCAGACTTTTCTGCTTGCTTCTGAGGATTTGCCACGGTTTGTCAAATCCTTTCGCAGTCATTTCCTTCTGTAGATCTTGGTATACTGTTGCGTTCCTTTGCTGTTTTCTGTCCAATATATTGATGTTAGCTTCTTTTATTAAATGCAGAAAACATTCAGTTTCTTCGTCTCCCCACACATACCTTATGCTATCCTCCGCCGCCATTTTTTGAAGACTGTAGCGTAGAAGTGTGACGTGGTATCCGGTCCAGTCATCGTTTATTCGCAAAACCTGTTTCCACAGCAAAAAGTCACATCTTCTTTTATCGATACGCTGAGAAATCCACCCCCTCAAAGTGTAAAAACTTTTTTTGCGAATTTTTGGCCATTTTTTGAATTTCTGGCGTTTCCATCCAAGTTTTTTTTTTTTTTTTTTTTCGCAATTTTTGAAAATGCGAATAAAAAATAGGTGGATGGAAACATGTTTAGTGTGTCGTGCTAATAAGCTAACAACTATTATTCCTATCATTTGAAGCTAGAGCGTGGTAATGCAGGATAGCAGGTGCAGTTGAAGACTCAATCAAATGGGGGCAGGAGGAATAAAAACTATATTGTGATTGGATACTCCTCATTTACATGTGAAATTAAGATTTGAATCCCAGAAAAACCATTGCTTTTAGTCAGAAAAAAACAACCAACAGGCCTCCCTCTGCAGAGAAAATGTCTTCAGAGCCCCAAAGTCTCATGATGGTTTCTACAACAATGATGACAATAAAAAAGTTACAAATTTTAGTTTACTATCCCTTTAAAACTTGTTTGCATTTGCCCGCCAAACACCTCGACACAAAAGCGTCAGTCCTCCCCACCTGCTGCCCAGCCCCGCTACCTGCACACCCTGCAGCACCTTCACATACAGAGCAACTTTAATAACTGGCCCCAGACTTCACAGCAGTAAGGAGTAGCTGTTCTCAGAGTAGACTCAAATATTATGAGTCACTGTCTTTCTTTCTGTCACTTTTCAACATCTCTTCTTGGTTGCTCTGGGCTTTGTGTGCGCATGTGCAAAAGCCAGATTCATATAAGGGTGTTTTTACTCTGATGGAAAGCAGGCGCCTATTCATCAACGAATTGGTCGGGTAGTCAGTCGGTCAGCAGTTAGATCCAGATGGTCAAATCATGTCTGTTCACTATATATGTATGTGTGTGTATGTAGGTATGTGCATATATGTGTATATATGTATGTGTGTGTATATATACTATATACTGTACATGTAGGGCCCTATCTTGCGCCAGACTCCCTAAACCCGCTATTTGCGGATTTAGGATTTAGGAAGAGGCGTTCCCCCGTAAAAGTTGCTATCTTGTGCACCTCCCGCTATCCGCAAAACACCTGCGCTACCCGCTATATTATGCATAGGCGTGTTTTGGGCGTTACGCCAATTAAACCAATCAGTGTACCAGGTGCCATCGCCTTTAAGGGCAGGATGCGCTATCCTAAATCCTAAATCCCAAATCCTAAATCCGCGATGGAGAGAGGGAGGTAGATTTTCTCAGGGCTTGTGCTGGAGGCTAAAGCAAGTTGGATTTATACATATTATATATTATATTATAGGCGAGTTAATTCGGGAGGTGGAGCCACATGTGTCCAAGTGGACGTGTCACAAGGTTGTACTGATTGAGTAAAATCCCCGGGTCACACCACACACACACAAGAGGCAGAGGTGGAACTATGTGTAAACTAATTTATTGACAAGGTAGGTTGGGCAAATAAAATATTAAAAATAAAAATATAGCACAGCTGCTGGCTTATGATAAAACAATAAAACATGCTGGCGTAAGTGTCCAATTAAAACAGTCTTTCCTCTAAACAGTCTATATGAGTAATATACTCAGTCCATTCCGGCGGCGTCCCGGTATCAGTCCGACCGTGTGCGTGGCGAGGCTCCGTCGGGGTGTGCACTGAAGCCGCCTGGGCGCGCTCTCCTAACAGCCCAAACTTTAGGGATAGCGGATAGCGGGTGGTCCTGACCACCCGCTATCCGCTTTCCCTGTGTGTGCACAGGATAGCAACTTTAGGGATAGCGCATGAAACACGCCCACGGACACACCTCCAGGCGCAAATGACGGAGTCGGCATAACGGATAGCGGGTCGCGGGTGGCGCAAGATAGGGCCCGTAATTTGTATTTTTTTTGTTGGTGTTGTGTTACTCCTTTTAAATTGTAAAGTGTTTTGAGACCATGTTGCATGGTGATTCTACACTTTAAATAAAGATTAAATTAAATTAAATCTTCAAATCTATCCAGTTAACTGCAATGAATTTTGATGAGAACAGTCTTGTTGGCTGTGGAGGATGAAATCTAAATGAATTAGATTTAGTTTTTCAGGTTACCGTGCAAAGCAATCGTTAGAAAAGTAACAACAGATTCAATAAATGACAATAATATCAATATCAATAATATCAATACAAGATAAAAAAAAATTGCTGTGCATTCTTACAGATCATATCAGAATTTGCATCAAATTTCAGGCTATCGTCAATGACTGTTTCAAGTTATATATAATGTTCAACAAAGTCAATGCCAGTTCCTTTAATGAAGGTCTGAGCAGGGCTGGGCAATTAATCAAAAATTAATCGAAACTGACATTCAGAACCTCTAATCGACATAATCTTGCCCATATCAATTATTTCAATTTTTTTTTAAACTCTGTATACTCGCCCCACTCTGTGCTCATGTAATGTCCCCTAAAAACGTACTGCCGCGAGTGTAGTCACGTGACTCTGCCCCCTCCCTCCAGTCTGCGACATTGAAGCAACATGGAGGAGAACCTGAACACCAAGTCGGCTGAGCAGCTTGAGCAGCTCATGCCAAAGAAAAATGACGTGTCCGTTGTTTGGACACATTTTGGCTTTAGTGAAGACAAAACAGACCAGAAAAGATGGGAAATGCAAACACTGTGGAAAAAAAAAATGTTTCAGCGACCAAAGACAATATCACTAATCTGTTTCAACACTTTGCTGAACATGAACAGTGCATGGGTCAAAAAAAAGAGACTGACAAGCGCCCAGCAACAACCCTAACCCTCCACAGAGCAGCTGATGATAACACAAGCATTTACAAATGCTGCACAATATGGCAATGATTCAAGAAGATGGTGGGAAATGATGCCATTTCCTACCACTTTGCAAAGGATATGGCTTATTATGCCTCATTAAAATGCTCGACAGCAGATGCACTCACTCAGCCCTACGCCTGAGATAGTTTCCTGCTAAAATCAATGATCATATCCTTGTTCTTGGTGGCATTTAAACAGTATAAGGCCGTGACAAACACATCCACCACTGGCCCATGCTCTGATTCATCTTTATGGAGCACGTTTATGATAATGGTGTCATCAGCTTTCAGGATGTGCCTGTCCTCATGCTGACTCCTACAGTCACTGGTGTAAAGAAAGTACAGTGGAAGGGTCACAGTCCCCAGCAGAGCCCACAGAGCCATTCCCTCATACCCCTCAAATCAATAATCCAGTGTGCCAGGGCCTTCTAAGTGTTTGTACAGGCACTTGAGTCATGCAGCAGCATCCTCTACTTCCCTTTCAGCCCTGCACGGGAGGGGAGTTTTCCGCCACAGGGACTGTTTCCAACAATTCCCTTGTGACCAGCGTTTCAAATAACTTCATGACTGGTGAGGTCATGAAGTCATTGAGTCATTCACTGTAACTCTTCTGCCTTGAGCCATCGGGATAACATCCTAAATATAACAGAACATCTCACAGAGCTGTTCCTCTTTTGACACATTTTGGCCCTGGGCTCTTATTTCCGTTATTTTCCTGAAATAGTGCCTTGACATCATGAGCATCGAACATCTGTGTCATGTCTAGGAAAAAACGTTAAGTGTTATGTCTTGTCTCGTGATTTCCTGTTTTATTTTGAAATTTACTTCCCTCTCGTTCATTTTATAAGAAAGTGAAAATATTAAACAATAATAGGCTAATTAGGCTTACATCAGTTTAAATTTTGTTTTTTGAAAGTCCTGCCCCCCACAGTGGATGCTTATAAAAAATTTTGGCCCTTGGACAAATGTAGTTGATGACCCCTGCTCTGGGTGCAAGTTACCCACTTCACCTTCCCCACAGAGGACCCTTGTTGTTGTCATGTTTACACTTAAATGGTGACAACAGTCATCCATATACATCAGTTCTAACAAGTTGGTAATATAATATTGTGGTCTAGTTTATGCAAATGCCTGGATGAACCAAGCTGTCGTCTCTACAGCAAGCCTGTGCAATATCAGGAATTGCACACAGAAACTTGTCGTGATAAAAAGTCTTGTTCAGACATGTTGGCAGCGTAGGTATTTTGGTTTGGCAATAAACTAGATATTGAACTTTGCATGAATACTGAGCGCATGTCAGTATCATCTGATATGATGGAGGCAGTGCGACATCTCAGATATATTTGGGAAAGTCACTAAATCACAGCTGCTTGCTCACTTCCTATAAAATTCCCCCAGGTGCCCCAATTTTACACATTCTTACAGACAGAATCATATTTATTTATTTTTAGATAACACTTTTTAAAACTGCTCGGAAAAGTGCAACAGACAAAGCACCAAAATGGCATTGTCTCCCAAGTGGAGTATACTTCCCTCCTTCACCTTTGACCCAGATTCCTTGTCTGCATGGGCCTTGGGTTTTTCAATTTTACTTTTGTCCTTGTGAAGTGAATCACCCTCTTTCCCCAGTTTCCAATTCCTGAAAGTGTTTACTCAGACTACCTGCTCCCAAGCCATATAGTCGGCACGGTCATATTTCCACTTGCAACGCCTCACTTTCTCACCGCACGAATCACTTAGTGCTGTGGTTTTGGAATGGAATGGAGTCTGTTTGTTCAAGTGATTTCTGTGTTATTGGGCCCATTTTAGCACATATCAGGAAAAAACTGTAGCATCTGGATGAGTGGTCCTCAGTCTTTTTGGCTCATGACCCCTTAAAACAAACCATGCATACTTGCAACCCTGTGTCACAGGCTGCAGATACAGAGAGAACAGCCCAAATCAGATTGGCCATCTGTTCAGGTTGTTTCATTTACTTAATCATCAGCCGAGGCATCGCATTTATACCTACTCAGTATTTAACAGGAAACGAATAACATATGGAAAAATATGGAAAAATGGAAAGTGCTAAGTTTTTTAACTGTCAGATTTAGCGTGCCAGGAATGCATTAATTTGTTTGTCTGTAAATCAGTGGTTTGATGTAAGTACTTGTGAGCATTCATCATTTTTGGAATGCTATACTTAAAAAAATGCATTTAAGTACAGCTGCAGTGAAGCCCTGGCACCTTTTTACTGACATGCTACACAGAGGCGACTTGTCAATTAGACAACTCCCGGTAAGCAGCCCCTCAGTGGCTTGTAGGTTTTTTGTTTTTAGTTAAGTCAAGTCACGATACTTTAAGTCAAAAAACTTTCCTTGCCTGGAACATCGGAACAGACGCCGTCTACGCCGCACTGATCATCCATTAATCCAGCAGAGACTGTCTGTCATCCGGAAACTTAAAGGACTTTATGTTTCACCCCATCTCCTCCTGCTACTGTACCAAAGCATCATCCAGCCCATCCTCATGTACTGCTCCTCCTGCTTTTTCAACCCTACGCCCAGCCTGTCTGCACCCAACAACAGGGCCATCTCACGCATGGCAAACACAATAGAACAGGACATTACTCACCCACTTATTCAGTACCTCACTCCACTGCCTTTAGGGCAGAGGTACAAGACATTACAATGTAAAAACACAATGTAATGTAAAAATGTAAAAAGCCTGATCCCTGCAGCCATTGCTGCCTTAAACAGCAGGCCACGCTGAGAGCACAAGTTTTTACTCACCTGTCCTGTGTTACTGTGTGGTGTGATGTGCTGTGGTGATGGGATGCTGTTGTCTAAGTGTGATGCACTGCTGTTGTGTATATATGTATTGTATTGCTGTTGTGTATGTATGTACAGTGTTGTGAAAAGGAATTTCCCCTAGGGGACAATAAATCTAAATCTAAATAATTCACCCGACACTGGAGTCACCGACTGGTCCAACATGGCGCCTGACAGCTCTGAAATATGTGTAGCGCTACCAACTTCAATAATGGCCATTTAATTGACATTGTGTGCACACAACATTGCAAGCGTAATCCCAATGCATTGGGCGCTGAATAAGACTGTGTTCAATTTGACTGTGACCTTGGTATCCAACCCATGTTTATTGGATCGTTAATTGGCAAACATGGACAATATGAACTGTGGTGAATTTGGTTTGGGCAAGCTTGCGGCGGCTGATGTAGACATGACTGAGTCTAATGGCAGGACCAATGTTGATGAATCAAGATCTGTAAAAAGTAAATGGACTGTTAAAATGACTTACAAAGCACTTGTTGAAAAGTTAGAAAAGCTGCAAAATACAAGTAAAAATATATTGAACAAGGCTAAAAATGTGAGGAAAATGATGCAAAAGTTTATACAAAACAATGATGTAACATAGGTGCAATGTGAATTTGAAAAAAATTGTTAATTGTTCCCTAAGGGAAGCAAAAACTGTGCATAATTCTGTAATGTCTTTTGTGTCCACTGTGGAGAGGGATAAGCAAAATACATGGTTTGGGGCAAAAATGGTTGAAGAGGAGAGTTTCATCATTGATGTGAAACAGTGGTTGACAAATACTGATGACAATGGTCATGGTGATGTGACTGATAATGTTAACCTTGATGATAGTGTATCAAATGTCAATAAACACTCAAACAGAAAAACTGCAAGCAGCAATAAAAGCAGTAAAACTACATCCTCTGCACGCATTACAGCAGAAGCAGAATGAGCTGCACTTCTTGCTCACTTCACTTGCCATCAGATGGCATGAATTCCTATCTGGAAAAGAATATTAGACAGCTTCCAAAATGTTCAACCCAGTGACAAAGTCATATGAACCTTTCCCTAGTGGTTTTCCAGTACCATGTAAGGACTCATGCACAGAGGAAGCACAGCCCAATGGAACAACACAACAACCCACCACTGAACCACAGCATAAAGACATAAAGGTGAACATACAAGACCATTGTCACAGGAGTGAAATGCATGAAGCAACACAACACCAGACTCCATCTATAACAGCCAACAATGTGCAGCCTGCACTGGAGGATGTACAACCCCACACGCACACCCTACAAATACAAAGAGACATGTACACCATAATGCACCGACAGCAGCGCTCAATGTCTCTACCACCTAGAGACATCCCAGTATTCTGTGGTGGTCCTCTTTAATACATAAACTTTATTAGAGCATTTGCACATGGTGTGGAATCCAAAGCTAACAAAGGAGACTGCTTATACTTTTTGGAGCAGTTCACAACAGGACAGCCAAGAGAACTAGTGAGGAGCTGTCAGCACATGGCTTCAAATAAAGGTTACATATTGGCAAAACAGCCAAGTGGGTGAGCAAAAGATGGCAGACCTGAAGATGGCAGACCTGCCAAAAGAGAGGATTTTACCTGATCTTCCTCCCATCACAAATGTCGAAGTAGACTACTTCTGACTTATCGAAGTGAATAGAGGTCAGAGCCTTTGTAAGCGTTATGGTGTGATCTTTACTTGCCTGGCAAGCAGAGCTGTCCATTTGGAAGAGACACAATCCTTGGACACTGATGCATGTATAAATGCCTCATTAAAAGTCATCAGCCGAAGAAGCCGAGTTGCTCATTTGAGATCTGACAATGGCACAAACTTTGTTGGAGCCAAAAGGGAGCTGGGATAGGTTCTCGCATCTTTAGAGCACAACCGAATACAGGGAGTTTCACTGCAGGATGACATCTGTTGGAGTTTTAACTTGCCCACAGAGTCACATCATGGCGTAGTTTGGGAATGTCATCCATATGGTCAGCAAGGTTCTCAGTTCTGTTTTGCATCTACAAACTCTGGGTGATGATGGACTCCACACAGTTTTGTGTGAAGTTGAGGCCATATTAAATGATTGCCCAATCACCAAACTCTCAGATGACCCCAACGACCTCGAACCTCTCACTCCTAATCACATTCTACTTATGAAAGGTAAACCCATCTTGCCACCTGGGCTATTCAAGAAACAAGATCTGTACGTGAAAAGGAAATGAAGACAAGTTTAGTACATTGCCGATCTGTTCTGGAAAAGATGGGTACTGGAGTGTCTTCCTTTGCTCCAAGGGTGACAAAAATGCAACCGAGAAAGAAGTTTTGTTTCTGGTGACATTGTTGCCATAGCTGACTCCTCAGCTCCCCGTGGCTCTTGGCTGCTTGGCAGAGTTCTGGAAACCTTCCCAGACAAGAAATAAAAGGTATAGGGCCCTATCTTGCGCCAGACCCCCTAAACCCGCTATTTGCGGATTTAGGATTTAGGAAGAGGCGTTCCCCCGTAAAAGTTGCTATCTTGTGCACCTCCTGCTATCCGCAAAACACCTGCGCTACCCGCTATATTATGCATAGGCGTGTTTTGGGCGTTACGCCAGTTAAACCAATCAGTGTGCCAGGTGCCATTGCCTTTAAGGGCAGACTGCGCTATCCTAAATCCTAAATCCTAAACCCGCGATGGAGAGAGGGAGGTAGATTTTCTCAGGGCTTCTACTGAGGCTAAAGCAAGTTGGCTATATACATATTATATATTATATTATAGGCGAGTTAATTCGGGAGGTGGAGCCACATGTGTCACACACACAAGAGGCAGAGGTGGAACTATGTGTAAACTAATTTATTGACAAGGTAGATTGGGCAAATAAAATATTAAAAATAAAAATATAGCACAGCTGCTGGCTTATGATAAAACAATAAAACGTGCTGGCGTAAGTGTCCAGTTAAAACAGTCTTTCCTCTAAACAGTCTATATGAGTAGCTAATATACTCAGTCCATTCCGGCGGCGTCCCGGTATCAGTCCGACTGAGTGTGTGGCGAGGCTCCGTCGGGGCGCGCATTGAAGCCGCCTGGACGCGCTCTCCTAACAGCCCAAACTTCAGGGATAGCGGATAGCGGGTGGTCCTGACCACCCGCTATCCGCTATCCCTAAAGTGTGTGCGCAAGATAGCAACTTTAGGGATAGCGCATGAAACACGCCCACGGACACACCTCCAGGCGCAAATGACGGAGTCGGCATAACGGATAGCGGGTAGCGGGTGGCGCAAGATACCGTTTAGGGATAGCGGAAGTTCCTAAATCCGCAATTTGCGGGTAGCGGGTAGTGGCAGCGGGTAGCGGGTGGCACAAGATAGGGCCCTTAGTGCGCTAATGGCTTAATGGCATAGTTTAGGGTTAAGGTTTTTTGAAGGGTCAGTGGTTGAGGGAGGCCTCATTCCATAGTCACAGTGTTATCTGTCAAGCAGCACACTCTGTTGCGCTCCCGTTTTTAGACAAAAATCAAATTGTTTAAAAAGTTCCCAAAAAGGGAAAAATCACGACCTGCAGTCACTTTCATAAATAATCTGGTTGCCAGAGTATTGTTCATGGAGAAGGAGGAAAAAGTAGGAGAATATAAAGCAAAGCAGATATGCAGGGACTCTGTAGCACCACCCTTAGACAGGATAAAGTGTTTTTCCTGCATGACAGGATACAAATTCACAGGCAAGCAATCAGGAAACAGGCCCATCATGGACAAGGCAAAGGCAAAAGTCCAGGATAAATGAGAGGAGGTCTGAATCACACTAGGAGGTTAATCACAATCCTGGGAAACAGCTCTGACACAGTTGACATTAAGGACAAAGATAAACTGGAACTGAGGTGACGGAAACATAGAGACTGTGGAAGGAAAATACACATTTTGGGTGGCTCAGACTTCCTGATTGATTCGGATTTGCTAATTGGCCCTGGCCTTAAATCCTGTCGGTGTGAACACGAACACTTTTCACGTCTTTTGTTCCCATTCGGAACCGCACCCTATTCAATTCAATTCAATTTATTTATTTTGTATAGCCCAGAATCACAAATTACAAATTTGTTCCAAAGGGCTTTACAGAAAAATACAACATCCTGTGTCCTTAGACCCTCACATCGGATGAGGAACAACTCCCTAAAAAAAAACCTTTAACAGGGAGAAAAATAGGAAGAAACCTCAGGGGAGCAACAGAGGAGGGATCCTTCCCCAGGACGGACAGACGTGAAATAGATGTTGTAAACACAGAAAACAAACAACAAAAGATATGTGGATAGATAGGTGGCGGATGAGGGATGATGACGCCAAGGAAAGCCGGATACACCAGAGCAGCCAGGGACCCAGGCCACACAGCCACCTACACCATGATGACCTGGGTCTAAAATAGACAGAGCACGCACTCGGACAAACACACATCAACCATTCACACACACTCATACAGAGACAAAGGTGGAACATTAATTATCTGCAGAAGACTAATTGATAATTAGCTACCTGATCACTGACTCACAATATCTTCCCTTATCTTTTGTTCTCTGCCTATTTACATACGGTCTGTAGTCACTGTATAAAGGTCTTCCCCGGACATTGCTCTTGGTCAGCTCACCGCCCCAGATACTCTCTGCGTTGGTCAGTTCACCAGTGTGCTGGTATACTTCAATAAACTCACACCATTACAGCAAACTACTAGACTGGACTACAATGGTTTTCTTCAACAAGACTATATATACAGACAGATTAATGAGACGCAGATGAAACTTATTGGATGAAATAACGAAGACAAAAAAAAATAATGTAAGCTACTGAGAGAGACATCACAGCAAAAAGCAGCGAAAGCAAGAGAAATGTGTCTGCTCATATCAAAATCTAGCAAAACAGACCAATGATGAACTGAAATATGTAGCAGTATCACCTCCATGTACCTCAAAGAAGAGTGAAAAATTAAACCATTGTCAGAGCTCAGCTGAGACCCTACAGCTCAGGCTGCTTTTCCTCCTGTCTGCTCGTCTGATAAACTCTGTGTTTCCTGCCGGTAATAAAAATGAGTTGGTGTATGTGACGAAATAAGCTTCAAAACAATAAATTAATTTCCACTGTTCCACTGTTTGTTTAACAGAGGCTTATAAACTTCCTACCTGTGGATTTCCTGTGCTGGTCCAGCTGCTGCTATCAGCAGTTTTCTAATCATATTCACAAACAAATCATTGTGCTGTGGCTGATAAATAATATTGGTGTTGTAATGGCTCATACAGCAATAAGTCAGACTCATTGCCCAGTGGTGTAAAATTGATGTTAGCTCTATTCTTTTTTTTTTTTTTTTTTAATGCGGTCATGTTTGAGTCACCACACTAATTTTCAACCATAAATGCCAACCGTTTAATTCAAATACCCTGCCCCCACTTCATCTTGCACAGAAGCTACAGCTGGTGCGGCCTCTAACCAACAGTTGCATGGTACAGGCCAGGTAATGAGGTCAGCAATCATCTTTATCTCACTCTTTCCTTCTCCAATTTAAAAAAAAAATAGCATACAACTGGCACTCTGCAGAGACTTAATACCAGCCACTTATAGGCCTACGTCAAGTTAAAATGACGAGGTCAGATGACATTGTTAAAAAATTTGGGCGGGGACAATTCATTAGTATCTTGACGTTGGTAAGTATTGTTAAGTTGGATGCTTTACATGAATCATGTGAATGATGTAATTTCCCCTTAGCATGAATAGCTTTTGGTTCATTTTAGAAGGTATGTATCATGGCTTTCTTCATGCAGGTGGAGCCCCACTGCTTGCAGAAAGTGCCCTTTTTATTTTTTCACTCCTGTGATCACATAACAGTATTTTGAGCTACTGTAGTTTATTTTTACTAGGCCAAGTTTCATACAAAAAAAAAAAAAAAAACATCTTATAAAGCTGGGAGCCGGGAGAAGATGGATGGTGCGGTGGACAAAAGGTTGCATGACTTCTGGGAGATGGGAGAGGGCAGCTGGGAGAGGCCCAGTTGCTCTGGCTAGCAGAGGGCGGCTCGGAGCTCCTGAGGGCCATGCAGCCCTCTGTCCAGAGCAACTTACCCAGACTTGATCTCATGTAATTTAGAGCTGGAGCATGTGAATATGCATGCCTGGACATGAAATAGCAGAGTAACATAGAAACTTAGTTGGGCTATGAATAAAACTGATCAATCCAGACAGTACGTAAAGGCTCCTGTTTTTATATTTTTATTATAAATAACATAAATAATGACATAATCCATACAAAAAGCCTTGTGTGACTTCAATGACATCTCAGACTGTGGGTGTCTTATTCATTTTGATAACTTAATGTGTAATGCGGAAATGTATAACTTAATGTGTAATGCGGTAATGCGGAAATCCCCAAATCTGTGAATCATAGGAATCTACGAATCATTCCTTCTACTGTTACAGTAAAATTTTGTAACAAAGCGCCTAATAAATTACAAAACCAAGTTCCTAATGTCATAATAACTGTGACTACATACTGTCCTAAGCGCAAAGTTTTAAAATTGTCATCTAATCACACAAGATGTCTCATTCCAATTAATATTTTATCCAGTGGTCGGCCTACAGGTCTGCCTACTGCTGATCACGGCAGCAAGAACCTCAAATTTGGTTTTATAAATATCATATCACTGACTACAAAAGCTTTATTCATAAATGATCGAATTCTTGACCATGGTTTTGACATGATTGGTCTATGTGAAACATGGCTGAAACCAAATGCGTATTTGCCCTTGAATGTAATCTTCATTTTGACACTGTAGCAAAAACCAAAAAACAACCATCTGCTACCTGCTCACCGTTCACAGCCATTGAGTTTCTGAACTTTTTCTGTAATAAAACCTTATTACAGATCAGGCACAAAATCATATTTTATCCCCAGCTTCTCCTGTGGATGCTGTCCTACCAAATTTAAATTCATTTTTATGCAGTGATTCACAGACAGTCCCTATTATTACAGTTTTTGAGGCTGTCTCTCTTGAGACTTTGTCTAAGCTTGTGTCAGCCTCTAAACCAACTACTTGCCTTCTCGACCCGTTACCTGCTAAACTTTATAAGGTACTCTGGGCTTTACTGGGCTCTACAGTGCTAGATATTGTTAATTTATCGCTTAGCACTGGCATTGTTCCCAGCAGTTTTAAGACAGCTGTGGTCAGACCGCTACTGAAGAAACTGCACCTTGATAACAGGCTCTTTAAATAGCTATCGTCTGGTCTCCAATCTTCCATTTATTTCTAAAGTGCTTGAGAGAGTTGTGTTTCAACAACTCTGCCCCCACTTAGAAGAAAATCATCTGTATGAACCATTCCAATCAGCTTTCAGGGCCTGTCACTCCACTGAAACTGCACTTACTGGAGTGGCAAATGATCTACAATTGCTATTGATCAGACTCCACCACTGTGCTTCTATTACTGGACCTCAGTGCAGCCTTTGACACTGGTGATTATTGCATTCTATTAGACAGACTAGCTTATCATTTTGGTGTCACTGGCCTGGCTCATTCATGGCTTAAGTCATACTTATCTGAAAGAACACAGTGTGTCTCCTACAACAATATTACATTTAAATTCTCCAGTGTCAAATTTGGTGTACCTCAGCGCTCAGTCCTTGGTCCTCTTGCTTTCTCCCTGTACATTTCGCCACTTGGACAAATTATATGTAGTCATGGAATTAATTTCCATTGTTATGCAGATGATACCTGGCTATATTTGCCTATAAGGGCTGACGATCCCACACAGATCTCTAGCTTAGAGGTCTGGCCGCTGTGAAAAATTGGATGTCATTAACCTTTCTGCTGTTAAACTCAGATAAAACTGAGATGCTGGTTGTTGGCCCCTCCCAGACACAGACACCGTTTTGAGCAAGTAACACTATTGCTTGACAACTGTGTGATTTCACAAAGTGTGGCAGCAAAAAATCTTGGTGTTACCTTTGATCCCTGCTTATCCTTTGGCAGGCACGTTAAGGATATCACCAAGATTGCCTTCTTTCACCTACATAATATAGCACAAATTTGGTCCTTCCAGTTCATGGCTGACGCAGAGACTTTAATATATGCATTTGTTTCAACCAGACTTGATTACTCCAATGTTCTGTTTTCAGGTCTGCCATGTGCTAGCACCAGAAGTCTCCTGATGGTTCAAAATGCTGCTGCTAGAATCTTAACAAGAACAAGAAAGTTTGACCACATTACCCCAATTCTTGTCTCCATTCATTGGCTTCCTATCCATATCAGATCAGATTTTAAGGTGCTTCTGTTAACTTATACAATCTTGAATGGGCTTGCCCCATCACATCTTTCAGATCTCCTTAAACCCTATATTCCATCTTGAGCTCTCTGCTCTCAAAATGCACGGCTCCTCTGCCTACCAAAAGTTAACAAAAAGTCAGCAGGTGGCTGGGCCTTTGCCTATCATGCCCTGCTCTTATGGAATAACCTCCCTGCTGTCGTCAGACAATCAGAGTCTGTTGAGTCCTTTAAATCTAAACTCAAAACTTAACTTACAGTTAGACAATTAGTGGTACGGTGGGCTGGTTCTTGGTCTTGATGAATTAACCCAAGAACTGACCTGCTGATGAAATTATAGATTATTGAGACACAAATATCTATTATCTTGTTATCATGTATGCCTAACATCCCCCTTGTCTCTCTCCCATGTGTGTGAATGGTTTGCTGTGAGTCTCCCCTGTGTGCCAGTGTAGTTTATCCTCCATCCAGGTCTCCATAGTGATGGTGTTAGTGTGGCTCAGTTTCCTGTCTGTTTTCCGGATGCACCTAATTGCAGCCTGGCATGCTTCTTCCCACTTTTTTTTTTTTTTTTTTTTTTTATCTTTTCTTCATTTGTTACTTTCTCATTCTCTCTCCTGTGTGTGTGAATGTTGATGTGAGTCTTCTGAGTGCATGTGTTGTCTTTTCTCCATCTAGGTTTCCATGGTGTTGGTGGTTGTGTGGCTTAGGTCCCAGGCTGCTCCAGTACATCTGGCTCCACTCGGCATCCTCGTCTCATTCATGATACACCAACCGCTAACCATTACTGCTACTATATTATAATTTTTTTTATACTGATTCTGTGCTTGCATTGTGTAGTCTGTGTTCTGTTTCTGTTCTTACAACATCCATTGCACGTTTGTTCGTCCTGGGGAGGGATCCCTCCTCTGTTGCTCCCCTGAGGTTTCTTCCTATTTTTTCTCCCTGTTAAAGGATTTTTTTTAGGGAGTTGTTCCTCATCCGATGTGAGGGTCCAAGGACAGAGGATGTTGTATTCCTGTAAAGCCCCTTGAGACAAATTTGTAATTTGTGATACTGGGCTATTTAAATAAATTAAATTGAATTGAATTATCTGCTGGACAGACTCTTGATATTTTGAGTTGAGCAATCATAAGGGTAACAAATGTGCACATTGGACAAAACCCAGCAGGCTGTATTACGCAAAGTATGTTTTTTATGTAGTGGAGTATCTGTCCTGTCACAGTTCAAATGGCAGAGTTATGGTGGTTAATAGTTTTTTCCCATGCCCATCCCATCCACTTCAATACACGTGGCACCAGCTGCTGTCGCTGCAACGTACCTATGATAAAGTGTCTTTTCTCCCTTTGTATGTTCCTAGGGTGTGCAGGGGAAAAACAAGGCTGACTGACTTCAAGGAACACAGGAGTGTCACACAGAACAAAAGCAAAACCATCTAAACTCAAAAGAGAAAGGACGCTTTATTTGGATAGAAGAATGCCGATACTGTACTTCCTACCAAGTGACTGGTGCGTGACTGCAACGTGCATTGCATTTACAGTGATACTCAGTGTGCGCAACAGGGTGAGGTTGCAGCTGGCTTTCATTTTAATAGGTCACAGATTAAGATTACACAGTGGACTGCAGCAAATAGGGAAGTGACACCTTGTTGACTCTGTTGCTGTTTTGTCACCTGATAGCTGAGTAGCAACACTTTACTATCCAAAGACAGAATTAGCTGTGGTGATAACAAAACAGTTACATCCCAATATATTGTTTTTGTAAAATACGTACATGTACAGTGCTGTGAAAAAGTATTTGCCCCCTTCCTGATTTCTTATTTTTTATTTATTTATTTATTTATTTTGCATATTTGTCACACTTAAATGTTTCAGATCATCAAACAAATTTTGATATTAGACAAAGATAACCAGAGTAAATATAAAATAAAGTTTTTAAATGATGATTTAATTTATTGAGGGAAAAAGGCTATCAAAACCTACCTGGTCCTGTGTGAAAAATAATTGCCCACTTTTTGTAAGGTGTGCATCTTGTTACATCTGGCATAAAACTAACACAGCATTTCATGAAAATAACATCATACCAACAGTCAAACATGGTGGTGGTAGTGTGATGGTCTGGGGCTGCTTTGCTGCTTCAGGACCTGGATGACTTGCCATAACTGATGGAACCATGAATTCTGCTCTCTACCAGAAAATCCTGAAGGACAATGTCCGGCCATCAGTTCATGACCTCAAACTCAAGCGCACTTGTGTTATGCAGCAGGACAATGATTCAAAATACTTCACTGTGCAGTAAAGTGCCCATTTTTTGCCCATTCTTCATTTTTTCAATTTTGAAGATAATCACACCAAAATGGTCTCAATTTGTAAAGTTTGTAAAATGAAGAATGGTCACCGCATGGGCACTTTACTGCACAGTGCTTCTGTGTGACATTTTACAATTTTTCAGTAAAGTCCCAGGATGCTCTGGTGTTCTGTTGTTTTCATTTGTCCCAGTTTGTCCTCATCTCCCTGTCTCTGTCTCTTTGTCTCTCTCTCTCCCCTTTCCACCCAACCAGTAGAGGAAGATGACCGCCCGCCCTGAGTCCGGTTCTACATGAGGGTTCTTCCCGTTAAAGGGGAGTTTTACCTCGCCACTGTCGCCAAGGGCATGCTCAGGAGGGAATATTTTGGGTTTCTTTGTTTTATTTTTTCTTTGACAGTTAAGTGCCCATTCTGTGTGACATTTTACAGTTTTTTCAATTTTGAAGATAATCACACCAAAATGGTTTCAATTTGTAAAGTAGTCAATTTTATGGATATTTGGTGAAATTCAGAAAGGGTACTTTACTGTGGAAATAGCCATTTGGAAGTGAAAACCTGAACTGTATGAATGTGCAGCTTAAGAGATTTGGTTCATGAAAATGTTGATGTTGTGACAAATAAATGCATTTCTGATGCAATGGTCATTATATTTTAGGTTAATAATGAACAAATAATAAACAATAAATGAATATAAGACACAAAAGCAAGCTACAATGGTCTAATATTGAGGAATTTCAATATTCGCGAGTTGTGAAATAGCCCCATGTTTGGGATTTAAAAAAAAAATGAAGAACTAACATAAAGAAAAAATGTTTTAGATCCCAAGAAAGAGCAAGCTTTGAACTTTAAATTAAAACAGAGATCAGATTTTTTAAGACATTCCCACATGCAGTATGGGCCAATGAAAATCTGACATGAAAACGTTTTTGGGGATTTGGAGAAGCTGCCATCCAGAAACCGATGCATATGTCTGACTAAACATTAATGCTTTGAACAGTCCATGTATGTATCTCAAAGCTCTGAAAAAATCAAGAAGCTGGGGCAAATGCAAAGTTGTTTTCTCAAGGCCCAAACATGGTCGACCACAAAACCTGTGTAATTTTTTTTTCCATTTTTGAGGGGCTGGCATGCCTACCAGTTATAATGTATGACAGATCTTTTGGTATATTCTGAAAGAGTAGGTGGAGGTGTATTATCGTACCAAATTCCAGTTTCCTATGTGGTGTAGTTCCTGAGATACTGAAACCTGAAAATGGAGGAGAAATAAGGACACCAAAATTGCACCAAATCGACACTAAATTGGCCATATCTCAAAAAGTATCCATCCGAGCAAACTAAAATTTTACAGTGTGCCTATTGGATAAATAAGGAACAACTGGTGAATTTTTCAGAATTTTTTGAGACCCAAGTGCATGGGCCATTTGTTGAAATGACATGGAATGACCCATTTAGAATACATCACACCATCCAGCATCTCAGTGGGCAACGCTGGAATGCTGGCAACATGGTGGAGATGACTTTCAGGCCATCACAAATTACCAGAGGACAAATTGACCTTAGCTACTGGTTTCACTCACCTCCCAACTTGAAAAATCTGTCAGCGTTAGCTATAATTGTTGTTGTGGAGTTAAATTATGAATACGTAAGAACATCTCCATCCTGATGTGAACACTTAGCGCAGGGGTCACCAATCATGTGCCATGGAGGGCCGAGAGGCTGCAGGTTTTCATTCCAACCTAGACCTCCCCCAGGTGATTTCACTGATTAGCTCCTCCTTTCTGATACAAGGTGAGGTGATCAGTGAAGTCACCTGGTGGAGGTCTTGGTTCGAATGAAAACCTGCAGCCTCTCGGCCTTCCATGGCACATGATTGGTGACCCCTGGCGTAGCGTATGAATTCTTGAGTTATGGCCAAAAATGTGTTTGTGTTGGTTCATCCTTGAGGCCCAGCGGACATTTATGCCAGATGCAATGATATTCCCTCTAGATGTTCCTGAGATATCGCACTCATGAGAGTGGGACACACATGACCTTGACCTTTGACCTCTGACCAACAAAATCTAATCACTTCATCCTTAAGTCTAAGTTGATGTTTGTGCAAAATTTGAAGACATTCTCTCAAGGTGTTTCTGAGATATTGTGTTCATAAGAATGGGATGGACATGCTTAAGTGCAGTGGTGGAAAAAAGTTTTTGGACACCCCATGCATTTGTGAAATATTGCATTAAGAATCACTCTTAGGTCTTCAAGTGCAATTTCTTTTAGTACAGTCACAGCCAAAATACTAAACAAATCCTAAAAAAGCCATTAAAAACTTAAAATTGATTGGTTCCATAAAAATACATAAGAAATTGGGTCATTTTGGTACCAGTGATGAAGGTCGTTCTTTTTATTAAAAGACACAATTTTTGTTGCCAAGCTCCGTGTCTATATAAAGCCAGCACATTTGAAAGTTCTTCAGGCACAAAAATGGCTAAAACAAGGAATCTAACACAGGAAACACGCCTGAAGATAAAGATTCTCAGCCAGGAAGGGTACAGCTGCTACCAGATAGCCAGGAAGTGCAGATGCAGTCCTTCAGCAGTTGGATACACTCTGCAGAAATACAGACAAACCATCAGCTTGGAAGACAAACCAAGATCTGGGCGTCCAAGGGTTTCTTCAGCAAGAAATGACCGCATCCTGATCTGCATGTGCAGGGAAAACCGCCAAATAACATCACAGGAGCTTCAGCAGCAGTGGTCAAACCAAACTGGTGTCCAGTGTTCCACCCACACTGTATGTGGCCGACTTTTAGATCATGGCTTAAGGTCCTACAAGGCTATCAAGAAGCCCCTGATCAATGAGAGACAGAGGTTAGCCCGGCATCGTTGGGCTCAGGCACACAAGAACTGGACAGCCAGGAACTGGAAAGCCAGGAACTGGAAGAAGATTCTGTGGTCAGAAGAATTTGTCAAGAATTTTGTTTTGTTAGTTTTTCTTATAAACAATAAACAAAAAAAATATAATTTGTATTTGTTTGTATCTGTCTAATGCAGCCACACCTTTTGAAACACAAAAAAAGATTTTTCCACAAATATTTCATGATAATATTTGAGATTGTGTAAAATTTTAAGGGTGTCCGAAAACTTTTTTCCACCACTCTATGTGCAGACAGACAGATGGACCCAGAACCCGAAAACATAACGCCTGCGGCCAGAACAAGGGTTCAGGAGAGGATTAATTATAATAATATACTTCCACATCTGTTGACATTCTATTGCGTGTGTTTGCTGAATTTTAACAAAAATTTGAGACAAGTTGATATTATTGTTGGACGCCTGCTGCATTATTGTGGTCAGTGGTCATTGTTTTGCTTGGGTTCGGGTATATGTCAAGCATGTTTCAATGAATTTGCAACACGTCAACAAGATTATTATTTTTTTTTTTTGGCATTTCTGCTTCATTTGACAGTGACAGCAGAGATAGACGGGAAAGGCAGGGGAGAGAGAGGGACCGGTCAATGCGCTCATGGTTATAGTGGGACCCATAATAATGCTTTATAGATGTGTTGCTTCATTCACATTCTTTTGAATATCTGTAGGGGACTAAAGAAAGAAAAGGTATTTTTGATGCACCAAGAACCAGACTATTTCTAACAATACAGTATCACACATGCATTTTTATTGCACATCAAACCAGCAACAGTAGGAGGTGGCCATAAGTCATAGCACTACAACATAGAGGTTTCATCATTTTAAATAAAACAAAAACATAAATTAATCAGAACCCCGCCATGTAACAACATTGATTATTTTGCCTGGGAACAGACATCATGTACATTTATCGATAGGAGCAAAGCTTCTGGGAAACAAGTCAACCCTGACACACCCCTGCTAACTCAGAGCATTTGACTGCAAACACACAGCTGGCTCTGCTTTTCTGCACAGATGTGATCACAATAAAAGGTCAGGAAATTTTATTAAAAAGGAAAATTTCCCTGTGTCTGGAAATGTAACATCATTACACTCGATTCCAGATGTGTACAAAATCAACTGACAGATACGGGAGGCTCAGCTCACAAAACCAATACCCACCCACACACACACACACACACACACGCACACACACATAAACAGATAAGCACAGTTACATCAAACAGGGATACTTTCAAATATTTGTGTCACTCCATAAGAACAAGCTCACTAACACACACACCTCACACACACAACCCCATCCTATGTGACATTATATTGGTCCTGTGGTAAAACAGAAAGCCTGAATGCTATGAATTAAAAATGTGTTCTTAGTCAACTCACACAGTTAAATAAGCATATACTTCTTGTCAGGCAGCTTGTACATTTATGAATAACAACATATTTTTAGGTAAATAAGAAAATAATTTGTAAAAAAGTAAACCAAGCCAAAACATGGAGTTGCTAAGGACACTGTATGCCTTTTCGCACCTTTGCTGTTTCCTATAAATAGTAATTTTATGGGGTGCAAAAAAAAAAAAAAAAACACATTTAAGATGGTTATGGTTTAAAATGTGTTTGATCTGCAATTGCACTGGGTCAAACATGATTGGTACGGCATGTTTAACCTTCCAGTGGTAGGCTTAAATATAATTCCTTATGTAAAAAGGAACTGACTTTAAAAGAGGAGGTCAAGTCAGAGTCACTAGGATAAAACAAAATGACACACAGTTGCACTGCTGTTTATTTATATTACCTGTGAGTCACACCTATTATACTATTGATGCTGAGGCAAGAAATCAAAGTAATTGTTTAGTAATTTGTGGTTGAGCATAGCACAAAATAAATCTTTTTTTAAATGTCACAGGATGCTGAGTAAAGTCTGTGACTAAGAGCTGTAACTCGCTGAACTCCAAGGTCGGCAACACCATGTGGACGCTGATATCACTGGGTGGGATGGTGGTACACACCAGTGTTTTGACTGGGAGTCCCTGGGATTAACACAGAATTTAATCGATTATCTATGCTTCAACCACACCTTCTCGGATATCTGATATGGCATTATGTTTTCTTTTGCCATATTTATTGCAAGGCAGTTCTACAAAAACTATTATATGGCAGTGCTTTTGTCCTTGCATTGCATAGCTAGGTTTGGAGCAGAAAATCAAAGAAAAGTGTTTGTTTTTTGGGCTGGACCACAGGGACAACCCTACAAGCGCAGATGTCACAGAGCGATTGAAGTTGCAACACGTGTCGGCCAAGTGCTGGAATTTCTCCGCTGGCCACTGCTCTTTGAAAATGAAGCGGCCCTAACACTTTTCTGGTCCTCAGGGGGCGTTTACAGTGGTTTTACTCATTGACTGCAGCTCATTCCAGACGGATCACTTTGCCACTTTGTGGTTGCACACACAGGTGCCACCACACATGGCTCACCTGCTGTCATGAAAGCAGATCCGTGGGTGAACACAAGCCGAGACACAAGTTGTGTGGGCGACTTTATAAAACACCCTTCTGATGAGGAAAGTACCGACACGCACAGGGAGACACAGAGATAAAAAGAGGTGGGGCAAGCTGATGTGTTTGCAGAGCGGAGGCGTAAGTATAGGTGCAGGTGTGTTTGTGTGTGTGTATGTGTGTGTGTGTGTGTGTGTGTGTGTGTGGAAGGGTGGTTGAGAAAGAGAAATGAAGGGAAAAGGGAGCAGATTAAAATAGTTTCTGAGTAAACACTAAAACAAGGTGGTGAATTAAAATGGTGAATTAAGATGTAATCTACTAGAAATAAAGTCACGTATTCTTTCAGATATTTTCAATAGACAAACAGTGTATACAGCCTGCAGGGGTCTGCAGTGCTCTCATGTCACCTGTCAGTATCAGCTCAGCTCGCTTGGAGCAAATAAAGTACCAGGTAGGCCTACTATGCACATCTTTAGCCCTATGGAAAACCACAAAAAAAGAAGTTGAAAAAAAAGAAGAAGTTGAGCCATATCATGCTGTGGAAAAGTCACTTATACCATAAAATGAATAAATCAGTGCTATTTAAACAATAAGGGTTTGAAATCTGCTGTCTAGTACAGCCGCTGTTCACAAAACTGAGGTCAAAACAGCTCCCGTTTAAATGTAGCTGTGGTCCAGCCATATGCTCGGTTTTGATCCAGTCTCTTTTTGTAAGCCAGTGGCCCACCTTTATTAATGTTGCCCGTTCTGGGGCAAAGCCTATCTGGAGTTTGACTTCACGGTCTATTTTCTTACAAAGGTTCATGCGTACGACAGATGTTTCCACTGGGCCGTGCATGCCACCCAGACATTCATCGGTCAGTCACTGCTTTGCCTTTTGTGATGTTGCACCACAGATGAGCAGAGCTACAATGTGCCAGCCACATTCTTCCATTCGGTTTTGCCATACATATTTCAGAAAAAAAACCCCAATATAAACAGACTTTAAGTGAACCAACCAGCTAAAAAATAGATATGATTTTTTAAAAAGAAAAAAATGGTATGTGCACAATAACGTAATTTTTTTTTTTTTTGTGAGCAACTCGGCGGCGCTGTGACTCATACAGTCAGATCCCTTTCTCAGGGCTTTCCTCATCCCCACACAGAAACATGACGTCTCACCAGCTGACTAATCTTACATGAGCAATGCTTTCTTCATCAAAGTGATGTTAGAGAGACTGATGGCTTTGGCTGTTTCACAATCTGGTACCTTACAGTAAGACTCGATTGCACTGATGAAATGTAATTCCTGATTCAGAAATCTGTCATAGGAAACGAAAAGCAAAGTTATTTCTGGATCCTGACAATACAGCTCTAAACGGCTGTCAGACTATTTAGTGTGTTTAATATATTTATAAGAGAAGTAGCTGTATCCTTGTACTGTTGTTTAAAATTGTTATAATGAAATGATTACTATGGAAGTGCAATGCATTCACAAAATTCTGCCATTTTTCTGAATTAATGCGATAATTCCCTTGGATTTCTGAGAAAAGTTTTCATGGGATTTTTTTTAGAGTGATGTGAATTTATTCATGTGTATGTATTTATTCATAAGACAATGTATGCATGTATGTATTAGATTTGTAATAATGTTACAAATGTCATGCCTTTCTGCTGCCCTACTGGGGAATAAAAAAAAAAAAAGCAATAAAAACAAATTGGTCTTAAAAAATGGAGAGAGAAATTCTGCTGTTTTTCTAAATTAAGTACTGGGATAATTACCTTATTCAAAAAAGAGCAGATTTGTTACAATGAAAACTTTTCTCAGAATTCTGAATTATCTTGTTAATTCAGAAAAACAGTGCAGTTTTTTGTTTTTGTTTTTCTCAAGTGAATGCCTTCTGAGATTAACGGGGTTTTGAAAGCACAGGTGCGGGGGCGAGGGGTGGGGCACATCACGTCACAACAGGTTGGATCTAATTCACAAAATCTTATGCCTTATGCATAATGTCTATGCATGAGTCTGCTGTGTTTTGCACACATCACGACACGACAGGTTAGAGCTAAATCATCTTACACTGCTCTTCATATCAACAACTCACATGGCTAGAGATACAGTCATGTCTATGCATGGCTCTGCTTTGCTCTGCATTACAGTACATTGTCTCTGCATGCTCCATGCCTTACTACTGTGTTAGAAATACATATTCCGCCAACAATCTTCCTTTGTTATGACAGCGTGTGGAAAAAATGTCCTCTTTCAGTTTCGTGACTGACCCAAAACTATCAAACTGTGGTTTTAACTGCAGGTCCCTCACATTGTGGATGGACCAACACATTGCTAGAAGAGGAGGAGGGACGTGGAAGTCTTCAGTGACCCACGTCTCCACATCAAAACCTTTATTGCTGGTTTACTACACATAGATATGTTGGGCATCATTTCCATCTTTAGTTCATCCATATTTAGAAGGAACCTTCACTAAGCAAATGGGAAATTTTGCATCAGCGTACAGTAGGTGTGCTGGATGCACACATCTGTCATTGGGTAAAGGTTTATGCAAGTGTGTGTGTGTGTGTGTGTGTGTGTGTGTGTGTGTGTGTGTGTGTGTGTGTGTGTGTCCTGTTTGGTCCATTAGCTCAGCAGTTCAAGGTAGGTGACCGGGACCTTGCCCTTTTCGTTTCCACGTTCTCCAACCAGCCAGTCAGGGTCCATGCCGGGTACGGTGTACACGGTAATAAGCTAAAAGAAAAAGGCAAAGAGGAAAAAAAAATGAGTCAGGGAAATGTGTCAGTAGATAAATAAATAAATAACTAAACAAAAATTAACTAAGAATAGATACATAATTAAACAAACATCTAAAAAACAACATATACAATAATAATAAAAACACTGGCTGTAATTTTACAATATCACAACAGCAACATGAGATTAGAGATTATTTTTTTTATTAATTACCCACTTTTTCCCCCCACTGAATCAGAGATGGCTGGCTTTTTTTACAATACAGGCTTACCATCAGGGCTTGCGAGTAAAACTGTCTTTCACTGAGGCTGAAGGCCGCACACAGTGAGTGCTTGATACAAAAGTCAGGCATATTGGGTGAAATATTCCTTTAAGGGCAATTTTGGAGCCATAATTTTTATATTATACTGTATGTCAGTCGTGCTGATATACAGTATAACAGCACTCCTTCTCTTCAGTCGCCGGGACCTCACGTGTCATATTGCTGTTATACAACAGTTCTGCAAACAACAGCATTCATCAAATAACAGTAATAAGACATACCAGATTATGATTTACTTATGTAATACATAAGCTTTCAATACCTCTGTGAGAACTGAAGCAATAGAAGTGAGCCACAAGCTCGCTCGCATGGAGGTTTCCACAGTAATATCTGCTCATGCTGCTTTTTGCCCTGAAAACTGCCTATAGAGCAGCTTCTTGAGCCACAACCAAAACCACAGCCTTTGAGGCAGCGCTGCCTGTCGACAGTAGGGGGCAAAAAATGAAGAGAGCGACTGCTGATTTCCACTCCTCTGTCCTCCTATTTGTCGTCCTCTGACCACCATTCAGGATTTAACTTGTCATTTTTAGAAACGCAACCATCTTTGTGCCATCGCAGTGCTAAGTTTGTTACAATGTAGACCCCAGCTGTTAATGCAATTAACAGTTACACTATATTACCAAAAGTATTCGCTCACCTGCCTTTACTCATACTATGAACTGAAGTGCCATCCCATTCCTAACCCATAGAGTTCAATATGATGTCGGTCCACCTTTTGCAGCTATTACAGCTTCAACTCTTCTGGGAAGACTGTCCACAAGGTTGAGGAGAGTGTTTATAGGAATTTTTGACCATTCTTCCAAAAGCGCATTGGTGAGGTCACACACTGATGTTGGTCGAGAAGGCCTGGCTCTCAGTCTCCGCTCTAATTCATCCCAAAGGTGTTCTATCGGGTTCAGGTCAGGACTCTGTGCAGGCCAGTCAAGTTCATCCACACCAGACTCTGTCATCCATGTCTTTATGGACCTTGCTTTGTGCACTGGTGCACAGTCATGTTGGAAGAGGAAGGGGCCCGCTCCAAACTGTTCCCACAAGGTTGGGAGCATGGAATTGTCCAAAATGTTTTGGTATCCTGAAGCATTCAAAGTTCCTTTCACTGGAACTAAGGGGCCAAGCCCAGCTCCTGAAAAACAACCCCACACCATAATTCCTCCTCCACCAAATTTCACAGTCGGCACAATGCAGTCTGAAATGTACCGTTCTCCTGGCAACCTCCAAACCCAGACTCGTCCATCAGATTGCCAGATGGAAAAGCGTGATTCATCACTCCAGAGAACGCGTCTCCACTGCTCTAGAGGCCAGTGGCGGCGTGCTTTACACCATTGCATCCGGCGCTTTGCATTGCACTTGGTGATGTGTGGCTTGGCTGCAGCTGCTCGGCCATGGAAACCCATTCCATGAAGCTCTCTGCATACTGTACTTGGGCTAATGTGAAGGTCACATGAAGTTTGTAGCTCTGTAGCAATTGACTGTGCAGAAAGTCGGCGACCTCTTTGCACTATGCGCTTCAGCATCCGCTGACCCCTCTCCGTCACTTTACGTGGCCTACCACTTCGTGGCTGAGTTGCTGTTGTTCCCAAACGCTTCCATTTTGTTATAATAGAGCTGACAGTTGACTGTGGAATATTTAGGAGCGAGGAAATTTCACGACTGGATTTGTTGCACAGGTGGCATCCTATGACAGTTCCACGCTGGAATTCACTGAGCTCCTGAGAGCGGCCCATTCTTTCACAAATGTCTTGTTTCACAGTCTGCATGCCTGAGTGCTTGATTTTATACACCTGTGGCCAGGCCAAGTGATTAGGACACCTGATTCTGATCATTTGAATGGGTGAGCGAATACTTTTGGTAATATAGTGTATTACTGAACACTAGTAAAGCAGAACAATACCTGATAGTAAAGTAGTAGTAGAGTGCTGTTATACTATACATCAGCACTCATGGAATGCCTCTTGTCTGATCAAATTGCTCCACCAGAACTAACTAACCAAACACCTACTGCAGTTCAGGGGAATAATCCCAGCGAGCTGTACAGTCCAAGGCCAAACCTCCTCAACAACAGTGAGCTCTAACTGAATTTAGGTTTAATTAGTATAATTAAACAAGTAGTGAGTCTAAAAATGCCCTACCTCGTCAGCCAGGAGGGAAAGCTCGCTGGCATCATGGGCATCGTAGTCATACAGGACCTTGGCCTTTCGGGCGCCTGTGACGGGCAGCTGCATGTCCTCAATCGTCAGGGCGCCGGGCCTTTGGGGAGCTGAGGATGTGGAGGAGGACGCCGTGGCTCCGGGAGATGAAGGCTCAGACAAGAGAGCAGAGGAGATGGGATTGGGGCAGCCAGCAGAGGTGGAGGTGTGTGTGGCGCCACCTGCGTTAGCACACCTGGGGTAAGGATGGGTAGACAGGCAGGGAGAGAAATTGTGAGTACGCCCATCACCCTGTCCGTTGTTGAGCTGGATCCCCCAAAGCCATCGTTTAAATGTGCATTACGTGACATCGTCAGATTCCACAGTCTGCCACAGTTCTGTTAATTACACAGTCACACTTATTTAACACCAGTTAAATTATAAGCAGAGTTTTTATAGTGCTGTCCCATGGATGGTTTGCATCCACAAGGATTATATTTTTAAACCAGATTAAATCATAGTTTACCATTAAATTCTGTTGCACTGAACTTTAGAACTGGTTTAAAATGAAGAAGGACTTAGTTTAAACCATTCTTTGAATTTCAGTTTAGTTTTTACTACTAAAACGCAGATTAAATATAACTCTGTCGTGCCAAATGTGATGTGACGTGGATGTGATGCTAAATTTAACTTTAGATCTGGTCCCTAAATCCCTAAAGCAGGATTAATTGTGCAACAGAGCTCTGTTCCAGTTTAAATCTAAATTTACTCATTTTAAACATGCTTTGATGACATGAACTTTCCAATCATGAGTGCCGGCAGTAGGTGTTTACTACAATTGTGGTCACAACATTTAATTCTTTCCACTACACTTACTGGCCTCCAGCAGCGCCTGCGGCTATCAAAGAATTTCAAACAGCTCCAGTGTCTTTCCTGTTTGGCAGCCCATGAGTTTTTTTGACGACATCAGGGCAGCAAAAGGCTAATCTCAAAACATATTTACGTCATTTCAGCAATAAAGTATGTCACATGGCAATCATCATTTACATGCTGACAATGCTTTCAATGCTGGTTCCTCAGGTTCTTCAGAAAGGTTCGTTTGACCTCATGTGGATCACTCCCCATCACAGCGATAACATGATTACTTTATAATCCACAATTTATCACTCAGACACTTGTTTGGGCTGATTCATGCACACACAGGATCAAGCACTTACAGCTGTTTGACTCAAAACCCAAACCCAATCAGCAGAACATCTTTGGTTTATTCTTTTAAAAAAAACCACACACACACACACACACACACACACACACACACACACACACACACACACACAAACACACGCTGTGGCATTACTTTCATATTTTTTGCTGAAGGTTTTTCCACATCAAAGCATGATGAGTCACAGATCCAAAATCTGCTTCAGATCCTCTAAGCCAGTAAATAAAACTGTCAACGGTAAATTCAGGCCCATTTTGACCGCAGGAACTTTCTCCAGTGGCAAGGCTGAAGACCTTCGTGTATTTTGACCACAGGGATTAGGGTCAAAATGTAGTTCCCGGACATTATTTTTACCCCAGAAAAGGTGTTTTTCCTCCCAATTTTCTCGGATAAAGTACTAATAGGATAACTTTTCTGGGAACTAAAAGGTTCCTTCAGCTTGTGGCTGTTAGCATTTCCACCGTGGTCTGAAGACCCGCCAATTTGATAAATTAGAATGAAGAAGATTAGATGAATCTGCTGACATATACTGAGCAGATGCAAAGGAGGAAATTAAGAATGAACTGTCTCCACAGTAAGACATCTGCAGAGTTTTTGATGGTTAGTAATTTGGGCTTTAGAATATAACCTCTGTCAGACAGAATCAGGATCGGAAAATAATGTTTTTTTCCTTTCATTTAGTGGCTTTCTCAGGTGCAGCATCGCCGCTTCCTCTTTCTCTCACTTTTCAATGCTTTCAGCCCAAGTTACACTATGTATCACTCTTTTTGTCTTGTCTTTCTTTAAAATGTGTCAGGAAGCAAAGTTTGAAGTCTTTTTTTGTTATCAAACAAAGAGAAATGGCTCCTCCTCATCCTAAACTGGTCCTAAATCAATACTAGAGTAGCTCCTTGTTTTAAGAGTGAAGCAGTCTACCAGCTGAAGCAGCCGCTCTCTGTGTGTTTGACCAGTCAGAGATGTTGCGCCGCATGCCCATCCCCCAAAGAACTTTACCCAGTAATTCAGCTGGAAAACTTCCTTTAGTCTTCTTGGACTAGAAATGTATTTCTTTTTTATATTATTCAGTATTATTAGCATGACTTGAAACTGTAGAGTTACCTCTTGCATTTGGGGCAGCAAACATACGATTTTGTTTTGTGCACCTTTAATATGAGTATTATTATAATTCTATCCCATCACAAAGCCTCATTCTCATTGTGAAACAACTCAGTGAACTCCAGAAACATCTAATCTAAAACATCTAAAACAACTCTGCCAAAAAACATGTAACAGCAGCACCTACCATATTCAATTATTTATATATCACTACACAGTAATAACATTTACTGACAACAAGTTGTCAAGTAATACTCACCTGCTGAGCTCTCTCTGAAGGTCTTGCATATACAGATGACACTGGGCATAGTAAGTGGCCTGAGCCTCCGCAAAATCATGCAAACAACGTAAGTGATTCAGCTGCAGGGAGAAAGGAGAGGGTCATCTTATCAGAGAGTGAAAATCACAACATAGTAAGTACCTGTTTCCTTACAGTCATAGCAGCAAGCAGTTATCATGCTATCATCATCTCTGTTTTGCAGGCATATCACCCCTCAGCTTGTCATCAGGACACTTCTCACTGTGAAGGTCAAGACGTACTGCATTCAAATAATAACTACAGGCAGCACTGAACTGTGCCACCTAATATGTGAATCTGCTCATCGGAAATTGAAAATTAATTAATGAATTTATCAAATGTGCCAATTCAAAAGCATGTGCCAATTCTTGTTTCTACTGTATCTACTGCAAGATGAGAAGAAAATAGCAAACTCCAAAACCTATTTCATGTTGTATTGTTATTGGAAAAACAATCTGGATCTATTCTCAAACTTTAAATGGGTATGAAACGCAGCTCTCTGGGAACCAGGTGTGGCATGTGAGCTGCCTTTTGGGATGCTTTTGTTAAGCAGAACGGGCGCTGCGGGATGAACGAAATTCCAAGTTAAGGCGCGTGATGCTGACTGGCTCGTGGTCGGTGGGTGGGTGACTGGCTGGCTAGCTTATCAGTGGAGGGAGTCATAGTTACTCACGCTGTTTACCCACACTGGTGGGCCCACGCTTCAGTACCCAGACCAGAGTGGGGGAGATATGCACGTGGTGACAGAATAAAAGGGTGGTTTGATAGACTGGCAAGGTGGATAACATCAAATAAATTCTCATCATTGATATACTGTATATGTTTTTATTTTGCTTCAGGGAAAAAATACAGCCTAGTCAAATCTCATATGCTCATCAATTTTTCAAAACTGCCATACAATTCCTAACCTAATTCAATCCCAAAGACACTGAGGGCACGAAATCTGTTGAGGCTGTTTTTGTTGCAGTTTGTGTGAGTTTGATCCACTTTTTGGGGTGAAATGCCTGGACTAAACACCGACAGAAGACAATCCCTGTCCCGTACACAGAGGGATCATATGACATGTTTTTCAGACTTGATTGCACCAGTTCTCAGCTAAAGAGTAAAGAAAACAAATTTGACCAAGAGTATGTCATGCCCTCTGGAAACTACTGTTGACAAAAAGAGAGTCATACTATCAGTCTGGTAAAGAAGAATTATAGTGAAATTATTTGTGCTAGTACATTTAATTCAAGTAGATGTAAAATAATACAATTGTATTACAGATAGGCAGATTGTACTACACAGTAATACAGTCCATCTAGCAATGTGCACTTTCTCGCTTTGTCTCTCTTTCTCTCTCTCTCTCTCTATCTCTCTTTAGTGCTATGATAACCAACTTAATTGTGCTGTTACACTGCAGCTGGTTCAACGGAAGCAATGCTGCGTGTCTAGACAGGATGTGCTGACAAATGGACGGATAACTTTCTCTGGCACGGGTCTTCGACTGCGTCCACACAAGGGAGTCTCATGTGGAGCGGGGACTCACATGAGTGCTGCCGATGCCCTCCAACAGCAGTCTGGTGACCTCTGCTTGTCGGTCAAACTCTGTCTGAGCAACACGAAGCTCATGCTCTGCCTATCAGTGGGAACAGGGAGAAAGAGAAAGGGGTGGAGGAAAACAGCAGTGTCAGTGGGATTTGAATAAAGAGAGGCATATCTATCAGGCTCTTCCTTAAAGGACCATACCAGTGATTTTGCATGTTTAGCCTAATATCGACAAAATGGATTTATTTCACAGTTCTGCTGATCTTTTCCTAAAGCAAGCAGTCATATTTCAGAACTGCAGTATCATTTTTCCTCCCTTTTATCCAGCCACTGGTTTCCATTCATTCCACTACGATATGAAAATGAACTTTCAGACACTTCAAACTTTCTTCACATCAGTATTCCCTCACCATAATAAAGTCGTCCACATTCGTTTTCCTAAAAGCAGCAGCACTGCTGTGTTTTGATGGCAATTATCAGTTCTGTGGTTTATGAATGGTGACGACTTTGTTAGCCACAGAAGCACAACATTATAAGGTGGCTGTTTCAGCATGAACACTCAGATTTGAAAATGCAGGGATTTTGATCACATGTTGTGAAATCTTTCGTACCCCCATATGATTTGCAAAAGGGTTTGTTACAATAAATGTAAAATGTGGATAAATTGTAGTAAATGGACCAAACATTCAAAATCGCTGGGGTGGTCCTTTAAAGCAGAGTGACCTGCCACACCTTTTTACTCATCAAAAAGGGGCTCTTACCTCCTGTCAACAGGATGCTTTACTGCCATTAAGTAAAGAAATTGTTTGTCTGGAGCTTTTGAAACATACGCTTGGTAGCAGATAACATGAACAGATTAAAGTCAGGGCAGTCGGGCCAATTTGAGCTAAATTATTCATTTCCTCTAGCACTGGAAAATTGTGGGTAAATCAAGGTCATAATGGGTAAATGGACCATTCATTCGAAAACATAAGGCCTTTTAAGCACCTGTACACACATGCAAATACCAACACAAACACATACTCACACACACGTCAGGCACTATCTACTGATACTATCTCAGTGGGTAAACTAGCCTGGAGGGTACTTACTTTGTCCACTTCCTCGCTCAACAGCTGAGAGAAGCAGCATGCCAACAGAAATAGCAGTCAAGAGCCATTCTCACAATGAAACATCAAATATGGTTGACATTACAAGGGATTACAAAACATGTCTGCGGTTCTTTGCATATCAACTTGGGGTGTTCCTACACACCGGTCATATAATTACCCCAATAGGGAAAGGAAGCAGTGAGTCGTTAGAGCACTCAATGAGGGATTTCAACCAGCCAGCCAAAGTCAAAATCTTAAATCTCTGAATTTATATGATTGTATTATCCAAGCAGTCACTTTCACATGATAACCTACATCTTTTGTAAGTATGATAATTTCCAAAAAAGGATATGATTGAATATATATTTCATATGAATGAAACAGGTATCTTTTTTGAATCAGGGAAACCAACTACAAGAGGTGTGCATTTAAAATTAAGTATATTTAGATGGCAGATGTTTCTGAGAGCTACTGTATTAGTCATTAAGCTGAACCCTTGAACTGGACTGCTACCGCTCTTTTTTGTGGTGGTCATAGCCAAATCATTGTTTTAAAGTATATATTAATCTCATGTTCTAATAAAGAGAAATAAAGATCTGTGGTTTCAAGCAAAGCTGAACATAGAAGAACTTTTTTTTTTTTTTTTTTATAGTTCTTTTATAGTAGGTGGGGGGCTTCTTCCCCAAATGATGAAGGTAAGATGCCCCCTTATCAAATTTTATATTTTGAAACAGATTATTATGGTCTAATTATTCATGAAATGTATTTACACAAACACTTTTCTGCTGTACGTATCATCTAATATTCAAATAATTCATCATTTGACAGAAAATAGGCATAGGGTGGCATTTTACTCTTGGTTCCCCCGCTGTGCATAAGGAGGAGCTGTGTGAAGTTTTGTTGTCTTACGCCCTCTTGTGTTAGACATTTGTTGGTTATTCTGGGTATTCTCTGCAGAAAGATGGACAGGCTAGATGTAGTTTTATTCCTGCTCAGTTTGTAAAGTGCTGTCTGGCAGGAAGAGGCAGGCTTATATCTCAAAGGTAGTAAGTTCAAATCTCTGATCAGGCGACTGCAAGGCACTGAACGCAACTTTAACACACAGGGACATGCAGTGGCCGTCATTAGAGGACTGAATTAGGCTCAAAAACAACAAAAAAGCCTAAATAATTGCCAACATTTAGACATCAACTTGCAGTTCATCATTTACTCAATGATATCTGCATAGGTGCTGAAAAAGTGACACAGACCATCATCACTGCTATCGGAACAAAGAGGCAAATGAAAACTGGCGCAGCAAGTGGGGACGATCAGCATCAATTGAGGAAGTTACATCAGACAATAATTCAAATACAAGAAATGCTTGCACCAAGGACACGCAAAAATCAAAACGTTTGCAAAGTATTTACAGAACCAGCAGGGCGGCTGGGCTGGGAGGGGGCATGACTGGTGCATGCAGAGAACGGCTACGAGAAACAAGACAAGTTCAGTGTTTCACCGAGGCCTCGTGGATGCCCAGTTTGGAGTGAGCAAATCCATCTGCTCTCACATTGCCGGGGCAGCCTGTCAATATCTGTCTGTCTCTGTGTGTGGTTGACCTTGAATGGAGAACTGCAAGTAGATCTCAAGCATTTTGGCAATTCTTCAGCTCTTGAGCTTTTTTTGGTGTATTGTTGTTCATCCTTCTACATACTGCCCTGCCCTCACCTCATGCACCCAAGACACACTATTTGAGCTATTTTGTGAAAGGCGCAGCTTGAACTTTAATCTTTTATTGAATTAGGCCCACATAGATGCTAACCTAAAGCTTGACACAATGTCAATACTATTTATTTATTTATTTTTTTTTTTACATCTTTCCAGTTTAAGTACAGATGATAAAGGCTGATAATGATGTCTCTGGTAATCATTTTGATTTTTTTATTATTACTATTTCTTTTTAACCTTATCATACATTCCTCATACACTCAGTGGCCACTTAATTAGGTCCACCTGCACAATCTAATACAATCCAATATAACTGTTTTGCCATAAAGTTTACTTCTATGATGCCTATAATGCTCAGGTTTTCTTTTTGTCACAGTAATAGAGGTGTTCATTCAGTTCTATGTTTGGCATTGAGCTCATAGTTAGTGCTGCTGTTGTACTGGACTGCATTTTATTGAGAGCTGTTTCCACTATTCTGTCCCCCTCATTGCATATAAATAGGGAGGACAAAAAATTAGAAACACCTCTCAATATAATGTAGTCCAGTACAAGACCTCTGCAAACTACAACCTCAATAATAAACACAGAATTAAATTTAAACATTCTCCACCATGTCAACAAAAACTGAACATGATAAACTTTGTTAAAAGGTAGAATTTATGGCAGAGCTGTTATATTGAACTGCATTAGACTGTACAGGTGCATCTGATAAAGTGTAAAATATAAAATCAAAACTGTTCTTTAAGTACTTCCTGCTTGTTCTTAACTTTTAACACTGACATAAAGTTTAACAAAAGACAAATTTCGAGTAAGGTGGACAATAAAGTCAATCAATCAATGCAACTGTCAAGCACTGTCAGGGAGGACTAAGGGATGCTGGGGAAGAGGGAAAACAAAATGCACAGCTACAGAGTGGGGCTAATTAACATACATGTAACATTTGCTATATTTTGGACTTTGGTGTCAAACAACAGAACATTTTCACAGCAGACATTTTGACATGAGGTCTTACAGACCCAGAGTCCTGCTGCACTTAGGGAAGGGTTAGGGTTAGAGTTAGAGAATAGAATAAAACCCTGATTAATGTCATTTGTAACATCTGTGTTTACCTGCTATTTCATGTCAAAATGTCTGCGTACAAAATGACATCATCTATCAAATGTCACAGATAACAGCAAGTCTATGACGAGCGCTATTTTACTGCAGTCGACACGTCACATTTATGGTTTACAACCTTCCTCTGCTCTGACACATGGGAATCTGCCGCTACGTCCCAACTCTCCCAGCTGCTGCTCAGCTGTTTGAGTTATGGACCCAAAGCAAAGAAGCAAAAACTGAGATTACAGGTGAGCTTGACCTACACTGAGCACTGTTTGACCTGCACAATACAACTGTCAGGTACTTCAGACATGAATACACAAGAAACAGATAAGGGACATTTACAACTTCAGAAGAAAATATGTGAAATATGATGTAATGTAGTCACTGATGAAAAATATCTCCAAAATCTTTGATTAACTTTGTTGACTCACATCATTGTAAAATCTAAAGAAGTGTTGAGTTTATAACACAGAGCTTGAATGGAAATCAAATCAACTAAACTACAACATTTTGTCACATTTAAGTAGTTATATTAAGTAAAAGATATATCTGATGATGCTGACCGGCTGGAGGGGCTGATAGGAGAAGCACAATCTTGCTGGCACACCCACTATTTAGTAATGCGTTTGATGTGTGCACACTGCATAATGTATATGCCATTGCTCTTTAGCCACTGCTGGACTCTTACCGCTGATGCACTGGCAGAAAGAACATAATTTCGAGGCCTTGTCTCCTGAAAATCGGGTGCAGCCTACAGACAAGAGCAGGGGGGAAGAAACAAATTTTGGCACAGTCATGCATTTGCAGTCATCAAGCAGCCACAACAAGTACAAAGTGAAGCCAAACCAATAAAGAAAAGAGGAAGACAAGAGCCAACAAAAGGGCGGGTCAGTCTGAACGGGGTCAAAGCAGTGAGTGAGGTCAGGCCGTGTTCATCCCACATCTGGTGATTTGGACTCCTCCATTCTGACAACAGGCATGCAACTGCCATATTCAGCAAAAGTGTAAGAGAAAGTAGATCAGGCAACTGATGGCATGAGCAAAACGGATTTAAGTTCCAATCAATTCTAGGTAATGTTGTGGCAGAAAAGTGGCAGTTCAACGAGGAATCAGATGGACGAGACACAGGTATCAGATGGGGAGCTTTCTTTATTCACAGCGGCCCTACTAACAGCACAGGTCACAGACAATTCTTCTCCCTCATTACAGATCGTGCCATCCTTTCTTATACCTTATGTGCGAGTTGTTTTCGTCTTGTTTTGGTCGGACTCTCATAACACTTTGGCAAGCACAACTTCCCGATATGTGTGAGAACCCTCTTCAATCTTGCTTATCTTGGACTCCCACCCATGGTCTCTGGTTACTTAATACCATAAATGTGTGTGTGGTGTGCCTGTCCTTTTCCCAGAAATCGCCAGATGTTTCCCACTCATGTTTTCAGCCTATACTTGTCCAGTTTGGCACCAGTGCCGGTCACAAGGACCTGGCAACCCATACTTCCTGCCACCAGAACAGAACATGATTTGACCTGTGTATTTGACCCTATCATTCTCCTACAGTAACTTCTTAAGTGATGCATATTTAATGATACATGTTTAAGTATAAATGAATGCATATGGTTTTTAAAAGGAAATAAGTGACGAGTGGGGGTGACTTTTTAATAACTTTGGCATGTGCTGAGATTTTTGAATTTCAAAACTCACTTTCTGGCCTCTACTGCACCTCCCCCCGGTTTCAGGGGTAGAGAGTTAAAAAAAAAAATGTGTATGAGTACTCAGATTACATTTGTGGTAACTAGTAAACAATAATTTTATAATTTTATCAGTTCCTTAGTTACTTTTCAAATAAGCAAGCCCTTATCTTCGGGCCATAAAGCCATTTTGGGCCATAAAAGGAATGTTTTTTTTATTTTTACTTTACCGTTGCTTCTCTGCTGTAAGAGAAGTTGTTGCATGGTAGTTTAGAAGTTACCTGGCTGACTGAATAATCCTGCTGACCCCATCTGATGGCCAAAGCTCATATTCCTTGCACTTTCTCATGAATAATGGAGTATTTTATTTTTTTGTTTTATGTATGATCTATGAACAAGAGGTGCATTTTTTGTTGGTATGTGACTTTTTTAATTATTATTATATTTTGTATCACATGAACAGTGTCTATTTGGTCTTTTTTTTTTTTTTTTTTTTTTTTTTTTTTTTACTTTGACCTACTTTTGCTCAATAGCATTATTTTTTACCAAACTAGATCAGGAAAGCTTTGATGCAGTTCAACTTCTTTCAGTGTGAAGAGGTTGGTAGCTTGCAGAGCTGTGCCTCTCTGTGCCTCCCTCACAGACGCTGTCATTTGCAGCCTTGACAGCAACAGCAGCAGATCCACTCCAAATCCCCCTCTCCCCATCAGCCTCACACTCCTTCAGAACTGCTGTAACGCTAGCAAGTAGTACTGCTCGATAAAAAAGAAAAGTAAAAAGGCCGAAATAAAATGTGTTAGTGATGTGTTAGAGATTTGGTATTGGGTACTCTTTTTTTTAATAGATTTTGATCTCCCTCTCTCCTCTCAAAAATAGATGAGCTCCCTCTGCTTCTATGGGCCATCCCTCTTTGACTACAAGCCTCCAAAATAAAAGTTATTAGCAGGTGAACTCAACAGGAGTGTTAACTATGACCACATTTGCTATCATGTTGCTGCAGTGCTAGTTCCAAAAGTGAGATATTTCCACTGCAGTTGGTTGGTCTAACCAGCGTCGTGACAATAATGTTACTCTAGACGAACGCCCACTCAGTCCTGCTGGAATGGATTACTGTAGAAAACGCAGCCCCTAAAACTGTTTTATTACAGTTATAGACTTTCAGAAACTCTCACAACTTGATAGATAAAGAGGACAGAACTCAAGAATAATACTAAATAATAAAATCCCTGTTTTTAACTGGATTTTTCATTCCTTTCATGGCCCTTTAAGTCATGTGAATACTCTCAGCTTGTGAATTATTAACGAGACCTGGAGGTGTGTTAGCTTTGCTGGAGCTGCCGACGCTCAGAGCAACACAGGAAAACTGCCTTACACTGGCTTGGTGGATACAAAATCAACTCTAATATTTTACTGATTGCTTTTAAAGTAATAGATGGGCGGTGCCAGTTTTCATTCTTAATTCATTATTATCAAAACATTGCTTTGCTGTTAGGGTACTGCCAGCACTGCTTCATGTTTGCTATTTGTGGATAATCAAATTGTTTGGTGGTGTCTTTGCCCACAACAAAAAGCACAGTAAAAACAATTTGGTAAGAGGTATGGTGCACAAAGTACTGTATACATTAAAGTTAGGACCATTTTATTTGCTGGCAGGCTGTCAGTATGCTAAAGGGTTAATCCTATAAATATCTATTTTCACAAGCAAAATAGGAACAGTATCAGAAGCAACGGCCTAAATGTTCCTGTTTAAGAACTCCATAATTTTTAGTGTTTTGTTTCAGGTTTAAACTATAATTTTTAAGCCACATTTTTTGTCGCACACATTGGGTGATCATCGCCAATACTCTTTTTCACAGTGGATTTCAGAAAGGAGGCAGAGAAGAACAGAATAAAGGAGATTAAAAACATAAATTCGTCTCACCGCTGCTTTGGCTTCTGCCTGCTTCGCTTTTTTCAGCCGTGCTTTACAGATGTCGAGATCCAGACGTCGATTCTCCAGAAGTCGCTTCTCTTTCTGCAAACAACAGGAGTGCCCAATCAGATATGGTGGATCTGCTGCCAGAGATTCATATCTGGCTGATAGCACACTAATTTGCCATTTGCCCTTTTTTTTTTTTTTTTTTTTTGAAAGAAATCAAGTGAATTTCCAGTGAAATACAGTGAAATTAAACTATCCAACATTTTGCTGAGGACCCCCTGGAAGCTGCTCAAGGACCCCTGGGACTCCCTGGACCCCACTTTGAACACCACTGGTGCACAATAAGTCACACATACTGCTATAGTCCTCCAGTCTCCTTCCAGGAAGTTGCGTAGGGGAGTCAGGAAGCCAACAGACGAGGACTGGAGGAACTCGCGCTCCGCCGCTCCCAGTCTCTTCTGGTGTTCTCCTACTATGATCAGGGTACTGCCTACAAACACAAACACACACGTGCACATTAGCATTACCTGCAATGTGAAATCCTAAAAACTACAAAGCCACATGTGGGATGGATCCATAATTGCAACATCACAGACAAGACATGGTTGGAAACTTTCTGCATAGCCCTGAAATTTAAAAAGCCAGCTATTCTCGAGAAGTATAAGAAAATATACATTTCAGCTGCACTTTCTGGCAATGTTTTGTTGACACAGGACACGCGTTTGGCCAGTCAGCGGGGAAACCTAATCAGTGTTGCTGTGCTCAACCTCCCTGCTGGGTTTCTTGATGTTACATGGATGCATTTTGGAAACTATGACAGAAACCGGAGGACAGTGAGACTCGACTCCAGGGCTACTTCCATCAGCATTTCTGCAAAAAATACACGGCAAAAATGCACGGCTGCCGAAACATAACTGATTGTATTTTCTTCTATAAATAAAAGTCTATCAGGCTTATTTGTTTGAGTAATGTTCATCTCAGTAACAATGCAGTGTGTTTAACTCAGGCTGCCATTCTGTACATCTTAAAAAAACGTCTTCTGGGCGATTTGATGAAGAACACCAACGGTTTACATTTTACCTCTGGATTTTAGGGTCACAAAATCATAAACACTCAAATAACCATAATGCCACGCATTTTGCACCTCTGTCAACTGCACCCCACGCCCTGCCCCGCTGACGGCCGACCGGTGGACGGGGAACTGTTCTACCTGAAAGTACAAGACGCCTGTCTGTCCAAAACCTCCTTCAGGAATTCACTCAGGACCCTAACCCGACTCCACATTCCGACTCCATAGTTTCCATGCTTTTTACTTCACATGGACCTCAGAGATTAAATATTATCTGCACGACCTGCATCCTTAGGGTCAACATGTTGTATGGGTCAGATGTTGTTTTAGGGCTAACAGTCACTGGCCCAGGAGCTCCTCCCCACCAAGTTTCAGGTAAATCTGCCCACGACTTTTTGAGATGGGTGACAGAAATTGATTATGGATGATGCACAAAGATTGAGCTGGTTATTTACTCATGCTACATTTAATTTAGCGAGATATTTGGTGAAATCCGGGGAGATGAGATAGAAAGCACTTCATCGGGATAATGGTGGTGGTGATGGTGCTTTGTAAGTGTGCCGTGTACAATGGGCAAAATAACATGGCATGACACATTCATTCACTTATTCGTTCATAAACACACGACCTTCTGCAGGAGGCTTCACCTCACTGGCGGAGGAGATGAAAATATTACATATGGCAGACAAAGTGTGTGAATGAGCTCTACTGACCGTACGGAGTCCCGGGGCCGAAGTCCTTGGCAGCATCGAGCATGTACTGGCCGAGCAGCTCAGCGTTGGTCGTCCTGGAGGGAAGCTTCTTGTCCAGCTTCTCATAGAGGAACTCCTCTATACGTGCGCCTGCATCAGAGAAAAACACAGGGTCACACATGTGCGTCTTTTTAAAACTAAAACAAACCAGAATATGACTAACTTAGTTTTAGAGGCCCAACCAGCTCATAAACTTGTGTTTTTCGTATACATACACAAGTTGCAAGAAATTTGGTTATGAAATTTACATATTAAATAAACACCCAATAAAAGCCAATTACAGGACTGAATTTATGTTCATTAGTGGAGATATTATAAAGCTCTTCTTTAAAAATCAACACTCACTCAAGGATTTTGCAGTTTTGCAGACATAATAATGACTACAAAATCAACCAGTGTTCCCAAATTTTGCTGGAGCTTGCAATTTAGCACAAACACTGAATTTTTTTTTTTTTTTTTTGCTTGAAATGGTTTAAGGCTAAAAAGACATGATTATATCTGACCAGCAATCAGGATGGCAAATTAGCCTGCAGACCTGGTGTGAAAAAAAGACTGAAGCTACAAAGACATCAGACAAACAAAACAAAGTAGAAACACCTGAGAAAAGAAGATTACTTCATGAAAGGTGGTGGAGGGATGAGAGAGGAAAAGCACAAAGCATGGCCATGTGCTGTTTGTTTTGCCCATTTTGTGTGCCAGATGAAAAGCAATTAAATTGATTTGTCATGGGGACAAAGAAAACCTTCAAACTAGAACCAATTAGTAAAATAATATATTGAGTTGTCAGATTAATAATGCCAAAGAGACTTCAGATTTCTTGTGTTTTCACAAACATTAAATTACCATGAGTTGCCAGTGGGCACAAAAGCACTCTTTGTAAAAGTAATTATCCCAAAAAAAAAAAAAAAAGTGTCTGGTAAAAGCAAACAAACAAACAAAAAACAAACAAAAAAACAAGTGGCTGGTGAAATTTGGGCCTCCAGCAGACACTGCAGCATAGTTCATTTGCCACCCTGGTAGCAATAATCACAAATTATATTGTGAACATAAAGTCTTTGCACAGGTTTAAAGCTCTATAGATATTCTATAGATATATTTATAGATATATTCTCTTAAAGGGTATGCAAAGGTTTTTCTTTTTTCTTGTATTATTTGTATTGATCCACTCTATTTTGTTATTTGTTGTGTTCATTTTTCTAAAGTTATCTATTCCTCCTCATAGGTATGAGATATATTTTGTGTAGTCTACTACTGTTATTACTCAATGTCTGGACAAGCTGCAACACAGGAATGTCCCAGTTTGGGATCAATAAATCTATCTCTCTCTAAAACTGTGAGATCCTGAAGGGAATTATTAATGAAGCTGTAGATCTTGTTCTAGAACAAAATGGCAAAACCTGTGATGGAGCTTTCTCATTCTAAAAATGGGTAAAAAAATAACTACAAATTCACAAACAGATAGACAGATAGATAGATAGACACATAGAAATAGATGATCGTGTGTGTGTGTGTGTGTATGTGTTTTAGGCCATAAACAGTGGAGCAGGTGCCGGCTGGTGTCTTCCTGCCTGTCAGGTTGTTAGTAATTCAACACCGGCGTGCACAGCGGCAGCAGACACTCTGAACCAGGACATGCAGCAAAATCAGCCACAAACTGATTCACGGCCACAGAGCAGCTCCTCGTTGCAGTTCTATTTCAGTTTCCACGTCAAATTTCTTTGGTATAGTAAAGTAAAAACCATCAATCTGTCCTATCCAGTGCTGGGAGTAATTTGATTGCTTTTCTCAGTAACAAGGTGATGTAAGACGGGGGTTTTCAGCTGACTGTGACCCAGGAGACACCGTCCTGACTCAGTGGTGACCCCGATCCTGCTGTTGTTGCAGGATGGGGGATGGTGGCTTGACGGTGTAGCGGTACTCCAAATTTAATTTACTCCAAATTTAATTTACGTCTCAGACAATAACTCACTTTTACTTATTTTTAGTTTTCACTGAAACTTGCAAAAAGGCTTCGTCATCGGCATAATCAATGAACTATTTTTGGAGGCAGGCCTGGAACGCACCGGATGTTAATGACGCATTCCAACATCAGCAGAGCACATGCCACCAGGGACTGGATGGGCACTATTTGTACTTTTTTTTTTTTTTCCAAACTTTTATACGTTTGGATGAGTTTGATTATTCACAACTAAGAAGTGATACATGGAAATGTGTACAAAAAACAACATCACTTCCATCAAATGCCATTATTGAATGTACAGCCAGGGAACAGCTGTAATACCTGCACAGACAACCAGGAGGCTGTTCACCAGTTGAAAACCCCTGATGTAAGGGATTACATTTTAATTTTTCAGTAATCACATCACAGTTACTGTTGTAAAAAAATTCTCATTACTTGTGTTACTGAAACACAGAACTTTAGCTGGTTTATGGCAAATTTAATGCGTCAAAACCCACATCAGCGAGCGACTGATGATATCGTGTGGCGCAGCACAGAGATGGGACAAAATCGTTGTTTGGCAAGTCAGGAGTAACACTCAAGTCCAGACAGATGAAACATACAAGTCCAAGTCCTAAACTTTGAGCTTCGAGTCCCTCACAAGTCATCGTGCGCTCTTTACCGATCTAACTTTAATAATTATTTTTACCTCTGCCTCCCCTGTATACACATGTTGGGTCCATTAGCACACACTTTTTCAATGTACTAGTCTATCTTAATCTTTTAGGGTGTAGAAAATGGTTCTTATTGTTGACTGGCTTGATCAGATTTAGGCTCCCAGCTGACCAGCGGAGGGTCAGTGTGGATCTGGGATATGAGGAGCTGATTTGCTGATGTCAATTAAAGTTAATGTTTGATGTGAGGTCAAGGGTAACTTCCTTATAGCTTCCTTTTACCACTAGGAGCCTGTAAGCACGGGTTAACTCCATATTTTTACACCGGCTAACAAGCTGTTCTATGTCAAAAGGCTCAAGTCCAAGCCAAGTCATAAGTCGTTGGTGTTCTCAGGTTGAGTCTAAAGTCATCAAATTTGTGAATTGGCGAGTCAACAAGTCAAGTCCAAGTCATACGACTCAAGTCCACACCTATGGTGCAGAGGGTAGAGGGATCGATCCACACTGAGGAAAATGTGGTGACAGAGCTGAGCTGATTGTCAGAGAGGTCATTCAGACACCAGGACAATCCACTGCTTCCTCCTGATCATGTTGTTTTAGAAAGCTTTGGATTCTCAGCAGGGGGAATTAAATATTGAAGTGTTCAAGGATCAGATTTTTGTATATATCATATGCGAAATTGACCCTAAATCAGCATTCATGTGATTTGGTGTCTTGTTGTCCTTTTGGCAAGGACAGTTACTTTTTCTAGACAGCACTGAGTAACTTTTCTTGATTACATTTCCAAGTAACTTACCAAACACTGAACCTGTCAAGCTCACATCGAAAAAGCAGATACATGGATTTCTAAATGCTACATGCTGTGTGTCAGGTATCTACGAGGGACCAGCCATACACACTTTCAAACAGGCCTTCCTCACACACAACACTGGGAAATGAGACAAGCACTTACCAGTGTGGTCAACTGGAGCATGAAGGGTCAGAAAACATCAAGGGTTAGACATTACCACCAGGATTCATTCTTTATGTCTGTCACAGACACACTGATGTTAGTTACAAGACCACAAACGTCCACAAAACACCATCTGTCAGAGTGCAGAGTTGATGTGCAAAATAAAATGCTGTTGAATGTGGAAAATCAGCCAACAACTTCCCAACAGGAAACTAATCGAAGCAACAGTTCTCCATGTGATGCTCTGACTTGGCACTGTTCTGTCTTGATAAACGTGGATGAGCTGGTGTGTGCCGAAGCTTCCTGCGTTTCCTCTGTTACATCCGGTCTTTGACGGCACCTCAGTGGGGCTCTGTCGGGGGCAGTTTTCAGGGAGTCATGGGCTACCAGGGGTCTGAGGCAGAGTCACGGGGCGTAGGTGGGGCTTACGTGACTTTGATCAGTAGAGATGTCAGCACAGCAGCTCATTTTAATCATCGAGTTTTTGGCATTAATGTATTTTGCTAGCTAACCAGCAAAAGTGATTCAACTCACATCTCAGCCTACTTGTGCCTACATGGCTATTTTAAGTTACAGGAGTCTGCCAAGTCTGGTTATGTTATCTATGGTGTATTATTGCTAATGTGCTTGAGTGATGTTTACACTGAGGTGGCATGTTATGGGCAGGTTCTAGGGTAATCCTGCAAGGCCGTCAGTACGAGACTAGAAATGCAAATGCTGAACACAAAATTTCATGACAAATTTATGTACGTTTCTTCTTCCTACGCTTAATTTGACAATAAAAAAGGAAAAATCATGTAGCATATAAGAAATGTTTGTCTGGACCCCCTTTTTTTTTGTTAATTTTCTACAGAAAGTGAAGAACTTACTTGGGTTAGGTTGCAGGAGCACCTCTGTTTGTCTGAAGATCTTCTCGGTCCAGTTCTTGGTGCTGTCGGCTCGGGAAATCAAGTTTTCTAAGTGAGTGTCCAGCTCGGTCTTTTCTGCCTGGCCCAACTTCTCCTCTGTGAACTAGGAGACAAATCAAGACTCTCAAATGCACGTGAAGGTCATGTGACCTCAGCTAGAGGGACATGATATTAAACATGATTAATAGTAGACTGATTGCAATGATAGAGCCATTTGAAAACCTCATAACAGCAGTTTGAGGGGGCTTTTAAGTTTTAACTTCATTTGCACTGTTACACGGTCCAAGTGTCTTTTCGTGTTTCCCTTGTGAACTGGTGGAAACTTTATGAACAGAAATGGCAAACAGAGTAGCCAAACGCTTAAACACTTTTCATTTTCAAATGTAAGCTGCTCTCTTCTGCTAATGCATGTCCATCAGCAACACACTACTTTAACCCTTTGAAACCAGAGCAAATTAACTTAATTTCTTACCAACAAAACAAAAAACAAAACAAACAAAAAAACATCATCACACACTGACTCAGCTGCTATAGGTGAGTGCGCTGTGTTTGCTGATGTTACGTCATGCAGGGCTGTCCTGGGACATTTGAGGGCCCGAGGCAAAAAGTAATTTGGGGGACCCTTGCATTTCGCCATCAGTAGATCAGTGTGCTGTAGGTCCAACAAGTTTTTGGGGTGATTAAATGTTTTTTCTTGGAATATTATATGTACAATTATATAACAATTATTATTATCCATATAGTTTTCAGGTAATTTTTCTCTACTAATGTCTTGATAATATCAGTTTTGTAATTTCTTACTAGGTTTTTAATTAATTTTCTGAATATTTTCTTGTAATTTATTCAACTTTTATTCAACAATTAGCTATTTTTTCTGATTCTTTTCTTGAATTTCTCCAAGCTTTTTTTTTTCAAATTTTCAGATAATTTTTGCCATTTATTTTTACTTTTTTTTTTTTTTTTTTGATAATTTTCAGTTAATTTCTCGTTAATTTGCCCTTCATTTTTCCCATGTTGTTGAAAAAACAAAGTCAGTTTAGCAGGTGTGTGTGTGTGTGTGTGTGTGTGTGTGTGTGTGTGTGTGTGAGTGAGTGTGTGTTCAAAGCTTGAGTCACACTGAAGAAACCTAAGATGTTCCTGTGAAGCCATCTGCTATCAGCGTCAGCTCTTCACAGGAAAGAGAAAAGCCAAATGGACGCACATCAGCAGTGGCTGTTTGCTGAGTTCACTGTGACAGTGCTTGTGTGGACTTCTCCTTTAAAACCAGCAGCTTCTGATGCAGTGTTTTTGATAAACCCTGCAGATCGATTCAAATGTTTAAGTGGACTAAATAATCCGACTGTTAACCTTATCCTAAAGAAGACAATAGTCTGATTAATCTGTTTAAATGGACTGCTTGTAAAATTATTCCACTCATGTTCCTGTTCACATGCTACAGAGCACAGCCTGATTTAGCAACAGAGGATATGTCCATTTCACAGATAATAATTAACATGGCAGTGTGTTTCCGCTTCACACCAAAAATGTTGAGATTTTCACTGTGGCTGTCGTCTTGAATTCACAGATTCACCGTCAAAGTTAAAAGAGCATGAGCCATCAGGCAGATGGACGGCCATGTGTTGCAATCTGCCGCCAAACCTCAACTAGGATGTCATATTAGGATTAAGGTGTATTCATGGATAAAATACCCCTCAATAACCCGACTGGAGTTAGAATATACTCCATGTCTTAATCCCAGAATCGCTTACTGTGACTATGACCTTATCCAGGTTAAGCTAATGAACATGCACCTGGATTTGCTATCCCAGGTATTGTCTTAAGCAGGTTAATACTGGAATAGTGCATGTAAACATAACTAATTGCATGGTATGTGCTGTATTGGTTTCTCGTTAACTATTCATTAACGACTCATAGATAAACAGCAAATTAACAAAAAATTATGGGAATATTAGTATAAATTTGATATATTTAAATGTCACATCAGTGTTGCTGGATTGCTGTGCAATTTCTTGAGCTTAAATGCTTGTGAAACCTGAGCCAGTTCATTTGATTTCTTTCAAAAACATGGGAAAAAAGGTGGAAAAGGTTACAAATTTACAGTCCAAAGTTACAAGCACCAAAAAAGTTACAAAAATAAAAAAAAATAGGGTGAAATAAAAGCTTTCAGTTTGCTCATGTTTTGGCTCTACATTGACCTATTCATGGTAAAATGCAATGGCCCTCCAAATTTATTTATGACTTATTGATGTATTTTTGTCTAGGACCCCTGAATGTCAAGGGACGGCACTGAGTTGTCAGCCCACTTCAAACCTACAATATGTAGTTTCAACTGTCTTAATGCCACTAGTAGGCTAGAGGTATTCATACGATTCAGGCTGATGAGCAGGATGTAGCTGTCAGTAAGAATGAAAAAGCTGTCATCATTCATTTTAATGAAATACTTTTTTTTTTTTTTTTTTAAATAGATGGCTGCCACTGCTTGCTTCCACAGTGTATTTTGGGAGAAGATGCAAACCAATTCCAACACTTAAAAATTAATTAAACTGAATAATTCTTAGCGTGTGTCTGTGTGGGTTGGGGGGGCATACCTGTTAATTGTTGGACATTGGGGCCTACCCCTTAATCACTGAATTCAAGTGTTTCATTCAGTCCCATTGCCAGTCAGCGAGCCATGCAGTCTGCCTTTACAAACATTTGTGAAAGAATGGCTTGCTCTAAAGAGCTCACTGAATTTGAACATGGTGCCGTAATAGTAATGTAACAGGACGCCACAGACACACTCCAACATCTTGTAGAAAGCCTTCCCAGAAGAGTGGAAGCTGTTCTAGGTGCAAAGGGGGGACCAACTCCATATTAATGCCTATGGATTTAGAATGGGAGGTCATAAAAGCTCCAGTTGGTGTAAAAATATAGTGTAATATAGTGTACATATATCTAATTGAGTGCATCACACAAAACTGCCACTCAGACCCATAACTTACTGCGTAAATGACATGGCATATATGTGGAGAGAACATTACATCCTTAGGCCTGTTAGCAACGGAGGGCAATAGTATATGTCTGCAGACCCGGAGACTGCAGATTCAGGCCCGCAGTTTTGGGACCCGCAGTTCTAGGCCCCTCGCAGCGACACCTACTGGACTGGACCCGCAGTACAGGACCCGCAGTTCTAGGCCCCTCGTTTTTCCGCGACAGCGACACCTACTGGATGACTGCAAAACTGCAAGAATTTCCCTCGGGGATCAGTAAAGGAGAGCGCCACCTACTGGACTGGACCCGCAGTACAGGACCCGCAGTTCTAGGCCCCTCGTTTTTCCGCGACAGCGCCACCTACTGGAGGACTGCAAAACTGCAAGAATTTCCCTCGGGGATCAGTAAAGGAGAAGCTTTGAAGGTTTATTCCACCTTCAATTCTAACAGTTTAAATGTTTATTGTACCCCAATACTGCACTGGTTTAACGTTTATCACACCAAAATACTACATACTAACAATTGATTAAAGGTTTGTTACACCTCAATATGTTTTCGCATGCACGCATATGCACAACAGGAGCAGGAACAGGAGCCTGTGTGATTCCCCTGACTTTTTTTCATTGCTCTTATGTGTACAGGCACACTCATGCAAAGCCGTGCGTGCACGCACATATGTGTGCATGCACTGTCTTGCGTGCACGCGCATGGACAAGCCAGGGAAACAGGCCAGGGATCTGGTGATTCTAACGTTTTTTTTTTCATGGGCATAGCCAGACATTTTTCTCTGCAGTTGCTTTGTAGTTGCTATACAACTGTACAGAGTTGCTTGACAGTTTACTACAATGCCAATTAAACAGCATAAATAAGGATATGGATGTCATTATTGGCTTGTTCATTGGAATCAGAGCCGTCTCGGAGATATGCACACGCACCAGATAAACATTATGTTGTAGGCCTAGGCCTGGCAAAATCAATTTGACGTTCGTTGTTGATAATTTAACTGCTGGTATATATGCCGCTTTTTCAAGCTATCTTAGCGTCTGTGTTGCTTGGCAACCGTTCTGTCCACTCTATCTTGCTTGGTGGAAGAATGAGTAGTTCTCAATTTTATTGTGGCATTATTACCAATAAATTATTGATTTTTTTTTTCTTGTGTGATTATTTTATGGGCTATATAGGGTAACCGTTTTATAAAAGCAATAAGTCCCTTGAAGCAGTGGGTTACAGTGATTTTACAACGGCAAAACGCTCCTCAGCCGTTGTGAAATCACTGTAACCCACTGCTTCTCGGGGCTTATTGCTTAAATTGAGAAGTATTTACTCTTCCACCAAGCAATAGCGTGCAATCCAGCAAGAAAGTGGGCAGAATGGTTGCCAAGCAACACAGACGCTGAGATCGGGTGAAAATCTCTTTGTTCTCCTCACACCAGCTCTGAAAGCAGCGAACAGACCACAGAGTTTGTTTCACAGTCGCCACTTCATTTCTCGCAATAAATAAATAAATAATGCACCAGAGTTAATATTGTGGGTGATGGGCAACCCATGTCACACTGGGATAATAATAGTAAAATAATCTCATTACCTGTTAGTATGTTGACAAAGTTTCAGTATATGTTTTTTTCCACAAATTGTAATTAGTAGTATATGATACAAACAGGCATGTAAACGGTTAATATTTGATTAAGTAATGATTTAAAATAATTAACAACATTTTAATAAATAGAATGGAACGAAAAACCCTGGAAAAAATGATTTTAAAAAATCCTAATTTTATGAAAGGGTAGATGCTTGACCATTTTTTTGGTCAAAGGGTGGGATTCGGAACTTTTCCTTTGGGTATACAAGGGTTAATTTCACATTGCAGTCAGTTTACATTGTAATGCTTTATTATTCTACTTTTCAATATTTTTTTGAACCTCAACAGAGAGCTACACAATTTTAAAACATCACTAAGGCCATTCCATAACTTGGCTCCACGTTGAATCCTTGCACTCCGATCGTCTGTCATTACTTGTCTCCGATTAAATAGGTGGCGCTGTCGCGGAAAAACGAGGGGCCTAGAACTGCAGGTCCAGGACCGCGGTGCAGTTTTACAGTCGTCCAGACCAGTAGGTGTCGCTGTCGCGGAAAAACGAGGGGCGTAGAACTGCGGGTCCTGTACTGCGGGTCCAGTCCAGTAGGTGTCGCTGCGAGGGGCCTAGAACTGCGGGTCCCAAAACTGCGGGCCTGAATCTGCAGTCTCCGGGTCTGCAGACACATGCTCCTCACGGAGGGGGCTGTGCGGACTTCCACTGAAGCTGGCAATAAATTATTCTAATGTCCTCCTCAGTCCTGCCCTACCGGGTGTATACATCTGCCTGTATGCAAGGCAGCATTCATTTCCCATTTTTTAAAACTGACTTTGGTGTGGGGTTTTCCTCACATACAACCACAGAGCTGTAAGAGCTGGCATATGCATGGAGAAAGTAGACTATACGCTGTAGAATAAACATATTATAGGTGGTGGGAGGAAACACACAGCTGAGCAGGGCAGCCTCGGGCAGCCAGCCGGCCGCCTGAAGGCGAGGAGTCACCGCACGGTCCCTCGGTGTCACATGGGCGGTACACCCGACAGCAGCCATCAATAATGGATCAAGGCTTAACAAACCTTTATCGGCTTACAGCGCTGGCAATGTTCAAACCCGCCGCGATATTATAGCTTTCTTCTTCACTAAAATAGCCGCAACACGACAATCAGTTTATGAGCGGTGCGTAAAAAAAAAAAAAAAAAACGAGGTCCGCATCCCATAACAGTTTTAGCCGTGAGTGGGATGCAGTAACGAGTGTGCATCAGTCAAGACATAACGGCAGTGACGTTAATACGGCGATGTCCGATAAATGATACAGGCCTTACCTGCACTGCACGGGTGAAGAAGACCCCGGCATCAGAAGCGAGTTTTTTCACGCTGAAATCCATGGTGTTTTCCTGCTGTGGCATAGGCAGGACTCGTACGCCCTGCACAGGGAAATCCTCCGGATCAGCTGAGATGATGTAGCAGCAAACGCAGGACAGACGCTTTAATACGCTTCATGGAGCATCGGACATCTACTAGCCGTCCTGCCTTTAAAGAGACCTCTGCACCAGGCAGCGAGTCACGACTGGAGCCCTGCACACTGCAGCCCAGCCTGGAAGTTACTGCCCCCTCCCCTAATCCAGATGGGAAATAAACACGAGACGCCTAAAACCAGCCTGTGCAAGAACTGTCATTTAAAAATTTGGGATGCAATAATTTTTATGTCTGGAGAAAGCGTCTGTTTTTGTCCATTTTTAAACCTAAACTGAACTGTAGAAATGCCACGGCACTCTGGTGCTTTATATTCTAGGCTACTGTTTTGAATGTGATGTAGTGGCAGAATAAAAGACATACAAGGAATACACGCTATTCAAGGAAGAATATATAGTAAATGAAAACAACCCCTTCCCATAACATGTAATTTTAATAAATTATATTTCTACCCGTGTATAAGATAATACAGCTGGGGAAAAAAAGATTTTAAGTATGTAATAAAGTAATTGTACATGTCATAGTTGTACACAAAATTTTACAATTAACTAGGTAATAAAAAAGATATAATAATAATAATAATAATAATAATAATAATAATAATAATAAAGTTTACACAGCTTCAACAGCACCACACATTATTCAAAATTTGTATCTATCGCTGTATATGTGTATCTATATAGATATCTATATTATATATTATTAACCATAATGTTAGTGTTATGTAAATGATGTTTGCAACACTGAGGGCTTTATGCTGTAATGTGTACAATGTATCATGATCTGTTACATTACACGGTTACATTGTGATGATTGTCAACATCAGCATGTTCAAAATGAGTGAACTACACCTTTAACTGCTGACGAATAAATAAATAAATAAATGAATGAATAAGCCACACACACACACACAAGTTGTCCATTTTATCACTCCATCTTTATTGCTTATTCATTATCTTTACACTAATGGCCTGGTACTATTCAGATCAGGAAAAACTATTATTCCATACTGTTTTGGATCATATGTTCTTCACTCAATTTGGGATTACACTTACCAGCAGTTCTGAAATAAATCAATAACAGAATATTGACAGACTAAAAAAAAACATTATGAAATTATATGAAATTTGAAACAGTCTGTGACACAGCAGTTCTCTTGAAGTGACAGTTCACTCAAGCAGATTATTATTACTGTTATTGATTCTTTTTTTTTTTTTTTTTTTTTTTTTTTTTAAGCACATACTTATCTATAGCTGGTCAGGAACAGTCAACCCCAAACAGCAGTGATCTGCTCTTTAGCAACTGCAAATCCAGTTTCTTGGTGAAACTTGGCTGTTGAATGTTTGATTTGGAGTGAGACGTCATGGCTTGTCTTTGCGGTGGACTGTTCGTGTAGTTCCTGTATTAGTGTATGCACTCAAAATGTTCTACAAAAGTAAAATACCGCTTTACTCATTAATTAAGCCACATGTTAAAAAAAAAAGTACCAAGTAGATATTATAATGAAGATGTCCAAAAGGAAATCATCTACTTTTTCTATAGAGAATTGCACACTTCCACCAGGAACTTGAATCAAACACTGTGTGACTGTTAATAACTAAAAACATCACAACAATAAATATTCTTTTTCCTTTCTGACCATTAGGTGGATGGCATGGTAAAATCTTTTCATATCCACACCAGAGGAAAAAAAAAAACAAACATTACGTGAGTTTGAAACAGTAATAAAGCTTTTCATCTTACAGCACCGCCGCCCTCCTGATCTCCCATTAAAACATTAAATCCCACCATAAATGTGAAGTAGCAATATAAATATAGCTGTACCACTGCCAGTACCAATTATATTTCCACACACAAAGAAAAGCTGTACATGAAAACAGGGAAATCAAGTCTGCATAAGTAAACCCGACATGTATCACTGGTTAACTGATATGATAGAGTCAAATAAAAATATCAGTTGGGCATAAGTGATGAGCACAATCCTTACCTCTATTAATGTATGCATGTATCATAAAGAAACTAAAATCACATGGAAAGGCTGATACTGGAAATAACAAGCTGTACAAGCTGTGCTGCCACACACTATGACCGTGCAAGAAATCTGTCCCAGCACATTATATATATATCTCAAGGTTAAAATGTCTTAAAAACTGGATAAGCAATTTCAACTGCTGATGTGAATGTTCCTTCATGGCATGAATGTGGTGGTACTGGGACTCACTGGCTTAAAAAAAAACAGAAGTGAGTGTCCCGCTTTGCTATGGGTGCAGCGTTAATTTGCGCAAGATCCTTTCAGATTTTGTGAAGAGTATGAAAACGTTGCTACTTGTACATGTGAAGGATTTGAATCTCAACTGGATTTTGGGCTGAGCTCCTCCGTGCTCATCCAGATACTATGATCGACACCAGCACTTTGCTCAGTGGGCTGGTTTGGAAAGGCATCCGCACTCGAGGTGAAGTAGTTTTCTGCTCATTTCAGCGCTCAAGTGTTTTCTGTCTGAAGTCATTTAAGGCAAGGCAACTTACTCAAATGCACGATGGCGACAAGTGGTTTGAAAATCCAGAACTGTCCTACTACAAAGTGCATAAAAAAAAAAAAAAAAAAAATGAATACTGCTCCCAACATAAATCAAATGCTCCACACTTTTAGGTCCCAGGTGCTGTGCATGTGTGGGAACAGTGCCAGGAGTTCAGCGGGGCAACAATCACCTGGCTCTACTGGGTGAAACTACACTGGATGTGAAAATGTGGGGTGGCTATGATATACGTTTTTAGGATTTTTTTTTACACGTTTTTAGGATTTTCAGAAAAGTGGAACACCTTTAGGCAAATTTGCCGTTGTGAATGAATACGCGTGCAGTGACAAAGAGACTGTAAGATGGAATAAACAGATGAACATATGTTATTAATATGTGTTTTCATTTCATGTTTTCAGCTTTAGGCTTAATTCCTTTGCTACTACAGTATCTGTATATTCAGGAAATGTACAGGTACACTGATTCAGCATAAACTCATTTTAGTTTTTTTCTTACACTGCCACCCTACTGCAAAAAGCATGATGTGCATATCCTCATCGAGCTGGAGACAGTGATGTGGAGTTCAATGAAAAACTTGTTCACTGACCAGGTTCAAATGGTGGCCATTTTTAACTAGAGGTGGGAAATTTGCCCTGCAAGACTGACATACACAGCATCTAAAATTATCTTCTTTTTTTTTTTTTTTCCAACACATTAACTGAGAAATTACATACATGTAACAGTTTATTAATTGACTCTGCTATCTAGCAGTAATGGGCCAAATGTAATAGTTAAATACATTAGCTTCTGATATTTTTGAAATGATGAATGTGATGCAGGATGCACTCTTCAGGTAGAGTTTCCCACCCTGAGTTTTCACAATGGCCACCATGCATATAAGGTTGATTATGAGAGAAACAACCACCAATCTGAAAAAAACATCAAGTATATTTAGAGAAAATATTACTTAGATGACTTAAAATTCCTATGAATTAAAATCAGTAAGATTTAGTCAGACCAATGTGAGAACAAGTGAAGTGTGGTCCTGTAACTAAAAAGGTGGGTGAAGTGAGTTTAGGTGGGTTTACTCCCTGCTACATGCCTGGCTAATGAAAAATGGCTTGTTTAAAAAAAATGTAGCTCTAGGCTTATGTAATTCACTGGTGGTCAACTTGAGAACCTTTAAACTCCACAAACTTTCCTGCAGTGTCTAGCTCTCATCAAAGTTTTAAAAGGCTACTTTTTCCCCACCAATATTGTTTCAACTGACAGGCAAGACAACCAAAGACAGAGACCTACCTTACTTTATTCTTTAATTTTGTGTGTTCAACTTCCATTTTTCACAATAATGATTATGATCCTCTGATTGGGAATATCAAACCTCTTGCAGTCGATTTAAGTCCAATTACAATCACTTAGAGCTTAGATTTTCTCTGCTGGTGTGTTAAGTATCTATATAAATATAACATAACAATGGAACTAATTGTTTTGCCTTAAATGAACTTGGAGAACAGCTAATGTTGAGACTTTTAATTTTGAACAGCAGGTGCCACATTCGCCAGCCAAATAAAAACGTTCTAATGTATGAAATGGGACGTTGATGGCCTTGACAGAGATCTGGCCAAATCCCTGAAATCATATTTCCAGACCATGTCACGAGCATCATGTGGTGAATTGAATCTAGTTAGTCAGGATCATGTTAGAGTCAGGCAAGCAGAATGAGAGTGAGTAAGGTCAGAGTTTGGCTTGGGTTATGGGTCGTCAAGCTGAGTCAAAACCATTTAGTTAGGATAAGGGGAGGGAGAGCTATAGCATTAGATAAACGGTCGCAAAATTATAAGCAGGGGTGGGGATCAAAATTACTTCCTCTGTGTTCAGTCATAAATTTAAAGTCTTCTATCACCCCCATCCGTCCCCTGTGGTGTTATTCAGTTGTTACTGGGACTGGGACATTGCAGCACTAGCAGATCTTCCCAGTTCCAACTTTCAGCATCCATGTGAATTCACCACTGTGACTTTCCCCCATCCATTTTTCAAGACAAAAGTGTTAAATTTACAGTAAGTGATGCACTCACTTTAGCAGCATGTCGACCAACCAGTAAAGCTGATGGGCCATTGGGTGTTGTTAAAGGATAAATGTTTTATTTTTCAACCTGGGGTGATTCTTTTTTTTTTTTTTTTTTCTTAAATCATCTGGCATCATACTGAACATTTTTGATTGAGATTTCGCCACTGGAAGCACTACTGAGCACTGAACAACACTGGATTCTGCTGCATGTTCAACAGTAGAAACTAGTGATGCACTCACTTCAGCTTTCAGACTGTCTTTGGTAGCCAAGGCAAGTTAATATGGTGAACATCTGCAGGGGGCCTGGCTCTATTTGACTTAAATGGAGCAGAACCTACTTAATGTAACAAGTAACATCTGTATTACCCTGCTATTTCATGTCAAAATGGCTGCTGTGAAAAAGGTCTAGTCTAAAAATGTCTTTAATGTTTCTGAAGCGAACAGAGATGTTGGAGCACAGATAGGGGCATTTGTGTCTGACAGACTGAACAATACAGTTTACATGCACTTATTTGCTGTCCTGACAGATTTGTTGCCCCCTTAGTGCCCAGCATTAACAAATGGGCCAAAAGGTCAAAACGTCTGCACTGTCCAAGTAAAGGCAAAGATAATGGATTGTTGATAGAATGGTGATAAATTAACAGACTAAAAGGAAACAATTTGTTTTGCAAAGCATCAGGATTTCCAGTAGAACAAGTTACTTATTCAATAGTTTTTCAAAACCCACTTAGTTTGTGTCCCACATTATTTTGAAGCTGAGGAAACGTTGCAACATCTCCAAGATGTGGATGAGGGGATGGAAAACCTGCATTTGAGACAATTTCTGTTTTAAATCTGGACACAGCCACCCGCTTAAGGCCTAAAGCAGCAGGTGACACCCACAGAACGCCAATGGAATAAAATGGTCATGGAATGGTTTGCCATGGTCATTTGGCTGGCAGAGATTAAAATGGCGACTGGGGTTAGTTGCTATGGTGACAGCGCACATCCGCTGAGCTTTTGTAAAGTGTGTCCCACTAGCTTGACAGCTGGCATGTTGTGCTTCGGCTGCTTGCTAGAAGTAGTCATAAACGTTAACAGTAACCACCAATCAGTCCAACAATCCTCAGTTCTAGCAGCGAGGCAACAGAGACAGCGTACAAGACCCCCCACCCCCCTCCCGCTCCTGACTCCACTGCTCGTTTGGTCGTTGCTGTAAAACCTCCCAATTAAGTGAGTCAGTGACTTCCCGCAAGTCGTTTTTTTACGGAAGTCAGCTGGGTAAAACAGGCACAGGTCTTCACAATTGCAACAATACACATCAAAATGACTTCCTCCATTGTTCTCTGTTTAGTGGAGCTCTTTACCTGCCTCTTTCAGCTCCTTTTTCAACAACAGGCCATCTCTTCTCTGTTCTGACACTCACCTCCTCTAAGTAACTCTTGCACACTAGGGTTGAAGCAGATAAGCAGACAACATTAGTGAGTGTTAGGTGAACCACACTCCCTGTGCAGCAGCAGCTGGGAGGCACAGCAGGTTGGCAGCGAGTGCCTGAAGCTTGCAAGAATGATGGTATGATAAAGGTTGAGTTTGTGATCACTTTTAATGTGTATTTTCAGGCATCTGTTAATAATGTCAATATCTCAGTGTTAACATGTTTTGGGTGCTTTTCAAGTGATTTCTCACTGTTGATGCAAAACTGCAAAGTGTCTGAAGCAGCTATCTAAGCACTAGCTTAATGCTGCTGCCAGTAACATGATTGCCCACAGAATCAATTAGGTACAATGCCAGATAACTGAAAAAGAGAGGAAAGGCTGAAGTAAATCAAAATTATCCTTTGAGGAACCATGAATATTTAGGATTGCAAGACTACATTTACATAACTGGGTATTCTGTATATAGTTTCTTAGCACTGACCATGTGTCAGTCAAAACTAAACAAATTTAAATACAGAGAGAAATCATGAGTGTTTACAGTTATAAAACACACACAGTAAAAGGATGAAACAAGACATGGAATATTTACATATATAACAAAGAGGTCCATCATTGTGCCACAAAATCTGGGAAGACTTCCCTCCCATCAACATCATGATGACGCTCCTCTACAGCCTCCACAGATAAGGGCTAATTTTCACTGTACAACTGTCCACAGCTCAGTGCCCTGCAAATCCTGACCAGAAGCACAACCAAGTCTGAGAGAGCATGTTGGAGTGGCGGCAACCTCTGATGATGGCGTACCAGACTAAACAGGATTTAGCCTTTGATCCGATATTACACAGTTAACGGTAGTGAGACGAAGAAAAAAAATCCGTTTTTGCTTCCTTTCATTGACAATCAAGCGTTCACTCCAAACGTTTTGTTCTGCCATTATCTCTTTAATACACACACACACATACACACAGAAAAACACAATCACCCACCCCCACACGTTCCTCCCAAATGAAGAGATGCTCATGTGCAGCAAAAGTAAGCACCCTCACAAAAACACCATGCACCACGTCTTAACTCCTAAGTGTCACATGTTAAGGTTCTGTCCAAATCACCTTGAAGGAGGCCAGAGACAAAGTTCTGCTCTACGGGAAAATAAAATGCACACAACTGATTGACCCTTGTGGTGATGACAGCAGAAAGGGTCGTATCTCAGTCTGCTTTATGTTTGCTGGAAAATATCGCTCCTGTGCTGTCAACCTCTTTGTCCATGGTTTACCTCTTGTCCATGATTTATTTCCATGGGGTCTTCTTTGAAGTTTTCACATTGCTGCATTACTTTCCTGGAAAAAAAAATATTGGGGAGGAAAATTCAGTTCTCAATTTACATTTTACACGCAGCCTGTAGCAAGACTTGGAGAGGGGAAAGGGAGGGCGAAGCACCAAGGGCCCACATGCATCCGGAGCCTACCTTACCGCTTTTTACCTCTTTCCAAAGACCTCAGTACCACATAAATTACCTTGTAAAATCATGAAAAAGCCAGAAAACACAGGAAAAAGTTGTACATGCTGCCATTAGTACACATTTGCCAGTAGCTTTTGCTACAATGCCACAACATAACTGTAACCCCTTGAATGCCCCACTTCCCCCTCCTTACTCTTAGCTCTTTTAATGGATGGATAATTGTTTTTGCCCCGCTGGCAGACGAGGCCTAGCGGTGGCTGTGTAGGTCCAGCAGTCGGTCTGTATGTCCGTCCATTCAACATTTTACTCCAAGGCAACATGTCTTGTCTCTTCTATTAGGCAGACTCAAAACAGTCACTGTGTGTGTAACTGGTCACGTTTGGCAAAGTTAGTGTGATGCCCATGTTCATATTGTTGTGTTCCTTTCGCCTATGACGTGTAGTGATTATCGGCTGTCTACCACCTGTCAAACTGAAGCCATAGGTCTGTGGGGCTTCCAGGTAAGCTGGTTAAGCCGCCTTCCTGCCTGTTCAGAAGCAAAAGCTCCTCTTTTGAATGTCCTGATCACTTTCAAAGTCAGACATAATCAGCAGCTAGTTTGCTAACAGTGTAAATGGCACAGCTTCAGTTCACATCTGGCAGCCCCCAGTTCATGCCCGACACAGCACTGCATAAGTAGAAATCACTGAGTCCAGCAGATGGATAAATGCTTATTTGTCAGATTCTTCCTCGTGTAGCTGGACTTTTTGGACTCTTTGTCTGACTATAGGCAAGACAGACAAAAACCAAATTTCATTAAAAGTAAACTGTTTTTAAAATTATTTTTTGGCATTTCTGCTGGATGGCAGTCACAGTAGAGAGAGACAGGACACGCAGGGGAGAGAGAGGGGATGACACGCAGCGAATGGCCTGAGGTCGGATATGAACACTGCAGTCAGGACTCAGCCTTAACATGTGGCACGAACTCTTACCCGGGGCGCTACTGGGACACCCCAAAGTCACCTTGTTTAAAGAAGACCTAGGGATAATCATATTTTGGTCCTACCTTGCCATGTCCTTGGTCTCCTCCTGGGAGCTGTCCAGCTCCAGAACTTTCTCCAAGAGGGTTATTCCTCCTTCCTTTATCAGCAAGGGACAATACTTGCTTGCTGGGGATAGAAAAGTAGATGAGAAAGAGAATGATTGAGAGAATTATTCCTGTAATTTACTGCGCACATTGCAATAACAAATTAGCCGATCACAAAAGCTGCAGCATGTATATCGCCTAACTGCATGCAGCTTCTTGAAAACAACTGCAAGAAAAGATGCAATGCTCACATCTAGAAAAGGAATTACAAGTCAACTAAAGACAGGTACAGATGAGGCGGTATAAGATTATGACAGCAATATATACATTGAGGAGATGTGTATTTAATCTATGGTAGAAATTTATGCTGATTGAAAGAAGCCAAATTCTGCTGCGACTATGAAAAGTCATTTGAATCATAATACACCCTTATAGATGCAATTTATTTGACTGGTCTACATCTAACACATGTATCATTTTAGCCTGTAAACAGTATGTTAATTTGGCCTGTCTGCTGGTATACGTGTTATAGGTACAACATGAGCACCATCAGACGTTAGTGACATTCCCACCGATGACTTGGACAGATAATTGGTGCTGAACATTCAGAAGCACCTTAGAGCAAAGGCATAGCTTGAACATACTCCATAATGTGCCAGATACTCACGGTAAACTGATACTAGGTTGAAGAGAGCCCATGTAGCCCAGTGCTGACTGACGGGGGAGATGCCCTGGGGTAAGAGTCGGAGGATAGGCTCGAACGACCTGAGGAGAGAAATTTCCTTCAAAAGTTTTCCTTCAAAACTTCAATTACAAGGTGGCTGACCAGCTAAGACTCACTGACATCATCATGACCTCTACCTTATTTATATATCTCATGCATCGACATTCAGATTTTATTTTCACGACCCTCAGTCTAACGCTGCTTCAGATCCACTCGAGTTACATATTGTTGCTGTTTAAGGAATACCTGCTAGATAATGTAATTACTTCTCAAAATATGTCTAAAAGTTATTAAAATGTAATTAAACATGTAACGGAAATGTTATAACATCTGATAATTATGCTAACCGCCAATTATGACTTCACGAGCAGTTTTATATTTTTAACTGATACAAACTTGCTGGCTAATGTAATAATAATATTTTTTTAGATCATTGTATTTGTCAAATGTCAAAACAAAAACTGGCTTCTATGTCCATCACCTATAATTTATGTTTCGACGCGAGCTGACGTCCCAGCTTTGGATGGCGTCCCACATCTTGTCCATCACCATGTCTCTTCGTGGCTCCTCCATGGACCAGACCTCCGGCCCGTCAAACATGATGTGTGACAGGACCCCACACGCGTTGTACGACACCTCGATCCCATCTGCCTTACTGTCAAGCAGGTTACTAAAAAAAAAAAAAAAAACAGGGTGGGGGGAAACAGATGTAAGCATGATGCATTTGATGAATGGTTTTTGTTGTTACGCTATTGTAAATTAATATATTGTATTAAGGTATGTAAACATTGGGAACTGACAGAACTGCAAAACCAGAGAAATTTAAATTTTTACAACAATTTTAATTTTAGACACCTCTGTTCCAGTATAAAGATTTAAAGCCAATTCAACAACACTCAACAACATGTTTCGTACCTTAATTTGCTCTTACTCTGTCAACAAACGTAAAGCAGCCTCAGATCATACATACACACAAATTATGAAAGATCCAGAGTCTAACAAAATGTTACAGTCAAACTTTCTGATGTAAAAAGTATAATACTACAATTATTTACATCAAACAAAAATGATTAGTCCTAAATATACTTTCAACAACGTATAAGTGATAATACAAAATTTCAGAACTATAAATTTAACAAGATTTTATCATCCATGAGTAATCATAATAAACATAGGGTTAATTACATTATTAATATAATTTTTCTGTTCTCATTTTTAGCTGGCAAAAGAAAATATTGGAATTTAATTATTGGAATGTGACACCTATCAGCCCAGTTGTGCCGATGGTACAAGACACTGATGTGTTAACCAACACACTAACATCCTTTTTATTGAAATATTTCATAAATTAAAAAAAAAAAAAAATCTGGTTTCTGAATTTGCTCAGGTTCCAAAGGGTTAATCTGTTGCCATTGCTTCTGAGCCTTGTTAATTAGCATTTTTCACACTTTATCTACTCAGCACTGCTGGGTGAAATGGCCTCTGCTGTTTCTTCCCTAACACATTATGGAAATCATTACATCATTAATTTATAAACAATGTATAGCCTTTATTTAATTTTGTCGTCATTCATAAGCCAATCAACATAATGCAGGATTTCGATATGATCTTACTCAAGCTCAATGGTGACCTTTAGCATACGTTGTGTTAGATCTGCACTGCGCCACAAAGAGGATTCAGACAACCAAGCTGGCAGTGCAGCAGCTCTGTGGATCCTGGAATAATTTTACTTTCCAGTGGTGGGTTTGCTGTCGATAAAGTTGTGAAAACTAACTTACCTGAATACAGTGATGAACTGCGGGGTGAGCAGCTGTGGCCTCAGAGCTTTGACCTCTGCTACATTTCCCAGAAGCCCCAGCATGTTCCGGTGGAGCTCTTGTTTGTCTGGAAACTCCTGGACGCAGGAAGTCACACAACAAGAGAAGACAGGTATGTCACTTTCACATACTGCATCAATGCATGTGTATTGGGTTGCTATGACAATTTAATTAGTGTACGGACTCAGGTTGTGAATTTGATGTGCATTGACAAAAAAGATTTTTAGGAACAACACTGGAGTGGAGGAGAGTGTTATTTGTGCGACAAATATCTGAAATGGTATATTTAAACATTTGATCAGTGATACTGGATTGATGTCAAATTTCTTGTGTTTAAATGCTTACGAAAGCAGCCTCAGCACCATTATTATATTAGCACCATGTCAAGTGTCACTGGTAAGATAACTCATGTAGTCTGTAACCAAAAGTGAAATACAATCTGTAATACTGGCTAACTCTAATGCTGTGTGTGTGTGTGTGTGTGTGTGTGTGTGTGTGTGTGTGTGTGTTTGTACTGACAGATGCATGGAGATATTCTACAAACTAAACAGCACCAGTTCTGAACTCTGACTGTGGCTTTAGACTTTGTCGCTCCCAGATTATTTAACAATTTGGCAGCAATTCTCATACTTTAAGACTGAGAAACTGCTCCTATGGCTCGTTGATGTTTTGCTTAAAGGTGCCATGACGGTCATTATGGATGTCTTGACATGGCAAACTTTTTGTCCAGAACTTATAAATCATATTGTACCTTGGCCACAGCTTTGCTATCCCAGATAACTTCAGAGGATAAATTAGAAAAATTATGGCCAGGCTTAATGAAGAATTATAAAGAAAACTTACATTAGACGGCAATGTAGGTGCATATTTTGTACAAAAATGCAGGGCGTGTCGGATCTGTTCTGATTTAAAAAAAACCATGAATCTACTGAAATGACAGCCCGAAGATATCATATTCAGTCTGGTACTGTACACACTTAACGTGCAGTAATGTAAACAGAGCATGTACAACAAACTGTTATATGTATGGAGTAAATCATAAAGCAACTGCATTCATGTGGCTCACTGTGTACTGACCTCTAAACACTCCAGGAAGAGGCTCATGCCCCGACAGTTGAGAAACATCTGACAGTTGTCGGGCGTCTCGTCGGTGATGTTCCACAAGGCACTCCAGGAAAACTCCATCACCTGGTCACACTGAAGGGAAATGGTGCCGTTACTCAGCATGTGTTTTCTTCTCAGTTGCTCTCATATTCTAGTGAGTTTTAACCGGCCGAGCCTGTTTCAGAAGGATGAATCTTACAACGGTGTTTGAAAGGCAATGTTATATAAAAACAAATATGGCGCGTTTTACATAACCTAAGATGAAGTAGTTTTCTTATATTGCCCAGTGAATGTGTACATTTTGAAAAGCAGTGAATTTCATGTATTCGTGTGCCTGTGAGCCGTCACAATAAGAGCAGGCATAATAAAATGTTAATTTCACTACAGAAGAGACTTGATGCTCTCTGCAATGAGGTGGAAAAAAATATGTGCATATATTAGTACTGGCATCGGCAATTGGCCAAAAGAGATGAAAAATATCAGCAAAAATCCAATATTCTGCATTCCTCATGAATTCAGAGGTTTCTTGTAAAATTCTGCAGATTTCTTGTGACATCAAATTTAAGACCTCAAATCTTTGACATGTTGTGAGATGCAAAGACCCAGGGAGAATAAAACAAAGACTCACCATTCTGTCTTGTAGCTTCTTCTGAATTAAATTCAACATTGTCTGAGAAAAGAAAAAGAAAATGAATCACACGACAACAGGATCTATCTGATTCCACTGCAGAGGCTCATCAGGATCATCCAGTATGGATCCAAGAGTTCATCTTTTGCAAATTACAATTTTTTGGGAGCAATTCTGACAACATGCGGACTGTACCTGACTGTTTATCTGTCGCTAAAAACAGATGTGTGTGATGGCTGCCGCCACAGCCACACAGCTCAAGGTTTAAGTTGATTACACACACATATATCATGTGTTCAGTTACTTTCATTTGCATTCACTTTAATACATACAACACAATTAGTTTGATTTGGAATTTGTTTATTGGCATTTTGACATTTGTTTTTTGAAGCACATTCCATTTACATTGGTCACAGTGTTATTTGATTTGACTGAGTTATTAATTCCTTTGTCTTCCTTTTTTGAGTTACTCACCTGCTACATACCTGTGGAGATCCTTCCTTGTTGGCCAAAAGATGGGACTGAGGGTGGAGCCTGATTTTATGCAGAGGCCTAAGCCAAGGACCAGACCAAGTGCTTTGACAGCATGGTGGGGATCAGGGTTATTTTGTATAGTAGAACCCCCCTTTGCATGTTTATTGGTTTAGTCCTTTAGTATATACACTACTCACAAAAAGTTAGGGATATTCGGCTTTCGGGTGAAATTTCAGGATGAACCTAAAATGCATTATAACCTTTACAGGTGAACTTAATGTGACCTTCTGTAAACTTTTGAATGCACATGTCCAACTGTTCAATGTTTCAGTACTTTTTGCACAAGTTGCTGTTCTCTAACAAGGAGTTTAACAGCAAAATTCACATCAGGTGTTTGATGCTCCAGCTCATCGAGGTCGCATCATTAGGGAACGGCTGCTGGAGACTGGGGTACCTCAAATGGAGTGGCCTGCACTTTCTCAGACCTTAATCCCATAGAAAACCTATGGGATCAGCTGAGTCGCCGTGTAGAGGCTCGTAACTCTGTACCCCAGAACCTCAATGTCCTGAGGGCCGCCCTTCAAGAAGAGTGGGATGCCATGCCTCAGCAGACAATAAGTCGACTTGTGAACAGCATGAAACGTTGTTGTCAAGCTGTAATTGATGCTCAAGGGCACATGACAAGTTATCGACACTGACATTTTTTGTTGTGGTATATCCACCACTGTTGTTGGCTTTTGTTTCAATAAATTGTTTGAGATGAGGAAATCACCAGTGTATGCTTCTACTTAAATGCCCTACTTTCATGATATAATATCACTGTAGCGTGAACATTTTACATTTTCCATAAATTTCACCCAAAAGCCAAATATCCCTAACTTTTTGTGAGTAGTGTATGTTCCCCTCAATCCTCATTTTGGCAGGTCTGTTAGTTTGAATTCACGTCGGGTTTTGTTAGCCTTATTTTTCAGTAGAGTTATGTTTTGTTGGGCCCTATAACTCTATTAACTTGGTTACATTCATTTGTTGATTTTGTTAAATTCTTTTTTGGGGGAATAAACTCATTTTTTTTTTCAACTTCAAACCTGGGTCCTTGTGTCCTTGCCTGCTTGGTCCACAACAATGTGCATGAAACAATTTGTGAAACAATTTCTCCAAACCTCACACATGACAAATCAGTGACATTTCTGGCATAAGAAACAGCTAAGCACTGTGAAATTGTGGCAAACCTGGAAATAGACCTTTTTCACAGCAGCCATTTTGACATAAAATAGCAGGTAAACACAAGTATTACGAATGATATTAATTAAGGTTCTGTTCCTTTTCAGTGTACCTTAGTCTTTCCAGTGAATCAGCATTAACAAAACCTTCATTAATGTCATTAGTAACACCTGTGTTTACCTGCTATTTCATGTCAAAATGGCTGCTGTGTATTTTCTGGGTGATTTAGGCAATTATAATCTTTCTCAATAGCATGAAATGTTAATTAGGGTTGGGTGATAGTACACATATTCAAAAGTCTGTACTGACCCCACTAATGATAACTAATAGACGATACCCCTGTTGTTGAGTTTAATATTCTCTCATGCCAATAATAAGGCATTGCCACCAAATGTTGTGCTTTCCTGCCCTTACTCCTTTTTATTAACATTATTGTAATTAAAATTTATTAACATAATCTGTCCAAAAATCTGAAATTCCACCCTGCCTTAAGCTCTTGCCTCACAGTATTTTACTGGATTAGCTGGTATAACTTCATTACTCAGTCTAACTTTGATCACTCAGTCAGTCAGAGACAACTACAGTGTTACTCAGGTCCAGCCACAAACATGGACATCTTGTTGGCGACAATGAAAGGGACTTTAGACGCAGGCTATAGTAATGATTGATTATCTTGTCGTCTGAGGGCCATGTAGCAGATGTGGGACCTGTAATATTATAGATTAAATCTATGTCCAAACAGTGATTGGTCTGCACATAGTAAGTCAGGAGTGGTCTGCAGGCTTAGTGTAGATTCTATGCCAACAGGTTTCAGTAGAACATTTGAGTTTACGCAATTTAAGTCTGGCTAAACCCACAGCCATACACTTTACCTGGTAATCTTGCTCTGTTTGTAATCTCTGATCATTATTGAGTTTTTTTCTTATTTTTTGCTCTACCAACAGAGTTGGACGGGGATTATGTTTTTGGCCGTTTTGTCCGGTTGGCCTGTTAACAGGATATCTCAGACATTTATGAATGGATTTGGACAAATCTTTGTGGTGAGGTTAGTCATGGGCCAAGGAAGAGCAGATTAACTAACAAAAGTTTAATTTGATCAAATATGTGGGTGGCTAGGGTCAACTCATATATATATGCCCACATGGTAAATACCATTATTTTGAGACAAAAGCAATACTTTGCTGATTTCCAACCCATGTTCCATCATGTTATTGTGGGGTGTGTATGTGAAAAACAAACATAACTTAACAAAACATTCTGGGAATTTTCCCCACAAGTTATGAAAAAACATTATTTCTCACTTCAAAATTTAAAAGAACTACAGCACAGAGGCAAACCCATGTACAAACTGCTCATGAGCAGAGGAAGCAAGTGAGTCTAAAAACAGCAGACTACAGTGAAACTACAGAGCACATGAACACACACAAAAAAAAAAATTTTGAAATTCTCTTGAAGTTAGATAGAGAGGGTTAGTGACCAGACACTGCTCCCTAATTCCAGGGGAGACTGGTGGTGTATGGAGAGGTCAATGACGCCCTCTAGTGATGAAATTCAGTAATATCAGTGTAAACTATCAGGCAGGGAAGCACTGATGCCAAGATAGTACAACAACAAATCTACTACTGTATCGATAATTCATAATGGAAGAAAGACAGAACTAAAATATGATGCTGTATTGATTTTTCTGCCCTAATCAACAGCAAAAATGATACTTTGTCATATACCTATCTCTTATCAGAACTACACAGACCGCATACCTCTACGCAATTCTGAGGATCTCCCATTTCCAAGTCACATATTTGACCAAACTAAACAAATGTAATTGTTGTAGTGTTGTTGTAATGTAGAAAATAATGTTTTTTGTTTAAAAAAAATTAACATTAAACAGCCATGCATGTATGTGGTTGATTTAGTGAGTGTTTCTGTTGCTGCCCCCTCAGAACTGCTGTCATTTCATGGCCATCTGTCAATACAGAAATAGTGAAACAAGTACAAGTTATTTTGATGTTATCCCTACCTTGACAAAGCCCATCCTTCCCACAGCTTCTTTGTGATGGTTGTCCACCTGGCAGACCAAGGCATTGCAGAGGTGCACAGCAATTCGCTGGATAGACTCATCTTGCCGGGCTGGCTCCAGGATTTTCAGCAGCAGCAGGTTGACACGACTGTACTGGAACTCCAGCTCCTCTGGGATACTGAAGTTACACAGCGTCAAGCAGCAGTTCCTCTGAACCTAGTGTGGGGGAGGGCAGGGGGAGACGGTGTGAGAGAACATCTTTCCACATCTAGGCTCCAATTTAGAGATGACACATTCAAGACATATGCTCCCTCTCTTGCACCTGCTCTTTTGGCATTGATAAGTTTGGGTGCAGTCCTGCTCTCAGCTGACCAGCCACATTCACTTGAAGAGAAGCCCCTGCCTGTAACTTCAAAACTGAAATTCGATAGCTTTATAGGGAAACATAGCCTAGATCTAATAGATTATCTAAATATGAAAGACTTAACTTTCATATCATATGAATTATAATTGACTTTGGTAGTCAATTATAATTTAGTTAGTGCTATAATTTGGAAATGCCTTGAGGCTTAAGAAAGCTGCCAATGCTCCCAAACAGATCCTAAAGTATCACTTTTGGCACATAAACATGTTATTTTTGTTAACAGGTAACTATAAAAGCCAACAATCTACCTAAGATCACGGCATTGAGCTCACAGTTAAAATTTATTTGCTCAGAAAAGATGAGGGAGAGGAGTTGAGTCCATATACAAGACTTACAGTGACCTCCTGGTACTGTTCCATTCCATTTAGCACCACATGAATGACCTCTCGGCGCAGCCGCACACTCTGGTCACTGCGGTACTCTGTGTTGGTCAGGTAGAAAAGGGCAGCGCTGCCTGTCACCTGGATGCTCTTATCATATTTGTGGCACTTCAAAGCTGCTATCACAAGCTGAAAGAAGGACAAAAAGGATGTACAGTGATTATGAGGAATACGATGTGGGGAAAAACACATGTGGATGATCATGAACAACAACTATGACCCAAAGATTTATTAAAGGCAGACTATGCAGTTTCAAAGATGAGGGCACACCACTTTGTCACGATGTTAATAGATAAGACATGCAAATAGAACATAACTTATAAATGCCTCACAAGTCCAGCACAACTCATTTACCACATCATAACCCAAAAATAAGGGCAACTGTCTATACTGTTTATGTTTCTGTGTACATTTGATACCAAAACACTGGATTCAGGGGCCATTTAAATATGTTAATTCCATGGATTATCAGCGTTGGCATCCAGAGCTTAGACTAGAAAACAAGGGCATTTATCCTTCCACAGCCCTGTTCTTTACATTATTAAACAAAATGATGTGCCCTCCCCTTGAAACTACATAGTCTGTCTTTAAAAAGTCACTGGTGTCCATCTCTCTGAAGAGCAACAGAAGTCATAACGTCAGACCTGCAGAGCTCTTAGCAGCTGGCTGCAGTGCTGTATCCTGGCAATGTCAAACAGCTGATTGATGGCTCGGTGGGCCAGCTCAGGCCGAAACTCTGTGTAAGCTTCAATGGCATTCAGGACCTGGTCTTCATTCTTGGAACCAGTCACCTGAAAGAAAAAAAAACCCACAACACATAAATAGCACATTACAGTTATAAGGATTATGGAATGCATAGATCACTGTGCTTCAATAATTTCATTACACCACTTGAACCATGGGACGCGATGCTCTTCAGCCAGTCCTGATAGTACTGCTTAGTAAGTGGGGACAGCACAGAAAATGAATGGGTTCATTCAATTTCTGTGGGGATAGTCATATGATTTAAGAGCCAATTATGGCTCATGTGTGTCCTGTTGAAATGTAAAAACAGACCTACACTTCATTTTATTGTGTGCCCGCCATATTACAGAGGAACAGCATTGCATAGTTTTGATATAAAGAGCAACAGTCAAACCATAAACTATTAGAAATTCATAGTAATACATTTTTTATTAATTATTTTAATTGGATGGATAACAACCTAAAATGTCTCAACTAAAACTAGATGTGTCAATTTTAGCGTGAAGTTGGGTTTCTACCTCACCTGCACACTTTTCCTGATATTGTTTTCGTTTTCTTGTGTGTGCTAATCAGCTGATCAGTCGATAAAAAGGCACAGAATGTTCATTGTTTTCCAGTGGTTAATGTAAAAAAGCCTATGACCTTTCCTTTCCAAAAATAAAAACATGCAGCTTGTTCTTATTGTGCATTATGGTGCCAATACAGCAATTAGGCCTGCCCTACACACAGACAGTGCTACTATTTCAGCCAATATTGTTCTAATCGGTGTACCTTCCAAGCATCTTAGGATGTAGAAAACCAGCCTAGCCCTTGTTTCCAGCTGCTGTTATGGTAACTTTTATGATCATAAAGTAGGGGAAGCACTTGATAATCATGATATGCGATAGGTGATCCATACTGGCTTAGCCAGTTGTGATGGTATTTCTTTTGTATCGACCCACAAAAACATGATCACAGCTGGTCATTAGTTTTCCTTTTACTGCCACAATGTGATCCCAGAAGTAATTAGCATCCTCCTTAATTGCTAGGGATGAGAATCAGCACCGACTCCCCAATACAATATGATACTTTGACGCTGATTCAGTGCATATTGTGGTTCTGTAATTACTGTGATTTTGTAAGTTCTGCTATTTGATATAGTGTGTTGTTAGATAAAATTAAGAAATTTTTAATTTATAAATTATTATAGATGTATCACCATGAGAAATAAAATTATATAAAAAAAATGCAAATAAAGTTTAAAAAATAAAAATAAAAACAGAAATAAGAATTAACAATAAGGATATAATGTACTATATGAATGTCTGCTCTGTATATTTTGAGGCAACTAATGTATTGTAGTTTAACTGATTACTAATTTAACTTTCATTTACTCTTTAAATTTTTTAAGCAATTAATTTTTAAAATCTAATTTGATTTGAGGACAAATTATCAATTCATGGTCAGCATATTTCTTCAATTTTCAAACTTGTTTATGCTTGCATGTAAACTTTACCTTATATGCAGGGATGTGTGTCACATTACAAAGGGTGGTGTCATATAAACCCAGAAACTGTAAGGGCCTCTTCAGCTCCTGGAAAGGATAGATGCTGCTCTTGCAGGGTTCAATGCTGAAAATAGAAAAGTAATTTGGGTTACTTAGTGATACGCCTTTCATCTGGAAAGAAACAAAAAATTAATATGAAATTTCAAGAGATTCGTGATTCTGGTTTATGGTCTTTTTAGATCTAAGGTTCGTTTCTCACCTTGGACGTCCCATAGCATCTTCCAAGTGTGGAACCGTGCAGTTGTCCAGCATGATGTGACCTGAGATGTCCAGTGACACCAGGTTGACCAGTCGCTGTACAATGGCCGTGAGGATTTTCCTGGTCATCTTGAATTTAGAGGCGCGTCTGCTCTCCCTGGAGATATCAAGATGCCTGGAGGATGCATTGGATTATGTTACTGACAGTGTCAAGCAACATTTCATCCCTTTAAAACTAGACACGTGCTGTTGGTGAATGACAAGGGTGTATCGCTGAAATTACCTGAATTTTCAATGAAATCTTGTGATTCTGTCCCTAATCTATTTCACTGGTTAGTACACTATTAAGTTCTCCTAATTTATCCCACAATGCAAAGTGTCCAACATGTTCTTTTTTGCTGCTTGCTAACATGAAAACTTACATTATCATGTTCACAAACCCAATTTTGGTCTGATGGTGGAACTCGAGGAGCGTTCATGGGGTCACCAAAATCTAGAGGTCTTCCTCTAGCCCCGGTCCTAACTTCTCCTTAACCCCTTGCCCTAGACACTGGCACCTGAGATTGTCCCATTACCAAGCAAGCCAAATAAAGCAGGAGGAAGTGACTGTTCAGCTCTCTGACTTTCCCTACAAAAAAAAACAAGGTAATTAAAGACTTCATACAAATGTAAGTCATCAAAGTTTAATTGCATATTATGCAGCCGTAAAGACTGAAGGAGAATCCAAGTCCAAAGTGCACATGGTTGTGAAAATGCTTTTGTTAGTGCTAATTAGTAGAATGTAAAGAAGTCACTTTGGAAATACATACTGTCAGAATATCCAGGTATGGGAATTAATGCTGGAATTAATTCCCTTACAAACTATGGTCTGCCATTGAAAAAAGTATATTTTATCTTCCTGTTTGTTTGAATGAACTTGAAAACAACTGCTGCAGCAGCGGTAACAGCTGGACGGTGACGCTTCATGTAAACAAAAGGCAATGGCAAAGGGACGTTCATCCCAGAGATGCTTTCGTTCTACCCCTCCTCACCTCTGCTCCTCCCCTGCAAGTGACCCACATGGATACTTCACTTACAATTTAAACAGTGTCGTTCAAAACAAAAGGAAAGCTGATTGGTTGGCAGAACTGGGACCGGGGTCAAGGGTCATGGATGTACACAGCAAACTGGAAAAGATTTTAATTAACAGTATTCAAGGTATCACATTCACAGTCAGGATCTGCAGCGATAATATCCCTGATGTGGCCTTGTTAGAGATATTATGTATTCACCATGACTGCCAGCTCAGATCCTTCCAGTGAATCTTTGAATCTTTTCAAATCTGCTGTGCACATTCAGGACACCTAAATGAGTAACTGCTGCCTAAGGAAGAACATTAAGCCTGAAACACATCACAATACAGCATAGCGGCAGCATCACCAAGTCTATTTACTGTGACACTGTCAAGTGCTTGTTAATTGTTCATTAGTAAATAAAATGTTTGCCTTTTGAGTGTCACATGATTCCCACCTTTTCTGTTTCATGTATTCTCATGCATTGGGAACTAGGTCTGGGCAATATGGACAAAATCAAATATCACAATATCTGTGACCAAGTACCTCGATATCGCTGTTGTGATGATACTGTAGGCATGACTATTGATGCTTTCCTAACATATTTACATACAAGAGATGTTTGATGTTTGATATTATTACTAATGATGATATAATGACCAAACAGGTAGAGGGAAATAATAGAACAGCTAGAGCAGTCCAATAAATTCTGAAAAATGCACCCCTTTACCGTAATGCAGCCTTTGAAACCAGGGAAAAACAACACTTATGCTACATCATGATATTCCAATATCTTAAAGCCCAGATGATATCTAGTCTTATATCACAATATCAACATAATATAGATATTAACCTAGCCCAATCGCTGTTTTTCATGTGGATATGCAGCAGAGTAACCCCATTGATTCTGGTGACCACATGACCTTTCCTGTGGCGCCACCATCAGGCTAAACTCAAGTCACTGCACAGATATCCCCTGTTGATGGCCACTGACAGAACATGTCTAGTTTTGTGAGCACATTGTGGGCACATATCAGTCTGTTATTTTGCTGTACAAAATAACAGACTGAGCATTCAGCTGTTTAGGTTGTGAATGTTAATCCTGAAATTATGGTAGGAACAAGAGGAAGTAAGAGTTTTTCTTGCCCAGCAATTTTTTTAACCTAAGATGTTTCTGCTTCTGCCACAGTAAAAATATGAAGAACTGAGCATATGAAATATCACATAATTTGACAATTGCTGTAACAAATCAATGTTGGAGCACTCCTTCAGCATGTTAGCCAAAGGAGTGTGTTGGAATTGCTCCAAAAAAATGGTACTGGACCTGCTGGTGCACTTAATATATCAATTTACAGCGGAGTCCTAAAGTCTGAGTCCTCTATCAATAACTGTTTGTCTTTGTTATTTATCAGAAAACTGACTCAGCTGACATTTCTTATTCAAGAATATATCATTCAAAAGTGAGACTAACAGATTGGATAAATGTTTGTATGAAAGTGAAATATTTTTGAATATCTTGTTCCCACACTGTTTGGTAAGGTTTTCTCAAATTGTAACATCATACATTTCATTCAACACATGAAGATTCACATTAATGCTCCCAATACAGAGTGAAGTGTGGACAAAGCACACTGCAGAGACTTTTACAAATCAAGTCATTCTCAGCCAAAGCAAAACCAGGCAGGCATAAAGTGACCAAAGCATCTGAGGACCAGTTTATCAGGTTCATATCTTGATGAAACAGAAGAGCAGCTGCACCCAAGATACAAAGTCAGCTGAACAAAGAACGCCTTACTCCGGTCGGTAAAAGTACAGTCAAAAGACGACTGGCAAACCGCAGCTGTAATGGGAGGGTAGTTTTCAAACCTCTTGTTCAGTGACAAAACAAACCTAAACATTTAGCAAGAGCAAAGCAAAACCAAACTGTCCTTTTTGAAGATTGGAAGAAAGTTAATAGCTAAATCAAACAAAATGTGAAAAGATGACCATGAGATTGATACAACAGTGAATAAAACCTATAGTTGAACATTTGGGGTGGGAAAACATTACAATTCACTTAAGGGCCCCAATTCTTTTTTAACAATTTTTAATTGATTTTTTACTTCTGAACCAATATGATTCAAAAAATAAAAATTGCGATGAATTATAGGCTAATGTCTAATTGCAATACTTCAGTGCTTAGCCTACATACTTAAATACTTGATGTGCATTGTTTTTGGAAATATGACATACAGAGAAGTATGATATACAGTCTCTAGAAGTGTATGATTCACCTTCTTCCCACGGTCTAGTTTCAAAAAAGCAAACAAAAATTGCAAAAAAAATCACAATACATATCAAATTGGCACCCAAGTGTTGTGATAGCATCCAATCGGGAGCCAAGCATATCGCCAAAGCCCTGTCAAACATGGTGGCGGAAACATTCAGGTGTTTAATGTCTGTCAGCTTTTGGACTAGCTAGTTGCTACAGTACAAATGGGAGAGAAAAAACTGTCAAATACTTCCCCGCAAATATCAAGTAGCATTTTTGCCTGAAATGCTGATCCCTACTCTGAGTTGGTGATTTGCACGGGCATGAACAGCGCTCTGACTAAAGAGAAGTACCACTCTATCCTGCAAAGACATGCCATTCCTTTTGGCCTAAAATTCTGTGGAAAAGTATTCACTTTCCAGCGGGACAGGGACACTAAACATGAATCGAAGCTAAACCAGGTGAGTCAGACGTCCAAGGAAGAGCAAAGAGTGCTGACCTGCCTGGGTTTCCCTCAACAGTCATCAGACCTCAGCCACACTGCAAAACTTCGGCAACATTTGAGAAGCTGAAAAGCCAAAGCATATTGTAACATCACAAGACACTACCTAGGATGCTTTTAAGACGTCCTGGAATAATGTGGACCTCCATTTACGCAAAAACTCCACCAGAATCAATGGGGTTACTCTGGACCTCCATTTACGCAAAAAGACTATAAACTTGCCTGCTGCCAGACAAATGATGGAGATACAAAATACTGAAAAATATTGTCTTTCAGTAATGGACAACTTTAATGACTACCTTTTTTGACTAAAAAATCAATGAATTATTAAATTATGAAAAATGATGTAATCTTGTTTGAGAAATATAATTTCACTGAAAAATGTATTCATTGTTTTGTAAATCATTAAACAAAGACTTTTGACCCCACTGTATAATCACACTGCCTCTATGTGATTTCATGCCAAATGTAATCACTCCTGATTCCAACTACAGATAAACTGAAATGAAAAAGGACTGGGGGGAGAACAATCACCTGATGTTTAAGGTTTGGCAGACTACTTTAAATTCAATTCTTGATGCTTCCTTGAAGAACAAACCCCGGAAAAATAAATCTTGGGCCGTAACAAGATAATACTGAAAAACCAAAGAAAATGGTAGAACTTAACAGAATCATTAAGTAACTGCCATTCAAGTATCACATTAAGAATATTTTGTAGTTATGGCTATTTTCTTAATTATTATATATCATTTAGCCTAAAATACTGGGCTGGGGACAGGCGTACACTCTCAGAGAGTACTGGCAGTCATAGAAATTTCTACAACTCAAAGAAAACAAATCATAAATTGTACTCTCAGCCCACCCACCTCCCCGTAAATTGATTTAGCATGAACTACGTACTGTCCCCAAATGCTGACGTAGCTGGGTGCAACTCCACTCTGGAAATGTTCCCTGACGTTATGGCCAGATAACACTGTGTGTGCAAGCAATAAACTTTTCAATGCCATCAATGAACTATAGGTGATGTGAAAATGAAACTATTGTAATTATCCAACGAGATGCCTTGAAGTGTGTTCCAAAGTCCAAACATAAACTGTCCTTGAGATATCTTTTCTTGCCCATGACGAGCCCGAAACATTGGCCATGTTTGCAAACAGAAGAAAAAGAGAAGAAAAAGACAAGTCTGTGTGCGGTCGTCTACCGTATGTTTGAATGATAGGCCTACAAACCGCACGACTGGACAGCGACTTTTCCTGGCCTGGCACAGTGAAAATCCATCCTCTTAAAAATAGCTTATTGTGTTGAATCTATCATGCTCAAAAGATGTTTTCATTGAGTTCTTCTATACTGTATTTCTATACTGTGTAGTCTTTTTTAGGGCTGTCCAAAACAGACACACTGTCACTTTGTCACACATGTCAGCAATGAAAATACTAGACGTTTTACAGTGAGTGGATTATCCTGGAGGTCATGCATCCACATTACCCAGCACGAGTTACACAAAATGCTCAAGCATGCAAATGTTTCCTCCTGTAGGTCAGAGTTTTTGGGAACATCTACGCATCAGAGGGGGCACCCAGGTAGGCGTGGAGGGACTGAACACTGGCTACAATCCTCGCCATGTGGATCTTCTCTGCCGGGCATTCTGCTGGCCAGTGTACAGGCGTCGGATAAAGAGCTGGACGACCTCTGTGACCGCATCAGTTTCCACCAGAATATCAGGAACTGTGGCATCTTTTGTTTGGCCGAGACTTGGCTGGGTCATGGAATACCGGACAATGCCATTTGGCCACCCTGCCTAAAGGAAATTTACACCAGGTGCTTCAAGAATAAGGCTAGGAGAATCTTTACAGATCCCACCCATCGGATAACAGCCGTTTTTTCCGGCTTTGTTGGGAGGAAGGTACTGGATACACCAGGCCAGCACTGAGAGGCTCAGGAAGAGCTTCTACCTCAGACCACCAGGATGCTAAAAGACGTCACTGCCTAAGATTGCTGCCCTCTCCTTCCATTACAAGTATTACTATTAGTATTAATATACTATTTAAACTCTTTGATGCATGAATTGAAGGAGCTGGCAGGATCACATTTCACTGTGATTGTACTTTGTATGATATGATGTATGACGTGAAATAAACTTGTTTGATAAAAAGAGACTGGTGTCCAAAATGGCGGAACTGTTTTGCAGCACGAAAAAGCCATTTTGGAAAAGAGCTGGCTAAAAAGAGCGCTGAAATTGAAACTAAAATAAAAATTTGTGGCTGTGCATCCCTCGACACAATTTTTCAACTTTGTGTCGGCGCTCAAAATGGTGTGGTTTTCCAGTTTATATCTAGTTCATTCATTTTGTTGTAGCACACTCCCAGTGAAATGCTCGTTCTCGCCTCTCTCTCTCTCTCTCACTCTTGCATGCACACACACACACACACACACACACACACACACACACACACACACAAAAATAAGTAGTCCATTGACACTGCAGAAAAGCTGATCCAGCAATTTGCCCCATGAAGATCTAGAAAAATTACAGAGAACCCCCAAAAGCAATGCTAGCGTGAACAAAATTTATTAGATTTCTGTGACAAGTTTAAAGTTTGAAACTGGCAAACTTTCTATCTTAAAATCAAAACATGTCCTGGAATTGGACCTCAAACATCCAGCCCGCCTCGCCTAACTGGAAGTGTAATGTCATGTGGTATGTGGTATGCTGTATTGGCAGCGGCAATAACAAGGTGACAGTGCGGTGCTGCCTACGGCAAGATTTTCACGTATCTATCATTAATGTAATTATATAACCATGCAAAATTCTGCTCCAGTAAACCCACTGTGTCAAATCAGTTCAATGTTCAAGTTCAGTGCTTCTATGAAAATAGCGTCTCTGCATGCATATTGACGCGATTTGATGCATTTTTGAGGTTGAAATGTATCTCCGTATAGGCATCACATACCTCACTAACAATCACAACCATCTCTGAACAGAGCAGGGCGGCTGGGAAGCCACTTATCAGCAACTTGTAATGGTGCCCTAACAAAAGATCAACCAATTATTTGTCCTGGATGATATCCAATATTTGACAATAAATTTGTAATGGCCGAGTTGAAAACCACTCAGACTCTGCCTGTGTGTCTGAAATACCTGCCTTGAGGACAGAAGGGTTATGATTTTTGTTTCATTTTTATTGAAATTTGAATGCTTGTGAAAGGCACCTGAACGCGCGTTAATTTTTGCTTACTTTTTGGCTTTTTTCTTCTAATTTTTCAGATTGTTTTCTTGATTTTTGCATTTTTTTTGTCAATTTAATAATGTTAAATATTTTTTAATTCAAAGTAAGATTTGTGTTAGCATTGCTAACACTGTGAATGCTGACAATGCAATTTTCAGATTTACTACAAATGAAGATCAGCCCTAAATATCAGTTATAAGTATCCTGGATTACAAATAACTGATATCAGATATGAGAAAACAGTATCGGTCGATCACCCATATTGAACCCAACGGATCCAAATAAGTCAAGGTAAGGAGGATGGGGAAAATTCATTAAAATTCATTAAAAGCATATTGATCAGAATTTCCAGGTGGATTCACAAGCATTTGACTCCTTCCCACCTTACCTGAGATTGCCCAGCTCCACCACAGTATTGACCAACTCCTCTGAAAGGTCCACATTGTAGAGAACAAGAGAGGCCAGTCTGTCTTTCCACTGGGTCAAAAAAGCTGTTCTTGGCAACTGTACACCAGACAGGTCTAGTGAGGTGAGGGCCTGCAAGGGTTTGAGAAGGGTCTCAGCATCCACCTCTTCTGGTAGCCCTCCCAGTTTTAGCAACCTGAGGCGGTTGAACCCCTGGAAGTTGAAGTCTCTCTCTAACGCATGCCTGGAGGCAGGGCCCTCCTCCTCATCTTCCTCGCTATCTTCAGTGCTGGCGAGTGGAGCGGCGCCCTTCCTGTAGAAGATGTGGCTGCAGCCAAAGAGGCAAAGAGAGACCAAGGTCTCGCGGAAGCAGGTCAGCGTTTTCAAGCTGCGTGCTGATAGGCCGTTGCAGTAGGTGAGGTGGAGCTCAATCAGGTCCTAGGACGGAGAAAGTTAACAATCACTGCACAGATCTAAGTATATCATATGGAAATTTTGACCCATAAACTGCAGATCGGGGCTTTAAAAAGTATGTTACACTAGATCTGGCAATACGACCTAAATCTCATATCCCAACATCAATACGTATCATGATATAGCACATTTTCTGTAAATTACCTGAATAAATAGCTTATATAAAATGATTAAGGACAATTTCTCATTAGTTTTTGAATTATATTCTTGACAAATAAAAAGTACATATTCATATTTTATTATTTTTCTCCTTTTATTTGGAACCTTTGTGCAAATTTTCCATCAAGCGGTAAAGAATATATAAAATATGACTATGCAAAACAGAAATGTAATAATAGAGGGAGTCGATTACATGCTACATTCTTCCAGATGCTGGCACAATTTTTCCAAGCCAAAAATAGTGCCGTGAATGAGCCATGTGGAGAGACATTTCCTCAGTCGATCACCTAGGCCATTTACTTTTGTGCCAAAATGCCGCCATAGCTCGACTCCTCTGCACTGCCGAGATGTCTTATGCCGGTTTTCATGTCTCGTCACCCGGCTAGAACTGAGGAGGTTTGTGTATCTGTTGTGATGTTTCCAGCTCATCCCTGAATTCAACAGACTGCAAGGTGTTACTAAATTCACAGTGAGAAATAAATTAAAACAGGAGCGCCCCAGTGGTTCACCAGATAAGAGCACGTGCCACTTGTTAAGGCTGAGTCCTGATCGCAGCGTTCTGGGTTACAATCCGACCTCAGGCCATTTGCTGCATGTTAACAACCACAAGTTCTCCTGTTTTCATCTAAGCTGCATCAGCGCACAGTGAATAAAATGACACTGCTGTCCGGTGTTTTAGAGATTGGTGAGAGAAGAACAAATGCTCACACCGCGTCAACCATCACGGTGTGGCTGCTGCTACTCTTCCACACAGGATTTAAATTAAACTATGTTATTACTTATGTCAGGCAGTCAGTGTATGTTGCCTGGGTTCATGCGCGGCGGTGCAAAGGAACACTAAGCATCGTCCAAATTACAAAATAAATGATAGAGCAAAAGATGGAACGACACAGGTTTGTCTTTCGTCACCCAAGAAATATCGCCTTATTTCACAGCCCCACTGGATCATCATTATGACGATCAGATTCTCATTTACCAAATGATGGTATACAAATCATAAAGCTTTCCTTCATATAATGTAGCACTTAGGCTGAGTAACCACAGTGCCATTTTGAAAAATGCCAGAAGGTGAGCATGAAGTGCAGGGTAGAAGTGGAGGTCTAGGGTTTGGTGAGAAGAGAAAAGTTGACAAAGTTTTTAAATTGTAAAAAAAAAAAATTCAGCAGCCAAAACTTGGTAGATTGCACCTATTTCTAAAATATGATGTCACATACTTTAAAGGACCCCACCAGGGTGATTTTGAGACTGTGATTTTTTTTTAATATCTACAAAATATACACATTTTTGAAGTGTCAAGTGTTGGGGGTCAAACCAATTCTTCACCACCTTTTCTCAAAGCTGTAATAACTGCTTTCTAAATATTCTTGGTGTGTTTGTTCACTAAGAGATCTAATATAAGAAAAACATAAATGCGTGTTTTGTGAATGTGGACTTTAATACAGAAAAAATTGCTTTGAGGGATTTTCTTTTTGCTAGAACATGTTGACTTTTATCCATTTACAACTTTGATGTCCAAGGAATCCCTTTTATCACTTGATAGTCTTTCCCAAGTCTGGATATCAAAAGTTGTAAATCAGGAGAAAAAAAAAAAAAAAAAAAAAAAAGGATGTGACACACAATGAAATGCTATTACCTTGATCTGTTTCCTTAAATATGGATGTGCTAAAAGCATTGTTAAGACTTCAGAATCAAAGTAACAAAAGTGGTGATGACCATAAGCCCCTTGAGTGTCCAGTGTTTTTGGCTGTACTCTGACACTGAGGTACTGTATGCGCACTGTAAAATCAATATGAGTGTTCTGCCTAAAGTCTTGTCATCTGATTGTTTGGTTAAGTCTGTGGTGCACTGATGCCATCCCACCTGTTTTCTGATGGCTTCCAGATCCCTGTCACGCATGAAGTCCTCTCTCAACTGTACCCTCGTCAGTCTGGTGCTTCGGGGGTCTGAGAACAGCTGGAAGAAGCTCTCCTGTCGTTCAAAGTTACTGTCTGTGTGAACCAGCTCCATATATCTGTTAAAAATTTTGAAAAACATAAGGGAAAGCAACAAATCAACCACAAATCCTCCACACTTGCAACTGATTTTACAGGCTTACAATCCAAACTAGCCATACAGGGCGGTTTGATAAAAAAAACTTTGTCAGCAAGTTAGATAAGCAAAATGATTGTGATTTATTCTGGTACGTACGTATTGAAGAGCTTGTCACAGATCTCGCTGGGCAGGAAGATGTCCGAGCGCAGGCAGAGTTTGTTCCTGTATCCCTGGTAGCACATGGTCTTCCTGAGGTTCCTCAGACAGAAGGCTGTAGCCAGAGTCATGAGGCTGTCAGGGTTGTCTCCTGCTTTTGCTGCCATGTTAGCCTCTCCTTCTCTGGCTCAGATCAAAGACAGAAGTACAGGTGAACTTAGGGAGATGACACACTCACAGCTTAGGCAGCAGGAAGCAAGAAGAACTAATACTGATAACTGAATATGTCAAGCATTCATTTAACTGTGTTGTCCCATACTCAAGACTATGATGATTTAAAGAGTTATTTTAATAGGCAAGATGCAGTTATTGTTTTATATCAACATTTCTGGCTCACATTTCAACTCTCTTTTGCAATAAATTCATTACTGTTATTCATGTATGTTTTAGGTTAATATGCATGTTATGTGAAATGTTTCATATGCCACCCTCTTGTTGAGGGCTGACCAGTAAAAACAGAGTGAAAGAAAGAAATGAAATTGAAACTAACAATGTGTTGAAACTATAATGTCTGAATGAAACAGACTATTTGCACTTCATAAATAGAGGTAAAACAAAGGATTACAGACACTGTGGGAAATGACATTTATGTTCTGCCATCTCTTCATATACCAGATTGAGGCTCTCCCAAAGACATGTTATTGTCAGCTGGGCCTCGCAGTGCTGTAAACTGGCCCTGACTTTACATTCTGGTGATCAGCACTTTGTAGACATTGCAGAATGAGCTCTGCATACTTAGCTAAGTTAGCTGTCATGCCTATGAACAGCTACTGTTAGCAGCTGACGCTAGCCACTTCACAACAACGTGTTTCAGCTTTCAAAACAAGACTTTCTCAAATGTTATGTGTAATATTTCTGTGTGCTGTGCTGAAACAGTCGTGCAGACAGGCTGCCGCGGGTAACCTAGCCTGCTCTGTCTTTAGAGCTGCTACAGCCACTACTAGTTTGGTAGGTAGCCACATAGCAATCAATCCTGAGGGAGACACTGTTATTAACTTCACGTTAGCAAGCTAACTAGACTGTACATCAAATTACTTTAACATCATCACTGCCTTGTGTGAAGCAGACAAACGCTGTTAGGCTACTCACTCAGAAACTAGCAACAGTTCCTAGTTCTTTTAAGTTAAGCCTTAACTTGCCGATACGGTGCCATCAGTGTCTGACATCGTATAAATTAGCTTGCAGCTAACGATGACTTTCCTGCTATTAGGTTAGCTAGTGGGGCTAGCTAGCAGCTGTATGTGGAAATGCAGGATAAATACAGTGGTCAGCGGTGCAGCAGACACAGCTCATTAGTCGGCCTTGTACCTTAGCTTTCGCCAAGGCTAGGTGTCTTGATGAGGGCGATTAATTTTATTTTTTTCCACAAGTCTTCACTCATCTGCTTTTCGTTTTCGTCCGATGTCAACAAACAGACTCCTCCTCCTCCTCCTTCTCCTGTTTAGCTGTCCCCTTCCTCCTCCGGGTCCATGACACAGTAAAGTCAGGTTTACATTGGACACTCCATATTCAGTTCCATATAGTCGCCACTCAGAAATCAACAGCATTTTCAACACTTTCCCCCCCAATTTCAATCAATTTTTTTCATACTTTTTTTTTTTTTTTTTTTTTTTTTTTTTAAATCACACTAGTAATTACACATTATTTCTAATAACATCACCCACTGTCAACAATGATACCAGAGTGGGTTTGGGACTATTGAGATATGGTGGCAAAGCTACTGAGAATAGTGTTGTAATTGTCATCATGTAAAAATTTATGAAAATTGAAGCCTGAAGATTTGTTGGATGTCAGCGTACATGTCAGAGTTGGTCTAGGAGACAAGCGGTATTGAAACTATCGGGCAAATAGCTTATCATGTGTTTGCAGGGAGAAAAAATGTGAAGTGTGAAGATGATATGGGAGATGTAAACACATATCAGTGTGACACTGAGTCACACAGTAGTGAGGTTGTGGTTTTATGTCATGTCATGTGTGCACAAGTGTGTTTGTCCAAGCTGCTTGTCCAGTGAAACATACAAGCTTCATGACCACTCATGAGAGGATTATGAGAAAGTGGTGTTTGCAGGGAAATTTTAGAGAAAATCTGTGTGTTTAGGTACTACTCAGCATACAACTGGACACCAGACACTTTAATATGAACATTTTAGACCAAACGCTTATAGTATTTTGCTTTTGTAAAACTGTAAAATTATGGAGCCAGTTTTTTGCACTGCATCAGAGATGTCTAGAGTCTTTGAAATATATTTTTACCATGAAGGCTTTCAGGTAAAAACTTTCTTTGCCGTGTACAGAGAGCACTTGATTCAAATATAATCAACTGTGGGTTAAATATCTCTTTAAGATGAAGCTCAAACATCAAATATAAAACTAACTTTACTCTCTAGCCAGAAGCTAAATTTTACTCCAAAGTACTGTAACTGTGCTCATGGGATTTTTAACTGAAAGAAAGTAAAAGGATCAACATTTGCATGAATTGTAACTGTGCTAAAACACAAAGAGAATAATAAAAAAGAAGAAACACACCAGGCAATTACTGAATGCTGTTCACGCATACAAATAGTTATCACAATATATTGAGGCATACAGTCACACATCAGTTTGTGACATAGGGAAGACCGGGGATGGTTGTAACCTGGGGTTGGATGTAACAGCACCAGTTTCACCATCCAGGGATAAGCTACAGTGATGTGATCAATATTGCACACACCCACTCCCTTCCTCATCCCACATACAATAATAATAGTAATTATAATATAATAAATGCTTATTTTAAACCACCATGTAACAACAGCTATCTGTGTCGTGGCTGACAGGGTCGGGTACAGTTGTAACTACTATGACCAGATAAAGATGAGTGAAATTCAGGACAGGGGAGTTGGGGTGGGTGTGGCCAGGTGGCCTTGGTGGGTGTGGCCACCACTATGTTACATTAGGGTCATGGAAGCTCAAGTCCACTCCACGCTGAGACAAGGTGCCCAGCAATCAAACCTGGGACCTTCTAGCAATTTTTGCCAGTAAAATGCTACTGGTTTGGGAAAGTACATGACAACAGTTTGCCTGTTGCATTACCCCCGGTTAAGATTTCTGGATTTACTATAACACTAAGATTAAACCCAGATTTCTCTTTTAGGACTTGGACTAAATCCTTTGCAAAGAAAATCTGCCACCACAGGGCAAGAGACACTGCAAGACCTACCAGCAACCACAAGATGTCAGAACTGTACCTCAATTTTCATGTAAAATTGCCTTGACGTCTCTGTTATTTAAAACGTTGATTTCGTAGTTACTATTGTATGAGGATTTAGTTGCGGGTGGGGTTTTGTTTGCTGTTACCTAGTGGGCCTGTAAAGCCCTTTGAGCCTGTAAACAGTGTTTTTGGGCTCTAAATAAACTTAAACTTGAAACTTATAGTTAAACATTAACATTAAGATGGATTTGATAAACAAAATGAATTGCAACTAATGATCTGGCACACTTTCATCCAAACCAACAGAATGGGATAGTCAGGATCACTTGAAAAACAAAATAATTATAGATTAAAAAAGGGTGAAATGTATTGCTTAAAAAACAAAAACAAAAACAAAACAAAACAAACAAACAAACAAAATGGCAGGATCTTATTTTTCACTTTTATATGCGAAACTGGCTTGTGGGGGACAGGTTTAAACAGGAGGGGGCGGTAATGCGACACGACCGCCATTAAAATGAAGGAAGTTTTAGACGAAGAAGAACTTCATTTAAACACAATGTTACTTATATACTTAATTAAAGACAATGTCACAAATAAAGCAGAGCGGACAATAACAGTTATACGGCTAAAGTTGGTTTTTGACGTGCGTTTGTTGTGATTGGTTTGGCAGTAAACAAGTAAACAATGGTACAACGACTGTGCAGGACATATGTTCAACTTCTCCACTTAGTTTTAAGCTCCTAGCAAATAACACATTGTTATTGCAATTAATAATCATGGACGACAAATTAAATAATCCTGACGCCTAATACACGCAGTCTTGAACGCACAAATGGACCCGTGAGCATATAAAAACGGATGTCTTCCGCCCGGACTCAGTTTTGTTGTGAAGAGCCGGAAGTGGCTGGAGGATTTCCCTCTCGACGAGTTAGTCCTCTTTGGTAACAGTTAATGGAAAACACCTCGGATTTTTCTCAGACATGTCTACTTCGTACAGAAACAGGTGAGACAAACCTAAAGATGTTTCCTTGCATGAGAAGGATGATGCATAAAATGACATAAAACATGATTTTATGTCTCATTGGTTTTGTCAGCCAGCAGCCTGACAGCAAAAGTAGCGTTAACTTCAGCGCGTTAGCTATTAGCAGCACCACCAGCTGCCACAGCAAACAGCATTAGCAAGCCAAATGGGAGTGAAGCCGTATTGTGGGTGTTACAGAGACCGGTTTGCGTGAATTCCTGCATTGCCAGGGTTCAAACGCGATGTTTAAAAGTAAAGACAGCGAGCTCCGAGGATGCTTCGAAAGATATCACATCAACTTGTGCGCACAAAGTAAGCTAGCTCCGCGTTAGCACATCAGCTGACACATCCATACTTCCTCAAGTCCCACCTTTCAGCTAACCAGCTGCATCTGCTGACAAAGCTAATGTCTCCTTGGCAGTGCTAATGGAAATACAAAGATGTTACTTCCTTGCTTTGACAAACGGTTGCCCCTGTTTAAAGTCAATGTAATGCCCAGCTAATTGCAAATAAGCTAACTGTTAGGCCATGATAGCTGTACTCCTTTAAGACACAACATTAAAAACGCCACGATGTTTTCCCAAGTATCGTCCAAATGTACTGTCTGCATAATTAGCTCCTGCTCTTACGTGTACATTTGCTTTTTTTCTGTGCGTTTATATTGCAGTCTCAATATGCTGCAAACCTTATTGTTGCAGAATTTAACGAAAATAAGGAAAATACATTACGTACCCAGTCTACAGTTTTTATACATTTGATTGGTATCCTGGTTGTTAGGATTGGCAATATTGTATCGATACATGGAAGCTAATTATCGATATTGTATCTTCAAAAATCGTGCAACATTTATGAAAGAGTTGGTCGGTGTGTCTGCTTGACAATCCTATGTTGCTGCAATAAAAGAGACTGACATGAAATGTGTGAGATAAAACAGATGTTGGCAAAGTTTTTCCTTGGAGACGTAGTTTGCAATTGGAAAAAAAAGTAAGAAATCACAATATATTGCAGTACATGTTATTGCAATACTCAGCATATGTTTTAAAATGGCAAAACTATTGTATCATGACTTAAGTACTGGGATAATATCATACAGTGGGGTCTCTGGTGATTCACACCCCTACTGGTTGCAAAGTATTCAGTTCAGACCATGTCATAATGAAATTGGAGATAACATGATAAAATACTCAGCTGTCATCATTTTTTGAATGGAGTGAAAGCTAAGAGTGCACAAGACACCAATTTAAAGCTTGCTTGGAAGCATGGAGCTGGTAACTTTTCTTTGAGGCTGTTCCCAGTGTTGATAATTCTGAGGCCCTGTGCTTGAGTGCAGGAATACAGCTGTCCTGAATAACTTGTCAGGCTCGTAATAATTTTATTGCTTTAAGGCCTGTGTTCAGTTTCCTTGTAGAAAACGGGTTCCTGTATCTAAAACAAGCTCATTAGGTGAAGAGGAGCTATTGGAGAATGAAAATAACGCAAGCAAAAGAGTGATGGACAGATGAAAGGCAGCCAAATACCTGAACTGGCACAGTGTTTTGGTACTGATCACTTGGAGGAGGAGTAAAAATAAAGGGTGGTTGACAAATCGAAGAATGCTGGTAGGTGATGCCATGTGGAGATGGTTCTCCCCAAGTTGCCACCGAGAGAGCAATTTTCCCATCAAAGTCAGCAGTGGCCTGACAGATTGAGATGAACTGTGCCCTTGATGTTGCTTGTCTAAGCCACTGTTCATTGTCTCCGCTGTTTAAAGCAGCTCTGTAGGTTACTGTAGATGTGATGCATCCTTCCTGGACTGTATCTTGAGACTTTCTGTTTTTTGCTGTTGGTCAGGTCAACATCATGATGGATCCTTAACGGGTCTTTTTCACAGTAGCATTTTGACATGAAATAGCAGCATACATAGAGGTGTTACTAATGAGATGGATTAAGGTTCTGCTCCATTTAGGTTTAACAGAGTCCTGGTATCGATGCTGTTTCACTGGAAAGACAATGCTACACTTAAATAAAACAAAACCTTAAATAATTTCATCAGTAACCCCTGTGTTCACCTTGTTATTTCATGTCATAAAGGCTGCTGTAAAAACAGTGAAACTGGTTGTATCACAGTACATCATGGTGTTATTGTGCATTTTGGAATTTGCTAGCAGTTGAATTGGTCATAAAAGTAACAAAATGCAGGCTAGTTCACACTTTAACCTGTGAACAAGTCCCAAGCACCACCTTGAGCTAAAGATTAAGCTTTTGAGTGTAGGTTGGTTGAGTTTTCTTCTCACTTAGTGTCAATGGGACAAACAATTTTTTTTCTTCTATTTTGCCCACAGATTCTTTTATAAACATTTTTGTGCTGATGAAGAATATGCACCCTATATGTCAGTCCATGTAATTTTGAAAATGCCAGAACAGAGCAATGACACGTATCATTCAATTCTTAACATTATTAAAAAAAAAAAAAAAAAACTAAGGAAGAAAGAAAGAAAGAAACGAAAAATGAAAATAGGCAAAACAGTTATCAGAAAATTTGAAAAATACTCGAAATATTGTGGAAAAAATACTTCAAAAGAAGCTCCCCCGAAAAGACAACTATAATTATAATTATTAAAAAGATACATTTAAAGGTCAGATCAGTGATGCTGGGTTGACATCAGATTTCCTGTGTTTAAACGCTTGTGAAAGGCAGCCTCAGCATTTAAATTATAGTGAAATTAAACTTCTACTAATTTGCTGAGGAGCCCCTGGAGGACCGTCATGGACCCCTGGGGGTCCCCAAACACACAAATCTGAGCATATTAATCGTTACCTTGGCTAACAGTGAAATGAATAACATGTTGTTCTTTGTTCAGTTGACTTTTTATCTTGGATCCAGATGCTATTCCTTTTTTATAAAAATGTTAACTCGATAAACTGGTCCTGTGATGATTTGATCTGCCTGCTCTTGCATTTGATAAAAATGATTTGGGTTGTGAAAGTCTCTTCAGTGTGCTTTGTCCTGCCCCTTTAGAAACTTCAGCTTGATAGCAGAGAGTGAATCACTCTCACACACCTCTTTGGCACAGCTGTAAAAGATTGATTTAGGTCAGTTCTATCATTTCTAACAATTCTCACATCTACTGCATACACAGACCAACTTTTGCTTTTTAATGCTGTGATGATATTCTGCTGATCTGCCACAGATGAGCCTATGTATAGGAAACCTTGCTCACCACTTTTACAGTACATCCCAGGTGTGGACTGTTGTATCCTCTGTCCTGAAGTTAGAGACATTTGTTTGTTGGTAGTTGAGGGATGGGTGTATGTTTCTGTGCTGTGTGTAGCAGCAAAGCAGGGAGAGGGGCAGCTTGGTGCACTTTGAGCAGACTGTAAAAACCGCTGAAACAACAGTGTTAATGCTAATGATGATGATGATGATACTAATGGAAGTAATTTTTTCTTGTCATCATGAAACTGGCAGTAGAAATGACAGTGATGGTTCACCATATAGTGGTATTTGTTACTGTGTACGAGTGTAATATGTCCTCCAAATTTGACTAGTCAGCTTCCTTACTGTTGGAAGAACGAGAGCTTCACAGGGACTGTACTCCAAAATGAGTGAAGTGTACCTGGCCCAGCAAACAACACAATTTTGAGCGATAACCTGAAGCTGAAAAAATGTTTTGAAGTATGCACAGCAACACACGTTTATTATCGTTATCAATGCTCTTTCCCAGTCCCCTTATTTGCTAACTGGTGGAACTAGATTGTTTCTGTATCACCATGTAACAGTTCCCCTCAGCGCCGCCTGTTTGTTTACACATGTGGTAGGTGAAGCCATTGTGTAGTCATGTAAATTGTGTTGTTTGCTGGGCCAGATGCACTTGAATCTTTAATATTTTGGACTGGAACACTTAGAGTGAAGCACCTCACTCTCATGACTCTAGGGAAGGACAGGTCAAACTTGAGTAGCAACTACCACTATATGGGTAAGAACCTGAAATATCACTTGAAACTGTGGTGGTAAGATGGGTGGCTAGAGGCATCCCTAAGCACTACTGCCCTTTCATGTACCTGATGCCCCCTCTTTGCAAAGTGGTCTTGCTGTCCCCTTAAAATTCCCAGCAAAGAAGTGCCATAGAGTGAAATGCCCTGCAGGATGTGAGGCTGAACAAAACTTCAGTGCATTTGCCCATCCAGTCAACAGACGGGTACACAACCATATGGCCTTCCTCTCAGTGTAGGGCAAGCACACATACACTCTGCATCCACTTTTCTTCTACACCTGGGGTAACCACAAGACTGACGTCCCAGTGCCCCGGACAAGTGCCTCAGTGTCAGGCATGCATCTCTATTCGGACCTCGCATTAGAATCTGTCCTGGGTGATTCGATCACAAGTGGACAGTGCTAAATACAGGTCTGAACTCACTCAAAACGCTTTTAAGATGCATTGAGGTCCAATCACTTAAGTAATGTTCAGCACTGGCCTGGGATGCATTTGCCCACTTATGTTTCCGTAGTGTGAATGCAGATGTGTCCCCGGCCACAATGAAGCACCGCATAGTCAACAGCGTCATCTCCATATGCATATGTATGTATGTTTGTCCACAGTGTCTCAAGAATTTAAAAAATCTGTAAAGTGAGTGTGTGAAAGACGCTCTGTTGTGGAAACAGTCTGTCTTGTTTTGATTTTGTGTGCGGACACAAGAAGGCAAATAAATGGAAATGATACATGGAAGCAGTGTAGTAAGTATTTGCATCGAGAGCGGGGAAGTAATACCCAAACACAAGTGATCACTCAATGTATTTTTAATGGCAAGCGTAAACTATAACTCATCCCAACTATTTGCATATCGCTCAATACAAAACACCAGGTCTGAACAGGGCCTATGGATAGTGGACGTGCCAGGGTATAGTGGCTGCAAAGCCCCAGCAACTCTGGAGTCATTTCCACTGTAACATAGCAGTCATTTGGAATTTTATCCCTATTTTACTGAACTTAGTCCCCTCACCCTTTACTGATCCTCTTCCCTTAGTCATGGTGAAGTTCCCTCCTCCCTTGCAATATGTAACAAACTCCAGAAAAGCTTAAAACAGCTGCAAAAATGCGCAAATTTGATTTAGGCTTAAATTATGGTTGTGTTGACCTCGTGGCTAACACAATACTTTCATTTAAGTTATTTGCTTGCTGCTGCCTCACAGGCAAGCAACCAAACACTTGAAGCGAAGAAGCAGAGCTGGGAGGCATTTTACTGTGTTGTTTGTTTTTGGTCCCAGTTTATTTTGTTGTTGTATAACATAGAAAAATATGAATTAATATTATGCACTTGATAGAGCAAAAAAGCAAAATAATTGCATTCTGCACATTATTTTATGTGATAAAAGATGTAGACTACTGCTCCTATAAGCCCTTTTATTATTAGGCCTAATAACAAAGTTATTGTGTAAGCAAAACGCTGTTTCTTCACAGGTTGCTTTAATGCTGTGTATATTAACGGATCATTAATCAGTAATGTTTATTTAACTGGTGCTGCTGCCAACATTGAAGTGTCAAGCCTGGATACACGTATGTGGGCACAGCTACGTTCTGATCTGGCACGTCCAGTCATAAAACCCGCATTGAAAAGACAAGTGTAACCATGGCCATTTTCACTTCCATAATGCTTTCATCTATTGTACAAGAAACACGAAAGAAATGTATTAAACTGTTACATCAGAGTAGAGAGTACGTTTTGTAGGAGTGGAGTGCCAACTGAATACTCAGAGCTATGGTTGTATCAGAGATAGTCTATGTAGGGGCACAGACCTATTCCACCTACAAGAGTACAGGGGACGACGTACACACCAAAATTGGGTCAAAGTGTAAAATAAACAGTAGTCAATGGTGCTTTTCTAGAAAATCAGCTCGCTAAATTATCATTTAGAGAGCTGATTTTGTACATTTTGGCCTGAGGATGGTGCTAGAGGAAAGGTCATGAGGTCACCGACACTGAGAGAGTTTGTCCTCTGAGGAGCAGGAATGTACTCACCAAATTTCATGGCAGTCAGCCCAACAGATTTCAAGTTGCCTTTGAGTAAAGCATTAAATGGACGGACACACAGACAGATGGATGTGGCTGTCCTTAGGCCCTGCCTGCCAGCAGGACAAAAAAATTGAAAGCGTTGTGCTACAGAAAGCATCTTTTCACTTAAAACACATTGCAGTAAAACTAACGTGACCCTTCTGTGACTTTTATTTAAGGCATCATCTGATCACTGAGGTGTGATGCAGTAAATGTGACTGGATCTAACCTCGACTTTGTTCTTATTTCAGAATACAGGAATTCAAAGTGGCCTTGAGTGAAGAAAACATAGACTTGAAGGCACTCCGGGAACTGTGCTTCAGTGGTAATTTTCACACACTGACATTTTGGTGCTGATTAAATTAGTTTGCACATTTATTTATTTATTTTTGACAAACTTTCCTTTATTCAATTCAGGAATCCCATTTGAAGGAGGTATTCGTGCACTTTGCTGGAAAGTAAGTTGCCTTCTCTTTATATTGTTTCAGTAACATGTATCACATCATGGATCTCATGCGTTGCACTCCCCTTCTCATCAGTTCATCTTTTTAGACTGCATGCATCAAACTAAGCATATGTCAGCATATTACAAGGGCACTTCAGACCTATCATGATGTAATACACTACCCAGACCTTACAGCATCATTCCCTAAAACTCAGCAGAATTCATAAAAAGACAACCAAGAGAGTGAGAGCAGTAAAATCAAATATGATATATCTGCCTGGATACCTTCATATCGATATTGTAGGGAGGACCAAAGATCTGGACTGTATATGTAAATCAGGGGTTTTCAAACTTTTTCATGTTCTGGACCCCCAAGTTGACTCTCAGTTAGTTCGGGATGCTGCTTGAGGTGATTTTGCCCTCACGACTGCCTGGGCTTCAGGTCAGGGATTCAATCAGGATGTTTTTATGTGTATAAGCTAAAGTTTAGGCCTGATTTGAGTTTGATTTTTATTTTTATTTAATTATTAATTATTATTATTATTATTATTATTATTATTAATCCATAATCATTATAAATCTGATGGTGTCACATAGTCACATGTTTATCTAGATTTATTCAAATGTTCTGATGGTGCTTTACCTTAATGATTGATTGTTTTAACTTTTCAGATTCTTCTTAATTATCTTCCTCCTGATCAGACATTATGGGACTCTTTTCTCAAAAAGCAAAGGTAATTAGAATCTGTTAAGACACTTGCTGCCATGAGAAGAAAATGCTTAGTGAGGTTCTGTTAGAGTGTATTGATCAGCTGTTTTTGATTCTGTAACACTTGTTAGCAAATAATTAATTTGTCTCCACTTCAGATTAGTTTTATTTATTTATTCAATATATGTTTGGCATCAGTAAATATGTACAGTATATATATTTGCGAACTTTCACTTTCATTTCCAATTTTTGCCCCTTCCTCCCACCAGGGAGGTGTATTCGCAGTTCCTAAAAGAGATGATTATCCAACCTGGCATTGCCAAAGCCAATTTGGGCCTTTCCAGAGAAGATGTGACCATGGAGGACCATGTGAGTCAAGCCTCTGTTCTGGTTTTCTCTTCCCACAGCAGTGATTAAATAAACTGCGGCCCTGATTATATAAAAGCATGGTACACTAAAAATAACCAGATAATGTTATACAATTGTGTATTCCTACTCAGTGAGTTTTTTTTTTTTAGCTGCAGCTAGCAGCTCTATAGCTCGTTCTGTCAGTTAGCGGGTCAGTCCACAAAACTTTCCCCACTCTTTGGCAGCCAAAGTTTTAACCCTAAGTGACTGAAATTCGGCATGGAGGTCAAGAAAGTGTATGTATGCGTGTGTGGTCTATTAGCTGTTGCAAATTCACGCTTGCAACAGTCATTGCAACTGCACAAGCACATGTCAAAGACTTTTGTGTTCATTGTCATAATATAGCAGGTGATGTTCATGAACACTTGGCAGCATCAGTTCCTCTACTGTTGAAGCACAATTCTTTTCAGAACAAGCAAAAAGAAATAAGTCAGATAAGTAAGAGATAGGCAACTCTCTCTTAGAATATCTCTTTCCTGTCTTTAATTGATTAGTCTTAAAATGCAGGTGACAAAGTCTTTTACAGTCATTTACAACCAACAGCCAACCAAGATTTGTAGGGAACATTCCCAGCAGATGACACACAGAAAAGATAAATAAACAAGACCCTTTCACTAGCTAACTAGCTTTACTAACAAGCATTATTCACACTCTAAGCCAGTAGCCCAGCTCTAGCTTGATTCATATGTTCTGTAGTGTAGTCATGGAGCAGTGCAAATGCAATGAAAATTGGTTGGATGAGCCTAATTTTTGTGGTATGGTTGAGTCCTGTTCAAGGCAGCAAAACGGAGGGCTGCTACCAACTATGCAGGCTCAGCACAAAGAGAATCAAAGTTTATTCAGTTGTCCCCAAGTCAAAGTAACTGGTGGTGTTGCATGCTTCTTGCAAATTTTGTTATAGTGATATTGGTCTTAAATTTGACTCTGAGTGGCATTACAAAATTCTTAAAGTCGTTAACCTGCCTAAATTGTTGACCAGGTGATGGTGCACTGGGGAGCAGGGAATGACCTTCATGGCCATTTTTGCATTTACATAATACTGTCATTACTGTCATAATATTTATTGAGCTTCATGTCGGTAGTCAAAAGTTATATCTTTTTAACCAAGGAAAATTTACAACTCCAAAACAGTATTTTACAGCATTAAGTCTGCAAAGAGTTGGTGGTAATTTAGTTTGCTTTTATTGATTTTCAGCCTCTTAATCCAAACCCAGACAGCAGGTGGAATACATATTTCAAAGATAATGAAGTTCTGCTACAGATTGATAAGGATGTCAGGTAAGACTTTTTGCTATTCCCAAACAGTATTTGTGATCATTTATTCCTCATCATTTCTACCGATAAATAGAGCTTAATATCAACTCTAACAACAGTCATCCTGCTATTTCATCAAGAAAATGTTTGGTTTCAGGATGATCATAATGAATAAAAAATGTAACACTAAATATGACAAACATCTGTTTGCATGTTCCTAGGCGGCTGTATCCAGATATGGCTTTTTTCCAGCGTCCTACAGATTATCCTTGCCAACTAATCTTGGACCCGCAGAATGATTATGAGACACTGCGTCGGCGTGTGGAACAGACCACTCTGAAAGCACAAACTGTAAATCGGAACCGCAGTGGAGTCACTAATGTAAGTGTCTTACTGTTTTTGTGCGATGTGCAGTTCGCCTAGGCTAGGGTTACATAGTTTTAGGGATAAATCCTCAGAGGGAGTATTTATTTTGCCGGTGCCACTATGGAACATTAGGTATAAATGTAATCAACATGGCTCAGATATAGCTTCATATGTTGCAAATAGATGCAAATATTGAGCCATGGCAGTTTGACCACTGACAGCCTTCACAGTCAAGTTGAAGAATGTATAAAAATTCTCTTCATCTATAAATTACCCATGAAAATGTTTACCAGCATCTACTCACCATTGTGTCATTTTAAACACAAGTGAATTTTGTAGAGATGGGAATCAGCAGTATGATGATCCCCTGGTTGTATTCCACCATCTTTCCACTTTGCATTTGAGTTCATCCACTCATCTTCTGTTCTTTTTTCCACCCTGTCCCTTCCCAGGTTAGCTCCCCTGGAAAGGCTTTGAACCTGTATCCATCTAACGAATATGAAGTGCTGCCCAATGGGAGTGAAGCGCACTGGGAGGTGGTGGAGCGCATCCTCTTCATCTATGCCAAACTCAACCCTGGGATTGCATATGTACAAGGCATGAATGAGATTGTTGGGCCAATTTACTACACCTTTGCCACGGACCCAAACGATCAATGGAAAGGTAGGTGCAAGACATGTTGGTGCACAAAGCTTAAATACGATAACTTGCCCTGTTAGTCTTCTGATCTGTTCAAGAAACATTTGAAAACGATTTCCAGACATTCCAGTATGAAACCATTTGTACCACAGAGAAACTGATCTTTGCATGAATACTGTCAAACACAAAATATAACTTGACCATAGATTTTAGGGTACACTCAAATAGATGTTTGAAGAGTCTACACACATGGAAAATAAACGTTTCTGACTATACCAATGATTTCCAGAGAATGTATAAACTTAATGTTTCTGGTAATCTTTTCCCAAAGCAAGCAGTCTTATTATAGAACTCCAATATCACTTTCTCTGCCTTCTATCCAGCCATTGATTTCCATTCATTCCACTGTGATATGAAAATGAACTTGTAGAGAAATTGTCCCCACATCAACGTTCATTTTACACAGCCAGTTATCAGTTCTGTGGTTTATAGACGTTGATGACTTTGTTAGCTGCAGAAGCAGAACATTATAAGGTGGGTGTTTCAACCAAAAATTCAAATTTGTAAATGGATAGATTTTGATTACATGTTGTGAAATCTTTAGTACCACTGCATGATTTGAAAAAATGGTTTGTTGCAGTATAAAATGTGTGTATATTACTGGTATGGTCCTTCTTTCAAATTGAGTCTTGAGGTGACTAATGAAGATGTAAGACTGTTATGAGAAGGATTGATGGATTCCTATCTGTACTGCTTACCTGTTCATCTTTCAGAGCATGCTGAAGCAGACACATTCTTCTGTTTCACCAACTTGATGTCGGAGAACAGAGACAATTTCATCAAAAGCTTGGATGACTCCCAGTGTGGCATAACGTACAAGATGGAGAGTGTCTACTCCATGCTAAAAGACAAAGACATGGAGCTCTATCTTAAGTTGGTAAGGAAAACGGTCTGAAACATCTTACCTACTTGTTTAACTTGGCAGTTCAAAGGACAGACACCCCAGTCAACTGTTGAACCAGAATATATTCAGGCTTCATTTGGGCCTTCCTTTTTCAGTATAAATCTGACAAACTTTTTTCAAATTAATTCTGACTTTACATTTCTTGCCAGTAAGCTTCAAACCAGGTCTCTTCAACACATTTTAATGGGATTAGAGGGTGTAGCATATATCCTGCTTCAAAATGCTGACACACAGGGATTAAAGTAGGAATGGAAGTTTTGAATAATTTAGTAGTCGAGTATGATTTTAAAAAAAAAAAAAAAAAAAAAAAAAAGTACTGAAGTAATTCTGTTTATTAATGGAACCAGTAAAGCTGTGCTTACTCATCTTTATTTTGTATGATATGTAAAAATGAATAATAGCTTATATAAACCAAAATAAACAAACTATCACCACTGTGCCGCCATATTGCATCTCATCAACAAGCTGAGGTAGACTCAGCTTACCTCAGGAAGGCTACAGCACTGTCCTGTGGATTCTGCAAGACTCTAATTATTTTTTTCCTGTACTGTCTCAGACAAGCAAAGTCTGCCTGTCTGTGTCCCGTCATCTCCAGAAAACCCAGCAACTGCTCTCTATGAAGCATATTTTTGAGATATTTTCTAGTATTTTCTTTGGATGCACATTTTATGAAGGTAGTTCTGCATGGTAATTGTTTTGATGGTCAACTAAACCCCCAACTGTGGATTCAGCAAAATAAATTTGTTCTTGGTCTTCATCTCACCATGTGGTTCTGACTCCTAGTTGGATTAAATTCAAACACGTTTCGGCACATCATCAAAGTGTTGATGAGGGCTCTGTGCCAAAACGCATAGGTGTTTTTCCCATTCTAATATAAATCATTCTTGTTAGACTGTATCAGCACAGAAACAGGTGCAACCATAGTAGGATCCAACATCTGACAGACAATACTGAATGGTGGTACTCTTAGAAGGTATACGATTTCTTTTTTCTTTTTTTTTTCTTTCTAAACAGCAAGAGCAGAACATCAAACCACAGTATTTCACTTTTCGCTGGCTGACGTTGCTGCTGTCTCAAGAGTTTCTTCTGCCAGATGTCATCCGCATTTGGGACACCCTGTTTTCAGACCAGGACCGCTTCCACTTCCTCATCCTGGTCTGCTGTGCCATGCTCATGTAAGGCTATGAGATTGTCCTCCTGGGCTTCAGCAATACAGAAATCTCTGCCGTGGTATTTCAGTCATGATTGTAATGGACTTCTTTTGTTCACAGACTTATCCGTGATCATTTACTGGCGGGAGACTTCACAATCAATATGAGATTACTGCAGGTAAGGCATGGTTTCTCGCACAAAATGAGGTATAGCAGTCTGAAAGCACTGCATTTTGGACATTTAGCCAGTTCTGCTCTCTGAAGAAACCAACAAAGAGCAGGCAGGTTGGTGATTCAACATCTTGGTCAAGGACACATGAACAAAACATATGGCCACTCAAGGAGAGGTATAAATTAATGGCAGCTTGGAGGAAAAACAACCTTAAAAACTGAAATCAAAATCAAGTGCAAAAATCCCCTGGTTGTCCTTTTTGCATTTAGCCATTTTCAGTTTTCATTTCATTTCATTGTCAGCTGACTGATGTCCTTCAGTGGCAACAGTTGGTGATTCTTCTGCCAATACTCATCAGCTGTCGAAATAGCACAAAGTAAATATACCGCGCGCGCACACAAAAATGAGTTCTGAGATTAATCTCATGGATTCTGAGAAAAGAAGTCTGAATTCTCACATAAGCCAGACAGCCATATCTCCAAATCGATTTGGTAGATCGCTATAAATTTTGGAGACAACATTCAAGTCGCCCTGAGAATGAAATTTTGCTGCTCCTATGGCCTTCCTTCTAGCACCACCCGCATAATGCATCATGTAAGTTTTTGCATTGCCATGAAATTTTGTGAGAACATTCATGTTGCCCATAGGATGAACTGTGGCCATTCTGATGACCCCATCACCATCCCTCTGGCGCCACCAGCAGGCCCAGTGGGGTGTCTGCATTAGAAATAACACATTTGTTTTCTTCTGTTGTTGTTTTCAGGATTACCCCATCTCAGATGTCCACACCATCTTGACCAAGGCCAAAGAGCTGCAGGATAACTCATAACCAGTTCGTTATTTTCCTCCTGCCTCGTCCACTTGGATTTGGTAGGTGGGAGCTCAAACATTGAAAAACATTTTATGTCAAATGTGTATGACAGAAGGACTTGATCAATGAAGAGCATGGAAAGACTTGTTGGGGAAAAACACAGCAAACTGCTTTTTAAGTTGATGTTATTGATGTTTGATCAGTGGAGACTACCATGGAAACTGGTAACCTGGGTGACATTGTCAAACTGTTGCTTCCTTGAAGGGACAAGGAGCTGCCACTTGATTCTTGATTCATTATGGTTAAAAGCTAACTTGGCACATGAGCCTCCTTCTCTCACAGCCATTTCTCCCATGGAGACAGAGTTTTTGTGCTCAAACTATTGATGTTCGCACTGAACATCTGAGGGGGAAGGTGCTGTAGTAAACCTATACTACCGATCTTAATTGCCCAACTATCAGAACATGATCGATCTTCAAAAACGGAGCCAAGAAGTAACCAGAAACCCTACTGCTACCAGTTACTTAACCAGATTGAGCAAACATTTAATTCGGTTGAGCAATAGTGCATGATCATTCTTCTCTGTTTTTTTTTTTTTTTTTTTTTTTTTTAAATGTTAGAATTTGAGACTTTTTTTTATGTAAGCAATGTTTATGCCTTATCTGTTTTAATAATTATGTGCAACAGAGGAGACTGAGTATTGCTGGGTAAAATTCCTGTCTTGATAAATATGAAGTGGCTAATACTGGCTTAGTGAATATTGTGATAAATCAGTAATGTTCTGTTTACTGTAAGTGAAACAGTAAGATTGCTAAATTAATTCAGTATCCATCAGCAGCATTAATTTTTTTAACGTTGTGTCTGGGACAGCACCTTTTTTATTCCTTGTGAATTTTTGATTAAATTCCTAATAAATTCACATTACCTTGACCAGATTACATGATACTGAAAGAAGGCTAAGAAATTTCATAGTTCAGTGATTTTCACACTGAATATTCTCTGCTTTTCCTCCAAGCCTGGATAAACACTTTAGCCTATGGTTGGTTAACCGCTTTTCACACATGCTCTGTTAGCCCAGAGCTGTGTTCACCCTAGCCAAAGGAATCACATGTGCTTTTTTAGTTGCTTGAACCTGCAGCCAGTGTTACATTGATTTGATGATGCTTTGCCACTTCTGGTCTCAAGGTGGTTTTCTGGGTTTGATTTTACAATATTTTTAAGGTGTGGCGGTGGCCATACACAAATGGGTGAAACTGGTACATGGATCCATCACTCTCCGTTCTGTTGTGTGATTGGAATGCGAAACGGAGGAGTGGCTTTTCTGGGGGAAAAAAGAGGCACTTGGATGTGTAAACACACAAACATGGATCTCAACAAGCACAAGCTCCATGTAATCGCCATTCTTGCATAGCTATGCTTGCTAGCCAACTAAAATATCACTATCAGGATTCACTGTACATCATGTTTCTATACAACCAAACTGGAAGACCAATTGCTGCACTAATTTGAGGCCAGAATGTAGTAGTTCTGTTTCTGTCTTTGTAAATTGGAGGGCTGGCTGTAAACTCTGGCAAGCTGTGTACAAGTGAAAGAAGTTACTGTTCCATTTTGAAAATTGTGAGGAAACACGAGCTGCACTGCAGTCGTCTGTGATTGTGACGAGTGGACAGTTGATGGATAATTTCAGCAACAGTTGAAATGGTTTCAGCTCTAGATGTACGGATAGCGTTGTGTAAAAGAGATGGACAAACCTTTGTTCTCTCAATCATCTGTCAGTGTGTCAGCCCCATAGAGAATACATCGTCTCAGCTCATTTTTAACAGATAGTCTCTGTCTGACCAGCAGCACAACAAAAGAAAAGCTTATAACTGAGAGAGAACGTTTGCTTATTTACTGCCATTCAGTTCAGTAGAGCTAATGGTCATCTCTGTTTTGATGCCTATTGATCTGTTTACAAAGCCACCTTAGCCATAAGTATCACGGAGACTGACCATTACTACACCTGCAGCATTTGTTGTATTATGACCGGCCATGTGCTCCATGCATTTAATGCTGAATGTCCAAAGCAGACAGTCAAGTGAATTGTGCAAAGTTCACAATAAGATACGGTATAGAACATAGGTGTACTACATTAAATGGCATTAAGGAAGAGCATTAGAAGAGGAACTTTAAAAGCTCACGGTCTTGGTAGCTGATGGCAGAAAGCACCTTTCCCTCAATCCCTTTTAGCTGTTAGGAACCACAACAGAAGCGTACGAGAGCAGTAACAAAACAAACTGCATATCTAGGGCCCTATCTTACGCCAGACTCCCTAAACCCGTTATTTGCGGATTTAGGATTTAGGAAGAGGCGTTCCCCCGTAAAAGTTGCTATCTTGTGCACCTCCCGCTATCCGCAAAACACCTCCGCTACCCGCTATATTATGAATAGGTGTGTTTTGGGCGTTACGCCAGTTAAACCAATCAGTGTGCCAGGTGCCATTGCCTTTAAGGGCAGGCTGCGCTATCCTAAATCCTAAACCCGCGATGGAGAGAGGGAGGTAGATTTTCTCAGGGCTTCTACTGAGGCTAAAGCAAGTTGGCTATATACATATTATATATTATATTATAGGCGAGTTAATTCGGGAGGTGGAGCCACATGTGTCCAAGTGGACGTGTCACAAGGTTGTACTGATTGAGTAAAATCCCCGGGCCACACCACACACACACAAGAGGCAGAGGTGGAACTATGTGTAAACTAATTAATTGACAAGGTAGATTGGGCAAATAAAATATTAAAAATAAAAATATAGCACAGCTGCTGGCTTATGATAAAACAATAAAACGTGCTGGCATAAGTGTCCAATTAAAACAGTCTTTCCTCTAAACAGTCTATATGAGTAATATACTCAGTCCATTCCGGCGGCGTCCCGGTATCAGTCCGACCGTGTGTGGCGAGGCTCCGTCGGGGCGCGCATTGAAGCCGCCTGGGCGCGCTCTGTAACAGCCCAAACTTTAGGGATAGCGGATAGCGGGTGGTCCTGCGCAAAATAGCAACTTTAGGGATAGCGCATGAAACACACCCACGGACACACCTCGAGGCGCAAATGACGGAGTCGGCATAACGGATAGCGGGTAGCGGGTGGCGCAAGATACCGTTTAGGGATAGCGGAAGCTCCTAAATCCGCAATTTGCGGGTAGCGGGTAGTGGCAGCGGATAGCGGGTGGCACAAGATAGGGCCCCTAGTGTGAATTCATGACTCAGACATGGTCAGTTGTTGCCCTACTTCACGCTAGGAAGCAGGTTGGGGTTTAACTGATGCTGAGGAAATAACATTGATCCATAACCCTCAGTTAGTCCTGGATTAATGCCAGGGTAAAGCACGCCAGCACTGACCAGCGTTACTGCTCTTACTGGTGTGTTTTGTATGTTTTAGGCCATTTACTATTTCAGAGATAGGTCTACTTTCCGTTGTTTGTTTTTTTCCAAAGCATGCCATACTGATTTAGATGATTGAATACTGACTATTTTTTGTGTTTTGTTTTAATTCAAATGTCTTAAGTTCAAAACCATGGATATGCTTCCGGGACTGTTTTCTTGTGGGGGAAATACATTCTGTTTTGTGGGATTCTGCCTGGAAAGTGTCTTCAGGCTGGAATGCATTCATGTGCTATCACATGAATTAAAAAAAAATCATACTTCAGTAAGCTGAGCTAATTATAAGTTTTAAAAGCAAGAAGCAGCCAAATCGGCATCATTCTTTTCATTCTTGTCCATTTCTGCCCACTGGATTTAATTTGTGACCAAAAATGAAATTACCCAAAGGTAATTTATCTTGGGCACAAGACTGTGTGCTCTATGAAATACACAAAGTACATATAAAAACACACTCAAGCAAGTATCACCAGTCTGCAAGGTTATTTTCATCAACTGAATGGAACAAATGGCTGGCTGGAAGGTAAAAAAAAAAAAAAATCAGTTTAAAACATTTGAAACAGTATGGTATGCTTGGAAAAGTGGTCAGCAGTAACACAAAGGGTCTGTGAATTGTACTAAAAGGGTTAAAACATGTCAAAACACCAATGTGGTCCTTTAACTCGGTGTGAAGAGCCAGGTTAGCCCAGGGTTCATGGTTCAAATAACCTTTTTGTCCAGTAAGTCAAATAATGTACATTGTGAAGGCCAGAACAGCTTTTTCAAAAACTGATGATTTCCATCTGTTTTGATTTCCTTTTTTTTTTTTTTTTTTTTTTTATTGTGCAGACATCACATGATCTATGTGGCAAACTGGTCATAGCTTGAATATGTCTAGGTTATGATTTGAATGTAAATGTATATTTGTAAACTTTATCCTGTCAATGCTGAAATATCCACTCACAAGCTCATAGCATGTCGGCTATCTCTGTGTGGAAACTGACTACAGGTCATTTTAACAAACTGTTTTTTTAAGGCTCAAGGTATGTCAGTGATACGTTTGCTTACTTTAATAATTTAATGCATCCTCATATGAAGGCATTCTGTGTGTGTACTTGATGAAATAATACTCCAGTGGTCACATGTAACATGAACAGGGTTAACATCGAACATGGTGAAATGTTGCAGTGACTCTGGAATCCTTACTGAAGAGGTTATACTAACTCAATTACTTTCATCTCCTACATAGTCCAGTGTTTTAAAATATTATTTTCAGATGAATGCTTAAAATGGTAATAGACACTATTTTCAGGGCGATACATTTAACTTTTTTTTTTTGGTCATTTGCCTGTCCTTTTTATTAACACTCTTCAGAAAACAGATGCGCCATTAAAAGCTACATCATGAATTTCCCTGTCTGTTCCTTTTGAATGTGAAATAATCAAATTAATTCTTACTTGACCATACACACTATTGAAATGTACTCTTGGCTATTGGTGAGGGTTGAGTGTGGAATCTGTGTTTACTTTAACAAATGTAACGATACAGTACTTTTTAAACTATGTTTCAGTCAAGAATTACCAGGTTCATTCACTTGTGGGCTATTTTCTCAAGTGCTCTTTTTTTTAAAACTTTTTTTGTATTTTATTTTAAGGAAATTCTTATAAATTATCAGAAGAGATGAACATTATCCATATCAGGCTTCCTGTTGTCTAAGCGACAGGCTTTCAGACGTTCTGCAGCTGTCATTCTTGCCAAATTTAGTCAGGACCAAGTCTCCTCCATGCTTCACAATTACATTATAGGGTGCAACTCTCCATCAGAGTACTCACACACTGTACAAAATACCTGTTCAGTATTGAATGACATGGGAGTCAAGTTTCTAAGGAGTAAAGAGGAATTCATCACCATATGTTCTGGCAGGTTATATTTGATGGCACCCTAAAAAACAGTGTGGATATTGACTGTAATTTTCTTCTTTTCATCAGTAAAGCAGTCTTGAATATACAAATTATCCTTATTGGGCATTGTGAGGCATCTGAAAAAAAGCTTGATGTGTCTTGAATTGACTTGGAGCAAACCAATAGCTTCAGATACTCGGTAACAAACTTTTTTTAAGCCATGCTATTCAGTCCACAACTGGGACAGTATTCTTTTTCCATCATGGAAGTTATACTGAGAGCAGTATTTCATTACACCATTTTATTTTTGCTCCAGTCCATATATAATCTTACAATAATCTGCTCCTAATTTCAGTTAAGATTAAGCAACCTCAGATGACAAGACTTTTATATGAACAGCTTAACACAAATTTTTCACACAAATAATTTATGTGATCATCTCATAAGCTTGACTCAAATGGCATTCTTGAATAAACCTCCATTGACACTTCACCACAGTACACCCTTAAAAAAAACACACAGTGAGAGAGATAAATATGTACACCTTTCATTGGATTTATTATCAAGAAAGGCAGACTTGGATTTAGTTTTGAAAAAACACTGTTGAAACCCCAACAGATAAGACTGGAAAATCTTTTTCTGTTTTTTTCCCTTTTTGTAAGTGAACTGGACAGTCCACTCTGTGTAGTGTTTCCTTTTACTTGACATGGCTTCTCAAACAGAGGTCCTGAATGTCATACCTTTTTCAATGCACAACGAACAACATTTTCAACAGTAAAGCAATTTATTCCAAGTGATGCATCTGTCATGTAAAGAGTTACCGAACGTCAAACCCAAATCTGTGGGGGAAGCCTGACCTCTAGTGGTGAAATGTAGAGTTGCTGGTCTATAGAGCTGGGGCTTTCAAATTTCTTAATGTTCTCGACCCCTATGTTGGCTTTCAGTAAGAACCTCATCTGAAGTGACTTTGTCATTTAGGGACCCTTATATCCACAGATATTTTGGTTTGTGTCTAACATTTAAACACAGCATATCTGATGTCGATCCAGCATCCCTGAGGTTTATATGTCATTGAAATCATTATAATTGTAGTGTTCTTGTAATTTTTAAAACTACGTTCTCTATTTGTATTATTTAATTTAATTTATTTTCTAATCTTGAGTGTTTTTTTTTTTTTTCCTTTTAATTTTCTGGTAATTTTGTTGCATTTTTTATTGTTCCCAGTAACTTTACAATTTTTTTTTAAATCAGTTTGTCCCTATCTTTTTGAAAGAAATCAAGTGACTTTTTGCAGTTTTCAAAGGATTAAATTGTTTCACTATCCTACTTGAACACTGACAAAATGGTGATGAGATTAGGCCAGAAAGACCAGCCACTCTTCCTTTCGCCATTAGACCGTCACTTTTGGTTACTCTTTAAATTGTGCAGCCTCTCCATTCTTATTTTAAGACCCCCTCAAAGCAAAATAAAAATGAAATAAATAGTTATGCATTTGAAATTGCTTTTACCTTGTGCAAAATAAATAAATAAAAATAAATGTTGGGATCAATACTTGTGGGGGGAGTGTTATTAATAGCATCGACATGCTACTTTTTTTTGCCTCACTTTTTTTTTTTTTTTTAATGTGTATTTATTTCTATCCTGAAGTAGGTGTGTGTGCAGGGAGAGGGGAGTGTGTTCACGATATTGTTCTAAATGTATTATGTTGGTTATTTGCATGATTACATTTTTGTAAGCACATTTTTGTAATGTCTCTGTAGTGTTAGACTTGTATACATGTTTTTACTGTGTTTGAAGATGCGCATTAAATATAACAATGATGGCATTAATCAAATGTCTTTCCTTGTCAAATGGTGTGATTAATAAGTGTGGAGTTTTCTGTAATGGCAGGTCCAGCTGTTGCAGGTTGCTACTGCCAATGTGATTTTGAAAAATTACCTCATGAAATCTGTCAACGCAGTGTTATTTTGATGACAGAAAATGTGACAAATAAAGCAAAAGTCTCATTTGAGCTGGCAATACATTTTAAGAATGTTTTGCCATCAAGTCCCTCTGTATCGCCTTTTTTAAACAGTGTCAGTGCCAGAGCTTAGTACTTGAAGCTTATATATATATATATTAACTGTGTTTACTGTCAGTTAAGACTTATGTGTCTTCATCAGTCATCCTCAGTAAGCATCATGATTAAATTATGTACACCATAGCTAGACTATTGTTCTTTTTGTTATCATTATTCTTATTGTCATAAAAAAGCCATGATTTGTTTCTGCAGTGCTTGTGCTTGGATGTCAAAGTGGTCAGTTCCACGCTGACAAAATGTCATTTTGTCTTTTTTCTGTTTGTTTGGTGATAAACATGTCTCCTACAGTCAAGAGATCTACTATTTCTATAAACGTTAGGGACTTTTACTTTGAAGGTCCGCCGCGAAATTCTACCGGGAGTAAATGTCCTCACTGTGCTGCGGTCACGTACGGTAGTAGTTGGACAGGTTCCAGGTTGTTGACATGATCGAGCTTAAATATGCGAACCTTAAAGTGAAGTAAGGTAGTGTTATGGGTCTATTGCTTTAGTATTAGTGTATTAATTTAATTATATCGGCCGATTTACCACTGTCCAGACACTTTGTCATATTTTCCGTCCTGGTCGGTTGAGTAGCGGGTTGGAGCCGGTCGGTATCGTCGTGTGTTTACGGTGGGACGTGAACGCGGTATAGTGCAGTCTTACAGCTACAGGGACAAGGCCGTTCATTCAGGAAAACGCTTTCTAACCAAAACCTGCGGCTGTGGACGGACTACATTCAGCCACGTAAGTGAAGCCGTGTGGAGGTCCTCATAGTCTGTGTGAGCCGCCAGGAGCTGCTCGATTTAACCCGCAGGGCAACAGGATCACACTAACTAATAATTAACTGTATGTGTGCCGGTACCGGACCAGCTGTGTGTAACACAGTGACAAACCTCTTGTAATCACATAAAACATATTCCTGCCCCATTCCCCCCCACACACAAGACTAAGATATCTATTTTGTCACTGGCCCTCAATTTAATCCCTGCACAAATTAGTCCTAACCATCAATAAACATATACAGCTGTTACACACATCATGACTTATGTCATAAATAATTTTTATTTTCTCTTTCTTTTCTTTTTCTATTTCAACTGACCCACTTTCCCCTCACGGATCAATAAAGTAATTCTGATTCTGAGAAATCAGGACTCCCAGCCCTTAACTGCTCCTACATACCTGAGGGCCATAATATTCGACTTAGTATATTTAGACAGATCCATTAAATCCAAACCCTTCAGCATTTGAAGTATTGCCTGGCCCTGTAGTTCAGTATACCATAGCCCTACAAATTATTTGCTAAATATTACTTAATATTCCTATGCTTCTCCACAGTACTGTTCACATGCATGCCCCTGTCGCATACTTTACACCTGTTCAAGCCTTACCTTATACAACCAATGTAATCTGCATTTCACTTACCTTAAACATTTCAGAAATGTGTGTAGGTAGAAAGTGTGCTTAGCCTCTCGAAGGGCAGAATTTCAAATCTTTAACTGTACCGTTAATTAACAGTTAGTGGTTGTTCTTTCATCCATTTCCACAGAATGCATTTCCTTGTCATATATAGTGATTTCTTCAGAAGTTCAAGTTGATTTCTGTCTAATAATAATAATACAATAATTGTAATGATACAAACATCCATGGACCTTTCTACAAAATACAGTTGAGTTTCTGTGGAAGTGTGTGCCTCTCACAGTCTTCTTTGTTTTTGTTTTTTTGGGTTTTTTTTCTAAATCCATTTGAATGAAGCTCCTGTTCCTCTTTGTAAGTTGTAAAACTTTTTTTTCTCATAGACCTTTTAACTTTTGAATTTTTTAAGTGTCCTAATTTATGCCTATTTTCTACTTCGTTCACTACACTGTATGTATGTTTTGCTATTGTATTTTACTGTCGTTGCTAATGCACTGACCTGCACTGAGCTCTTTGTAACTTATCCTTATAAACAAAGTTATTATACAAGGCCTATTCTTCTTCAGCCACAACACACTTCCACATTCTGCACCATGTTGGAAATGTCAGGTCTGATAACTGGTGAAGTGATGAATCCCTGTGGATGGGTTATTGAAATGGGCTCTTCTCATGATCATGGTGTAGACAAAACACCAGCTGGAGCATCTGGCTGGCAGAATAGGTCCTTTACCCAAAATCCTACCAAGAGAGGATTCTGGCTCAGTGAGAACCAGGAGTTTCTAAACTTGAGTTTTCCACCATGTCACGAAGAACATTGGAAGGACATTGAAAACATATCATGCCAATTTTATGTTTACCCAGTTGTTGTCCCCTTTATATTAGGAAAAGTCATTAAATGTGAAGCAAAAAGTGCTATCATGATTTTATTGATGTTAAACATGAAATAGGACCCTCAAGATAATAGGAAGGCCAGAAGAGTTTTGAAATAGGTCAACTTAACTCTAAAGATAATACGGGGGGTTGTAAGAGTTTGCTTATCATCTTTTCATTGGCAAGTTGTTCCAAAGTTCAACATCACCTTTACCTTTGACTTAGACATGGGGACCTACAAACCGATTGCTTTGTAGATCTAATATGATAACTCTCATCAAAGGGAATTAAACACTCAGTAATCCAGTGTGCAAGTCAGTTATACACTGGTACACATCAGTGGCACTGAGAGAGGATTTGAGTCATCAGCAGTCTTCCTGGTGGTGAGTGGTCACGGAGCTCTTTCTTAGTGCTTAGACACTGGACTTGTTTGGTTTTGTATCTTCTTACCAATTTTAAGTTAAATTGTTACACTTGAAGCAGTTTTTTGGTAGTAGCCTATAGTGGCAATCCATGAAATCCTTTACTTTTTAAATGTAGACTCTAACTTGGTACCATAGCACTCATTGCTGTGGTGTCTTTGCACTGCACTTCCAGGAGATCAGCTGCCAGTCAGCAGTGTGTCAAGGACGTGGAGGGTGGTTCTTTTCCCTTGAAGACTGGTTACCGTAGGTGATGCTCTTCTCTGTGTGTTTCAGCCAATGGTAGCTATTGCTGGTCTTGTTAATAACCCTGTGTCTCTGTTTACTGTAAAAAAACAAAAACAAACAAAAAAAAAAAAAACATGCACAGTCTTAGAGCAGCAAATGTATGTATGTACTTACCCAGTTATATGGTTGATGCAACAGGGTTAGAGTTAGGGTTAGGTGAGTACATATTTGTTGCTGAATTAACCAGAATTTGGTACCTCTCTTAAAAATGGTGACATTTGCAGCTGATTTCATTAGGTAGCCAGTTCCAGGACAGTGTTTCTCCGACAAAGCTGTCTAAGCATTTATGGTTTTGCAGAATGAAACTTTATTGTTGCCGTTTGAAGCTGCTCTGGTGGATGTGATACAACTTTACAGTCTCTTAATATTTTGGATTTTTTAAAAAAATATCTTTTCAAATCTTCAAATCTTATATTCACTCAAACGTAGCACAGCCACACTTAAGATCAATTTAGATACATTTCCATTGTGAATTTGTGTATCAAAACTTTCTGAAAACAAAAAACAAAGAAAAACATGAGACAAAAAAAAATCATAAAACTACCATCCCCAACCCCAACAATGGAACCCTGCTGTCCACCATGTATTAATGTATCACCAGATTAGGATTATTATGTACCATGTGTGTATGTGCTTATGTATGGTTCAGTAGTAAAGAATTAACACTTTTATGGAGACAAAGATGAAGCAAAGATTGAACTCTGTCCATAAGACTAAGCCAACAAGTAACATTATAATGTATAGTGTTACATAATCCTGCAGTGGAAAGCTCTATCTGTGTACTGTCGGTGTGTGTTAAGAGTCACTGCCTCACAGATAACAAGTGCAGTGATTTCCATTGACATACAATCATCTTTTTGGCTGGTGTAAGACCAGCTAAGATGTGCCTGTTGTTAATGGTAAATGTTGATGTCAGAAATGTCATTACATTAAAGGGCTATGGAAATGGATTTACATGTTCATGCAAACACACACATTTATTTGAATGCAACATGTTCACGTGCCTTCTTTGGGTCTTGTTGAAAGGCTTTTTGGGAGGTGCAGGAAATTGCCGCTAAAATTTCCATAAAATCATAAAATAACTCCTGAAATCCACTGAAAACAAGATTGATATGTAACAATGCATGCATACCCAAAAGAGGATTTTTTTTTTTTTTTTTGCTTTACGAGAAAAAGGTGCACTATGCAGAGTGTCTGTGCATTTCATATGCAGTGTTTCTGCTCTGTCTCCATTCATAGATTTTGCCTGATGTTGTACTGCAGTACTCGGGGCGAGGTCCGAGGATGGGACTTCCGAGATGTCCTGTTTTCAGGTTATGCTCCTGACGGGGGGATGTTCATGCCTGAGAGCCTGCCAGTGCTGACTCCTGACACCCTGAGGTGTTGGAGAGGACTGTCCTACCCCAAACTGGTGGTGGAGGTCGCATCACTGTTCATCCCCACTCAGCTGATCCCCAGAGCAGATTTGGAGGGTGAGACAGTTTGGAAGAGACCCACGCTCTGCACCAATGTACTCAAACTTTTACTAATGATAATAATAATGATACTAATACTAATACTCCTACAAATAATAATTACAACAACAGCAACACAACCATCATAATAATACTACTTCCAATAATAACTTATTACTACTACTAATGATAATAAGTATAATACTGATACTATTACTATTACTACTACTGCTACTTCTACTAGTACTAAATATAAATGAACTTAATTTACTTTGAATGTCATGTTGTAAAATTAGATTATACAGATTAAACAAACAACAGTTGAAGACATAAAACAGGAAAGAAAGAAGAATGGAAAATTAAAGGCAGAGTGAATTCAAGTCAAAATAAATACACAATGAAAAGCTATCCCGACATGTTCCTTTCTTTTGTATCTCCATCTCCTCCACTGCCTCAGCCTTGGTGTCTGCAGCCCTGTCTGGTTTCTCGGTGCCCGAGGTCGTCCGAATTGCCAGGCTCAAGGAGGGTCTGTCGGTCCTGGAGCTCTTCCATGGAGTCACCATGGCCTTCAAGGACTTAGCTATGACTTGCACCGTGCGCTTCCTTGACTATTTCATGCAAAAAGAGAACCGCAGAGCCACTGTACTTGTAGGTAAGAAACTAAAACCCTGTTTCCACCTGGTATTAACATCTGTCCTGAGTGATCCAGTCACAAGCTGACACCTCTAAGTACAGATGTAAATACCACCTAATTCGTCCTCAATGCGCCTTGAGATCCAATCACTCAGGCCACATTCCAAGGTGGCCTGGGACAAATCGCATGAGAAGTGTAAACACACGTGTCCCTGGACGCATTGAAGGACCACCTACTCGCTTGACGTCCTCTGTCTTAAGATCTGGTCCAGCCCAACACCCCTGACACTGTCACTTCTCCAATAGAAAAAAATCTCCTACCTGACTCTAACCAGTAGCTGAACTATCAGCTGTTGGGCCAAATCCGAAGTGCAGGTCGGCTATAAAGCAGCTGGTTCATGAATAAAAACACAAACGGAACTCAGCTGCCTTTAATATGAGCTCCCCTAAAGACATCATTTAAGAAATGATTTGAGAAAGGTGCCAGTACAACTCTGCAAATTGTATTGACAAGTTGACAACTGATGTGATCCAGTCGAGCTTGCAGTAACTAACAGTTGTGAAATACGTCTTAAATAACTGACAGCACATTAAAATGAGGCTGGAGTGAGCAAGGATATCTCATTTTGTTAAATGCCTGATGCCTGGTAAATGCCATCCCATTTTTTGTGTGGAAAGTGGACTAGCAAAGTAAGAATTTTGTTTAACAGCATAATAGTCTGTTTTACTGTCCATATGACAATACATCTCTCTCTCTATCCCTCCCTCCCTTCCTCTCTCTCTCTCTCAACTAAAAAAAACCAACCCACATGGAAATGATATGATGTGATTTGCATATAGACCAGGAAACTAAGATCCGATCACAAGTGGGCAGGTGAGACGCATATGAAGACTGATTCTAATGCCAGGTGCAAACAGACGGACTGAACGCTGTCCGCTTGTGACCGAATCACCAAAGATGTATTTTAATACCAGTTGTAGACAGGGCCTAACACCTGTATTGTAATGGTAGGGTTTTCAGGGAGCTTATTAGTAAAACTCAGGGTGTAGGTTCCTGCACAGACCACTTTCCTCTTCTAGTTTGAGAATTCAAAAGGTAAACGATAGTAAATGCAACAATAGTCTTTGTCAAAACATTTTTTAAATGAAAGTACATCACAATTGTATACCTTCTTATTTGCTGGTAGTAGTGTTCAAATGATATAGATCAAATCTGGAATTAACCCTACAAAAAAACATTTGGTTGGCTGTTATTACATGTCACCATTAATTCAATAGTGTCCCCCATGTTTGTATATAGCTCTCTGTTTGGTTACAGCTTGTTACAACAAAGATACAGATATCAGAACCCTCTGAAAGATTTCTTCATGGTTGTTGTGGACACATATTTAGTAGATAATTTAAAGTATGAATTTTGCAACTTGTTGATTTCTTTAACAGGAACCTCAGGTGACACTGGTGGCTCGGCCATCCAAAGTGCCAAAGGTCTTGGTGGGGTGGATGTGGTGGTGGTTTACCCCCGGGGACGCATCACACCTGTCCAAGAGAAACAGATGATCACCTGCCTGGAGGACAATGTCCATGTGTTTGCAGGTAAACAAGCAGGGACCAAATCACTGTAATTAATTTTTAGAGACTCAAATAGAGTCTTTTCTGTAGAATATTTTTCTAGCAATCAATTCATACAAACAGTATGAATACAGGTGCCAGCTGGTGCTTCGGAGTGAAGCCATAGGGATTTTTGATGAACCAGAAATGATTCTTCCAAGAACTTTAACCCAAAAAGCTCTCTAAAGAACCTTTTTCAAAATAGCTCTTGGTGGAGCCAGTTGGTTTAACAAAACATTTTTTTAAAGAAGGAACCATTCACTTAAAAAAGTGGTTCTTTAGCAGTTGATGGGACTTAACAGAACCTCACAGTTTTTTAAAGAACCATTTTAGGACCATTATTTTTCTGCGTGTGTCTGGAAACACTGAATAGGGGAGTTGAATTAGAACAAGAAGAGAATAAGAGGAGATCATACGCACTATGCTTGTCTTAACTTGTATTGTATTGTAACATATTGTATTGAATATGATTATTGTTAGTAGCAGTAGTAATTAGAGGAGGAAAAATTCATCCATTACACTGATGCATTGATTTTTTATTTTATTTTATTTATTTATTTTTGCTAACCCTCGACCCCTTCCCTTCTCACTCCTTAGGTGATGGTAGCTCGGATGATATTGACAAGCCCTTACGCCGTCTGTTTGCCGACCAGGAGCTGGTCAAGGGCCACGGCCTTATGAGCCTCAACTCAGTTAATTGGTCCAGAGTCATGATACAGCTCGCCCACTTCATCTATGCTTACCTTGAGATGAGCGGTGTGGACCAGGCTGAGGCTGGAGAACCCCTGCCTGTCTTGGAGGTGGTGGTGCCCACCGGAGGGGCAGGAAATATTGCAGGTGAAAAGAGTCAAGACATGGCGGGATGAATGGTGCTGAAAGAAACTGTGATAAAATAGGGCCTACAGTACAATCACACATCAGTCAAGTCCTATTTTCCTCTGGTTTCCAGGAGCATATTACCATCCTAAGTGAATATAGAGGGTCTATCCATCGATCTATCTCTCCATGTATCTGTCCTTATTTGAAGATACCCACTGTACTTGACAAATGTGGTGCAGTGTCCTCTAATTGAACAAATTCTTTAAATAAGGGGTTGTACTCTTGGAGTTATTTTTAAGAATTTATGTCAGTCATTTCATGCAGTCAATAATCCATTACTTGTTAGAACAGCTGTCAGATTTTTATGCTTTTCTTTCTCCCTCCCTCACTCTCAGCTGGCTGTATAGTAAAGCAGATGGGCTTACCACTGCAGCTTGTGGCCATGGTGAATGTCAATGATACAGTACATAGGACGGTACAGAGTGGCGACTTCTCCATGGCAGCGAACGTCAGGCAAACTTTGGCCCCAGCCATAGACATCCAGGTACTGCAGCTACACTTATCACCAGCATTGCCTTTTTCCCACTTTTTTTTTTAAAGAAACCATGGAAATTAACATAAAATCAGTTTGTGAACCTCTGTCTCGTATGGTTTGATTTCTGGCCTGTAGGATCCGTACAACATGGAGCGTGTGTTCTGGCTGCTGTCTGGTGGAGATGGAGCCTTAGTAAAAAGCATGATGGAGGAGTTTCAAAACTCCCACAGACACACTCTGCCTGCAAACCTCCACAAACTGGTACCAGTCATTTACTGTTTTCTAGACCAGTCGTGTGTTCTCCTGTGTTAAGGGTTTTTTTGTTAAAACCACAGATCACCGTTTCTCTTTGTTATCTGCGCAGCGTCTCTTCATTATCCTCCTCTCTGTTTTTCTATTTCTAGCTGTCTGACGTTTTGTCAACAGGGATGGTAACTGATGAGGAGATCTTAGACACGATGAGGAGATGCTGGGAAGACAACCAGTACCTACTGTGTCCCCATACAGCTGTAGCCGTCTGGCACCACTACCACTGTCCTCACAGCCCGCGGGTTAACAGGTCAAACACACACATCAATGCACTCACCCACACACACAGTAAATCATCCATAACACGTCTGACCTGACAGTGAGAAATAAGCCAATGAGGCTCTTGTGTGATCCCTGGATGACATGAAAGAGGAAGCTGCTGTTGCACTTTCAGTCGGTGGAAGAAACAGCCAAAGACTTGAGTTTTACTCCAAGTCTAACTTCTTAACTTCTTAACCTGTGGCTGTAAACAAAACAATATGAATATCATAGTGATGTCTGAATCTGGGTTAAGATTTTCACCCAAGTTACACACACCCCCAAGTTTTTTAAGGTATATTTTTCCATGTTATATATTTATTTATGGCAGATTGGCAGTATGTATTGTGCTTTTTCATTTTTAATTGAAAAAACACAGAATTTCCCGGTGTATGAAGTGTACTCTATGAAAGTCTGACATTGCTTTACTTAATTTGGTGTGGTCTTGCGCTATTTAAACAACACTCAAATACAACTTCAAAATAATTTACTTACTCATTTTCTTTTTGCAGGTGTTATGTAGCCACAGCATCTCCAGCTAAGTTTCAGACTGCGGTGCAGAGGGCAGGGCTGACCTTTGACCCCCCTGAGGCAGTGCGGCTGCTTGACAAGATGGCCACTCGCTGCCTAAACCTGGACAGGAGCCTGAACTGGAGCAAAGACTGGGAAGACCGACTGAGAGAGGCCATCCAGTCTATAAGCTCAGCAAGGAGAAACAGAGTACCTTACTATAACAGCTCGTGAAGGATATCATCATTTTCAGTATTTTAGCAGTTTAATTTAGAGATTTATAGGTGAAATGTTAGGATCAAATCTGACCAAGCAATCAGATGTCTAATTGATGGGCAGATCAGTCAGGGATTAAATTTACACCGTGGCAGTTCTAGTGTTAAGTATTTTGTATAATCAGTAGTGTATGACAAATAGTCTGCATATTGCTAAAGGCGATGAATGTGCAACCCCTAACAATTCAATTTCATAAGTTGATTTTACTGACAAACATCAATTGAATCTGTAATTTATATTTCTATGTGCTTTTTATGGAGTTCATGCACTGATAATAGAACAGTGTTAAGGTGACAGTGTTTGTCTTTGGTTCATGCATCTCACTCCTCAGCTCGACCCAGGACGTGATGTTCCTGGGGAAGACCTTACCTCATGGACTTTGGTCTCAGCGTGTAAGGATGTCTCGTGACATTACTCAACATTTATTTATTTGAAATTTCCCCACTGTGGGACTAATAAAGGAATATCTTATCTTTTATCTTATCTTATCTTTATGTTTATTTCCATTGGGATAACACAGCACTAAGTAATGAAAAAGAATTCAGTGTTCAATTACTCCTGCACTCTTTTTTGAAACACAAATGTATTTTATGCAAATGAATAATAATAATAACAATAATAACAACAACAACAACAACAACAACAACAATAATAATAATGATAATATAATAAATGTTTTCTATGCCGTTCAGCTGTTTCATTGCAAACTTAATTATTTATTCATTATTTTAATCCATTTTATAAGGATATAGCCCATTTTAGAGTTGGTTAGATCAATTCAAATCATAAATATCTTACATTCGTATGATTGTAAAGTCCTATGGGAGAAACGCAGGAGAAATTACCGGGGAAGTGTACTTCCGGACCCGGGCGGGACTTGGATGCATCACATGGCCGTTGTCCTCTTTGTCTGTTGTTGTATTTGTGTTCAGTAGTGGGAGTTTTACGAGGGACCGTGAACGCAGCACCGGGTTTGACAGCTCCTCCCCCCTGACTGTTGACTCCAGCTCACAAACATGGCGCCTGGAAGCTAGACCAGCCTGACAACACCTTCGCTCTTTTATCATCAATGTCAGCAGTCGCGAATTAACCTGGCACCTAAAGGAGATACGGAGAGAGACACCGGACAGCCGTCGACCATTATTCCCAATTTCCCTGCTTTCTATTCGCGCGTTTTCCGAAATGTGAAGGCGTTTTTATTGTGCCACAGTAGACACCGGGGTTAGGTTGGAGCTGTGAACCGACACAACAGTCGACTGTCAACGGTCCGTTTCTGCTCGGTTTCTGCCTCCTTTGCCGATATGTGTCAGAGGTAAGACGTGTCCACACTGGGAAATATTTACACTGTCATTTAGCATTTTTGTGTGTTTTTTGCTGTATACGCCTGTGTGACTGTCACCTGACACGTCGCCCCTGGCAGGTGTGATCGGCAACCAAGGAGATAAGGAGTGAGGCAACACGGTAGGTGGTGTTGTGAAAGACGGCGGAGCTAGACAAGACGGTGTATTACACCTTAAATGGATGCTTATTACCGTGAACACACTAGCGTTACGCAGCCTTTATTCTGGCCTGTAGACCCAGCTCACATTTGCTGCTCACTGTGAATTCAGCCTTTCCACCTGAAATACCCACAATAGCAAATACTTCGTTCACTGTCCCAGTCGCATACGAGAAAAGCTGTTATCTCCAATGTAAATAGCTGTTGTCATTCAGAGCATCCTTGTGCACATTTACTGTTTAGACTTAGTTGCCCACAAACTGGCATTATGGTTCCTCCCGTGGGTTATTATTTTAATATTGAGATAACCATCTAACACTCGAGAGAGGTAAAAGTGACTCAGGTTTTTTGTTTGTTTGTTTGTTTGTTTTGTTTTGTATTTTTTTCTTTTTTACGTATACGTATACATCTTTGTATGTGTGTCTATTTGTATGTGTGTCTATTTATCTATATGGCTATTCATCTATTATATACAACTATAGATATGTAGTCTGTACATGTATACTCTAGGGTTTAATCAAAGGGGAGGTGCCCCAGTGCCCCCACCTCCACCCCCCAATATTGAGGCGCAGTAGAGTTTATGACATCCCACTAGACTGTACAGGGTCCAAACATCAATATGTGCAGTTCTGCACCAGTATGCCCATTTTTAAGATGAATGCACTTTTATGGAGATGGTAAAGTCAGGTCACTGTGTTTTGTCTTAGTAATGATGTTGTCGTTTGCTGTAACTGAATAATAACAGTGAAGTTACAACAAACTTTGTGGAATAATAACCTTGTTTCCATCATTTTGCTGGTTATCTGTAGTTTGTTCCCCAAGTGAAAACAATGCATTCAGTTTGTCATTTATTTTTATGTATGTAACTACATAAAAATGCTTGCAGTGGTGCCACAGTTACAAAATGGCAGCAGAGAAGTAGTCTGTTAGGCTGTTTACATGATGTTAGAAACTGATAGCCCCCCATAGGAATTATTATTGAAGAAACCCGGTGTTTCAATTTCTAGAGAGAAGAGTTGTCATAAAAAACACACACAAAGTGCACTTGTTTCCGGTCATGCCACCATCCGATTTAGCCAAAACAATTACAACCATTCTTCTGCACTATCAAACCATGTTCATTGCAGCCAGGGGCCTTTCTCAAATGAAAACATCATTCTTCAGGCGCTACATTCAAGAGACCTGGAAATGACAGGACACATGAAACCAATGGCAGATCTAGGGTGTGGCATAGGGTGGCAGCTGCCATTCTAAAAAAAAAAAAAAAAATTGCTTATAACTTGCCATGCAAGTTATAAACAGTAGAAGTTTGTAAAAATTTCGTTGTTCAGATATTTACAGTACCAAAACTCAGATGTCTGAGGACGACTGAATATAGCATGTTGTGTGGAAACCTGTGGACAGATTCAAGAGGAATGTGGCACTTCTCTGTCTCACAGCAGTTGGTGGACTTGGCTGGGCTTTCTCTCCATATAGGCTCTGCTTGAACGGACACACTGCATCATTAGAATGAAACACAGAGCACATGAACTGAAACATCGTATCATTACTAGAGTTGAACACAGAATCAGTCAGTCAAGTTTGTCGCATAGAATACAAAGCCCTTATTGTCATTGTACAAGTTCAGTGAAATTAAAAGTGCAACTCCTGGTCAGTGCAGTTAATGCAATTAATAAGACACATTAAAGACACATAACAAACACTCATTCACTAAATATGAAACTGAAATAAATACTATAAAAAGGATGGATATTACTTAAAAATGCGTATTGGTCTTAAAAATATATTTTATTGCAGTAAAAGGTTAAAGTGCTCAGCAGATGACAGTAATTTTGTTATGGTGTGTGTGTGTTGTTTAAATTAAGAGTTCTGATGGCCCAACATGTAGCCTAACCATGTAAGGAATAATCGCAGTGAAATGTAATCCCGTCAGTTCCTTCAGTTTATGCATTTGATCTTAAATTGACTCAAATGCATGAATTGACGTAAATGTTGAATAAAAATTTTGGTGTGTTGGTTACCGGGCATTATTCCTGTCTTTGCACTGCACTCAAACACTGACACTTAAAACGTGCCTATAAACGAGTTGTGCACCTTTTTGTGATAAGCCATGCCCACCATCACACTCCATTTTGGCCAGTCGGTGTGAAAGGACAATCGATTCTCCTTGCCCTTTGACCAAGCTTTCCACAAAGTTTTGTCAGCTGCCCCTAAACCTTGCTGAAACCTTACAGTGCACTTGGCATCTTTGGAGCTCCCTGTCTGTTTGTAAAGTAGGCTGAGCCCTGACTTATTGAAACATGGCTTATAAAGCTCCTGTCACGAGTGACAAAGACACTCACTGTTGTGAGCCAGACTTTGCATTATCATGCACTAGAACAGCTCATTTGAGTATTGATGATACTGGTAACTTTTCTATTTAAGGTGTGCCAAGACAGGATGCACTTTTGTGTCACAGGAGAGACATGCATGTTTTCTACAGTCAGTCTTAAAAACCTGCTGCTGCTCCTGTCTACTAATATTTGTTGTCAGCTAAGTGACAGTAATGTGTAATCCCCTGCTATTCACAATAAGTGCACAGTCTTTATGGATGCAGTCATGCTTTTCAACCTCAGGAATTAAATCTAGTTCAACTACTTGGCGCTCATTACACCTCTTGTGCAAATGCAAACATTAATGTCATGCTGCTCATGTGCACATAGTAGTTAAATGTTACAATGTATGTGGGAAAATTTGTAAACAAACCCAATTATGTGCCTTTGCGTACATTTAACTTTTTATAAGTATACTGTGTGCAGCATTGTGTATGTACTAATGTTGCTCTAATAATAGACCATTAATTGTATTGATAATTCTCCATAATTTGTATTGTTTTGGAATTGCCTGCAGTTTCACTCGTGTAAGCAATTTGAATCTTGGTTAACAAAACCTATGATGAAAAATCATGAAATTTCATCAACAAGTAAAACATGAGGTGGAAATGCTAGAATTTGATGAAAACACAGCTCCTGACCGCAGTTTGGAAGGGAATACATATATGGGCAAGCTTTACTTTTGATATTAAAATACAAGCTTTAATGCAGAATGTAGATCAATCTGTGGATAACTATTACTAATAAACAATTTAATGAGGAACTTACAGAGAAAAAATGTGAAAAATGATTCATTTAAACTTTTGGATTCAACAACAAAAACTAGACTAAAGCTAATAAAATTCAAATGAGTAAAACTAAATTGCATCGTAGTCAAAAGACTAAGATTAAAACTAAATCAAAATTGTCTGTCAAAATCAACACTTGGCAGTTTTATTTCAACACAGGACTAGTGCACAGTCAGGATCTTTGCTAATTACATGATCTTCATTCACACACACCACCACAGAACTGCTTCTCAGATGGTATGGAATACTGTGTAGACTAAAAGACAGATAAAACCTTAATTTGGTAGTAATCACTATTATGTTCTGTACTTCAATGAAATTTTAAATTGTAATCAAAGTTTTAAATGGTAATGTAAATGTTCATATGCTGACAGTTTTTCTGGAGTTGTAGTTGCCCTTGTAGGTATAACTGCTGGGCACACATGGCAAGGATTATTGACAGTGTCTGTGCTAAGCTGGGTTAACTGTGGGTTAACTGGGATGGCCACATAGCGGCTGGCGCTAGCCTATGGAACATCTCACTTAGCAGGTCACATCCTGAAGTGCTGTGGCTTTACGGTTTGTCACAGGGTCACTTTGGAGAGACAAAGTGGAATATCAGCTCAGTTGTATAGTGGGCACTCCACCAGCACACACATAGTCGGTGGTTAACCATTTGAACCCCAGGAGCCTGTGGATGGGCTTTTATTTTGAAAAGTAATGTGTCACTCTGAACAAAATTAGCATTTTAAAATTTGTTTATGTGTATGTGTGGGGGGTATTTTTGGGCAATTTTATGATAATTGTCTTGTAATTTAATTTTAAATATATAATACTTTTGAATAGTTTCGTATTTGTTTCTAATTTCTGTCAGTTTTCTGGTAATTTTCTTTTAACCTTTTACTAAGTTGTTTCTGATTTTCAGGTCATTTCTTGTTAATTTGCTAATCACCTTTTTTCCATGTATCTGAAAGAAAACCAGTGAATTGAATTCACTTAGATTTCTAGAAGGTTAAGGCAGTTTTAGGGGTTTGTTCTAATTTGTCCCTGTCCTTGTGTTTACTGACTTTGGATTACAGGAAGTGATATGAAACAGAGCCTTAATGGAAAAGTAAATTCCAATATGTGTTTATTCTGAAGTAGTCTTCGCATTCAGTCCTCACTGAGGTCCTTTTACAGTCCTAAAACCAATATGACCAGGCAAGCAAACTTTGTCTATTGCTCAGTGAATACAGTATCATGATAATTAGTACACACAATGTGTACTCAAGTCAAAACAATAACGTTTGTAATTTTATGTCCAGGCCTGCTGTCAGACAGGCAGTGGCATCTCAGTGTTATTTTGTGTTTAGTATAAATGTCTGTGGGGGGAAGAAAGCATTCCAGAGTTAAAAAATTTCAGACATGCTGTTGGTACTGCTGCAGGGCCAGTTTTGGAAAACAGAGAAAGTCCTCAGCACAGGGAGCAAGGCAGCCAACACTTGACTAAAGTCCTTGGCCTCGAGATCACAGTCACAGTACAAACCATCAGCTTTCCTGTCTTTGCCAAAAAGATGACCCGAGAGAAAAGCAGGAGAAAATTCAGACCTGATCTGATATTTTCTGTGGAAGGTGAGGCCAAGGAAATATATGTGCAAACAGAGAGGCAGCTATGTTAGTCATCTTGCGGAACAGTAATCCTTCAACTGTGTGTGAGGTGCACATGGAAGTTGTAAACTGTAGCAGTCAGTTGCTGTGTACTTAACATCAGGGAGCAAAAAATCAAAGCAAATGAAATGAAAAAATACACAACTCAACAGACTGAACTGCAGCCTCAAAACTGAGACAGAAACTGAGCGAAGTGAGCCATTTCACCCTCACTACACTGTGTTGAAGTGTGAGGCCAAATTTGAAGCTGTTTGTATTGCTGATAAAATATCCTGTATATTGACCTGGTTGACCCTGAGCGTTTGCTTGTGAGTTAAATTAGTGGTTGTCAAAAAGACTCTCGGGCTGTTTTGGCCATCAAAATGCTAACTTGTTTAATTTCACTCTAATTCACTCGGAAGCATCCTAATTAGAGAGGGTAGACAAATGACCCTTATGAGCAAAGGGCCTACTCTATCATGTTATACAGTTACACTAAATTAGTTAGAAGGCTTTCATAAATGAGGGTCTGAGGGGCTTAAGGTGGATGTAATTAACGGTCCGGAAAGGGTTCAGAATTGCTGATTTGGACAGGTCAGTCTACACTAGTCAATGTAGCACAACATCTTCTTCCTTATTAGCATGGTTGTGGTTTCAGCAATTGAAAACATCCTGCCCTCCATGTGTGCATCACTCTGTTCTTTTCTCCCTCTTTTCTCTGCAGGTAATCTCAGGCCCCTCCTTGAACCAGCCTCTTCTTCCCTCCTCATCCTCACCCACTGGTGAGGATGTCATCACCACCAGCCAATCCCTCTGGCACCTTCCTCTCCCCTGGATCCCGGCTGCGGTCCCCAAAAACCTTGGACTCTCTGTCCGTCTCCTCCCTCCTCTCTGGGGAGTTAGAGGATGATGGGGATGGTGAAGGAGGGGAGGAGGAAGGGCTGGGAGACCTGGAAGTGAACCCATACGACGGATTACCCTTCTCCTCACGATACTACGCCCTGCTGGAAGAGAGGCGGAAGTTGCCCGTATGGAAACTTAAATATAGTCTGCTGGAGCACTTGGAAAGCCACAGCATGGTGCTGCTCAGTGCACCCAGTGGAACTGGAAAAAGCACCCAGGTAACAAGGAACCAACAACACTAACTTTACATGCATTTAGTCACCAGGCTGTTTTGCCATACTACATTGTTTACAGTGACCTATGAAACCCTGAAATAGACTTTCCCTGGTGACATGAATATAAGAGTCCTCTCTGACTGAGCTATAGTGGCTTACTTCTAACACCGGGAAAGGAAAGATGATCCCAATGCTAATAGTATGTACTGTTTTCTGCCATGTTGTAACTGATAGTCACAGTAGAGAGAGACAGGAAAGGCAGGGGAGAGAGAGGGGATAACATACAGCAAATGGCCTGGGTTCAGATTCAAACCTAGGCTGCTGCGGTAAGGACTCAGCCTTAACAAGTAGTACACACTCGCAGGTGAGCTACATGGGCTCCCCGCCTATTTTTGCTAATTTCATTGTCATCTTTTTTTTGCATGTTGTCGATAGACATCAAGTGAAGCCAATGAAAGATGATGAGAAAATTAGCCAAAAATGTACAGAAAATTTGTGAGAAACTATCGCCAAGCATTTGATTTAGCTTTCCAAAAGAATCTGATTGGTTGTGGGGGGCTGGGTGTTGAGCGTAGTATGGTGTATCATCATGTGCAACCATCCTGTATCAAGGAAGACGGGGCTTTAGGCTCTGTGTCTCATCTGCCTAGTGGGCCCCACAGCTCTGAACGTGAACACTCATTTCATCAAGAAACACTGTGCATTTTCTGTTGCATTATATTATTCCTCCTCTACATTATCACGCATTAATGCTCCTGTCCTATTTATAAAAAACATTTTTCACCTTTCTTCCTTGTTTCTTTACTTCTTATCAGGAGCAGGAATACTGATTGTATCTATTGTCAGGGCACTGTGACTTTGACCTTTGTGCTCCTTGTGTTAATGTCAGATTTTTTTCAGCCTCTCTATAAAATGTTATACTCAGTCAGTTGCAGATGGTGTCCGGGAGTTGAACCTTTTGTATGATAATAAAATGTTAAAAATACTGATAAATGTCCATTATAACACCCCAACTACTCAGTGAGAATGAACATCTACTCACTCATACACATTTCTTAAAAAACAAAAAGCTGCAAAAACTTTAACTATTTAGAAAGCCTTGAGAACCTAACTTTATTTTTTTATTGAATCCCCTGTCCCCTGTTAATTCTTTTTATATTGTTATTTTTTTTAAATTTTGATACCCATTTATGACCGTACCAATGCTTCATATGATTATCAATAAAGTAAAAACAACAAAAGAAAAAAAAGACTCGGCTGGGAAGCTGACAGGGAGAGTCATCAGGTGTGAAGGTGCGGGACACACCCTACAGATGTGACACAGATGACCCAGGACAGACAGACAGGAGTCGAGGGTTGGTTTGGTGTGTCAGGGGCTTAAGCTTTCACTCTCTGTAAAGTTATGTGTCCCCAGCCTCAAACAACTCATGTTTCCTTTGTTTTTCAGTAGTATTGAGTCTTCACCTTCCTTTACTTATTTTCTTCTCTCATGTTCATTTGTCTCCTCCCTCCAGGTGCCTCAGTGGTGTGTAGAGTACGCTCTCTCCCACGAGTTTTCTCAGGGCCTGGTGTGCTGCTCCCAGCCCTACTCTGTGGCTGCGGGGAGTCTGGCCCTGCGTGTGTCTGATGAGATGGACCTAAGTCTGGGCCTGGAGGTGGGCTACAGGGTGCCTCATGATGACAGCTGCACACCCGACACCCTGCTCAGGTTAGAGGGCATAGATATGCACACACACAAAAAACATACCAGAACCTTAGTAAAAACTCAACACAAAAAAAAGAAAACAAAAGTAACAGAAAATAAGCAAAACAAATACCAGAAAATCAGAGATTTTTTTTTATTTACAAGAAAGCTATATTTATTATGATTAGAATGATATATTTAAGATATGCAGTGATGCTGGATTGACACCACTTTGGAAACCACTGGATTTTCTGACTTAAATGTATAAATGACTTAAATGCTTAAATGACTTTCTGTGGGTAGAAGTTCTCACATTGCTCAGACAATTTTCAAATAAACAAATTATTAATGAATAAATAAATCACTGGTCATGAATTTTGTTTGATCCTCAAACTTTCACAGAACAGGTAATTGAATCTGTTGATTTCTGAATGAAGGAGGGGTTCCAAATTTCAATTATGGAGATATAATAAAAATAAATAAATAAATAAATAAAATACTGTAACACATTTCTGCTCTCAGGATATTGATGAGTAATGTTGTAGCATTACTTTTGAAACAAGAAATGAGTAATCACTTGGTAATATTTTAGTGCTTGAGCCCAACACCGATCCTTATTTTATGTGACCCTCTGTTCTGCAGCCATAAAGTAGATCGTGTTATGGGATATCACCAGTTTTTGCATGATATTGTTACATGGCCTTTCTTTCTCTCAGCACTGCCACACCTTCAGTTCCTTATTCTTTGTTGTTTGCAGTTTACAGTCCAAGTTGGCAGTAAAGGTGTTATTGAACTGCTATTTAATTGAAAGCTGATCCCCGTGTCCTTGCTTCAGCCTTACTGTCATGTGCTGTTTTAAAAAGGTGGAAATAAAATAATAATCATGCAATAAATAAATGCACAACAGAAAAAAGTTTCAATTTTCAGTCATTTAGCCTATGTTTACACCTAGAGCTACTTAGTGTCAAGTGTCAAGGACAGTTTCACTATACACCAGGATGTTGGAAGTGGCTTTTGTTGAGGTCAAACAAAGACTCTCAAGTTGTCTCTCCAGCTGCTAGCCCACTCTGTTGCCAAAATACCGTAGAAGACCATACCAGTTGTTTTGATCATCTGGCCTGTTTACTACAATTTACCAAAATTTTACATTGCAATAAAACATTTTGCCAAAGATTTCACAACATACAATCAAAATCCCTTGATTTTTAAATATGTATGTTTGGTTGGAACACCCACCTTATAATGGGGCTTTGGAGATTGTCTGTCCTGCGTGGGCTTGCCTAACCCTAACCCCTAACCCTAACCTGAGCAAGACGCATGGCAGCCCTGGTAGTAACACTTTAAATCAAACTAAACAAGCTAAACAGTAGTATGACACATGGCTCATTTTAGCTAACTTGATAATATTTTTTTTAAACACTGACCACAAACCAGAGCTCTTAAACAGTTTTTCAATTCCAAAAAATAATAAAGTCCCTTCCTTCAACAAGCAGAAAGGGAACAAAAGGTTTTCTCCTCTGTTTATTGTTTTCTGCCCATCTAAGGTTCAGCTTAGCCCATCAGAAATGTTTAAAATCCCAACTCTATTTTTGTTCAGAGAATACTGATTATTTCCTTGTCTTTATTCCCTACTCCCCTTGTTGTCACCTCAGGTTTGTCAATGACTCTCTCCTGCTGGAGGAGATGATGTCGGACCCTCTGCTGCGTCAGTATGGAGTGCTGGTGCTGGACGAGCTCCAGGAGCGCACCGTGCCTACTGATGTGCTGTTGGGCCTCTTGTGTGATGTCTGCCGCCAGAGACCCGACAACCTCCGCGTGGTTCTCCTCACTCACCCAACTCTGGCACCTCGCCTTGCCGCCTTCCTGGGACCCGATGTCCCTGTACTCTCCCTGGACTCCCACACCAGAGGACAAGAGGAGGACGAGGTGGAGGACAGTGGCATGGAGGAAAGGCAGACAGGGGATTCGGGCAAGGTAGAGACAGTGTACCGGGAGCCTCAATCCGGGAGGGAACCTATGGCCGCAGCCTGTCACATGGTTCTGGATTTACACCGGAGGGGAGAGGAAGGAGACGTGATGGTGTTTCTGGCCAGTCCACAGGTACTTTGTTTTATTCAGTTTATTCCAGATGCATGCTGCTGTCTTTTCTATGAAGGGAACAGCACATCTAAAAACATTTGATAATTTGGCAATACAATGTTGCCTTGATCATCAGCAACGCTCCACATGGACCTTAGGAAAGAATATTGTGGGATTTATTGGCCAACCAATTCTTATAGTTGTATGCTGACTTGAGTAAATGTCTTAAAGGACCATACGAAGGACTTTGAATGTTTAGCCAGTTAACTACAATTTACCCATATTTTACACCGTAACAAACCAGTTTGCCAATCATGCAAGTATAATAAAGATTTCACAACATATAATCAAAATCCCTCCATTTTCAAATTTGAATTTTTGGTTACAACACCCACTTTGTAATGCGGCTAACACAGACATTTACATTCATAAACCACAGCACTAATAATTGGTTGTGTAAAGCAAACGTTTCCCCAGGGTCTGTTTTATGGCACAGAGACCGATTCACTTTGGGTAACCACATTCAAATGTTCATAATTCTTATATTAATTTCAGCTCTCAGGCTACAGTCACAGCACAACATATCTGGATGGTTCTCAAGCAAGTGTGGCACTCTTTACAGCCCTGCTGACTTGTCACCATAACAAAGACCTGCAGTAAAATCACTGTTTTTTTCTCTACCAGCAAAATGAGTGAATTAATGTAATTACCGTTCCACTCCATTCAAGCTCTGTAGTGCAAACGTTCAAAGGTGCTTCAGCAGCATTTTACTTTAACATTTTCTTGTAAAATAAAATGGTGCAGCTCTATAAACATGCACCCAATCAAGCACAAAATCTTTATCTTAATACTTGATTAACTTGTGTTACACACAAGTTACTTGTGTTACACACAAGTTAATCAATCTGTGACCTTTCAGTGAAGTTAATAATTAGCTTTGAATATCTGTATTCCTAATCTCTATGTTAGGAAAACAGTGTTAAACACATATTTTGCAATTAGTTATCCCTGGAAGAGGTATAAATGTTTCATTTAATTTCAGTTACAACAACTCTCCAGTAGCCCCCTGTGAACCATGTCTAAAATATGGTTTTAAAAATGGAAAAAAGGTCAGAGAAATGTTCAGTCTTTGGTGAATAGTGGAACATTTCTCCTTTTGCCTTGTGGGGTAGTGAAACAGGGACACGTCTACCTGAGAGGCTTATATTGCATTGTAGGTGTCTGGTGTCCTCTCTCTCTCTCTCTCTCTCTCTCTCTCTCTCTCTCTCTCTCACACACACACACACACACACACACACACACACACACACACACACACACACACACACACACACACACACACACACACATACATATAAACCTCCCATTATGTCAACATCACCACACCCCTTGCTCCTTGGCTTTGTCCGTCCCAGTTTCCAGTTCACAATGTAGACCCTCGCATGTATTCCTGTGTTAGCTGATGCTAGATTTTTCAGACAAAGGCAACACTCACCTGATCAACCCTCAGTGAAGAGCACACACACACATACACAGTGCACTAACAGGATACGTACAGAAGACCACATATTGGAGTTGCCTTGTTTTTCAGCTGGTTTGCATCTGTTATATCAAGAAGGAGAGTAAAGGGTTTGGGTCAGATAGTGGATGAGTTGAAGAGAAGATTTAAAAATGTGTTTCCCAGGCTGGTTGGATATGGAGTCATTATTAAGGCCCTACATCAGTTGTTTTCAAATTGGGGTCCAGGCACCCCAGGGGTCCTTGGAAGGCTCAGCAAAATGACATTATGGCATTAGTAAAAAAACAAACAAACAAACAAACAAACAAACAAACAAACAAAAAAACAGGAAAATTACCAGAAAAGTAAAAAAAAAATCCTTGAATGCTTTACATGCTTGTGAAAGGCCTTTCACAATCATTTAATAATTTTATAAACCACACTACACACAGCACTTTTTTATAGTTTATGCAAAGTACTAGCTATTAGTTTTTTGAGACCACAGAAAACCTGAAAATGAACAGTCACACAATATTACCCAACAGATATTTATTTTGTCAGTGCACACTGAATATTGGAACCTCTTGTTGATCAAAAACAACACGGTGATGAGAGGGCACTAACCTTACACAATGCAGACTGGTAAAACAAACAAACAAACAAAGCCAGTAGCGAGTTCTTAGATTGTTTAGGTTTTTCCTGAAGATACAACTCTTCTACCTCCCCCCTCTTTTGTCTAGGAAATAGCGGAGTGTGTCTCGCTGTTAGAGAAGGAGTCTGTAGCTCTCAGTCCTCACCTGGGTCCCCTCAGGATGCTGCCGCTCCATGCTGGCCTGGGTGGGGCCACCCAACGAGTCTATGAACCCGAACCTGAAGCCTCTCAGCTGAAGGAGGCGGAGGGCTCTGATTGCCTGGAGGGACCGCTGTTGGGAGTCGGAGGTTTGGGGGTGAAACGAAGGGTCATCCTCACCCACACGCTGGCAGAGGCTTCCTTCTCCTTGTCAGGCATTCGCTATGTGATAGACACTGGCCTTCAACTCAAAACTGTGAGTCTGTGCCCATGGTTTATAAAATACACATAATTACTATAAAAACAACACAACTCTCCTCAGCTTTCATTCCATCTCTGTTCCAAGCACTTCCCTCTCACATGATTTTGTCAGTAACTTTGGAAAAACATAGTCATTTGATAAAAGTGAAACCCAAATCAGCATTTTCAGGATATTGTTGGCATTACTGACATTGTTTTTTTGGGGTTTCTTTGTTACTGAATTTTTTTTACCTTCATCTTCTGTCCAAGGTTTACAATCCCCAAATAAGAGCAAACTCACAGGTCCTAAGGCCAATCAGCAAACACCAGGCTGACATACGAACTGAGAGGGTCAACAGCCACCTTCCAGGTAGGTCAAAGGTCATTCCTGCCACCTAGCAATATCACTTCAGAGTCCAGTGCTGCCGTTACACTGGGAATCATACTTTTTACGATTTCACTAAATGTGCCTGTTTACTTAGTTCTTGATAGACTTGATAGACTGAAAGAAATAACAATTGGGGAGAAGAAACATAACCTGAGACTCAATAATCACAAAGTGCAACACATCAGTGTAATGCATTTGATCTTGGGTATGTCAGCCGATTAAAGCTGATTAAAGCTGCTTGAGATATGTGATGTTTTGTATTACTTCCTCTTTTCCCCTTCTGTTTGGTCCTCAGGGCTGTGTGTACGTCTTTACCCCCAGTCGCTGTATGAGGAGGGGATGGCAGAGGCTCATTGTCCGGGAGTGGTGGAGGAAAACCTCAGCCACTTGGTGCTGTTGCTCAAAAGACTGGACATTGCTGACATGGGACAGTGCAAGTTCCTGGACAGACCGGGTACATAGTTTGGTTATGCTTTATTTGAAAACACTGAGTTAAGTTACTAACTTATTATTAAACCATGGGAAGCACAGAGACACTTTTTTACAAATCACATGCAGTTTAATACTGTTATTAGCTATGCAGTCATCCCATCAACCAGCTCAACATGTTACATTGCCTTATAATACCACATGTGCACCACATAATTTTAGTAATGGTAGGCTCCTGTCTTTGCAATAGGGCACTTAATTCTCATTATGAAAAGCATGTTGGGAAGCCTTGTGAATCTGAACTTAATAGCTGTGAACCATTAAGCTTCCTCTCCTTGTTCCCCTGCGTCCCATTTCTTCTCTTTCTCCGGGCGTTTCTATATTTTTCTCTCAACCTGTTCTTCCTCCCCTGGTGTCATTGTCTCTCTGTTCCTCCCTCTCACCTCTATATCTCCTTCTTCCAACCATCCCTCAACTATCTGCAGCTCCTGAAGCTCTAATGCAGGCCTTGGAAGATCTGGACTACCTGGCTGCGCTGGATGACGATGGCAACCTGTCAGAGGTGGGTATCATCATGTCAGAGCTGCCGCTGGAGCCGCCACTGGCCAAAGCCCTCATTGCCGCCTGCGAGTACGACTGTGTTGACGAGCTGCTCACCGTCGCTGCCATGCTCACAGGTAGCTATGAAAAGTATTGAATAGATGTACGCAAAACTCCAACATGATAGAAACCATTTCTAATGTGTGCTCTGAATCAGGTACAATCAAATGAACTGAAAGTACTCACAAATAGTGTAACAGATCTTCACAACCAGCGACAACGACACAACCTGAACATGGAGAATTACCACCAGTATGTCCACACAATAAATTTAAGATATGCCACTGTATTCATGAGTGCTGGTATTTCAGCTATATGAAACGTAAACCCTGTTACCAGTCACCAGTGCTGCACACACATGCAAAAAAGTGGCACACTGTGCATGGGTGTAAACCCTCAGGTATGACAAAATGACTGCATCTAATCTCACCTACCATCAGAACTTCCAAACTAAGTAAATCAGCTAAATTTCTGGGGGCAAAATAAAGCAGTGACCTATAACTAACAAGATATTCTTTGGTCAGCGTGAGAATGACAAACTATTAGCTTTGAGCTCTAAAAACTACCACCTATCTGGAGTCACTTAGTCTTAAGATGTGATGCCCATGATACAACAATGCACATTGTCATGAGTAAGAATATCTGCTCACATCGGTCTTCTTCACATCGGACTCCTCTCTAGTAATGCAACATCATCTTTTGAATTAACTTGATCTCTGTCTTCTTCCAGCTCCCCCCTGCTTTGTGACCCCAGCTCCCAACAAAGAGGAGGCTGCAGTCAGTCATCTGCGCCCGCTATTGCACACAGAGGGAGACCACATCACTCTGATCAACATTTATAATGCTTTCATGGAGCGTACGTTCACAGACCGTTCACTCAGTACATACAGTAATACTGACAGGATCCCCACCAGCTAGAGTTTTGAGAGGCTAATTCCAGACAGTGAAACATAACACAATGTATTATACCGATTGGTTAACATTTTAATTACACCCAAGTGATTTGAGTTTGTTAGACAATATATGCAAGATATTTTTATATCTTAAACTTGTTTGTCCAGGATAATACAATTAAGTGCCAGACTTATTTCCATTGTGCTCCTTTGATAGAGGTTACAGCAAGGAAAGCACATTGGCTAGAGACACCAGGCGCCATTTTCTGGGGACAGTCTCCTGATTTGATGATTAGTCCCCTGGAAATGCCCCCATAGAAAGTCATAGAAAAGTCTTGAAATTTAAAATAAAAGCCATGGTGGGAATCCCATAGTAATGACCACTACTTAAGACTATAATGGTGGTATCAACATACAGTCACATGCATGTTAAATATTGATATGGTCTGTGTATGATAATGATATTCCAGATAACCAGGATGAGGCATGGTGCACGACAAACTTCCTCAACCCTGCTGCCTTACGACTGGCTGTGGTGATCAGGGCGGAGCTGCTGGACGTGATGCAGCGCATAGAGCTTCCTGTATCGCCTCCCTCTTTTGGATGCCAAGACAACTGCACTAATATCAAGCGTGCACTCATCTCAGGCTTTTTCCTTAAAGTAAAGACCTTTTGTTGAAATTAGTCTATTGTCTGCTCAGATCATGTCAACCTTTCTTCTCTGTCATATCTTACTGGATGAATGAACAGTTATGCCACATTTTGGTTTTAAATGAAGTGGACCTCCTTGTCCCCTCCACAGGTGGCTCATGACGTGGATGGTTCGGGAAACTACCTCCTGTTAACGCACCGCCACGTGGCTCACCTCCACCCCCTCTCTTCATACCTGTGTCGCCAGCCTCGTCCGAGCCCGCCCACCTGGGTCCTCTACCACGATTTCACCATTTCTCATGATAACTGCATCCGCACCGCCTCTGAAGTCCACCCTGACATGTGAGTAGGGTTTTGTTTTGTTTGTTTGTTTGGTCCATTTTCAAGTGGCAGTGATTGCTAATTGTTCTACCTGAATACCTTGTTTAACCTTACATACATTTTTTGATAGTTTGATAATAATGATCAGTCCTGTCCTTGTCCATTTTGTTTTATTTTCTTTAAATTTGGTTTGAGGAGGTGTTTTTTTTAATAAGACTAATAGGAAATATCTGGATTATTTTTCAATGGAAGACTTTGAAATACTTGAAAGATTGTTTGAGAAAGAAACATTTGCCTTTTTGGAATATTTGGTTAAAGCATGGTCACTAAGAAAATGTTTGTTGTTTAAATAATTATGTTATGTTGTCTGGAAGTATTTTAAGTTTGTATTAATATGCAAAGTGACCAGGCGGTTTTTGTCATATGTTGTTGTAAGTGTGTGTCATGTAATCCTGCTATGTGGTGTAGGCTATTTAGATGTTTTGACACAAAAATGAAAAAAGAAAAAAAAACAACAAAACAAAAACATAAAACACTACTAATACTAACAGTTAGTATAATAAATTAATGTAGACTTGCATGGAATCTGGAATCAAAATGTCTCTTTATTATCACTTTGTGGTTAAGTCTTCCCAAATCATATCAAAGGTGAACGACACTGACAAGTCCAGTGGTTTTCTGAGTGGGGTCTGGGAACACCCAGGTGTCTTTGAGTGCACACTGAATATTGGAACCTATTGCTGATCAAAAACAACATTTTCACATTTTTTCTCTCTGGTTTCATGTCAGCATGATTTGTCAGTGTTCAAGTGTGACACTGAAACATTAACCCTTTGAAACCTGAGCAAATTCACTTGATGCCATTCAGAAACATAGGGAAGGGTTCGCAAGTTAGCAAAAAATTACAGGCAACATCAGTAAAATAAATAAATAAATAATACAATTGGAAATGCACAAAAAAAGAAAATGAAAAATCAGCTACATATATTTTTAAAAATGGCAAAAAACCTTATTTATAATATTATTAAAAAAAATCAGATCAGTGAACCTAAATCAGTATCAGATTTCTTGTGTTGTGCTGGTGAAAGGCCTCACTAGTATTTAATACTTTGTACAAACCAAAATTCTTTTGATATAAAGATCCCTATAGAGTAAAATCACTTCAACTTAAGGTACATGAAAACAACATGAAAAAGTTTGAAACCCCTGGACTAGTCAGTCTCTGATTTTCAGTAAAAGGCCAGTATCAGCCCCACATAGATGAAACGGTGATGTTGCTAGCCCACCTGGTGATTTTCCTCCCTCTCTTTTGCAGGCTGGTAGAGCTGGCCCCTCAGTACTATCTGGGAAACCTGCCGTCAAGTGAGGGGAAGGAGCTACTGATGGAGCTGAGAAAGGGTCTGGACACCCATGCAGACGGTGAGGAGGGGGTCTCCAACGACCACAGCAGGACAGACAGGAGCGGAGAGGCCAACTGGACTGGAGAAATTCGTAACCAGTACAGCACTGAGCTGTGTGTCATCCAGTGAGGAGGCTGAGCGGATGAGACAAGAGGAGAAAAGTCCAAATGTTCTCAGGAGAAGACTTTGAACAACTTCCCATCACATTGCTTTATTGTATGATCTGCTAAGGATTGGTACTGTCTAGCAATATACTTCTAGGAGCCATTATTTGCCTGTGAAATCTCTCTTGAGATTAGATAATGCTGGTATGTGATTTTTAAGGGGACTGTCATTGGAAAATATCTTTTAAAACCCAGTAAATGCTGGAAAACTAATATGTTTTGACTATATTAAAAAAAAAGTCGTTTCCATCAAAGAGCAGGAGGCCTCAGCAGACAGTGATACACTACACCTCTGTGAGAGTTATTGTTTGACCTTTTATTTCTATGCAACTATGAAATCACAGTGATGGACTCATGGACAGGCGGCTCTCAGGGCTCACCGTGTGTGTGTGTGTATGTGATAGATGTACCAGCATCGCACAAAGCTTCTATTTTCATGGTTTTACATCCATTTTTTGATACTGTTTGTATAAAGTTTGGCTATTGTGTTAGGATCTTCATCCTGCCTTTTTGTCTCCAACAACGTGTGAATAATGAGAAATCTTTGTGTAAAATGGATACATATTGCTCCTATTTAATAGGCTACGTTTGTCAATGTGAACAACAAATAAATTATGCGTGCTTATCAAGCGATTCATGTTTCAAGAGTGGAGGTTGATTGATATTTCACTTTTACTGCAGCCATATCTAATTGGTACAAATATTAGCTGTATAAAAGTTCTAAATGCACACCAGTGTCAAAATGGGGTGTATTAAGTATTTGATACAGGATACAAAACGAAAAAAGACTACCAATTTTCTGATCATTTTCTTTATAATTAGAAAAACAGCAAAAAAAAAAAAAAAAAAAAAAAATAGTAAGACATGACAGGAAAATTACCAGAAGAAAATCAAAACTGGTAAATAAAATAATTGCCATAACATTATATATATTTATTATAAATATATATTTTAAGTGATATTACAGGAAGGTGTAGATAGACACACCTGCACCTGGTGTAACACCTTGCAGTGTTTCTGCAGACTGAGCAGGCTGGTTCAGGCCAACTGGCTCTGTCGTCCCGTTACTGCTGATGAGATTGATGATGCAGGTTATTGGATGAGATGATGTGGCAGTTTAAGCTGAGAAACAGCCGTGTAGGGAGATTGTAGGACAGACTGTTGGTGCAGGAGGCAAACACAATGTGTTACAGACTTTCTGAAAACAGCTGCACAACTGGGAACAGAGAAAAAAACATGCTCTCCATAAATTTTACATGCATAATTTCTGATGATGTATATGTAATCAGCAGAATAAAGTTCAGACAGCTGTAACAGAGATGGTCTATGCAAAGAGATATTCCTCCCACAAGAACATGTGAGGCCGCCTCTAGGGCGCGATGTAGAGCTGGGCTAAGCACAGTCAAATAAACCAGTGGTTCCCAACCCAATCCTCAAGTACCCCCTGTCCTGGAGGTTTTTGTTTCAGCTCTACTCTAGTAAGGCCCTTGCACCTTCATGCATGCCGTCTTCAGGTAGATCTGTTTCAGCCAATCAGCATGAAGCCCTTAAATGGATCAGGTGTGAAAGAGTAGAGCAGAAACAAAAACCTCCAGGACAGGGGGTCCTTGAGGATTGGGCTGGGAACCACTGAAATAAACAGTGGTCAGTGGGGCCTTCACAGAAAATCAGTGCTCTAAATTATAATATATATATATATATATATATATATATATACAGTACAGGCCAAAAGTTTGGACACACCTTCTCATTCAATGCGTTTTCTTTATTTTCATGACTATTTACATTGTAGATTCTAACTGAAGGAATCAAAACTATGAATGAACACATGTGGAGTTATGTACTTAAAAAAAGGTGAAATAACTGAAAACATGTTTTATATTCTAGTTTCTTCAAAATAGCCACCCTTTGCTCTGATTACTGCTTTGCACACTCTTGGCATTCTCTCCATGAGCTTCAAGAGGTAGTCACCTGAAATGGTTTTCACTTCACAGGTGTGCCTTATCAGGGTTAATTAGTGGAATTCCTTGCTTTATCAATGGGGTTGGGACCATCAGTTGTGTTGTGCAGAAGTCAGGTTACTACACAGCCGACAGCCCTATTGGACAACTGTTAAAATTCATATTATGGCAAGAACCAATCAGCTAACTAAAGAAAAACGAGTGGCCATCATTACTTTAAGAAATGAAGGTCAGTCGGTCCGGAAAATTGCAAAAACTTTAAATGTGTCCCCAAGTGGAGTCGCAAAAACCATCAAGTGCTACAACGAAACTGGCACACATGAGGACCGACCCAGGAAAGGAAGACCAAGAGTCACCTCTGCTTCTGAGGACAAGTTCATCCGAGTCACCAGCCTCAGAAATCGCAAGTTAACAGCAGCTCAGATCAGAGAGCAGATAAATGCCACACAGAGTTCTAGCAGCAGACCCATCTCTAGAACAACTGTTAAGAGGAGACTGTGCCAATCAGGCCTTCATGGTCAAATAGCTGCTAGGAAACCACTGCTAAGGAGAGGCAACAAGCAGAAGAGATTTGTTTGGGCCAAGAAACACAAGGAATGGACATTAGACCAGTGGAAATCTGTGCTTTGGTCTGATGAGTCCAAATTTGAGATCTTTGGTTCCAACCGCCGTGTCTTTGTGAGACGCAGAAAAGGTGAACGGATGGATTCCACATGCCTGGTTCCCACTGTGAAGCATGGAGGAGGAGGTGTGATGGTGTGGGGGTGTTTTGCTGGTGACACTGTTGGGGATTTATTCAAAATTGAAGGCACACTGAACCAGCATGGCTACCACAGCATCCTGCAGCGACATGCCATCCCATCCGGTTTGCGTTTAGTTGGACCATCATTTATTTTTCAACAGGACAATGACCCCAAACACACCTACAGGCTGTATAAGGGCTATTTGACCAAGAAGGAGAGTGATGGAGTGCTGCGGCAGATGACCTGGCCTCCACAGTCACCGGACCTGAACCCAATCCAGATGGTTTGAGGTGAGCTGGACCACAGAGTGAAGGCAAAGGGGCCAACAAGTGCTAAACACCTCTGGGAACTCCTTCAAGACTGTTGGAAAACCATTTCAGGTGACTACCTCTTGAAGCTCATGGAGAGAATGCCAAGAGTGTGCAAAGCAGTAATCAGAGCAAAGGGTGGCTATTTTGAAGAAACTAGAATATAAAACATGTTGTCAGTTATTTCACCTTTTTTTGTTAAGTACATAACTCCACATGTGTTCATTCATAGTTTTGATTCCTTCAGTTAGAATCTACAATGTAAATAGTCATGAAAATAAAGAAAACGCATTGAATGAGAAGGTGTGTCCAAACTTTTGGCATGTACTGTATATTATTATTATTTTGCTTTGGTGAAAATGAGCTGACACTAGTTAAGAGGATTCACTTTTTTTTTTTTTCTGAAACCGTTTAGAAAAAAAAAATCCTGCTCATATATCCAGCCGACAGCACACAGCCTCAATGCTATTGGACGTCCTCTGAACTCTGATCATTTTACCACCATCAATTTCACATCAACTTATAATTATGTCTTCATTATAAATCTTGGGCCGTGTAACAGTGACAGCAATAGTCCAGTTTCTGGTAAATATTTGGAATCAAATATAGTGATCATTTTTGGCATTTGGCCACATATACATTAACAATTGCTTAACACTGCCCCCCCTGGACAAAAAACTGTACTGCACTTTTATCCTGTCTCATAGTCAGGAAAGGCTCTCTCTCTTTCTGTAGGCTTTGGTGACAATCAGCCAGGGGCGCCGTATATGGGGGAAAAGTTAGGACAATTCCAAGGGCCCTTGCCTGACAGGGGCCCCAAAAAATAGGTAAAAACTAATATAAAATTATTAAACCATCATCGAGTAAATAGCCTATTTTTTTTTTTTTTCATGGGGCCCAAAATTCCTGGCGGCGCCCCTGCAGTCAGCACACCTCAGAGCGACAGGTAAAGAAAAGAGGAATTACAGTCAGTTGGAATGTAAATGTTACAGACAAATTTAGACAAACCAGCTACATTTTAAAAAACATCCTGGAGGGCTTGCTCTGGTACTTGCTCTGTAAGAATCACAGGGTATGAATCCATAACAAAGCCTGATGATATATAATTCAGCTGCTGAGTCAGTGCTACGCTATGTCAATGTGATATTCTTAATCTTGCACATTAGAGGATTCTTCAATGGGAACATCACCAGAGGCCTCAGTATTCCTGCTTTTGTCCAGGATACGTTGAAAGTGTTGGGTGCTGCCACTGAAGTCTAATAACTTTAGAGCATGATGACAATATTCCTAGGAGATAAATAACATCCTTTCAGAGCAGATTATAGTGCATTTCACTGTGGACTTAGTGCTTTCACTCTGTGCACAAGTCTGTTATCATGCTTGGAGGCTGAACTTTAATCCTCCCAGATGAATCATTACCTCAGCCCTGTAAGCAGCAGCTGTTCCCTATAAGACCACATCATGATTATGAACCATGGATTTATTTCATTTTGACATCAGTGAGAACTGGGCTTTTGGGGTAGCTCTATAATAGTATTAATAATACAGTTTTCACTCCATTTACCATGTATGTTTTATTATACAGAAAATGCATTGAGAAGAGGCAGAGTACACACTTTACAAACAGAAAAACATGAGACAGATCCTACTAAAAAAAAACAAAAAACAAAAAAAAAACCTAATAAATAAACAAATAAATAAAATAAAACTTAAAAAAAGGTGGACTCAAACATGATTGAGAATATAGAGAAAAATCCAAGGCATGCTGATGTCAATTTATAAAAAGCTTTCATTAAACAATGGATATACAGTTGCACTTCAAAAGATATTCAGTGTGAGTCTAAATGAGTGAAGAACATCTGAGATCAATCCAACACTGTATATGATTAGATACTGTGTTTTACTTTTTCATGTGGAAATTAATCATGATTACTTGTAATGAACTTGTAAAATGACCACAAGAGTGTTTTTAAATGCCGTTTCAGATGCAACATCTGTAGTTTTCTGGAGTTTGGAACCACTGACAACAAGGCTCCATGAGATTAAAACAATTAGTATCAGTCTGTTCATGTGATTGTATGGATGTTCCAGTTATATCTGTCTCATAAATATTAAATCATCTCTGCTGACATCTACAGTATGGGTATTATGAGATTTACTGTGATATAATAGGCTGCCATGTGATCGCCCTCGTCAGATTCAAACTCACGGGACATCGTGTGGAGGCCCAAGCATTTAGTCACCATTAAGTGGCATTAATTTGTCTCTTCAATAAATTTAATCTTGGTTGGTGTACACAATATAGTTTTCATGCTCATTAAAACCATTCAGTGGCGACCGGTGTCCTGCAGACGGGGACACTGTCTTAGTGGAAACTTCAGCTTTTATCAGGATAGAGATACTTCACCATGGGATCACTCAGAATGAGCACTATTTTTTGCATTGCCATCTAAGGGGCTGAGCTGACTTAAATTGTGCCAGGACTCCAGGAGAACGCACCACAAACCATAACAGAGCCGCCACAGAGCCTCACCACGGTAAACAAGCACCTCTTCTGGCCCCAAACCAGACAGGCACTCAAGACCTTTTTCCACTTCTGAGTAAACCTCTGGCCGTGTCCCTGGAAACCACCTCACCCACAACAGGACATCTGCACATGTGATATGGTGGAATAAGGTCAAGCTCCAGTTTATTTAAAGCCTAATGTCACTGTTTAGAGTCTCAAAAGGCTCTAGATGACCCACAAGTTTGCAACAAAAAGGCAGCTCTTATGGTTATCACCTTCAGCCAGAGAGGAGCAGCCGAGCACTGAAAGCAGCTGCAGTGCTCAGGCACAGCACCTTGAGCCCCACCTCCCTCAGTGTGGGGCCCCCACTACCAAGCAGATTTATTTTATTTTATTTAGACAAAGCATCACTGATCTTATTTTAAAATTTTAATAATAATAATTTAATAATTGTTAATATGGTTTTCCTGTAATTTTCCTTTTTTTCAAATTTCTGGGTTGTTTTTTTGCCCTAATTTTTTGGTAAATTTGTTTTGTTTTAAATTTGCTTTCTTTTTTTTCCCCTTTTTTGTTACATAATGTGCGGGTAATGTGTGCGTTTGCTTATTTTTTCACCATGTTCTTCAAAAAATCAAGCAAATCCTCTCAGGTTTAAAGGGTTAACTCTTTGAAACAAGCAAAATGAGCACCTTAGCGAGAAAAAAAATGAAAATTAGCAAGGAATTAGTATTTAAAAAAATAAATACTACAATGAATAAAAAGGGGAAAAAATCTGAAAATTTGCAAAATATTACAAGAAACGTTACAAGAAAATTAACTGCAAATTAGAAATAAGCAAATTATACAAGAAAAATGATAGGGAAAGTAGCAAAACATTAGTAAGAAAGTACAAGAAGATTAAGAGAAAATTTGCCGCAAATTATATTAAAATTGCCATTAAAAAAAGGAAAAGAAGAGAGTTGAATTTTATTCAGAGAGTGAAATCAAAGCCTCGTGACTGTTCATCTTTTGGACCTACACTGATCTGCTCATGGTTAAACCCGAGTGTCCCAGGATGTCTGGGCCCCAACACTGTCCAGTAGGTGGGCCAGCAGTCGTCTCCTGGCCTCCAGCCTCCTTCCTCTCACCTGCTCCACATCCAGCAAGAGGCTCGTTCTGCCTCCTCCATCCTTCAAGATGCTTGTTTCTTGCTCCTTTCATCCAGACCCAGAGCTGACAGTAATCCCCATGATTTGGCTGGAAAACCTCTGCAGCCAATCTCCTCAGGGAACAACCATGCCTGCCACCCTTTGTCTTTGCACTCCTGAACCTGGGGCTTATACTTCAATAAAGTCACCTTCACTAATGTGCAGTTTGGCTGTGTTGTTTTTTCTTACCAGACTGTGACTGTGACGTAGAAGTACATATGACTTGTCTCTGCGTTTTGAATGAAAAACACAATCCACACATTTTGACAGACAATTTGAATTTAGTTTTGGTCTTAGCTTTTTGACCAAAACACATTTTAGATTGAGATTGAGACAGATTCAGTCACATTTTAGTCATTTGAATTCTAGGTCTTGTCAACAAAAACCTTTGTAGTTTTAGTGAAAGATTTAATCCAATTCTATAAAATCATTTCTCCCTGTAAATTTCTCAATAAATTGTTTAGCTAGTGTCCTTTATGCATAGAATGACTTACATTACGTTTTATAACTTCTTGTATTTTGTATGTAGCTTTATTTATTTATTTATTTTTAAGTGCACTTAATATCAAAAGTAAAGTCTGCCCATATATCTGTTCGTTTCCAAATTGATGTCAGGAGCTGTTTTATTTCATCTTGTTTTTATTTGTTGACGAAAATGCCATTACATTTCATCATAGCTTTTGTCAACTGAGGTTAATTTTTGCTCACTTTTTGTCTCTGTATGTAAGTGACTACTGCACACACGGCATCTTCACTTTTATTGTGGTGACATGCAACATCTTGTGATACATCTGCACATGTTTTAACACAGAACAGTATACAGTGCACACTCAGAGCCACTGGCAGTTCAGGAAGATGCAAGTGCTTAATAAGACAGATTTACATGTTGACGCACAATAACACCGTGGGTAAGAAAATGAGCGAGCGTTGTCATTAAGTAGTGAGGAAGGTGTTTGTAGCGTGGCCTTTCAGGAGCTGGTCACCGTGCACATGGGCTGGCTCTTCAGGGCGGCCTCTCTCATGGTGTGGTACACTTCCTCATTCTGCTTGAACAGCTTCAGCTCCATCTCGGTCTGCATACGCATGGACTGCAAACACAAGAGTTAGGGTTACACAAAGTGATGGTCACATATCAAATTTGTTTTCCATATGCTCCAACATCATATGAACCTAACTGACCAGGTTGACCTATAATGAAATGACCAAGAGTTTCAACCTAGTGACTGTTGAATATTTTGACTTAAATATTTTCTGGCGAAGCTGATTTTTTTTTTTTAGCACTCAGTGGGAGAGACTGCTTGTTTTCTGTCGACATAAAACATGAAATCCTCCATGAAGTACCTCCAGGTCTCTGGTGATGGGATGGTTGGGTCCGTGGGTGACCATGAGGATGGCGTAGGCCCTGCAGATCATGCCATGTCCTGCCTCGATCTGCCCCGCGTGCCACTGGGTCACGCCTGCCCGCATGGTGGCCATGCCGAGCTGGGCGTTGTTGGGGTGGTACAACTTCCTGTTCAGAGGGAGGGGAAATCAGTGAAGAGGTTTGCAGTGGAAACGTTTACTGTGCAGCAAAGGAAGCTAAAATCAGTGTTGTACTAAGGTTACACCTGCTGCTATATTAGGGTGATACTGGCCATTTATTTAATTTTAGATGTCAGTTTTGTCTACCTCTAATATGATGAGGTTGCTTCCCCGACCACAACTACAAAAGAAAGAAAGGAATATGCTTTCCTGCAGACACAACCTGAAGAGAGTATTTAGTTTCCTCAAAAAATCTGCTTGTATGTTTTACCACACTATGGATGTGAATGGAGAGACACAAATACAGTATTCTGCATTAGCAGCCCAGAGGAGCTCAAACTAATAAGGATATTTCATGTGGACTCATATCATGTCCAAGTAACTATGCAACCCAACACCACAAAAGTTCAGTTTTGCTGTAAAGGTACAAAGCTACTCTGGAGTTTCTTTAATATTTGTAATTTTTAGTATGAAAATTGATCAATGAGTTTGTATCCTGTTTTATCCTTTCATGACCAGACAACACCCTCTGTCGCTGCTCACCTGTATCCCTCCACCATCCTGCTGGTGTAGTCTGCCGCCTCGGAGAAGCAGTGCTGGAAGGAGAGCACCTCGCTGATGATGCTGAGCAGACGCAGCTTGTAGAGGTGGGTGTCAGCCAAGACATTCTCCTGTTTCTCCAAACACTCACGGCACAACTTCACCACCTGGAAGAGACCAGCACCGACAGAGGAAAGGGCAAGAGAGAGAAGAAAATGATGAAGAGCACCTAATAAGGCTGCCATTCAACGACAATTGTGAGTTCACTGAGATGGGGTTTTCACAGTGGAAATGTGGCACCAAGTTTGAATTTAATACACTGAAAATGTTAAAAAAAAAAAAAAAAAAAAAAAAAAAAAAAAAGGTGTGGGCTGTTGTACCTCATGGAAATCCCCCTCAGCACGTCTTTTCTCAACCTTCTCCAAACACTCCTTACTGAAGGCTGTCACCTCTTTAACCAGCTCAGCAGACGGCTGTAAAGAGAACGAGAAAGACAGAGGGAACAGCGATGTCATACTACATTCACACAACTGTCATCATTTTTATAGTTTAACTTTCTGCCCTTTTAGGAAACCTGTTCTCTATGTTTTGTGTGCTGCTTTCATCAGATATTAAACATGACATGGTGATAAATCATAAAGGCACATGGGCGTGGTTTGCTGCTGTCTGTGGTGGTGTCGTGTTTCCAGCGTCAAACTGGCTCTCAACTCGTGACCCCCCCTCCACTGCCCGGGCACAGAGTGGCAAATAAAGAGCTGAATTTCTCACAGAGTGTCCTGTGCCACGGTGTCCCAGGACGTGTCCGCCGGGATGATCTTTCATTGTTTGTCTTTTGAAGTATTCTGTCAGCTCTACACCTCACCCCAACCCAAACCATCACACCTAAATCCACCTGAGTTCAAAAACTTTTTTCTTTTTTTAATGCACTACTTTGGTCTATGAGTATGCTTTTGTTGCAAGTGTAGTTTTGTCTCAAAATAACAAAAAAAAAAAAAAAAGAGAGACTAAAAACAAACTTTAACCATAAAAAAACAACAAAAAGTTAAATAAATATATCTTTCAAAGAACAATACTAAGAAAAGAAATTCAATAAAATGTGGTTATTTTGATTTTATATAGATTGTAAAATTAAAATAACCAGGGTTAAAGGGTTGAAAAAAAGAGATCAGTTAATCACAAAAGCCTGTCCCTGCTCCTGGGTTTCACAGGGTTAATCTCTCTGTCAGCAGTGGTTTGGTTTGGTAAGGCCGTCCCTGTACAGGACGGTGGTGTTTGTGGGGCAGCAGTGATGCTCAGCAGCAGGCGGGTCACTTCTGGACTGATTGAACATTCGCCTGCAGAGCAGCTTCAAAACAGAAAAAAGATTCAGTGCCATTCACTGTCAAAGCTGGAGTAGGTGGAGCAGGTGGATGTGGCTCCAAATTCATTTTCCTGTTTGCAATGAAAGTGGATATAAGGCAAGGAAAAAATAGAAGTAGCTCAGCTTTGTGAAGTTTGAAACGTGAATGCTCAATATGAGAGTCCAGTGAGGAATAAATGTTCATGCAGCAAGGACACGGATCACAAAAGCAACAACATCCACTCTGGAGGAAACAGAAAAACCTTACACTTTGCACTAATGCTCACATCAGATATCTACATTTAGTTAGATAAATAATCATGTAAAAAATAATAATTTTTGCCATTATTTTAAAATTAAGTGTTCCTTACTTCCTTCCTTACTTCCATAATGAGCTCACCTAAACTGAGCTGCAGTGCCGTCTCTACATGTTTGGGGGCCCACAGAAAAAAATCATTTGGGGGCCCTTGAACTTCACCTGAAAGATTTTATTTCACACTTTGAACAAAATTCATTTGAGCTTTTTTTTTATTTTTCTTTTTTTTTATTTTCAATTTTGGAGAAAATTTTCATGTTTTTTTTTTTGTTTTTTTTTTGGAGCAATTGTATGGTATTTTTTCTTGTAAATAATATATTTTAAAGATATAGTTATAAATTATAAGCATCATTTTATGGATTTTAGTTATAAGAATTTTGGCATTTATATTTCTTTTTTTCTAATTTTAAGGTCATTTTCTTGTCATTTTTGATATTAGGTAATTGCTTTTATTAATTTCCTGTTAATTTTAGTTTGCTCTGTTGCCTACATACATACTGTAATTCATCCTGTGACCGAGGCCAGTGAGTTCAACAGAATTTGACTTCTTTGGCTTCTGTTCAGCTGAGAGCGGTCCAGCTGATGATATCATCTGTCACACAGCAGCCAGACAAACTTAGGTAACAGGACACACACACACACGCCCCGACTCCCCACCCCCAGCATATGGCCTAAGGTGCACTTGGTTCACACCCTGCCTTGAAATCTGTGACCTCCAGTTGTAAATTTTAAGCCAATCACCAAAATAGAAAAAACAACCAGCCCTGAGTGTCATGTCAGAAGGATTCCTGCCGGGCTGAAAGGGCAGACACTGCCGGGTGTAACTTTCTGTATACACACAGTGAACCTGGCTCACACCCCTGAGGACGTCTGTTCAACTCAAATCTAAAGTCAGTTTGGCCTCAGCTCGTGCGTCTTTGTGATATCTGTGTCCTCCTGTCCTGTAGATGAGAAACTGAGATTTCGTAGTGTCCTCACTTTGCTTCCCTCGCCCTCCTTGGCGGCCATCATCAGGTCATCCTTGGTGTGCTGGCTGCACGGCTGGCAGGTGCAGTCGAAGTGGTACTGCTGCTTCAGTGCCCGCTGGCGGTCGGCAGACAGATTGAGGAAGTCCACGTAGCCGATGGTCAGCTCCTCGCCCTCGGCGATCTTCTCCAGGGCACGGAGTTCAATCCTGCAGTGAGACGACAGCAGCGTCAGTGTTTAACCATGAACTGTTTCAGGTGCCATTTTCATCAGCATAGATATCCATCAATATCTCATTTGAGGCATTCCAATCAAAACCTCTTTTCCTCTTTTCCATTCCAACAGTCGGAAAAGCAACCGGAAAACATTTTTCAGATGCCTTTCAAATCTTTCAAATCATTTCACATGTTCAAAAATAGTCTGTCTTCCTATTATGAGATTAACTGGACATGTTTTAGGTGACACTATACCTATATACAGTATAAAATTCAACGCGTACCCTATATTATTTGCTGATTGTGGTCACTAATGTACTCTTCTGTCTGATGTGTGATCATTGTGTTGTGTTGATTTCTCTATGCTGAGTTGTTGCTTTGTTTTTGCCTTTTGTATTACTTTAAAAGTCTTTGTTTTGATTTATTTTGTTTTTGTCTTTGAATTTGGACTTGTATTGTATGTTAGGACCCCCTCAAAAACAAGATGGTTCATCTCAAGGGGTTTATCCTAATGAAAAAACTTATACCATCAACCTTGGACTGATTTCAAAACAGTTTGATCGTAGAAACACAGGAGACATTTCCTGACTAAAACAGCAGACAAAAAAAAAAAAAAAAAAAAAACATAACCCTTAGTCTCTGTGCATAATCTGTCATTAAAATATCCTCACACTGAGGTGAATGTCTCCACAGGGGCCGAGCTCGGTCATCCAGGATCAGTGCACCTGCTTTACTGGCACGTCCTGACTGCCTGCCTGCTGTTTCTGTGTGACTGTGTTTGACGTGCAGATCGGACAAACCACTGGGCCTCCGAGACACACACACACACACACTCACCACAGACATACCCTGACAGGGAGTCAGCACGGGGAGCAGTGACGGGACGGTCAGTAATAACTCAGTAACACGCCCCCTTGAGGCAGAGCAAGACACAGCCACCAATCTACCATCAGCAGACAGGCTCTCTTGGTGAAATATTACAGTTAAAAAGCCAAGAACTTGTGGTCGTGCTTTTCTTTTCTTTTTTAAAATTTTTATTCTATTCAACCCTTTAAAAAAAAATCATTTTATTTCTGTTTCTTTTCATTTTTGGGGGTAAATTTCTTGTGTTTTTATTTTTATTTACTTCACAATTTTTCAATTCAACAACCATGAATGAGAAAATCATCTTAGATGAACAGCTGGATTTTCTTTTGATTTTTTAAAATCAATTTACTTATATTTATTTGACTGCCATGCCTCTGTGATCCTGCCAGAATGACCTATGACCCACTTGAGGATAATAATATACTGTTGTGATATGGACTGACAGCAAAAAAAAAAACGTTTTTTCAGCTGATCTGAATTAAAATGATCTTAACTGATATCCTCATGCAGCATTGACATAAGTGTTAATGTCAGGAAATCGGACAGTAAAAAGGTGAGGGTTGTGTGGGGTGAAGTGCAGTGACACCCACCTCCTCTGAGAGTGCAGAACAGAGTTCAAAGCTGACTGGCTGCAGGATAAAAAGAAAGTCACATCATTTAGAAGTGTGCCAACATATTGATCAATACTGCCTGTTAAACATTAAATATCTGACATCAGCCAGTTGGTGTCATCCACCTCTGGCATAATGGATATTCAAACTGAGTGACCTTTCTATTTCCACACCCTTATTCAGTCTGAAGTTGACCTTTTCCACAGCGGCCATTCTGACATGAAATAGCAGGTAAACACAAGTGTTATACTAATGAGATTACAACTCTTTTTCATTTAAGTGCCACAGAGCCAGAATTCACAGCACCAGGACTCTGGATCTCTGTTCATTGGTTACTTTGTGCATGTGTGCGCATTTGTGATTTCACTTTGCCACAAAATGCTTGCAAACAACTGCCTCTGCCCTATATTGAACCGAACATCAGTTAATGTCCTCAGTAACACCTGTGTTTACTCTGTGAAAAAGGCCTATTGGCCCTGCTGATGTCTGTAGGCGGAGGGATTTGAATCTCACTCATCTATCACTGACATGTCCAGCAGCTTCAGCCAGTTTACAGCTCTATTGCAAGCCAGTCTAACACAACTGCCTGAAACAGAGCTAGGCAAATTCTAACAAACATCCAGCCACTGGTTTCCATTCAGTCCACCATGATATGAAAATGAACTTTCAGAGACTCTAAACTTTCTTCACACCAGTTTCCCATCACCATAATAAAGTTGTCCACATTAAGTTTTTCTAAAAGCAGCAGCACTGTTGTGTTTTGATCACTTGATGAAATGGTTCCTCCGCCAGGGAAAATAGTCCCCGGGGAAAAAACAATTATCCATTCTGTGGTTTATGAATGTTTATAACTTTGTTAGCCGCAGAAGCAGAACATTAGGTGGCTGTTTCAATTGAAAATTTAAACTTGAAAATGGAGGAAGTTTGATTGTATGGTAATGGGCCAGAATCAGTGTGTTGGAAGTAGTGCTGGGAGACTTACTTGCCGTGGTTGAGGATGACGGTGCAGTTTGGCCAGCAGTCGTGGTTGACCAGACACAGGTTGGGGAACAGACCGACACCCACAGCCTGCAGACCCCTCTGGTCGCTGAGAGTGAAGCCATTACAGCCGATCTGGTGGGGATAGAAGAGAAGGGCATGGGACAGAGGAAGAGATTAACGCTACCATCTGAAACGTTCACAATGCAGCTCTGCACACTGGTGGTCCCAAGAGGAGCCTCTTTGAATTTTGAGGATTTAACTACCTATAAAACCCTGTATGGTGATGATGGTAAAAATTCTTAAGAGGGTAACATGAAATAAAATAAAAAAAAAAAAGTATTTCACCCCTTGAAACATCATCAAATTAAAATAAATAAATAAATAATGAAAAAATCGGCAAGAAATGACCTGAAAATTGGCAATAAATTTGTAAAAATTTACAAAAAAATTACTGGGAAGTGACGAGAAAATTATTCATAATTAAGTTAATTATCAAATTAATTAGTAAACCATTGCTATAACATTTGCAAGAAGTAAAAATAGTAAAAATGGTTAAATAATAGGAAAAAAGAAAAAATAAAAATAAACAGCAGTAAGAAAGGAAGAAATCTAACAAACAGTTACCAGAAGAAACTCCGACTGTGAGTCTGATTCTGAGAAAAGATTCTGAGTGGAACTAATGCTGGATTAATGAATCAGTGAGTTGTATTGAAATGACAGAAATGACAGGTACGTACGATGCCAAAGATGTGTGAGACGTACTCCACAGAATGCTGCTTGCTTTTATGAGACCAGTACTTGAGGAAGTTGTGGACGTCCGTGTTGAGCTCCTTGAGGTCGTCCTGGGACATTTCGGCCACATGTTCCTGCAGCTGGTCCACCGAGGCCAGCTGGCCGTCCGTCACGACGCCTGTGTCCTTGTGCATGCGCCACAGCACACGAGCTGCCAGACTGGGAGATAAAAACAAGAGAGCAGACACTGTCTATGGAAAATCAGCCAGTGTCAAAACCCCTTATGATAGATTTAATCAGTGATTTTTGGTTGGTAGAGTGACTTATCTGGTAATTTCCTTGTAATGATACTTTCACAAAAACAATCAAAGGACCTCAATTGAAGTTTGTCTGCATTAATTTTCTCTCTATGCAGCTCCTCTCTCCACAGCCTCCTTCCTTACCGGATCTTTTCGCTGGGAGCCTTGCCGTACTTCTTGATGGCTGAACACTCCTGCTTGTGTTCGTCCCAGCATCCCGTCTGGCAGGTTCGGTTGCAGTAGTGGGCAAACTTACACTGGGCACAGCGGTGCAGGTTGGCCTGACGGCGGAAACAGCTGTGGCACACCTGAGTGTACAAGCTGGGAGGAAAATAGGCCAAACAGTCAAATGTTAATGCTGCAACAGGAAACATCTCCACAACCAGTACACAAACTTTGATACTTTTTGTAGATGTTTTAGGTGCAGATGACATTTTGGCAAATGAGTTTTGCCTCTTTTGCCCCCCACACTGACTGTTCACCTTCATAAAACCACTTGGACTACAAACAGAAATGAAAGCGTAAACCAGAACACTTCTGATACCAAAATCTTGTCTGTGGCCTACAGATTCTATATATGCATAAATAGAGTTTGGTTATAGATTTGAATATATGATAGAGCCAATATTTATGATAAAAATACCTTTATGCCTTTCATTCCTTAGCTTTAAAATAGGATCTACTGGTGTTTAGGGCATTTTGCTGAGATATGCAGCATCACTGCAGCCATGTCATGTTTTTGGGATCAGGAAGGCAACGGCATGGCAAGAGGAGAGAAAGAGACAAGGTCTCATGGGGCAGGCTCTTTCAAATGATTGGTGATGAATATGCTGAACATTATGACTTAAGCCAAACATTTTTCACATACAGAACAAATCAGAATGACAAAAACAGACACCCTACCTAGGGTTAGTTTGTTTTATTTTAAGTGTTGGGTTATTTTATCAGGAGAATCCTGGTATCAGGAGTCAGTAGGAGGAGAGACAGGTGGAGCTACTGGATCTCAGGTAGAGTCTTAAAATAGCACAGTGATGAATGCAGGATGAATTCAAAGCTACAGGTTGTGAGGTGGGAGTGTTGGGGGATATGTGATGAATAAATGGAAGTTCATGCTTTAGTTTTAAAACTGATTGTTTAGATATTTAGGACACTTTGCTCAGATAGGATATTAGGAAACAACTGTCCTGACTCTGTACTTCTTCAGAGAGAAGCGGGAGTGAGGGAGGAGGGGAAACCAGCTGGAGGAAAGACAAACGGGAACCAGATCTGACAACAGGCCGGGGAGGAAACCAGCGATGACAAACTGGCAAAGACTGAGCTGACAGCTGGACTTAAGTGAACTAAGGAGAGTATCTGAGGACAGGTGGGTGGACATGAGAGCGGGCAGGGAGCTGATTGGCTGGAAGAGGGATAGTGAGGCTGATACAGAGCAGGTGTGCAACATCTTGTATAGAAATCCCACCACAGTTCTGGCCAAGATACAACCGCATGGTTAAGGTTAGGGTCTGGGTTGGGTGAGGACCTCTGAGAAACACATGGGCATCCATGATGAGACCTTTCTCACAGCCATTTTCACATGAAATAGCAGGTAAACACAGGCGTTACTGATGACAATAATTAAAGCTCATGCAACATGCTGGGGAGAAAGGAATGGAAGTACAGAAACAGGTGAGCGACACACAGGAGGACAGATAATACCAAAACAGAGAACAGATATGTAGATACAGTATTTGTAAATAACATTATGATGGACATATAATAATGTAAGAACTAAGAGCATAACATGCGTGGACATATTTAAACATTAAACCCCTTAGGTACCCAAAATGTCTCTATCACACATTTCTCCAAATGCTTTGCCCTGTAAAAAGGAGGACTGAGGTCTCCAGAGTGTCCCGGACTACAGTCAGCTCAGCAGGCAGCACTGAAGAGTAAAGTCTTAGTGTCGTAACTTTACTATCATAACATGCAGTATTCCAAGATGATAAAAAAAAAGCACTGTGCAAAACACCCTGCAGTTTTCGGGAGCGATTTTCATTTACTTGTTTTAATATGTTTGCGCCTCCTGGCAGTTTTAATGTTTCCAGGTTACAAAAGCTCAGAGTCCATCACTGAATACACACCTCATCCCAGGCAGCAGCATGTGTCTCTGTGTGTGTAAACAGTTTATTCAGGAGTGTCTGCTCAGCCTGTCCCGAAGGAAAGTGAACAGGCTTGTGATGATTGTTGGCATGCTGAACAGCTCTGCACACACACACACACCCACTCACACACACACACACACTCGCAGCTCTTTTTTCTCTCTAGTTTTGGACAGCTCCTGTCTTACATTAGGCAGATCCTCCCCATGCATGACTGCTGTGTTGGATATCCTCACTGAGCCAAGGTAGCTACTAGCTCTTATATGGCTCTGACACCAAGCCACCAGATCTGTGACCAGCATTCCAGCGGCTACAGCAGCCAGGCTTCCCACAGAGCTCACACCCTGACAGAGCAACAACGTACAAAAAAAGACCAGAATACAGAGCCTCCTTTGCTGCAAAATGTCTAAACTGCTGTTGAATAGAGAGAAATTCAAGCATTTTAAAAGAAGACTTGCCTGGACAGCCACACGGATCAGCATCAGAGATTCAAGCAAAATATTTGTTAAAATAAATCTTAGATTAATATATTTAGCTCCATGCATCACAAATCTCTGCATCAGCTTAAAAAAACTTAATCAGCTGCTCTAGCCCCACTGCCCTGACACTGCAATTACAGTAAATACCCAGGATATTTTTTTTCTAATGTTATTAGTTATTGGATTGTCGCAATAATGCAAGTGTAGCATTTGGCATGCAGCATCAAACATACATCGACTGGACGTAGACAGGTAAAAATGCACTTCAGCTTACTGTATATAGCAAGAGATTTAATTTTTTCATGTTGTAGACCCCTGAATTGAATCTCAATAAGTCATTTTATATCAAGAGATTTTTTTAAAAACATGAAATAACATGAAAACTATATTTATAATGCCCGAAACTGTTATATTTAAAGGTGAGATCAGTGATGCTGGATCAGATTTCTTGTGTTTAAATGCCTTCACATGCATGTAAACTATTGCTCATTTTGCTGAGGACCCCCTGGAGGACCCTCAAAGGGGTCGCCTGGGGTCCCTGGGCCCCATTTTGAAAACCACCCGTATACAGGACAGCTGACACATCACTGGCATTGAATCAGCCTGATCTGTTAGGACCAGCTAAGTGTGAAATATATTTAATCACACACAGTTACCTGTCAAAGACCACAGCAGAGAAGCTGGGCTCAGCAAACACCACTTCTCCAGCGCTGAGCTCCTTGGTTGTCCTCAGCCCTCGACCTTTCTTCCCAGCATCGAACAGCTCAATGCTCTCCATGTTCCCCACGGTCATGGCACGGTCCAGCTGGAGCAGGGAGCAGAGAGGAGAAGGAGAAAGTGCACCAAGGAGAGAGGGAGAGAGGGATAAGGAGCCAAAAGCTGCAGCAACTGGAGAGTTATCATTAAATTCTCACAGACATTCAGCAGCACCTGCCCCTCTCCCCTTGCCCCGAGCCACCTCGGCCCAAAATAGCCTCTCCCTCTAGGGGTTGTACCACCTATCAGGAGCGGAGGGGGTTAAGAGGGCTGGAGGAGGTGAGAAGGAGGAGGCGGAGGTTGCCTAGGAGCACCATGGTGGGTGTCCTCCCCTTGTTTGGGTTGGTTCAGGCCTCTGGGGGTATTTTGGTCTGGGCAGCTGTGGCTGTCTGTCAGTGGGCTCCGACATGCGGGTGACAGGAAACAGACCCGCCGAAACTGCTTCCCATGCAGACACACACAAACTCACCATCAGACTCGCGTTTTTTTTCATTGTGCATGGGAAATGGTCACTACCTCCTTCTATAGGCCACCCAGTTAGCCACGAGCTTTCATTTTGAAAGGTGTTTTTATATTTATTTATTAATTTATGAACTTTTTTTCATTAGATTTATGATTATTTGTCTTAATTAACTTTTTTTTTTTAATTCTGGGGTATTTGCAATGTAATTGCAATGTATAATAATTACAAATACAGTTTACTTGTGACTGCTATATTCATTTTCTGCAAATTCCTGTTTTTTCTCTTGCTTTTTCATGCTTTTTTCTTGTTATTTTCTACATTTTTAAACAAATTTTTGGTAACATTCTGCTCATTTTTTCCAAAAATTTTTGCTTATTTTCAGTCATTTTCATGGATTTTTTTGTGCAATTGAAATGGGTTTTCTTTTCTTTTTTCTTTTTTTTTTTGGAATTTCTGGTATTTTTGTCACAAATTTATTGTAACTGGCTTATAATTTTTCTCTTTCCTTTTTCCACAAATTCTTTCTGTAGTTTTTTGGTAATTTAATGGTGTTTTTCTTGTAGTTTAAATTTAAATAGGTCATGTTTTTGAAAGCTGTCAAGTGAATTTCGTCAGGGTTTAGGGGGTTGGTGATCTCTGCTGTTTCTCGTCTTGCCCTCCATTCCAGTCATTCCAGTCCCTTGACGTTTCTCAAGGCATCTCCTCATGATGTAACACCAACAATAAAACACTCAAATATGGCCCATAGTGTGGGAATTTACTGTTTTAGTGAGTACTAACAATTTCAGGGGAACTTTTTTCTTGCACCACAAAAGATAATGTAGTGATGTGCGCACTTGAACTTGCTGTTTTTTATCCTTGAAAACATTTGAATTAAAAATTGCTCCTGTCTTTCTTTTTGTTGCAAATTGTTTGAGACGCCTGTTTTTAAGCAGTTTTCACTGTCTTTGTCATCATATATTAGTATATGTCATTTTCACATAAAAGTGGCATTTACTCTGCAATAAAGTTGAGTCCTGTGGATTTGTCTATTTACAGGTCATGAGAATGAACATTCACACCATCCTACATTATTTCCAAACCTCTGAAGGTTTTAGTGTCCCATTATGGTCAAAATGCTTCTTTTAGAGGTTTTCCTACCCTGGCCTGACAGCAAATTAACACTGTTGAATATTGGACCCATATATCAGCTACAGGTAGCTTTGACCCACAGGCACTGGTAGTTGTTGGCATTCAACAACATGCATCAATCAAAGCCTGACATGTGCACAAGCTTGTGTGGGTCAGGAGACGTGGGACAGTTCTTGGCTGGCAGCTGGGAAGGTCAAAGACGAACCACATTTGTTTGTCACAGTTACCTGGCAGGACACTGACTGTATTGCATAACTCCTTGATGACAAAATGGGAATACTTTTCCTAACAAGAAGAGGGCAACCAGTCCCTCAAGACATGAGACAGTAAGGACGTGGTTCATGGAAACTTTTTTTACATGTCGCCAGCCAGGCCGATCAGCTGTCAGGCCGGTCCATCAGGCTGGCCTCGCCAGTCTGACCTTTTTTTTTTTTTTTTTTTTTTTTTTTAATTTTTTTAAATTTTTTTAAGTCAGAGAGACGGGCCAGGCCAATCAGAGTCCAGCTGTGAAGAGATCAAGACGTGATTGGTTTGTTTTGATTAACACCTGCCCCAACAGTCCGAGTACGTTGTAAACACAGGCAGCATGTTGAGGAGGGGGTGTCGCGACTCGTGTGTGTGTGTGTCTGATGTGGAGGAGAGGAGAGGAGGAGGAAGAAAAGGTTGCGTGATTGAATTGAAGTTAATACATTAATTCCCCAAATCGGGGGGAAAAAGACGAAAGGTGTGGAAAGGGAGAAAGAAAAAAAAGGTAATCGAGGAAGACGCGGTCCCACAGTACACCAGACTCAGCCCGCACTTTATCCACCACTACTTCTGTGTGCCTTTTCTCTTCTCTCTTCATGAATAGTCACTGCTGGTTCCTCAAAGAACTGCTTTGGCTCGATGAAGCACCTTTGAACCGTTTAGAAAAATGGTATCTGAAAGAACCGTGGTCTTAAGTTTGTTGTGGAACCAAAAGGCTCTCTTGTGGCGAGTCAGTGAGTAAAACTGATTTTCATGGTGCTTTTCACAGACTTTGGTCACAAAGTTCTGTACATCAGCATCATACAGAGAGAGTAGAGGTGTCACTCTGAAGAACATTTTGACTTTTTTTGGCCATTGGCTCTTTTGTCTTTCTGTTTGTATGTAAAAAAGTCAGAAAGAAAGTCAAAATAAACCTGATAAATTGATTTTATTTGTTTATTTCTGTAATATACGGCTACAAATTACAATAAAGTGATTTGGAGAACCAATTGAGAACAATTACATATTAAACTGTTTTTCAGTAATAATATTCATATACAATAAAGCAAGCATTCTCTAGAGGAATGTGTGAAACACATATTCATATATTAAAGTGAACACACAAATAATTATTTGTGTAGAGCAGACCGACCTGGTCACATGAAGCTTGAGTGGAAAATGAAAAGCAACATCTTCATTAAAGACTCGACATATCAAAATGTTAAAGCACAGCACCAGCGTCATTCACTGTTTACAACTCTGAACAACGTGGAACAGACAAAGTACACAAGAGAAATGTAACACAGATTTTAAACAGATATTTCAGGTAAGGCACCATGACACTATCCTCTGCAGCTCTCACTGTATTTGACAGGACTGCAGATGACTGTGAGCTCACGACCTGAACAAGAGCAGAAATATCACAATAGCATCACCAGCTGGTAAACAAACCATAAAGATACAGTTTACAGTCATTTGATTTGGTTTGAGATATATGACAGTTCGGTGCTTAACTTATTATTTTCTATTTCTGGAAGGTAAAACTGATAAGAAAGTAGGGCAGGCATATGGGAAGGTTATGCCTGTGCCTTTTCAGTCTCACTTTTAATTACTGTGTTTACAGTATACTGTCTAGACTCTTTATATTTATTGTATAATAGATTATATATTGTATATACTGTTATTGCACTGTGCGTTGATGACTGAATAAAACATACTACTACTGCTACAATGAAAGTCTCTGGATAATGTAAAAGGTTTGGAAGTGAATGCAAAAGTCTTAGGGGGGAGAAAACAATTGTTCTAACCATTCCAGTTAATAATTTTTATGGTGAGCAGAGCCAAACTGTTGGCCAGGACAACACATTAACCATCTTATATGGCTAAAAATTATGTCACTTCCTTTTGTTCTGTTCACACTCATCAAGGTTTATAGCTGAAATTCAACCACACACCAAAAACTGTTTCTCTTATTTTATAGTTGTATCTACATCTATTCATTAGAAACATTAAGTTATTACCATTGTGATTTGTTTTAAACTCCCACCTCTGGAAACTTGTCACAGGCATTTTCCTCACTCTGTCCCCAATAACTAACTCCCAAAGTGTTCGGTTTTACACCAAATTGGTTGCTTTATTTTTATTGTCACAGTATTTTGTTTGAGACCTGCATTCTCCACCGCTTTAGGCAGCGTGCTCTATTTTATTTTTTTGAGAAATCACAAGGGCCCCTTCCCCCTGAGCATTGGTTAATTTCTATTCTTGCAACAGGTTTATCCTTTATCAAAGAAAGTGACAACCTGAGAGAGAAGTTTGTCAAGAAGGAATGTCGAGTCATATGATCAACTCAAATGAACATTAATCTACTTTTCTATCACCAAAAACATGTTAACCTTTTCATCAAGGCAAAATATTTTGTCTCAGACAAATTCTTCTGTCCCATCTGGAGAATCTTAAATCACAACTCAACTAATCTCGTTGCTGTAAGTACGTGAGGTCTCTACACATCATAGACATCGAGGTGAGCTCCGGATGGGTAGTCATCTTCCAGCAGCACCTTCATCAGCTTGGCGCAGGAGGCCTCACAGGTCAGCAGCTGGCCCTGGGAGAACATGGCTGAGTAGGTCTCCCTGAGGCTGGGGTCGGCTGTTTTGGTTCTGGCCTCCATCTGCATGGCTGTATCCAGAGGCCCTGGGTGTTCACAGGGGACAGGCATTACTGAGCAACAAGACACGGACACAATGGAATATAACGTCCTGCTGAAGTGTGTAAACTCACATGTATTGCCTAATATCTACAAAATGTTTATACTTCACATTTCTGCTACTCTTTTCCAAAAACAAGCAGCCATATTTTAGAACTCCCAAATCATTTTTTAAATTTCACTTAGCAAATGTTCTCTAGACAGTTGTTATGTTATCCCTTAACAGAATTTCACACATAGTGTGTGACTGTAACAAAATTTCCATTCCAGAAAAAAAAAAAAAAAAAATCTGCCATGGTCTGTGTTAAAGACTAACTAGCGGTTGAAGAAGTATTATGTGTTATTCATTATTTCCTCTGACATTTACACAACAGATAGCAGATTTAAGGAACTGCTTTGTGGTTTGAGGTTCACTTAAGAATAAAACTTTATTTCGTTGAGGATGTTTGCTTAGTATATAATTTAAAGTTCAATTTGCACAGTGCATTTGTCCTAAAGAAATCTTGAGCAAACAGCTAAGTAAAATATAGAGGATCCATGTGTGTAGTTTGCCATATATTTTCATTTATAGGCTGAAGGAGAGATTTTTAGTTGTCTTCTCTCATTTATGGAGTTGTGAGTTGTGTTGCTTCAAAAATGTCACATTAGGATGGCTGATTTAGCATTACTGACAATATCCTATGGAGTGTGTCAGTGCCATAGCCCATTTACTGGGACCCATTTGGAGTAAGTGACCCATTTCCTGCAACATTTTTAGGTCCTGCATAACATCTTGGACAGAGGACCAAACCAGCCGGTGTCTCCCCACCTGGAGAATAGCTGAGCACCCGCAGGTCAGGCTCCTCCTCTGCCAACACCCTGAATATCATCTCCCGGGCAGCCTTGCCGGTGCAGTACAGCACCCAGGAGGGGAAAGGCTGCAAGGCGCACAGCGACGTGATGTTGACGATGGTTCGCTTCAGACCAGCCCGCTGTGGGAAAGCCTGCAGCACGCCAGCAGTGAGGCACATGGCCGAACTGACATTGAACGACAAGTAGGAGTCCACCTCAGACATGTTGATGAAGCTCTTGGTGTAGCGAGACACGTCCCCTAGAGAGCCTGAGAGACAAAGGGTCACTCTTACTACGACACATTAACCATGTTAACCTGTCTCTGTCAATTCAGTTCCAGACTGCTTTTTTTTTTTGGTTTGTTTGTTTGATGATTTTTTTTTTATCGCCGTGCTGACCCTGAATTGTAATGTTGTCTGTAATTTAACTTATATGCAATATATATGCAACACCTGCTTATTAACCAATTCAGTTCCAAAACTTTTCCAGGACTTTTCCATGGCTACAAACCAAATTTCCATGATGTTTTTCTGTGGTGTGATGACTGCAACAACTAGGGGGTGGAACCCCAAGACAAATAAATTATGTCTCCTCCACCTCTCATTACACTGTCTGTGTAAAAGGGTGATAACAACACCAGCACCTGCATGTGGGACATAAGTGTTTTATATTAACACATTCATTTGCTTTTCAAAAGCTTTCCATATTTCACCTTTAAAGTTCAACACAGCTCTTATCCCAGCACTTCAATGTTGGTTTTCATTCATTCATCCAAGATCTTGTTGCATGCACAATTGTGTAATTTTTGTTGTGCTACTTGGTAGGCCAGGTTTCTCTTGGGAAATAGATTTTAGTCTCAGTGAGATGTTTTACCTAAAGGTGGATTAATGAATGAACGAATGAATGAATGAATGAATGAATGAATGAATGAATGAAAGAAAGAAAGAAAGAAAGAAAGAAAGAAAGAAAGAAAGAAAGAAAGAAAGAAAGAAAGAAAGAATTTATGCTCGCAGCAGCTGCTCTCACAGGTTAGGTCTTCCTCCCTGGTTGAAGTTCATGGTGAATCAGTCAAATCAGCTCCTGTAGTGTCTGCTTGCACTGAACCTGCAGGCAGACTGCTGTTGTTCCATGCAATCTTGCAACTCTTACCAGCATTGTTGACTAATATGAGATGATCGATGTCTTCAGAGGACGCCTCTTTGGATGCTCTGATAACACTTTCCACCCCTTCCTTCAGCCCCAGGTCCGCCTCTACACAGTGTACCACCAGGCCTGTCCCGCCTGCGTCCGACGCGGCCAGATCCGCCTGCAGAGCCCGCAGGTCGTCCCCGGACCGGGCCGCTAGGACCAGCACAGACCGCGGCTTCACCAGCCGGGAGACTTCCTTCGATATCGTCCGGCCAAATCCTCTGGAGGCCCCGGTGATGATGCACAGCGCCCGGCCCAAGTCTTCACGGGGCGGCACGTCAGCCTGCATGATTGGCGCCTGCGAGTGAAACCAGACCAGTGTTTTTATAGGGCAAAGACTGGTTAATGTGGCGATATACTCATCAGGTCCATGAAACTAACCACTTCTGCTGGGCGAGCTGCTTTACATCAAAACGTGCGTCCTGGTTTTCTTCTTCTGGCTTTGCGGAGCCTGACATTCAACAGTTGGGTGCGCTGCCGCCCCCACTGCTGGAGGAGTGCGGGGCAGAGCCATGGACTGTACGAGCACAGAGTTTAAAATATAATATTTTATAGAGACTATGGGGCCGACTCAGAGAACTTAAATGGAGCAGAAGTTCAGAAATTGAACTGAATAAATATAAGGTCTATAGCTGGCGCGGTGATTGCGGTTTTTTTTTTTTTTTTTTTTTTTTTTTTTGTCGAGGTCGTTTGGTGGGTACAGAATAATGAAGACCATGAAGTGTATCACACTTGCTTAAGAACTGTTCAGACATGTTGCGTAGTGAAGATTAAAACTAGATATTAAAAAAAAAAAAAAAAGAATTGTGAGCACTAACGACATGAACATAACAAACACTTAGTGCCACTTAAAGGTGGAATGAGTAGCATTTTCCTTTAAAAAATAAAATAAAATAATAAAAAAATAAATAAATAAAAAATATTGACTCATAAAAATAATCCCTCCTCGTCATCACTGAACGAGAAGTGTGTGTTGATGTGTGTCTGCAGAGACCCTGTCCTCTGCCTGGATCTTCTTGTTTGTCTCTTCTGGGTGTTGGCCTTTGGGCAGTGGCTGTGCAGCTTCCAGCCAATCAGAGAGTTCAGTGCCAGATCAATAGCATAACATCCAATTTGAAGCTATGAAAATTGTGGATGCACAAAAAAAAGGAAATACAGCGAGGCAATACGCCAAGCAGACAAAGTACCTTGCACAACCAAAGTGAATCTGGGGTTGACTTTCACCTCAGTGAGCACTGAGGGAGAGGAAGATGAAGAGCAACGCTGTGTTGGTCTGTTTTCTGTTGGACAGGGAGGTGCTGGTGGACCAATTTTTTTTCCTAGGATGGAGACATTGAATTTTGGGCAGCTGTTTCATTCTGTTACCATCCTAGGAAACCAAAACTCACTGCTGGCAGGTAGCTTAGCCGGGGAGAAGGTGCCAACTTTGAATATTGCGTTTACAAACCACAATCTACGAATCCGTCTCATTCTGCTTGTAGGTTTAAATAAATCCCCACAGTGTTATAAAACTAAATATGATGAAGACAAAAATGCAATAATCAAACAGTAATACAAAAAAAAAAAAATCCTTGTTAAAGTAGGGCTGTAGACCCCAGATGCCCTGTGGCTGGGGTATTTTTGCTCCATCTGTAATGTGGCAAATGAGCCACATTAGGGTTTCAGGGGTGTTTTGTGACCCAGCAGTCTACAGTGGCATCATTCAAGTGATGTCCAGATAGAGTTTGTGATAGTTAGAGTAATAGTTTTATTTTCATGTGTAATTTGCAATTTGGGGCCAGCTTGAATAAGTACAGAAAGGTTTAACTTTGCGAATGTGCCGTGCAACAGCCAGCAGTTTGCAACCCTCACAGTGCTAATACATTAAACTTAGATGAAAGTAACAACCACTTATTATATTTCTCAGAATCAGCAGCTTAATGTTTATAAATTATAGACTGCATACAATAATAAACTTCTATTGTGACCACATTCAACCTGGCCGGGCTTCTGGTGTTGTGCATGCTGGTTGCTGGAATGATGCTACAAATAAAGTGAGTTAACTCTGAAACAACATTTGACCCATAAAACATGTTAGCCCTAAATGCAAGGCAAATTCTGAGAGGTGTTTTGGTGTATTTTTTTAAAGATTATTTTTTGGGCATTTCTGCTGTATTAGACAGTCATAGTGGAGGGAGGAAGGGAGAAAGGAAGGGAAAATGGGGCAGAGAGGGGGGATGACATGCAGCAAAGGGTCTGGGCCAGGTGGGTGGAGTTGACCAAGGTGTGTGGTGCAAAAACACAGGAGTATGACCAGAATCTTACAAACTAATACAACAAGATTTTTTCCTATTTTTTGAATGTTATTGTGAAGTCATGTAAATTGTCAACACTTGTTTACCCTGCTATTTCATGTCAAAATGGCAGTTGCGAAAAGGGTCAATCTCTGAGAGAAATTTTATTTTGTGAACATATGACAGACTGCAGTCTTCTGCAAATTACTCCAAATTTTTTTTTTTTTTTTTTTTTTTTTTATCAAGCTAATAGGGCCCCTTTCAGGGAACCTTGGGTTTTTCATAAAGCATGTGCTCTGTGTCCAGGAAGGGAGCGTTTGATTCGTTGCACTGTCACATCATGATGCTTTTTTCAGATGAGGACAGCCCAGAGGACAGATTCACAACAGACCAATTTTATTCATTTAAACCACTGAAGTGATCTCTAATAACTAAAATAAAAGGGAAACAGGGAATATTTTTTTCTATTTGTTTTAATTCACACAGATTACAATCAACAAAACTATGACGTTTGTTTTCATAAAAGTCATGAATGTCAGTCGAGCCCTTAATATATGTTGCACATCCTCATATTGAGATCAAAAAGGACATTAAAATTTATTTGTCCTACAGTATACACTTGATTCTTTAAAGTGTCTCAAGTCTAAATCAGAGATGGGCAACTTTGGTGAATCTTTCAGCAACTCTGTTATGGCCAAAGTGTGCATAAGCCTGTGAGAAGAAAGACTGTGCTATTGAAACCAGTTTATGAATGAGTCCATTTGAATATTGATTAGCATATCTGTAAAAAACAGCATGTTAACCAGCTAACATTGGGGCAATAGATGTATAAATTTGTTGACAAAATTTGAATTTCACTTGAGATATGCATATCTAACATTGTATAAATCTAAATATATTACTTCTTAAGTTATCCGTAATACCTTCCAAAGCAATCAGTTTCCTCATTACACCCTTCAGTCTGTGACTGTATGGTTGTGCGCCCGGCAGCAGGCCACTTGTGCTTCCCCAGTGGGCTTATATGCTCTGTGGTTTATTTCAAAATACTACTGTCGCCTCAGTTTCTAAATTCTTCTAGACATCACTTGTAAAAACCTACTTTCACCTCAGCGTCTAAGTGAGCTAGGCCAGTATGATATTACTCTTTAAAATATTAATTCAAGTAAGCAACGTACAAAACCAAAACTACCAGGCCTATTTGAAGCCGAGAAGAAACAAATGGCAGATGCATACAGCATATTGTCAAATATGACGTTTGTATTTTTGATGAACAGGGAACTCATCACCACTGGAACAAGACAATAAAGGCATTAAAAAAAAGACTAACGATGTGTCAACTTTTAAGAGACTCTTAAGTATTATGAAATACAGACAATAAGGAAAATGATATGTGACAGTTAGGACCCCCCCCCTCCCCACAGCCCAAAAAATTATACAACATTAGTTGTTATAAGTTTAGATGTGTGTCTGTGTGTGTATTAGTGTGTCCTTGTGTGATATTTACAGATGACGCTAAGGATGTGACTACATGTTGGATTCACTGTGCAGGCGTTTGTCATTTTCAAAATCACTATCTTGGGAAATGAGCTTGTAGGGCTTCTTCCTCTCTTTCTCCTCCAGCACAGAGTTTCCCATCTCCACATCTTTGCTGCGTAGCTCGTGTCGAGATAGGAACTCCACGATGCCGGCTCCGATCGAATCGCCCAGAACATTGGTTGTGGTGCGCAGACGATCGCTACACCCCCAGAGAAAACACACAAAAAAAGGCAGGATGATAAACTGCAGAATAACATATCGGGGTAAATTTCACTCCACCCATCATCTATAAGAGGCTGTGCTTCATTCTGTCCAGTGCGAGAGGTGCCTATCCTCATGAAGGGAAGCTTTGCGAGACATTCATATTTGGTCCATCCTAGTTAAAGGAGAGAAGGGTTTTTTCTTATTACCCCAATTAGCTGAGTAATTTCTGGGAAGGGTATTCTAATTGAAATGATTAATTTGGGAAACCTAATTATGTTTCTATGTTAAAACTCATTGCAAAAATATTCAATACAAAAGGGAAGATGTAGAACAAGACTCTAGGGATAGACAGCAAGTGTGTCACTAGGTGGTAGTAGATAAGGAGCTGGTTTTGACCTTTAAAATGACAGAGATGATTCATGTAATGATGTGACTTACAGTTACAGCAATATGATGAAGTGGGCATTCACAGCACAATGTGGATGTGTTTACACAGGAATATTGGGGCATTTTCACACCTGCAGTCCGTTTGCTGTGGGTCGAGTCTGTGGGATAATCGATGCTTTGTCGCACTCTTCGATTGGCTCAGTTTGGTTTAACACGGCACAAAATTCAAGCAAACCAAAATGTATCAACAAAAGCCATGTGGGAGCTGTCAGCTGATTGGTCAGGGGAAAAACACTGCTAGGATGTCCAACATGGGGATCGAGTATTATCAGCAGCTTTGGCATGTCTTCATTCTTGCAGAGTTTGTTTGGGCTGTACTGCATACCAATATATTTCCTTTTTGCTCCCTGTCAGTCCTTGCCTCATTGTGTTCCTATGTTGCTAACTGCTGACTGTTACCGAGTTGCTTCTTTCTGTTGCCCTCTCAAGTCCATAATGCACACCTGAGCAACAGGGACGGCTCCAGCCCGAAATGTATAGTGTGTCCATTAGTTTGGATCTAGGTCAGTGCACATTCACCCCGCAAACAAACCACCCCACAGTTCATTTGTAGCCACGAGAGACCATCTTTTGAACAGGGTCTCGGTCCAGTTGCTTTGGTCTGTACCTGAGCGCAACTGCTGCTTTCACACCTGAACAAATGAATCTCCCCGAGGGGCTAAATGCACCAGAGTTCGATTCAGTCGGACTAAACAAGGCAGGTGTGAAAATGCCTCTGCATGACTGTGCACATGTTCATACTACTACTGGAATGGGACTGTAAGTGCAGAGGGTTACTCACAGGAACCAATCGACTGCAATGATGAGAGTGATGTCATCGGTCGGAAGTCCAACAGAGGTCAGGACAATCACCATGGTGACCAAGCCTGCTTGAGGGATCCCTGCAGCTCCGATGCTGGCTGCAGTTGCTGTAATACTTTTTGAAGAGAAACACACACACATGCACACACACCCACCCACACCCACACACACACACACACACACACACACACACACACACACACACACACACAATTAATTACAGCAGCTCTAGACCTTTCTCACAGCAGTCATTTTGACATGAAATATCTGGGTAAACATAATTGTTACTGATGACATTAATTAAGGTTCTGTTCCATTTTGGTCCATCAGAGCCATTCCAGTGACCTAACATGAACAACACTGGGGCCCTGGCTTTGTTAGACCTAAATGGAACACAACCTAATTAATGTCATCAGTAACACCTACGTTAACCTGCTATTTCATGTCAAAATGGCTGCTGTGAAAAAGGTCTATTGTTGGAATTTTTTTAAACACTTTTGCTATTGATAGCAACATCAACCTTGGCTATGATTATCCCCTACTCTTGACTCTTACCTTATTGTGATGATCTGACCAAAGTTCATCTCCATATTGTTCACCTGGGCAATGAAAATGGCTGCTAGTGCTTCATACAGTGCTGTTCCATCCATGTTGATTGTCGCACCCACCGGCAGAACAAAACGGGTAACTCGCTTATCGATTCTGTTGTTCTCCTCCAGGCATTTAAATGTGACAGGCAGGGTAGCTGAGCTGGGAGATGAAAAGGCAGAAATAAATAAAGTGTTAGCTACCGTTGGAAGGGAATAACAAGACTCAGTTGCTGAGGTGTGATAGGATGGGTTTACCTGGAAGAAGTCCCAAGGGCAGTAACCAGAGCTTGAAGAAGCCCAGCAATGAAGAGGAAGGGGTTCTGTCGTGTGATGACAAAGTAAAGAGTAGGGAGAATAATAACAGCATGGATCAACAAGCCAATGATAACTGTGATGGTGTACATGCCAAGCTGGCCACCCATTTGTGTGAGATCATCCATCTCCACAATCTTCCCAGCAATAAGGAACAGGATACCAAATGGAGCATACCTGAGGGGAGTACAGCAACAACAAATTAGTGGGGAGATAAGCGTAGCAGTAGCATGTTCAAAAGGAATCAATTTCTATACCAATCATATTCTTACCACATGATGATTGCAACCAGACACATGATAGCCTCGTTGAGGCTGTCGAAGAAATCCCTGAGGAGCTGGCCCTGCTCCTTCATGTTGCCAATTATGAGGCCAAAGCACATGGAGAAGACCACCAGCCCTAGGGCGTTGACCCCGTTCACCTGACCTGGCACAGGGATCACCTCCTCCCGGGTGATCTCCATGATCTCCTGGGTGGCATTGGTTGAGTTGAAGATGGTGTCATTCACTGTCACCGTCACACGGACTGCTCGCGTTCCGTATTTGGTTTTGAACTGGAGGATGAGGGCATTAGGGGATTGATGTTATACCAGTGCCCTTTGATAGAGCTGAAACAGACCACTGCACTAATCTCAATCTCATGAATCAGATAATGTGGCTTTGTGTTGAATGTCTGTTTCCTAAAAGTCCAGCTGGCTCAGCCAAGGCCCTGGGGACTGTCTGGCCTATGTTTTTGACTCCCTGCGGTCCTGTTCTTTTAAGCCTTGGTATAGTCCTGACTTTAGAGGGCTCCCCTTAGATTCCAGACACCCTTTTATCCTGCCATCATCATGCCACTGCCGCTACTCTGCCAATGTCCCGCTAATCCACCTTAGACCCCACCGCGACCTTCAATTCATCCACAACAACTCTGACAACAGAGGCAAAACTTTCCTCCTTTGTTGATACTGGACATGATGTCCTTTCCAGTGCAAGTCAAATGGCTCCCTCAGTTTTTAGTTTACATTCCCATTTAGCCTGTCCCCACTGCAATCATCACATTGACAGATTCAGCTGTATATTTGGAAAAGCCAGGTATGTTTGCATGACAAATCTCTATGCTGGTATATATTTCACTGTGTCGAGAATTAATGGATACAAAGTAGAGCAAATGTTGTAAATATTCATTGTGAAACTCACCTGCTGTGTACATGCTTGGACCAGGTTTGGTGGAAACATATTTCTGAAATGAGAAATTGCACAGACATTGAGGGGTAATGGGTACTAAATGTTGGCCGTTTGCTGTTAAACTTGACTGCAATTGTTCAATCATCACAGTGACCCCACTCCCATATGGAGGCTACCTGATCAGATCCAAGAAGGCATCAGCAGGGCTGACTTGCTCTATCTTCTGCTGCTTTCCAAACTCATCCTTAGATCCTTTTCCTGGGTGGATGATGAGGACAATTATGATACCAATGAAGACTGCAATAAGGGTGGTGGTCATGTAGTAAATCACCGCTCTCATGCCCATCTTTCCTGAGGCCTTGCTGTCCAAAGCAGCCATTCCTGATGGGCAGAAGCAGGAAATTTGGTTATTTCTTCAGAACTGAACAAATACCATTAGTACACAAGAATGCAATGCCAGTAGCACTAAGTACAGGAGGTGATGTTAACTATATTCTGTGTTTTTATTCTTCCAGGTTAATCTTTATCTAAGTGGGCAGTTCAGTTTTGAACAAATTAAGAACTGCACAGAGAATAATTGCACAGCAGAAGTGATTTTAAAATTCTCATCAGCATGTGAATGGAAAAGCTGTTTTTAGTATGGAGAAGGTTAGGAGGATGAAAGGGAATTCAACAATGTCTCCAATGCAGCGTTAATGGGGGGCACGATCCTAGTTGAGTGTCTTATTTAAAGTTCACGAAAGCCTTTTTATGTATTTATTTTTTACACATTATCACTTTCATGAAGCCTATACTGGGAAAGCTCAATCATAATCACTCAATTCCCTCCATTTTCAAATTTTAATTGTTGGTTGTAACACCAAGCTTACAATGTTCTGTGTCTTTGGCCGACAAAGTCGTCTTCATTCATAACCCACAGAACTGATAACTGGCTGTGTAAAACAAATATTTCCCTGGGAGCTATTTCCTCGTGGTACCTGGACTATTTCATGGACAACTTTATTATGGTGATGGAGTACTGGTGTGAAGAAAGTTTGAAGTCTCTGAAAGTTCATTTTCATATTAAAATGGAATGAATGGAAACCAACAACTGGATAAAAGGGAGGAAAAACGATAGGGGAGTTCTAAAATACGACTGCTTGCTTTCTAGAGTAACAGAAACAGGAAGTATATACAGTTTGTAGATATTAGGGTAAACATGCTAAAGCACTGGTATGGTCCTTTAATGCTTTAAAGGGAATATGAGGTTATGTTCTAGTGCTGCAAATTAGACCTTCATCAGTTAGAGGCCAGGGAGATGAAGCTCTTACTGTAATTGAAACAAGTCTTGTCTGTTACAGGAACAGTGGGGCTCTCTTCCTTGCAAAGCTGGGGGTGCGGTTGGCCTCAGTGAACAGATGTTAATGGGTTTTTAAGGTGACCTTCCCATGAACCATGTTCTTGGAGACCCCTCTCTCCCAGCAGTGAAGAAGCTTTACATTTATTATCTATCATTATTCATCATTAGCAAATGCTGCAACTTAACAAGGCGAAATGGTGGCTGAATGTTGTAGAGTCTGCCACAGATGAAAATAAATGGTTCAGCTACATCTAGCCATAATCTAAGAGGAATTTTGAGCTGGCTGTGAAGTTGTTTTTACAGAATTTGAAAAATAATGCTCCCAATCATGGAGGAGCAGTGGAGAGTACAAAAATATAACAGTAATATAAGATTTTTCATGATATCAAGTCTTATATGATATTTGTCCCTATTCACTGAGGCAATAAAGAGATTATTTTGATGAAATGTCCCTTAAATCTCCTTGGTTGGACCTCTATGAGACCATGCCTCCTCACCCTTCACCCATCTTTTTCTAGTTTCTAACTCTCTCTGTGTCTGTCTGTATATATTTCCCTGTCTGCCTATGAAATATGGCCATTTGTCATGGGCACTAATGAGAGTGCATCTCTCTTGTCACCATAGGAACTTGAAACGAGTCTCTGTATCCAGTTTTACAGAGCTAAATTACCCAATTACTCAGTTGTGTCTTTGAAGGCGGGTAACAGAAAAGAGCCTAGATAAAACTATCTTGAGCCCCTGGCCTCCCATATGTCTCCACCCAGGAACACAGGCAGTCAGTATATCCATTTAAAGAATTTATTTGTTGGGGGGCAGAGGATTCCTTTACCAGCAAAGTGACTTGTCATGTCACGGAATAACAACTTTGGAGGAGGAGACAACTTGGTTGCATGGAAGCAGGATGAGAAGTGCAAAGGAGTCTCATCTGTTAGAGCTACACCCTGTAAACTTCTTTTGAAATGGAACACACATCCAAACTAGTTAATCAAGATGCATGATGATGTGGCAGATGAAGACAATTACAGTGATTTTGCATTTTCAGCATAATGTCTGCAAATGTATGTACTTAACATTTCTGCTGATCTTTTCCCAAAGCAAGCAGTTGTATTTTAGAAGTCCCATATCATTTTTCCTACCTTTTACCCTGCCATTGGTTTCTGCTGTGATGTGAAAATGAACTCTCAGAGACTTCAAACTTTCTTCACACCAGTATTCCATAACTATAATAAAGCCGTCCACATTAATTTTCCTAAAAGCAGCAACACTGTTGTGTTTTGATGACTTGAAATTGGACAGAGACAGAAACAGTCTGTCTGCCAGAGAATAGTACCTGGGGAAACGTTTGCTTTCCACAGCCAATTATCAGTTCTGTGGTTTATAAATGGTGATGACTTTGGTTGCCACAGAAGCAGAGTATTATAAGGTGGCTGTTTCAACCAAAAATCCCTCCATTTGAAAATGGAGGGATTTTGATGATATGTTGTGATATGCTGTGAAATATTTAGTACTCCCGCATGATTTGCAAACTGGTTTATTGCAGTGTAAAGTGTGGGTAAATTGTGATAAATGGACCAAACATTCCTCTGGTGTGGCCCTTTAACTGACAATTGACTAAAGAGACAATGTAGATAAATGTAAGGAACTAATGGACATAAACTGAATCTGACATGTGTAGGCATTTTATGATAAAGAATAGTTATAATCATGTGTGATAATTTATACCTGTGATGAGACTGGAAACCAGTAAGGGCAGAACAAGCATCTGAAGCATTCTCATTAACAGCTCTCCGGGGAAAGAGAAGTACTTCACCTCTCGGTAGGACATCTTATAGGGGCGCAGCGCAAATCCCAGGACAATACCTGAAAGATGAATGTCAGACATTAAGAGCAGAAAAAAGAGCATGTTCCACAATTAATCTGTGCTTTGTGTGTGTGTGTGTGTGTGTGTGTGTGTGTGTGTGTGTGTGAGTGTGTGTGTGAGTGTGTGTGTGGTTCTGATCCCTTTTGGTGAAGACAGGGACACCCACCTAGAACAACTGCCCCGACTGTAAAGAGCACAAAGGCGTTCTTCTTCAGGAAGGCCTGCACATCTTCCTTGGAGATCTCCTCCACTTTCCTCTTGGCCTTCATGGTCCGTATGTGGATGCCTTCCCTGAAGCGCTGCATCCTGTTGCAGTAAACCAGAGGGTTCCCATTAATGCAAATGGATCAATGCAGTGTGTGGACACAGGCGGTTCCCAGCTGAACTCCCTAAGTTTTATTTGGTTAGGGTTACTGGGGAAGAAGTCAGAGTACCTGTTGATTTGTGGCAAAAAAAAAAAAAAAAAAAAAAAAACAAAGCTGTGTTTTACAGGGGCGACCACAACAATATAGTGCAGGAGTTTTCAAACTGTTTCATGTTGTGGACCCCCAGGTTGACTCTCATTAAGCTGTGGACCCCCAGTTGAAGTTATTTTCCCCTCAGGACCCTGATATGAAAAAAAAGTTTAAAAATGATGATATGAAAAAAAAAGTACAATAAAGTTATGTGGAAAATTGGAAAAAGGAAATCAGCAAGGATTGCAGGAGAACTACTGGAAAATTAGCCCAAAATGTGTAAAATAAATAAATAAATAAATAAATAAATAAATAAATAAATAGTTACTATAAAATTACAGTCTATAACGTAGTTCCTAAAATGCTAGCTCAAAATGTCAGATCAGTGATGCTGGATCAACATCAGCTTTCTTGTGTTTAAATGCTTTTCAGAGGCATAAACTATTCTTCATTTTGCTGAGGACTCCCTGGAACACCCTCATGGACCCCCGGGGGTCCCCAGACTCCACTTTAAAAACCACTTATGTTGTGTTCGAAAGGATGATAAATTTCTTTTTAACCCCTTGAGCTTGAATTTTCCTTTATATTTCACCTTAAGTAGTTTCTTCTAAGTGATAACACCACATGTTTCCATATCTTAGGACAGCAGTACATCCATATCTGTTTATATTGAGTGGAATATTCACATGCAAGACGCCTCTGTTTGATGGCTGCAGCTTCACATCACAGCCATGATGAACCCACTGATGGGAGCGGCAGAGTTGAACAAGTTAATATGAACATGTCCTACTGCCCTCTTATATTATATATCACTATCATTATATATACTATATAAGTGCCTGTATAAAAAAGAAAAGAAATATAGAAGAGGAAAAGGAAACATATTGAACAGACATTTCAAGGTTGATTGTCAAACGATCTGTCAAAAGCAAAAGCATTTCTTCATGATGAACTGACATGAAAAACCTTCTGAACACTCGATATTAGTCTGGACAAAAGAATATTTTACATATCCAGTGGACATTATGAATTAATTGGAGCCTTTGATTATACCAAAGCATTGATTCATTTATGCACAACAGCACAGAAAATCACAGAAAACACAGAAATCAATCTTCCTTTTATCAACAAATATTCCCTACCTATAATAAATGTAATGATCTAACTTCCTGGATGATTTGTTAATTAACATTTTGCTTTATTTAATTTTATTTAGCAATGCTGTTAATTAATGAATGAATTAATTTATTTATTAATTTTTGTTGTTGTTAATTAATTAACTAATTATTAAATTTATGTATTTATTTTTTTGCCTTGTACATTTTAAAGTTTCATCATGTCTCATTTCTAATTTCCAGGGCAAAGACTCGATCACAGTGACAAACATGGTCACAGTTATACTGATAATGTGACACCACTGGATCAGAGTTTTTGCCTCTCTCTTGCCTCTTTCTTATTTAACACTTAGTTCAATACCAATCATCAGAATCCCATAAGTGTTCTGTGCATAAAAAAAAACAAAGACTGCAGATTTTTCACATACCTTTTTCTGGTGGTGATGCTGCTTCTTCAAGTGTCAGCAAAGAGGGCTTCAGTGTCGCGGGCGCAGGTTCGACAGGTCCAGGTACAAGACTGTGGTTTGCCTTGCTGAGAGCGAGGATGGAGCTCAGAAGTGAAGGGTAACAGCGCTGCCGTGCTTCCACCTACTGTAGGAAAAAAGGAGGGTGGGGAGACATCCAGAAGAAAGAGAGTGAGATAGGGCAAGAGAGGGAGAGAGAGAAAGAAAACGGTCCTCCCTCAATAATGTTGTTAGCCCTGTGACACAGTTTCAGCTGAGGCCCAGATGTATGCAAACTTTTTTTTTTTTTTCAAGAGTTGTTGTTATTGGATTATATCGCCGAGGAATAATCTTCTCCGGTCTCCCTGCACCCTTCTCTCCTCTCCCCTGCATGCACTTTGAGTTTTTATCCTATAACAACAACCGTGGTCGGACTGCTGTTAAATGATACACATCATCTCACTCGGGATGTGTTATAGTTCAAGGTAATTCCGCAGAGTAAATGACACACCAGAAAGTCTATTATAATTAGCTGAAAAAAGTAGAACTTGTGCTGTAATGAGTGACCTCACTGTATGGAAAATATTCCCATGTGAACCTGAATATAATTAGTGAAGAATACCCCACAAATCAGGTCACATCGCCTCTTACAAACACAATTCCCTGGTAGCAGTCAGATTACTCAATGAAATGTTTCTGGTGAAAGGTAGAATCTTGTTCGTGATCCTGATCAGCCCAAGGTGGGACAATTTCAGTGGCGTCCACAAGTGAAATTACCTCTAAATCTTATGGATTTTATCATGGGTTTTCAAACTTGTTCATGTCCCTGAGCCCCAAGTTGACATTCAGTAAGTCATGGGCCCCCATTTGAAGTGATTTGCCCTATAGGGCCCCTTATCTCAAGAGATATTTTGCTTGTGAAATGTGTCTGAAAGGTATCTTAAATGCGTGTGAAAGGCTTTCACAAGAATTTAAACAAAGGAAATCTGATGTTAATCCAGCATCACTGATTATGACGTTGTTTTTTGTGCTAATTTTCTTGTAAAGCATTTTGCTCAATTTATTTTCTGCTAATATTCTGTGCTTTTCTTTTGTACTGCTGTTCTGATATTGTTTTACTAATTTGCTAATCACATTTTTTCCCATGTTTTTGTGAGAAATCAAGTGGATTTGCGCAAGTTTCAAAGGGTTAAATTATTTTGATGTCACGCTTCAACCTCATACATTCCTCATACATTTTCTGGCCTCTTACATTGTCTAATGAATTAAATTACAGTGAAATTAAACTAGTCATCATGTTGCTATGGAGCCCCTGGAAGCCCATCAAGGACCCCCAGGGGTCCTCGGACCTCACTTTGAAAACCACTACATTATTTTATGTGTAGTTTGTCCAGCCCTATGCCTCCCGGTCATGGCCCGCTGCCCGCTGCTCTGCCACTTGAGTCCATTCAGCTCTCCTTTCCCCCACAGTGTCCTCATCATCACTCCTCCACTGTTTTTCTCCTCCTTCTCTTCTCTCTACACTCTCATTTTTCTCCTTGGCACTTTACTGTCTTACAGAATTATTCTAGGGCACAGGAATAGTTTTTTTTTTACGTCCACTATCAAGGGACTAGGGCTCTGAACTGAGCTTTATTCTAGTGTTACAGTACTGGCTCTAGATAAGCGTGTCAGCCAAATTACCAAAGATAAATAGCATGCAATGATATTGTAAAATCCATTTTAACTAAAACTTATTGTGTTTACAACTGACCATGTAAAATGAGTGATTATAAAACTGATGCAAACCTGGCACATCCAGCACAAAATCTGTGCACAAGAAGACAACCAGTCACAGGTGAGTATTTGTTCTTTGTGAGGCATAGCTTATGCCACCATTTATTTTTCAGATCCAGATCCACTTTCCATAAAAAATATTATTGAATATAGTGCTAATGTGATCAAATCATGTTTTTTTTGTCTTAGTTAAGATACTGTACATAGTTCCTGGTTTTATGACTTGGATCAGACCGAAATGCCGTCTGTCAGTTCAGCTTTTTCAGTAGAGCAGTTACGTGAGATAATCCTCTCGGTTGTAGTCTGTTGCATACATAACAAAACGTGTTTGGCCAAAAAGTGACTCCCTTTACTTTTGATCAATCAAGACTGTCTTGTGGAGGACATCATTGTTTTTGGGCCCATTTTTGGGTCATTAACTAATCACACAGATGAATGGCATGTGAATGAATGATAAGGATATGAATGAATACGACTTGTGGGCAGGGATCATTTATATTTTATACTGTAGACATCTTTTTCAGTGAATTACAGTGCTACAGGTGCAAGTTTGTTGTCTTGCTCAGGGACATTTTTGTTTCATGTTTCATGAGCTGAAATTACATCCCTCTCTTTCATCTTTGTGTTTATATCTCAATCAAGTCTAGTTATTATTGCTTGCGCTCTGCTGACAACCTCTTACTGTCTGTCCCCAAGACTCACACTGAACCTGGCAAACAGGCCTTTATGTTTTCTGCCCCTGCTGCCTGGGACCACCTGCAGACAGGTTTACAGCTGAGTCGATCCTGATTAGTGCATTTAAAAATGTCATGAAAGGTTTGGAGGCAAAGTCTATCAACTGTCTACCTATAGATCCGCTTCCTCTTGTCTGTCTTTAAGGCGTGGGATTCTGTGAGATGTTGACGTACGTTTTGTTTGAGGAGTTTTTAATGTTTGTTTGTATGTTTTGTATTGCTGCTGTCTTGGCCAGTGCTCCCTCGAAAAAGAGATCTCGTAATAATAATATATAGCCACAGATATACAGACATAGGTAGATAGATAGTATTTTCAATTTTCAACAACCTTTTAAGGGATTGTGTAAGGTTATCCCTATACGCTGTGAAACAACAAGAGTAATCCCCTTTTATTTTGCACTGACAGAAACAGAGAGCAGAATAATTGCTCTCTCTCTCTTTTCATCTGTGTGTTAGACTGATGAGCTGCTCCGCTGAGGATTAACAGAGAGACTTCTCATTCAGGACTGGCACCACTGTCATAAAAAGGCTTGTTTGAATTTAAAAACTCCACATTCAGTGTGCAGTGACGAGTCAGTGACTCAAAGGCAGACTGATCACACGTGCACCTTGAAGCACTGAATGTAGTGAACTTACACATGCACACTAACTTACTGTATCCTCTCAGGCAATTTAACAATGTCACATGACAAACAGGTTTCTCTAAAAGTTAAACCAAACATATAATTACAGTATCAATACAAAAAATCTTAAACTGGGATAAGATTGCATGATGTTTCTGTCACATCCAGCGTGCACACACTACCATTCAAAATTTGGAATCAGTGAGAAATTTTCATATTTTTGACAGAAAGTGATACTTTTATCCACCAAGGCGGCACAAACCTGACTGACAGTGTTACAAAATCTTAGCACTGGGTGAAATTATGTTTATTAATTAATAAATTATGATATTTTTACATTTGAACTGTGCATATGATTGCCTCTCATTTTCAGCAGACATCACTCTGGTGTGCTAACAACAAACTGGGTTACCTCATCAGACAGTAATCATGCCAATGTGCTAATTTGGTACCAGAGAACCCACTCTCATTATGGTAAGTACAAATGCAACTTGTGCTGTGATTTTGGCCAGATGTTATTGGTTTAAAAATCAGCCAATAAGTGACAGATTTCTCTTGAGAACCATAAGTCAAAAGCTCAAGTAACCCTATAAAACCTGGACCAAGTAATTTGATTTCTCTCAAAAACATAGGGAAATGGGAATGAGCAAATTAGGAAAAAAAGACCTGATAATGTAAGAAATTAGATTGGGGGGCAAATTATTTTTTTCCCATAGGCCCCCAAATGTGTAGGGATGGCACTGCAAGTGAGCGTCAGTGTTGTGCTCCATCATAAGGACAAATAAAGATCTATTCAGTTCTTTTTCTTTTCCTATTTATCCTTTGTTGACTCAGTAATCATATATAAAACAGCAGTACAGTCATATATGGGTATCAAAATATCAAAACAGTAACAATAAGTAAAATAATTAACAAAAGAAAGCAAAAAAAAAAAAATCACAGGATTGCATAAAAAAGTATTTCAGGCTTTATAAATTGTCTAGGTTTAAAACCTTCGCATTTTGATATAAAAAATAGCATTTTGAACTGTCCTGTATATGGCTTTTTCTTGAACCATTTACATTACTCTTGTCAGTTCCCTCGGGTCCCTTTTCAACCCGCGGCTGAGGTCAGTGCTGCACATTAACTAGTCCACCAGCAGGCCTATAAATACCCGACCTAAGCACAGGAAACCTTCATTTTATTAGCAAATCTGTTACGGAAAATAATCTAAAAATTAAGCCAAAGCTAAAAAAAAAAATTATAATAAAAAAACGTTACTCAGTACTTTGTGGTTGGCTTTTGTTCTACTGTTTATTAGGATAGATGGTAACAAATTGATTCATGTGGTGATTTAGTTTTTACCACCTGAAATGGAAGCTGGCGTGAACGACAGCTGCAAGGGAGGAATGTACGTGAACAGGATTTTCTATTTACGCCCATAATTTTCAAGTTTTGCAAGCCCTTCAAGTCTGACATTATCTCGCAGCCGTGTAGCCAGATGCCGCAGCAACACGCAGCACCTCCAGTCAAAACAAATCGTCACGGCTCTGCTCCCACCGACGCACACGGGTCATGTTTTCCCCGGGTGCTGTCTGCCAGGGAGATCCCGGGACAAGGCGCTCGTTAATCCTCTCCTCTTCTCCTGGCAGATACACCTGGCAGGCATTACTTTGGGCAAACTTCACCCAGCGTCACTTGGCATCAACAGCCACGTTTTACGTAGCCAATCACATGAGGGCATGCGTGCCGTACGTGTTACACGTACAACAGGCACAACTTACGTCTGCATCGCGCCTCCGTGCAACCCGTGTTGTCGTTTATTCTTCGCATTCCCTCCGCATGCCTTTAATTTAAAAGCCATCGGTGTTGGCAGGTGTAAGTGAAATTGCTGTTTGTGTTGGCTAAAGGAATAACTCCAGGCGGGATATGTGAGTGTATCCAGCGGCGGAGAATCGGCGGCTCGCCACTTCAGAGCAAGCTGCTAGCTAAGTTTAGCTTTGAAAGCGGAGCTGGTAACGCAGCTCTTTAACCCAACCAAGTAAGGTTAGCTAACGGTTAGTCCTGCCGTTTCGGTCGATGCGTGGAGAAATAGCAGACCCTATAAACAAAGATAAAGTATAACGCTATAAGATAAAGTTGTGAAAAAGTCAGATGACTGTCTGGGTGGTAGGTGGAGTTGTTGACCTTCCTTGACAGCTGGGTGTGTGACTCATGCTAGCAGCAGCAGCAGCAGCTCCGAACCAGCGACTCTTGTGAATGAATCCTGTCACACCTGGCCGGCCGACTGGCACAACCCGAAATGACAGCCACATAACCATGGCACCGTGAATGACCCTCTGGACCATTATTCAAGAATTATAATTCGCCAGTTTATTCATTAGTAGTTTGGGCTCTTGTACAAGAATGAGTGGTCGCCCAGTGGTGAACTTCTTGTGCCGCGGGAGTCGAGCTGTCACCCTGCTGTATGGGGGCTGTGTGCGTCTCCTGCACACACCTGTACGGATCACTGCCACACAGCCACATGCTGGATTCAAACCGGCCAAGGTAGCAGTGGTAACAAAGACTACAAGATATGAGTTTGAACAGCAGCGCTACCGATACGCAGGGCTCTCAGAGGAGGATTTAAAACAGCTGGTAAGATTTCACATATAATTTCCTACATACAATGAGCATAGCCATCATTTCAAAAGTGATGTAATTGCTAAAAAGAAGAAGATGGCCCAAAGAAGAAAATGACCAAAAGTTACCTCTACATTTTTTTAACAGTGGTATTTCTCCACACCGTTGCCTGAATTGATTTACTGCTCAGTTGTTTTGTTTGCACAAGCAAACTGGAAACACTAGTATCCCCTTTCACCTGATCACCCAGTCAATTCTTGGTGTTGATGTGTTTTGCAGCTAGCGATGAAGGGCTCCAGCTACAGTGGCCTTCTGGAGAGACACAACATTCACACCCGCAATGTGGAGCACATTGTCAAGAGCCTACAGTAAGATATGGTCCCGTCTTGTGGGGAGACCACATTCACACGAGGTTGATGGGAGATAGCATGGAAGGTTTGCATTTGTTCTGCTGGCAGACGATTTGTGAATCAATGATCTGTAATGACATATTTCCAGGAAAGAAGGCATTGAGGTGCGAGTTGTGAAGAGAGGAGAATATGATGAAGAAGTAGTGCGATGGGCGGATACCATCATCTCTGCTGGAGGTAGAGATTATTCAGTCACCCTTTTTTTTGCATTTAAGAATTTTATTTGTAATAATGTTTCATATCTCTGCTATTAGAAATCAGAGAGGTGATTGCCTTCATGTCTGGCTCAGCTTCTAAGAAAAAACGTACAGACATGGAACACAATAATCATTATGCTGTAGTAGTAGTATTTGTTGTATGAGCAGTATTTAATTGTATAGACTATTTTTGTACTTTCCTTGTTCAGCAGAAATATATTTTTAGGTGATGACAAATACGTAAACTAATTCTAAGTGAATGAAAGAACAATAGTTCTCGGACATAAGGTCTTTTTGTGCAGAAGTGCAGAGTGGACTTCCTCACTCTGTGCCGAGGGCATAAAGTCTCAGGGACAAAGGCCTCAGACAACAAATGAAAATGCACAATACTGGTTCTCTAACTGCAGTTTGTTTTGTCAGGTGATGGGACAATGCTGCTTGTTGCCAGTAAGGTTTTCAGCAAAGACAAACCAGTTGTTGGAGTTAACACAGACCCTGAGAGGTAAAAAACACTTAGTGCTGTTTGGGAAGAAGTTTAATGATTAAATGAACGTAGAGACAAAACGATCACCTGGTATTCCTCTTTACAGAGTAACTTCTAAACATTTTAGGAAGGTAATTGATCAGCACTCCAGGTTAAATTTTATATGAGGTTCCTACTGTCAAGGAAAAGTCTGGACACTTTTTAACCCCTTCAGACCCACATTTTTTCTGCTGGGCAAAACATTTTTTTAACTGATTCTGACTCCTCTCCAACATAAAAACAAAGTGGAAAAAAAACATTTTTGCTAACTCATGTTTTTAATAGTATTTTTTCATGTCCATTGCAATGGACATCAGACTTTGAAAAAATCCTGTAAATTAACCATATGATGTATGTTCAAAATTACTTAAAATATTATCACTTGTAAAAGTTACAGTTATGCTGACAGAAAATTTGTTTGGCCATCATGAACATAAATTTATATTTTTGATTGAAAATGGGCACTTACTCCTCCCTCTCTGCAGTCGCTCAGCCATGCTTGTCTTGTCCGATGTTTGTCACTCTCTCAGAGCATGCTCAAAGTCATAACATGATTATGATTGGATAATCAGGATCCAACCAGTAACCAGCATTACTGACATCATTCAATTACCCAGTATTTATTGGTTTAGAGACAGAAATATGTCATGTCCGTTCCAATGGACGCAGGGTCTGAAGGGGTTAAGGTGATAATTCAGATTTTTACATGTATAGTGTTTTTTTCTGGTCCATGTGAATGTAATACATTCACCAAGTTTGGTCCATTAACTTCTTTGTCACTAGAATGAGAGCTTCACCAGGAGTGTAGTACTCTAAAATGAATTAAGTAGATACAGACCGGGAAACAATACAGTTTTGAGGAGCGACACAGAGTTGAACGCTTGTAGGATGGTTGTAGGATGCACAGCAACACACGTTCATCTTAGTTCACTTGCAGCACTGTTCAGCCAGCTGATTTCCAGAATGGTGGAACCGTTTTCTGCTGTAAAATAGTTAAACTAGACCTTTCACAGTTCTATGTACTTGTTTTCATCTCTGTAAAAGTGTGGAGAAATTAGACACTCAAATCCCGTCCAAATGAGTACTTTAAATTACAGACATCCCAAGTTAGTAATTAAAACTCCTCCTCGTCAAAATAGTGCTTTAGCAATCTTTGTGAATCTGTAGCCAGCAAATGTTTGGAGTTTTTACTTAATAAATGAATAAAGTGGTTAATCGATGGAAAATGGAAATTACAATTGATTATTTTCTGTAGACAGACTAATTGATTAATTGGACAGTTGTTTCAGTTCTAGTAGACCATTATTATTGCAGCTATTTTGACCCTGAAACAGCAGGTAAACACAGGTGTTACTAGTTATGGTTGAGCTCCATTCAGGTCTAACAGAGCCAGAGTCCTGCTGCTGTTCATGTTGGCTCACTGGACAGACTCTGCTGCACTGATACAGAACTGAACCTTAATTAATATCACCAGTAATTCCTGTGTTTACCTGCTGTTTCATGTCCAAATGGCTGCTGTGAGAAAGGTCTGTTGTTACACTTCACGGTCCTCATTTGATCTCTCCCTTACAAATAAAGGTCAGAAGGTCACCTGTGCCTACCTGTACGTTACACTCATGCTTTCCCAGAGGCACTGGAGAAATTCTGTCGTGGTGAGTTCAGGTGTGTATTTACTTTTTAATTTTTAATTTTTATTTTTGCATAAAGAAATTAACAAACATGATACCAAAAAAAGTTAGATGTTAGATTGGAAATGAATGTAAACACCAGTTTAGTAAATAAATAACCACAAGAGAACAAATAAAATTATAAAACTGAACAAACAAAAAGCAAGTTAAACAAGATGTAAAGGAAAACCAATTTACAAAGCAGAAATTGTAGCAAATGGGCCAGACATTCAAAAATCACTGGTATGGTCCTTTTTAAAATGCAGAGTAGAACAAGCATATTTCTCACTATAAATTTTTAATTAGTATGTCCCTCTCCTTCTCTCCCCTATTCTCTTCTCTACTGCGTCAGGTGGCTGTGGCGCCAGAGGATCCGCCTGCATTTGGAGGGAACAGGGATTAATCCCACACCAGTCGACCTGCATGAACAGCAGCTGAGTCTGGAGCAGCACAACCAAGCTCACCGCATCACCACTCTGGAGAGCCAGCGGAGTACGACTCACCTACCCGTCTGTCTGTCTCGTCCTCCTGTCTGCTTTCCTCTTTGACCAAATGTTGCTTGAGTAGAAGCTGAAGTTTCTGGATTAGGGTTCGACCATTATATATGGTAGTTATTGGCCTTTTATTAGAAATCTTGTGTGGCCCAATCAGTGTTGTCCACCTCTAATATAATGGATATGATGCATTTTGACTGATAATGTATTTGTTGAAGAATTAATACTGTATTTGTTGTCTGGATGCCCATAATTTGAAATGATGTAGATTCCACACAAGTAGTTAGTAGTAGTAGTAGTGGCAGTAGTAGCAGTAGTGGTAGTAGTAGTAGTAGTAGTAGTAGTGTTTGTAGGAGTAGCTACCAGATAAATAAAAGCTACCTGCTAAATAAAAAAAAAAAATGCTATTTGAAAAGAGCTATTTGAGAATCAATCATTGCCATAAAGTCCATCAGAGAATTCATTTTGTAGAATAAGTCAGTCCTAACTAGCTGGTAACTTGTGTGATGCAAAACAAAATGTGCCTCGTCTGCCACAACATTCAGATCATACAATTTAAAAACCTTTTCTTCTGCAACTGTCACTCCAGCACGTCCTGTTTCAGTGTGAAGTGGCAATAATCCACGTCTGATTTGGGCACACAGTGCCTGCTTCTCTCTCAGACAGATTATAAATATAATTCTCAGAACAAAGTTCATTCTTTATCAAACAAAAGGTCTAGCATTTTGACTTAGCCCATGTATCAGTAACCCAATTCATTTTTAATAAAAAAAAAATGAATTGGCAATTTACAACCAACATTCATACACAATCTTTCCGTATCTTTTGCCTATTACCCATTAAATTCTTTCTCCTACAAAAACATTTACTCTACTTCTTCCTCTTATTATTATTATTATTATTATTATTATTATTATTTTAGCAGCAGCAGTGTCAGTAGTAGTACCATAAGTCTGTCATTATAACTATTAGTAGTCTAAATATTGGCACCAGCCTTTAAAAACCCACACCAGTCAATGTCTTTGTTCGTTGCTTGTTGCTCTTTTAATTCCGTTATGTTTCTCAGGGACAGGAACACTAAACGGCAGCTTCTCCAAGCCTCATCTCCTCCCTGTCAGAAGCCTGAATGAAATCTTCATCGGGGAGTCTCTGTCCTCCAGGTATCCTTGTCACCCAGCCAGTTTGTTGTGTGTAACCCCCTCTAAACATCCATGCGTCTGTTTGCCTGTCATCGCATGCATGTTTTGCAGCCCTCATTATCCCCCCCCACCATCTCGCCACCGCCCTGGGGCGCCTCTCCCGCACTCATCAGTGGGTCTCTGTCCATCACAGGGTGAAGTGTAAATCCTACAAACCCCATCTCACCCTCTCGCTCCATAGGGCCTCGTACTATGAGATCTCAGTGGATGATGGCCCATGGGAGAAGCAGAAGAGCTCAGGCCTCAGCATCTGCACAGGAACAGGATCTAAAGCCTGGTACACCGAACAACGTATTTTATATGCATGAGAAATATATATACCGAACTCCTATCCTAGCTTTAAATGCTTCACTGATGCGAGATCGCCAAAAATATGTTTTCAGGTTCAAACTTTTCAAAATAAGTTTTTAAAATTTGTTTTGGACCCCCAAGTTTACTGTAAACAAGCCATGGACTCCCATTTGAAATGATTTTGCCCCACAGGGGCTCTTACATCAAGAGGTTTTTGGTTTGTGTTCAGTTTTAAATGCATTGTGTTTTCACCACAAGGACACATATTCATCGCTGTGTAGCTTCATTCCCTCTGTTATTTTAGCCTGATGTTTACTGTCTTCTCACTTTTCATCTTGTTCCTCTATGTTTTTCTGTCTTGGTGCCCTCAGGTCGTATAATATCAACAAACTCGCTGAACAAGCGGTGGAGGAGGTTCTAAAAATTGGTATGTATGTGCTTGGCGGGCCACTGGGTTTCCCTAAGAAAGAGCCAGACTGCATGATTTTCACAGCTCATTTGACAGTGATTTGAGATCGGGCAGGTTTCTGGGTAGTCAGGGCAGTTGGAGGTAGACATGCTACAGGGTTGTAGCTGTAATTAATATTTTTGTGCATGACTGAAAGACTCACATCTTTCTTGATAGATAGCTTTGTCTCTTTGAAGATTAGCAAAACTAACCTTTGGCTGTCTCTGCAAGGAATACAGCCCATAATCAAGAGCTCAAGTCTCAATCCTCTGTCTACACCACATTCTTTGTTTCTGGTTTTTCCTCTTCTTTTTTTTTTTTTTTTACTGTACAAATGCATGCACAGACAGCAGCAAGCCACGGCCCTGTTTCTACTGACTTTTAGACTCATTCTTCTTTCCTTACAGCCCCACACACTTTAAAACCCTTCTTAGTGTATGCTCAGTTAATCACAGTGTCATCCATCGCGCTCAATAACAGCAGAATCTCACTGTGAAATATAAAAAATGTGTAAATTAACCATTCTTCAATTTATCTGTTCTCCGTACAGTTTCATCATGTATTCATGACAGATCTTTTTCTCATTGAAACATATGAGTTTCATCTTAGGAAAATATCAGTCATCTCATTATAACGTGAAGCATTTCATGTTATCTTGTTATATGAGAGAAATGTTTTGCTATAACATCATAAATGGTATATTGTTAGAACAGGAAAGGTTTCTTGTTATAAAGTAATGAGTTTGTGTGTCAATAACAAGAAAATATAACATAAAAGTAACTTGTTATAATGTGAAAAACAATGAGAGAACTCATAATGTCATATTGATGCGTATTTCTTTTTTTGGTGTGGCAACAATACGCTGTGGTAGATTCCACTTGACAAAATGTTCCTTTCCACAGGAAAGTTGCAAACTGGTCTCGATATCCCACTCAATCGTGAATTTATAGAGAAGGGTGAGTTCATAATCTTTTGTTTTGGCTTTGACTTGTGCATATCATAGGGGGCTGGTGTTTGTTTTAATGACAGAAAAATGTTTTGTATCTGGTTGGGTCTCTGTTTTCAGTTACTGATGAGTACAACGAGTCTCTGGTATTCAGCCCGGAGGACAGACAGTTATTCTTCAGCATCAGGGAGCCCATCGTCAACAGAGTCTTCTCCAGCAGTCGCCAAAGAGGCTTTGCCAATAAGTGAGTCGAGATTCCTCTTTCTCGAAGCAAAAGCAAAAAATCCAGTTGACAGCTGACAGTACATTTCACGGTGTGTTTTCTTTGCTCGTGCAGGGTGTGTGTACGCTCTCGATGTTGGGACGCCTGCATGGTGGTCGACGGCGGGACTTCATTCGAGTTCAATGACGGTGCCATCGCTACAATCAGTATGAGTGAGGAGGATCAGCTCCGCACAGTTGTTCTTGAAAACTGAGGTCAGCTGCAATGAGTACAGACAACGCCAAACATCCGTAGTGTTTTAAAGGAATTTGGGAAAAGGGAAGTATTTTTGTTTGGGATTTATGGCTGTTGATATGACTGCATATTTTCTTTATGCATTTTATATACCCAATAGAAAGTTATCAGTGTCAACACTTGCATTACTTTGACTTTGTGAATGACTATTTTCCAAATCAGAATGTAGTAGGGCTACTACTACAGTTTTTTTTTCTTTGTTTTTTTTTTTTTTTTTTTTTTTTTGGACTTATTTAAATCCCGCAATCTGGAGTTTGTTTCCAGTTGAAATGTAACAGCTATGGTAGGATCCATATATTTGCTCTCACGACTGTCAAGCTGTATTATTTTGCAAGGGTTTGATGGAATTTGTCTTCTGTCAGACAGTATTTAATATGTGACAGATTTGTGTGACCACAATCAACTCTCATCCGCTACACCAAATCCACCCTCTCCCCATGCTGAGATGTCTCACCAACTGGAGGAACGGAAATCAGGCAGAATAACAGGACTCATGAAGGCATATTAATATGTAAATGGCTATAAATATGCTTCCATTTTACTTCAAATCACTATCTTGCCCTCAAGACACAAAAGTGACTTCTGTTGACCTGCTGCAAGTGAAAATGAAAGTAACCGTTGATGAGGCGGGTTTCTTAGGAGCTAGTGTTGTAATAGGAAATGATGGAGGTTTATGTGGTTTTTACAAATGTCCAGTAGCTGCTGGTAAATGTTTTATAATGTCACAGTGCCAATTGGTGGATGCAATGTAAATGGAGAACTGAAAGCACAATGGCTGTTAATTGTAACAGTGTGTTGACTACCAATATTTTTTGAACATAGTTGATCATATTTTTTCTAGCCATTTGAGCCGTAGTGTGATAAAAGATGAGGTGAAGAGGAAGAATGAAGTGCACTAAAAATGTGATAACTCCATACCAAAAGAATGTTTTGCTAAATGTTTTAGGTCGTTTAAGGCTGTCTTGTAACCTTCTGACAAGATGGGACAGACGGCTTTAAAAGTGCAACTGAAAGCCAATCAGCACGTGCCTGGGCCTGCCGAATTTTTCCTGAAGAAAACCGGCATTTTGCTTGGATCTTGCCGGAAAACCACAAAAACTGTGACTGATGGGGCACCAGTTGCTGAATCTGTTATGTACTCAGTCCCAACCCAATTACTTATTTATCAGTGAAGCTGCCCTGCACTAAGCCAAATGCTTGAATGGTGCTGTTTGTTGGTGCCGAAATGATTTTGATGGTGATTGTGCTCAAATTTGATGAAAGGATGCAGTTTGATCCAGTTATCTTTAACCTACATATAGTTTAGACAAAGTAATTTCCCCCAATATGTTTTTATAGATTTTAAGTAACTGGCCAAAATAATGACACTCACTGTATATGGTTATCATCGGTAAAACGTGTTGGTGCCCCTTTGCTACCCCTCCTACAGTAGACTGCAAACCAGGTGCTCATTTATCAAGGACTTTCTTTATAGTGGACAAAAAAAATGTGTGCCAAAACACTCTTTAAACACCGGTCACATGTGTTGCTGTATTTTTTGTTTTTGGATATAATAAAGGGGCATCACAGAGAAATGCCTTTTTTAAAATCATTAACTTAAAGCTTATTATCACATCTGTGATATGTAATATAACACAACAATGGATGTTTTCAGAAAGCAGATTACGTTCAGCAATAAACACAAACAACACATTCATTCTGTAAATGAACACATTTCCAAGAAATCCACGCAGGAATGTGAGCTAAAAATCTGTTCAAACTCTTGAGTCGGCTTGAGTTGTCCAGTGGCAACCAGTTTTCTTTTCATGGTGATTTTAAAACGCAGATTTCAATTAAACTGCTCCAATTAAACATGTTTCCCTGTATGTTTTGAACAGTCACTGCTGCTAATTTTCTGATGAAGCACATAGGTTTACTAAGAGCACATAGATGCTAGTTTTTTTTTTTTTTTAATGAGTTTTTCTTAGATTTGTACTTTTCCTGTTACCAGCATCCAGTATGTTGTGTTATTGACAATGAATTAATAGTGAAAGTGGAGTCTTGTGTTTCCAGGATAGGATGTGCAGGTGTATTTGGGGGTGGTGTTGTCTACTTTTAAGACCCAGAGCTGGACAATCAGGCTGAGTGACTTTTATTACAAGGAAAAGAACAATACTCAGAAATTAATGTTCAATTCAAGTTCAGTTGGCCTGTGTGATATTTTTATCAAACAGTACAATATAGCACCAATTCTGTACCAGATACACAGTTGGGTGTAAATCTCTGATATAATGAGCTCATTGTAGAAACAAAAGCAATATGACACAGTTCCATTAGCTCAGCAGGAGTGAGAAGTAAAATACAGCTGAACCAAAGGAACCTGGTCTGATTGGAGCAGTGAACACAATATAAACTAGATTTAATCCACTGACTGCAGTACAGTCAGATTTTAGGTTCTGTTAAGAAGCCTGTACATACATGTAGTGTCTCTTTCACACCTTTAAAACAGGGAGGCATTATTACAGATCATAGTTAAGAACAGATTATTTTCAGCGTTATTAAAATACGGGACAGATATTTAGACATTCCACCTTGCTGTGCAGACGAACCTGACACACTGGTGTTGAGTAATTGCCCCCCAAAATTCCTACAGACATCTTCCATCTGATGCCGAGCAAATTTCTACCTAGACATTCAGCCATTTTCCCCTTTAAAATAATTAAATTAACACTTCCATTATAACCTAACATTTGCCACAAACACTTGTTAGCACATTTCAGCAAGCAGATCATCCACGTTCACATATTCCAAACTAGAGAAAGAATGAAAGAGAAATCTAACTTCTCTCCAAGTGTGCATTATGTATGCTTGAGAGCCCTGTCCACTGTCAGACCTTTTTGCACAATTCATGCTAACCAGCACAAAATAATTTCTGCAGCAGCAAGAGTCACTGACACATGGCTCTGGCAAAACACAACAACTCATATCCATGTATGTCATAATACTGAAAGACATGTACTAGAAAACTGTAATCGAAACTAACTGATGTTAAAACTGCAACTTGACGAAGGCATGATCGTGACTACAACTTGAATCTCAATCGGCACCTCCCGTTCCACATGGCGCATTCGCTGTACACTAGCCGGTCGCATGGCGCAGGCGTGGGACGGGCAACGGTGGAGAAGGGCCTCGAGTTGATGGACATGTGAGGCATTCCTTTTTTCAGCGAGCGCACGTGGCTTTCCTGCACGAGCCCGAAAACATCCAGCACCCGCAAGGCAGGGAACTTCTCACTGAAGTCGCTGAAAAATAACAGGTGAAAAAGTGAGGTCGACACATAGCTGGGGAAATCTCAGTGAAGAATTCCCCGTTTTCACATTGGACGGTGTGTGGAGGAAGGAGGAACTTACGCGAGGGCAGCTGGGTGAATCTGGTAGCAGCGACTCAAGGATAGGTGCAGAAGATTTTTCAGTTGTGCGAGGACGGGGAAACTATCAGCCATCAGGAGAGCGCTGTCACTGCAACAGAGGAACCGAGAGCATGTTTTAATGTCTGTTTTTACCTACAAAGACAGATGGGCTTTGTTGTTCACCAACTTTTTCATGTTCTGCTCCCCCAAGTTCACTTTCATTAAGCCTCAGACCCCCTCATTTGAAGTGAGGTTTCTCTCTGGTCCCTTAAAAAGATAGTGGTTTGTGTTCAGTATTTAACTGTTTTGATATTGAACACGGACAAATAGATTCAAAGTGGTGAGATAAAAGGCTAATATTAATATAATCACTCACACATTTTCTTGTATTGTAACAAATTCTGGTGAATTAAATTTACAATGAAATTAGCCCTTTGAAACCTGAGCAAATCCTAGATCGGCTTCAGGCTTTTTGTTCAGGGTTCGTACACTTTTTTCATGGTCAAATTCAAGCACTTTTCAAGGACTTTCAAGGTCAATTTTTTTCAGGTTTTCCAGTACCATTAAAGGAGAAATCTGGTATATATATATCCTTCTGTTTTTTTTAATACTGCATACAGGAAATACAGGTATGCAGTATTAAAAATCAGAAAGAAAATATATGCAGTATTAAAAAACAGAAAAACAGAAAAAAAAAAAAACAGAAGGAAAAAATATGTATACAGTAGATGTAGGGTATAGGTAGATCCCCCTATGGGAAAATTCAAAATTGACATAACAATTGCATAAGTAAAATAAGATTTAAAAAAATAGATTACATTAAATGAACAAGAAAACCATCTAAGAATATTATATAATAATAATAATAATAATAAATATGTCCATATAATTCATATATATTATTAATATACTGTATCAATATGGTTCATAGATAGATAGCATAAAAATAGAGAGAGAGAGAGAGAGAGAGAGAGAGAGAGAGAGAGAGAGAGAGAGAGAGAGAGAGAGAGAGAGAGAGAGAGAGCTTGCTGCTTTGGTATACGTCTTACGCTCCAGTAGTCAAGCGGTGTCTACTCTTATGTCTATCGTCTTATGGGCTAACATCAGCTGTGCTTCAATTCTAAGTTGTGGGAAGTTCCTGCAGTTTACTGTTGAGAAACGCAGGCTTTGTTCTTAACTTAGCCCTTAATAATTGTCACTAATTGACACTGCCATTCAGACACATCACATAGTGCTTCTACATTTAGGTCTAGCATGCAGCTAATGGTTGCCACAGTGGTGTAGTCTAGTTTATTCTAGTGGGTTAAAACACACACACACACACACACACACACACACACACACACACACACACACACAGGCTCCCTTTCTGAAACGTTAACGTTAGCTCCAGCTGTAGTGTCCCCCGAAAAATGGTCAAAAAGAGCCCGCTTCGTAACACAGAGAAGGCGACTTTATGAACGGGAAAGTGAACGTTATGTCAAAAAAACATACTGATACGTATCTTTGCGCATTTTTAAGTGGTTATACGGAAATGCGGGACCTTTTCTAGTGGGTATACGCAGTATACCCGCGTATCACGTAGACTACACCACTGGTTAGCCAACAAATCACACATGTAGGGCTAGTCATCTCTGTGACTTACTTTTCATGACTCGAGAGTGCTGACTCTCCCATAGCGAAAAGTTGAAGCTTCTTTTTGCATAATTTGCAGCAGGCTACACGTGGATTTGGTCCATGTTTTATCCACTGTTTCTACTTTTCATTATCCAGCCAACGTTCATTAAAACGGCAACCTCCCGGCACGTTGGTCGCATGCTGCTGCACTGCCCTCTTGTTGGGGGCGTGACACATGACAATCAATCCAGCTCTTGTGAAACCCATCAGAGCGTGAGCTGTGAAGGCGTCATTTTTAATCCGACTTATTTTATTTCTCTCCATTTAATAAGTGGTCCATTTAGTAAGACCAGAAATATGGTAAAAATTTCAAGCATTCAAGCATTTACAAGCACGTTACCCAAAATTCAAGCATTTTTCAAACCTTGAAAACATAACATTAAAATCCAAGCATTTTCAAGGTTTTCAAGCACCCGTACGAACCCTGTTTGTTTGACTTTCACATTTAACCTCTTCCTCGTTTTGCTGAGGACCCCACTTGGACAACCACTGTACCAACTACACAGGCACTATGATATCTGATAATAGCCATCCAAATGTTTATCTGTAAGTCTAGAGATAAACATTTGTAAGATACTTCAAACAAAAGTAGGAAACCTTACCTTAAATCCAGAATTTCAATATTGGGGCATCGCGCCACCAGCACCTTCACATCTGTAAAGGGAAAATGCAAATTTTGTAAGAGAGACAACAATGTAGATGTAAGCAGACAATAGCATGTAGTGTACTTTAAGCAATTCTAAACTGATTTCAATTTTTCAGTTTGCCATAACATCATAACTTATGTATCCCTACTATGTGCTGTAATGCATTGGTTTAAAAAGGCCATTTCCAATGATTTTAAATGTTTGGCACATTTACTACAGTTTCTATGAATTTGAAGTCTTATACTTTTTGTAGATATTATGTTAAACATGCCAAATCGCTGGTGTGGTCCATTAAGGCATGACCGTGAACTGATTTAATCCCAAACCCCGCCTCACTCACCTTCTAAAGTGAGGTTCTGTCTGTAACCACTGAAGTTGAGGTGGGTAACACTGGAGTGTAGATTACTGCTGACCTCCTTCACATGATCGCTACTGAAGTCACACCACGATATGTTCAGCTGCTCCATCCTGCACGAGACACAAGCACACTCTGCGTCTGTATACACCACGGGAAGGGTACGTATAAACCCTGTAATATTTGCATGACGTGTTGCCACAGATTAAAAAAAAAAAAAAAAGGCCAAAAAGAACTGCAGAATCAAATTAACGAGCAACTTACCTGGAGAAGGATCTGAACATCTCGCCAAGAGGGCTGGCAGAGAAGCCCGAGCAGCCGCTCAGGTTCAGCTGCAACATGTTGGGATTCTTAGCGAGGGAGCTGTGGGATGGACCGAGAGGAAACAGGAATCAGTTTTATGAATCAGTTATAAACAAAACCCAGAGACAAAAACAGACAGATATAGCCTTCAGTTAATACTGCAATAACCACGCTGTCACCCAAACAAACAAACACAGGTGTTACTGACATTAAAGTTTCACTCCGCTCAGGTCTAACAGAGCCAGGGTCCTGCTGTTGTTCATGCAAGGCTCTGTTACACTTAAATGTGTTTACCTGCCGTTTCACATCAAAATGGCTGCTGTGGAAAATGTCTGGACTGTTCAGGAAACTCAAAACAGTGGAAAAGGGCAACACTGAGGATCCTTGGGGCAAATTTGTGGAGCAAGGACAGCTGATTCTAGGAACCGAAGGGGGTGTTCATTCTCAGCTGTAGGTGTAGCGCTCCCATGTGCCACTGCGTGATTTCCATGCTGCGTTCAAGACAACTCGCAGCTCGGAAAAAAACACGCTCTATGTGGTCAGAAATGAATTGAATGACATCAAAATCGAAAATTACAGGTGAGAATTTCGGATGTCGTTTCAGAGCTCCAATTTATCTGATTTGACGTCAGTGGCGACATCAAATATGGCAGCCTTCATAAATAATGGTAAGAATGGAACTGTTTGTATTTGTTGACATTTTAACATAATTTGGTGCGTACTGTATGTAAGCTGTAAAATATGTTTATATTCCCCTCTGATTATAGAAATACACTCAGTGGACGCTTTATCAGCTCCACCTGTACAATGTAATGCAGTTCAGTGCAACAGCTCTGCCATAAATACTACCTTTTCATAAGGCTTGTAATGTTCGGTTTTTGTTGACATGGTGCAGAATATGTCAATTTAATTCCATGTTTATTATTGAGGTTGTAGTTTGCAGAGGTCTTGTACTGGACTACATTATACTAAGAGGTGTTTCTAATTTTTTGTCCCCACCTTATTTATATACATGAGGGGGACAGAATATTGGAAACATCACTCAATAAAATGCAGTCCAGTAAAACAGCAGCACTGACGATGAGCTCAATGCCAAACATAGAAGTGAATGAACACCTCTGTTAGTGTGACAAAAAGAAAACCTGAGCATTATAGGCATCATAGAAGTAAACTTTATGGCACAACAGTTCTATTGGATTGTATTAGATTGTGCAGGTGGACCTAATAAAGTGGCATCCAGGTTCTCCCCGCATTAACCTGCAATGATGATGTTGGAAGTCGGAAATCTCCAGGTTCTTGGTTCAACTACCAAGATGTTTTAAAAGCAGTATCAAAATGCTGAAACACAGTTAGTCTAGCTGAAGCCGTCTTTAATTGATGTCTGCAAGAGGGAAAAAAAAAAAAATCTATTTTCATAACTTTCTGAAGCACACAACATGTATCTACATGTTAGAGCCAAGCCCAGACTCACTGGATGATGTGATCTGAGAGCTGCAGGCCCTCCAGGCTCAGACACTCCAGCATCCTGCAGCGACACACGATGTTCTCCAGCGTCGAAGGGGTGATGGTGCAGCTGGACAGGTCCATCTGAACAACACGCACCGCACTGCCAGAGGGAAAGTCAAGACCAAATGTCAACAACACCGTACTACAGAGGAGCAAAATTTCATGCTTGACGCATTTTGCATGTGGTTGAGAGAAATTTTAAAAAATGAACTTTCAGAGGCTTCAGACTTTCACATCACTGTAATAAAGTCGTCCACATTGGTTTTACTAAAAGCAGCAGCACTGTTGTGTTTTGATGAATTGACATTAGACGGAGTGAAACAGTCCCTCCACGGAAAAATAGTTCGGGGAAATATTTTCTTTACAAAGCCAAAAATTCAAATTTGAAGATGGAAGGGCTTTGATTATATAATGTTTATAAATTGTAAATGTTTTCTGCCACTGCACAATTTACAAAATGGGTTTGCTGGAATGTAAAATGTGGGGAAATTGTAGTAAATGGGCCAAAGATTCAGAATCACTGGTGTGGTCCTATAAAGGATGATCCTTTTTTTTTTTTTTTTTTTTTTTTTTTTTTAAATAGTGCCTGGGGTCTCTCGGTTCCCCTCTCTGGTTTTCCTGTTTATGTCTGCACACTGTCAGTGCAGTCGGATATATTTGGTTTGGTGTAGTTTTATGCTGTTGAATCAGCTGAGTTGTGTTTTCATAGCAACGTTGCATTACATTACGCCCTATTTCCTGTCAATCACCTGACACCCTCAAGAAGAAATGTAAAGCTGTGTCCCGAAAACACACTACATATGTTGTGTGTTTACACTGTAAAAGTGTGAAAATGCAGCATACTCACAAATGCTACTGAATATACTCAATTTGCTAGGTGTTTTGAGTGTGCAGTTACTTTCCCACAATGCAATGTGCTGTGGAAAGGGAGGAGCTACTCAAGGGACAACAATAAGTTCATGAAAATCAAAAATGAACTGGAATATCTACTGCTATTTTTGGAATTTAAAGTTAGAGGGCGGCACAAGACATCCAGATGTAGGCCAGATGACACTGCTGTTGGCTATTTTTCTTGTAGTTTTTCAGGACTGACCTTGTGTCTGTAAACTGTAGCTCTTCAATGAAGGAGCGAGGGCAGCGCAGCCTTTGTACCCCGGCGGTCAGCAGCTGCTCCAGTGCAGGACCGATGTGGGCCAGCCCCTCCAGGTCCACGCTGTGCCACAGGGACTCGTCAAACCTGCAGTACACAGAGAGGCAGGCTGTCGGCTTGGAGAAACTCAAGGCTGCAACTGGTTCTTTAAAAAAGTTCAAATAACTGGTGCAGTGTTCAAGACTTACACCAAACGATGCCAGCGCTTGCAAACCACAGCCATCCTGAGGAGGTCCTGCAGTGGGAGGTAGAAAAGTATCCTAAGAAGCAGCTCATCTGGCAGATGGTCCCACGACAGGCCTGCCAAATATCAAACGAAAACAGAACAGTCAATAAAAAATTATGATGCAAATACAGCAGCAAGATGTCTGCAGGTATCAGAGACTTTAAAATGCTTTACACAACCTTTTCAAGACAGATTTCAACCAAATTTAAGACCGGTTTTTGGAGAAAGTGTCTTAGTGTTATTCAAATGAGCACTGCAGCAAGCATTTTCCCACCAGGTTAAGTGCAGCTCGTCAGTATGAAGAAAGTATCAGGTTGAGAGTTTTCAAATGTGGGGAATGCACAATTTGATGTAGACAAGCTTTGACTAATTTGGACATTAATAAATTAAAAGATGGATAAAAGAAATTAGACTATGTTTATGTGGAAACAAGGACCTCAGAAATTCAAGTGTAAAAGTATTCAATGACTTTTAAGGCCTAATGTTGATAAAATGGCATTGAGAGACATTTGAAAGACATTTTCATACTTTTTAAAAGGACCTGCACCCTAATAAAAATAAGAGTTCAGTTATGATCATTTGGATATTAATACCTGATAGGGCCTCCTTCCTCCTCCTGGACCGCCTGGCCAACACAAACTGGCTGCCCTCATTCTCCTTGCCCTTGCAGACTCGCTGGTGCTTGTGGAGCGGTGACCACTGTTGGATGAGCTCGGAGGGGGTGCTCTCCGTGCCCAGGCCCTCCCCGGGACACCCGTGCGCCTTGCGCTTGCTGCTCCGGAGAGTCTGGGGCCACATGGAGCCCTGCACACTCACACAGGGCAGCTCCTGCAGGGGCCTGCTGGAGGGACGACAACCAATCAAACATCTGGAAACTGACTCCCTCAAAACACCAAACAGAAGTACAGATTTAAAATAAAAATAAAAAATAAAAAAACACGTGGCGGACAGTAGCAGCGCGACGCCAGGCTTGCTTTGGTAAACATGAGTTTACAAACAAGCCACAGACCTGTGCCCGCCATATTGAGGCAGCCACTCGCGATGTGACCGCGCAATTTCTAACGGAAAAAGCTGTAAAACCTCCATCATCTGGCTTTTTAAACAGCAAAACGAACCGGGCTGCTGTCGGAATATTACTTTTATTCAGCTGTTTACTCTCCACAGAGAAAATGGGCCACAGATCAGCCAAGAGGAGCCAAGACCAAGGAGGGAAAGCGCGGTTTCAGCCTGCAGAGTTTCAGTGAATCCTGCAGCGAATCAGTGAGATAATTAGACACGATACACACACCGAGTCCCCCGGCACGTTATGATCACATTACTGTAACTCCCGGATCTGTGGAGAGTTTGTTTAACAGCACGTTGTTGGTTTTGAGAGGGAACACAACAGGTCTGTGGTGAGTTAGCTAGCCCATCTGGACCTGCAGGGCGCTTTCTGAGCCACAGTCCGACACAAACACAGGAGTCCGTACCTCTCTTGAGACATCTGCTCCGGTTCCGATCACCGCTGATCCGGATCAAAATCAGTACCGGGCTGTTTCCACGGCTGGACTCCAAGCGGGACTCTTTAAACTCAGCGCCTTGCAGCCTGGGACCGGCGGGATGCCCCGTGTCCGCCTACTGCCATACGTCCTTACGTCACGCCGAGTGGCGCGTGCACGACGTGCGTGATGTAGAGGTCAATCACGTACCAGGAGCGAAGCGCGCACCTCTGCGTGCACCAGCACGCTCTGAGAAGTCACACGCCCCTTTGACGCAGTAGAGGAAGTGACGTTTGTGCCCTTTTCCCTTTTTATTGACAGTTTATCATATTGCAATAGAGAATGATGCAATGAAGGTTATGTGACATTAATATTATACGTTTGATTACAATTTCTAATTTTCATTACTTTCAAATGATCCCTTTATTAACCTTTCCGCACTGTTGTGCTTCTTGCTTTACTTATACCATTTCCATGATATATGATATATAATATTCCCATGATAGTTAAAACATCCTATCATAATAGATTTCCCAGTTTAAATTAATAATAGCACACATTTCCTGAATGGCTTACAGCGAAGCTTTCTGCCATACTCTTCTCCATCTGTTCCACATTGTAGAAGCAGATATACTCCTTTTTTTATTAATATAGTTATTCTCTGTTGTTTTTATATGTGGCTTACCACAGCTTTTTGTGTTTTATATGAATGAAAAAGGTCAGAGTGGTGAGATTTTGATTACTGTTGGATTAGGCCTTTAGCTTGATATTGACAAGCTATTAAAGAGACACTAACCTTGAAGCCAATTGTCTGTGAAGCCCGCCCTCTAGTGGTGGAAAGTAGTAGTAGTCTCTGGTCACCGCCAGTAGAGAACAGCAGGAGGAGACATCAGCTGCCACCTCTAGAGGTCAGGCCGCACAGATTTGGGTGAGGGGTTTATTTACCTAGACGCAGACCTCAGTCAAAACACATTCAACAAAGAAAACACAAGAATAGAATCCCTGTATGGTGTTTTATTACAGTTAAGTGCAGAACAGGCCACATTTGCAGTGATACCGGCTAACCCAGCGCACACATCAAGAAAATGACAACAAAACTGACATGTGAAAAGAAAACACCTCTTATTGTTCCAGTGCAGGACAGAAGCAGGTTTACTATCACCTGAACAAATTTACTTGATTTCTCTCAGAAAATGGCCACAAAATGACCTCCCAAAATTGCAAAGAAAACATCAAAAATAATAATAAAATAAATTTAGAATTACAGGAAAATTATCATAAATTACTAACTTGTAAAGAATGACCAAAAATATAAAAAAGTGAGAAATTACCTAAAAATGACAGTATATTAGTAAAATAATATAATAAAATAAAAAGAAAAGAAAATTAGCACAAAAGTTGCCACGAAATTAGCCCAAAAATGAAGAAAATGACAAGTACTCCTCCCTCAAAAAAAAAAAAAAAAAAAAAAAATCAAAGAGTCACTAATACAAATGTCCTAACGCTAGGCAAAAACAACCCTGTTATATTGTTCCGGTGCAGTTATTATAAAACTGGCCATCAGGAGACAGATTAGAAGAAGTGAAAATAGCTACTGAGACCATAAAGTCTTGAGGAAAACAATATTTTGACATCATGGTTTTAAGTGAGCAGGTTGTGATCCCACTGGCCTAAAGGGAGCTACGTTTGGTTTGTGGTGTTTCAGCTCAGGGACAAAGAACTGCACATGCTAATTTGGTGCACCGAGGATCACACTTGGAACTTGATGTCATGTCAAATCTGACCCACTGTTATGAGCAAAATGACATTTTGTAGTTTACATTAAACATCTTAATTTAGTTATCTATGTACATGACAGAGAGTGTGACATGTCAAAACCAACAACAGACTGAATCTGTAAGCCCATGTTCATGAAGCAAATTGTGTTTAGTACCTCAGTTTGCTAAAATCATCATTTTTAGACTGCTTGTAAAACACATGAGTCACAAAAGACTGTTGTTGAGGTAACAAAACACAAATCCACATTGGGAAGATATTAAGAATATACATGTACTTTATTAGGTTGTTCTTTTAAATGACAAAGCTTGTTTGAGGCTCAAGTGTGAATGGAGGTTTCAGGAACTATCCTGCTGGGTTTTGTGGATGGAGGACCATGACAGAGTAAATTTCATCAACACAAAGGAGAAAATGTTCTTCGATAACCATCTTGATCATTGATGCCCACATATGACAGACGTAGAGTGTGATATGTGTCCTATATCCCAATATTTTCCTTCCAATAATTAATTAGTCCATGGGAATTTGTATTCATTTTCAAGGATCAACATTCCAGGTGACTACATGTGTTGTACTCATTTGGGCTTCTGCATTACATACTTAATGCAAATCTGAATTAAGGACAATTTAAATATATCTACAACTCCAGTGTAAATCTGAGATTAGATCATGACTCCATTTAAAATGAGTTAAGATGAATTCATCTGATTTCGATGCATATTTACACATCTACAACCAAAAGGTGAGGTACACTGTCTTATACTCTCCAAATAAAGTACAAACTGTGCAAAATGGCTTTCATTACAAAAAAACCCATGTAAAAACAGTTCTCTGGTAGTTGAGTATTCCACTCTGATACATAAAAACCTGTCAAATATATATATTGACTCAATATAGCATTCGTCGATACATATTTTTCTGCAGGTTTTTGTGTAACTGTAAAATTTAAGTGCTACACACCACATATTTTCATAATCAGATATAATCAATTATGTATCTTATGGCTTTTAGCCAACCTTAGAAAACCTTTTTGAAGCACAACGCTGTACTGAAGCACAGAATTTAAAGTAGCTCATCACTCAGGTCAAGTTGGAAGGTACATTGGTGTACTCCTGTCAGTTCATGTAAACAGATTTGGCTTCAAGTAAAGAACTTAAGACTCAAGCTTGGCAAGTTTGTGCAATCATCCATAAGGCTCTGGGTGGAAAGGAGGCCTGCATACGGGCTGCAGCTGTCTTGGCCTAAACCAACTGCCTCCTGGCATAAATCATTACAGTGAGGCTCGCAAGACCTGGAATTACAGAACACTGCCTGGGTCACTCACCGGTGACCTTCCAATAACCTTTTAGCACAAGAAACTGATATATTCTGGAGGAAATATGCACACAAAGATGTGTACATATACAAGTACAGCACCCAGACATTACGTAAACCACAGATTCCCTTATAATGTCTGTTTACTTGTTGGAAGAAGGGTCGATGTGTTTGAGCACCCCTCCCACCAGGTGGAGGCTTCCGGTGACAAGGACGTGAATCGCGGCTGCCTCACGAATGGGGGCGGCTTTGGCTGTTACACTGGGTTTGACTGGTATGACGGTCTTGACTGGGCCTGCCAGGACCGCGTCCCTTCCCTGGGTGATCCACTGGAGAGCGCTGAGGATGCAGGGGAAGACCAGGGTGTCCGATTTATTCTCCAGTACCAGGGGCAAGCTATCCTGAATGAGCAGCTGTGTGCTAGGGTTATCCCCCATGTGGTTGTGAAGACGCCAGCTCCTCTCGTTGTCCAAGCAGCGGGTCAGCATGTTCTCCACCGAAACATTGAAATTCTGCTGGTCTGAGGGATAGAGAGATTATACTGCTGTTACAAAGTGCAGAGACAGTTATGATAATATTTAATCCAGAGACAATCACAGGAGGTTTGTTGGAGGAAGGTATCAAACAATTGAAACAATCAAAGAGGTCATTGGCCAGATTTGTATGACTTAAAAAAAAAAAAAAAAAAAAAAGGACCGTACCAAGTGATTCTGAATGCTTGGCCCATTTACAATAACTTGTCCAAATTTTACATTGCCACAGACCATTTTGCAAATCATATGGGGGTACAAAACATTTCAAAAGATGCAAACAAAATCCCTCCATTTTCGAGTTTACACAGATTTCATGTTTTTATCTGAGTTGATTTTTTTATATTTATTAGTTAGTTCATTAGTCACTGCTTCTTCTCATGATACATGTGATCTGTATAAGCATAATGACAGTAAAGTTTAACTTAATTCCATGGGGTAGAGTTCTAAAATACGACTGCCTCCTTTAGGGGAAACCTTAACAGAAACATGGAGTCTGCACATTTTGAAGCTAGGACACTATGGGCTCCATTTTAACAATCTAAGCGGACGGTTTGAAGAGAGTGGCGCAAGTGCATTTAGGGTGAGTCCAAGTTCACTTTTGCTATCTTAACCGAGGGGAAAAAAAAGGTCATTGCTCCAGGCGCATGGTTCAAAGAGGTTGAACTGAGTCTTTTAATTCATCATCGGTGTGTTTTGGGCGTAACATGCAATAAACCAATCAGTGTGTCATCTCCCATTCCCTTTAACAGACATGCATGTTTGCACCTTGGCGGATTACTGTTATAATGGTGCATTTATCAGGTAAGAAGCAACACCTCTCTGCAGAGGAAATGGATCTGCTCATGCACGAAGTGAAAGAACACGAGCAGGTCATCTTCCGCAGCAGCGGGATTCCATCAAAGCTCCCTGAGGTGAAGCAGGCGTCTCTGTGTGTGTACCAAGCAAAAGGGTACGCGCGTTGTGCACCCGTTTATGTAGCCGCTCAGTATTATCTTGACGAAGTGCCCTTAAAATAATGCCAGTGACTTCAGACCTGGTTTTTGTTGGTCAATCGTCCCATCGCTTTCAGCTGCCTAAAGGTAGCATTGTGTCAACAATGTGCCTGACCGCACCTCAGTTTAAGACCAACGTGCCCATGAGCACACAGATCAGCACAAGTGCATTTGCTATTTACACAATGCAGCCGTTTAATGGGAAAACTGCAGCTGCATCAGTTGGAAACTAGCAAAGACATTTTATCGTGCTTGGTGCCGCTTTGCACCAGGTGTAAGACAGCGCCCTCAACATGCAAATCACTGGTACGGTCTTTTATGCCTATCATGTAGGGTTCAGTCAGTTTGGTGTTTTGAAGGATGTATCTTGGCCTTTTTTTTCCAATTCATGAATAGAATAGAATTACAAGGTTGAGATTATTTGGGTTAAAGCTGCCATAAGGCAAAATGTGGTGCTGATATTCGGTTTTTCCATTTGACCATTTTCATGCCAGAAAATACACTGTAAAAAAAAAAAAAAGGCATCATAAAGAGCATTTAGGGACCATAGGACCATAGGAAAACTCTTTACTAAAATGTAGCATATCAATTACCATAATGATCATAAAATAATAAACATTCATTCATACAGAATGTCATAAGAATGAATCCAGGTGAAGGGCTTAGATTAGACAACGTAAAACTGAGAAATCTCTCACACACACCATCATGTGAAGAGGTGCATAATATGCCTGGCTAGTGTCTAGTTTTTAAATTAAGGCCAATACCTGCTATTACAGAATGTAATTTTCTCACCTGCATTACACGACGCAATGGCTTCGGTAATATTTGGGCAGAACACGGCGAAGTCGAAATGGCATGACTGAAAAAAAAAAAAAAAAAACAGTTGTGGGGTTAAATGAAGGCTAATACAAAACTTAAACTTCACATTTATTGCTAAAAGCAGTTATGATACTCACCACAAGAAGTTTGAGCATGGCTGCAGAGTCTCTCTCTCCTGTGGCATTGAAGAGCAAAACTCTGGCCACAGGTCCGCTACAACAGAGAGATGAAACAAAAGGTCATGGGTGTCGTTTGTTTGAGCCTGGGTCAGATTATAAAACAGTTCAGAGGTGAGGGCTGAAAAGTTTGTGTGTTCACTAGTAGTACACTACTGTCACACTCTACTTCATGGTCTCCTGACGTCCACTTTTAATTACTTAATGTGAAACTCTTCTGCTCACCTAATAAGTAGCACCACAGAACAACTCACATCTCAACCACGTCACTGGCTGCCTGTACATTTCAGAGTTACTTTATAAATTCCTGTCTATTTTTTGAGTCTGCATGGTCTAGCTCTTCCTTACTGGTCCGATTGCTTATTAACCACACTGCAATCTGTTCACGGCTTTCAGAGAGTTCCTGTGAATAAACAAATAAACTGAATTGGGTGAAAACATCCCCACTGTCCAGCTCTGTTGGCGGTGGTATTCACTGTTCTATCATTTCTTGCTTCATTACACAAAAATTAAAAATGTATTTTGACATTATTACAAGGACACTACCGTTAAAGAGTCTCTCACTTAACTTGTAAACTGTGTTAATAAATTATGAAGCCTCACTGGGCCAAAGTGTTTTTACTGTCCAAGTGCTCCAAACTTGTGTTTTATCTCATTAGAGGGCAAACACTCACGCTGCGTTTCTTTCATGCTGTGCTGCAGTGTCTTTGAACCACTGTATGCAGGCCTGCATGCTGCGGGTTGTATGAGCGCCATCCAGGAAGTAGGTGACTGTACCATGTCTCAACATCTGCGTCCTCCCAGGCCACTCTGTGTCTGCCAGCCCTGACGACCAAATGAGGGGGGGCACACACACACACACACACACACACACACACACACACACACACAAAGACATTGTCCATTTACCTTGATAATAATTAACAGAGTTAAAATGTATGTTTTTTAACCCTGCTTCACAAATACCACATCTACCACGAGCACCTTGCTCTAAAGAAACACCAAAGCACATTTAAGAACTTGGCTAAGTATCTGTCAACTTTGTTTAGTGAACTGAAACAAAATGTTTTCCATATAAATAAAGCTATCAGTTGTCATCTGTCTCTTATTTGCCAATGATATTCTATGTTTGTATTTCAAGTGCTCAAACAAACTGTTTGCATTTCCTTTTATATTTTTTTTCCTTGTTTCCCCAACAGCATTCACACTTCATTTTGCTCTGCACTATTTTCCAGTGCCACACAACCTACACAGAATCCAGTCTGCTCCAATCGTCTTCATTTTCTGTTGACTATGTGAGTCAGGTTTTTCCATTTCCACTCACCTTAATTTACACTACAGTTAAAGATAGTAAGACAGAGAGTCAGTCTCTTAATGTCACAAGCAGTGAATTCTCCTCTCCTTTTTTTTGGGATGGATGGCATGCCGTAAGCAAAACATAAAAATGCTTCTGAATAAAAAAGGATTCCCAAAGTATTATTCAAATAAAGTACTGAGAAACCCTTTACTGCATGCCTATTTCAAAAGAACATAAAAAAGTGGTGCATCAACCACTCAGCCATTGATTATTATCAGCTGATAAATATTCCAAATATGTCAGTGATGTTTCAATAGACTTTTTTCACAGCAGCCATTTTGACATGAAGGAGCAGGATATATTGTGAATAGAGCCACAATATCTGTAGATTCAGCCATATCCTACATAGTAGCTGTGAGAAAGGTGTTTTATTAGATGCATGTGTATTAAGTGTGTGTTCTTCAGGACTGACCTTTTATCATGATGGGGCTTGGCTTGAAGCAAGCGGCCGGAGGCACCCCTGTACTGTCAGCAGCGGTGGAGGGAAAGCTTTTGTCTGTTGGGAGAAGACAGATTGTTAAGAGTGCCTTGTGTGTAGTGCTGCTGTGTTGGTGTCAGCCTGACCTCGGCCTTGACAAAGTCTCACAGGGGTGAAAGAAGGAGGCACTGTCATGCAAAAATGTATAAACATTCATCCTTAGAAGAATAAGAATTTGAGCAGCTGTGCACACAACTAAGCCTTATCTCTAAACTCAGCTGTATTGTTTCAGTTTCTGCACATGAAACGGAGTAAAAACACTTCTGGACACTGATGATACCTAACCAGCAAGGGACAACAAACAGGCAAACTCTTGATGTTATTGCAAAGCCGAGCATCACAGCCCCTGGCAGGAATGAACAGCAGCAATGTGTGTAAGTGTGGTGTCAAACGACATGGTAATTTTAGAGGCTGTAATTTTGTTTTGTGAACATATAGATAGATGTAAGCATGAAGAAAACACAGCAAATGTGAGATACAAAACCAATTGCAGGGGTTTCCAGACAACGTTAAGTCAGATAACATCATGCATACACATGTTGAGATATCCCACCTGGTAGGCATCTTCTCTGCAGCCAAGCGTGACTCAGCTGGAGGGCCAGGGAGGCGTTGGAGCGCTGATGCTGCCCTGCCAGTCCCAGGTGCAGCGGCCCACAGCCTACCTGGTACTCCTCCAGCTCTGGACACACCCACAGGGGACACTGAAATGACAGGTCCGTGGTGTTAAATGATACAGAGCTGCTGGAGGAAATTTTAAATATCAAAAAGACATGTACAGCTGTATAACAACAAATCCATGTTAACAGCAACCCCTGACTGAAAACAGTTCATTATGTTGCATGGTTAATTACCCTTATGTCTTTGGCCCTCTCTTCAAGGACAGCCATAGGACTTGTTGGCTGCTTCACAGTGAAAGCAGGAACCCCTGTCTGAAAACAGAATTAGAATAATACATACAAAGGCTGAAAATAGATATTTTCCCCTTTATATTGAGACTGTTTGTTTAACATGAAAACCAAGGTTACGTACCTTGAAGATGCCACCTTTTTGCCAGGCAATCTTTTCAATGGTGTCCCCAAGAATCTGAGTGTGGTCTATACCCAGAGACGAGATACCGCACACCCATGGTCTCCTGTCAGTGACAGACACATAGGAGTGCGTTTAAGGATAACTTTGTTTAAAGCGACAATTTGTGAAATTGAAATTTTGCCTCTGTCACCTGATCACCTGTCACCAGAAAAAAACACATATCATTTCTAGTGCAGCAGAGAGATTTTTCTTGCAAACATGTACCGGTTGTTTAAAGCAGCAAATGCAAAAACTTTGTAAAAGCATAACCTGAATATAGGATGAATTGCTTTGTGTTATATCCATCAGAGACAGCAGACAGTAAAAAAAATAGCATTTATTTACCAGATTAGATAACTACTTTAATTAGACCGGTCATGCTAAACAGCGTACTGGCTGGGACAGATACAGTGGGGGAGCAACCAGAGAATGCTCTGGTGGCTCTGTAATCTCCCTCTGGGTAAACAGGGATATCACCTGATGTCTGATTTTTGTTCCTCTCGTACACTTCTTAAGCTCAACAAACCTCATTTACAGCTATGGCAACAGCCAAAGGCCAAAAAGAGGTGACAGCTGTAGTATCTAGTCACAATATAAGGTGGTATAATAAATATAAAGGTAGACCTGGGATTTTGGAAGCCTTAAATAAAATAGGCTCTATCATGATACCACAAAATTTATTATCAAAGAGTCTTCCATGACATCCAATGTCAAAACCATGTGAATGTGGAATTAAGTACATTATGATTCATATTCTTGTCTCTCAAAAACTCAAATCAGTTTTCACCAGCAAGCTACTACCTGCAAACATTACAGAGAAAGGTATACCTAGTGTGGAGTAAATGGCAAGCTTAGCTTCCTGCTTCCAACTAATATGGGGGTTGGGGGGCCTCTTTAAAAACAGAGTGCTCTTTGTTAATTACACTGCATGACAAGATGGTGTTCTGCGTTCAAAATGTCTGTGGTTGAGCACTGAAACCTAATTACTGCTTTAGTCACGGTACAGTAATCAGTAAAGCTTTGGACCTAGGCCAAGGGTTTCAAAAGGGGACTGATTGTATGTTAGGGAGTACGGCATTCAGTCGGCGTCCTGATTAACATGAACTAAAGCCTTCAACTTATTCAGTTAATAATGCAAAATGCAAAAGTTAAGCCCTGCAAAGCTTGTTACTATTTCTGCATATTCCTTGTTCAGGCACTACTGTCTAACTTTCTAGCCATTAGCAAGATTTGATTTGGCTCTTGGCCAGCTGCTGCAGAGGCATTTGCAAAGCTTTAACACAAAGACAAGAAGAGGGAAAACAAAAACAGCAGAGCCAACCAAGTAGGTGACAAATAGGCCTACATGGGGAAAAAAAAGACGTTTTCATCTAGCAGGCAACTTGGTTGCACCAAACCAGGTCTGTTCTTAAAGCTTCAGTGGCGTCATGGTCAGACACAATTTAAAAGAATGGCACTGATGTATTGTATAAACAGGTTAAAGTATATTTTAGTACAGATGTTCACTGCTGATGATTCAACAGAAGAATGCCTGAAGTCATTTGCAGACAAGCCCAAGCTGAGTGTCAATGAAATATATAACGAAGAACATTAAGCAGAAAAATCTTTTTCACCAGTAAGCCAGCAATAATGCATTCGTTTAAAAAAAGGTGTCTAAATTTAAAATCTTACCTTATAATGTTAGTACAATCGTACGCTCCGCCAATCCCAACTTCAATTACCGCTAAATCCACCTGAATCACAGGAAGACAATATACAACTCTATACCAAGCTATAGCATTTGGGTTTCAACTTTGAATCTTGGAAAACAGCACCCCCCTCAGGTTGTTCTGTGTTATTTGTTAACGATAGCTGGATGTGTGTAGAAAGCTTCAAGTCAATCAAGCTTATGGTATTAAGAGTCAGGACCTTTCAAATTTAGAAATGTTTACTTTAAACAGAAAGAAAAAAAAAAAAAAAAAAGGACCACACCAGTGAGTTTGCATGTGTAAAATCTACCAAATGTACGTACTTCACTTTTCTGCTAATCTTTTCCCAAAGCAAGCAGTCATATTTTAAAACTCCCATTTCATTTTTACTACCTTTTATTCAGCCGTTGGTTTCCATTCATTCCACAATAGTATGAAAATGAACTTTCAGAGACTTCAAACTTTCTTCACACCAGTATGCCATCACCGTAATAAAGTCGTCCACATTAGTTTTCCTAAAAGCAGCAGCACTGTTGTGTTTTGATGACTGGATGGAGATGAGAAACGATCTCTCTACCAGAATATAGTTACTGCAGAAAAGTTTGCTTTACACAGCTAATTACAGGTTCTGCAGATTATAAATGAAATTCATGAACTGTAAATTGTATTAATTGTAGTAAATGGGCCAAACATTCAGAATCACTGGTATGGTCCTTTAAATGTGTGGTGCCCCACCAGACCAAACAGAGTAATTATTTAAATGCCTGAACACAGTGCAGAGATACTTCACCTCCTATCACCTATCATGTCTCACAGAAAGATGGACACTCTCCAATTCACCCGTTTCATAATAAATACTAAATTTATAAATCCATCATCCACAATCCATAATAAATCCATAAGCCAGCTGCAGGGAGTGGCAGGGAGACGTCCCTGGCACTGCCCCACCACCCCGAGATGTTCCGGGATTAAAGGGGCGAAACATCAGTGAGGGGTGGCTCCCGGCTGACGACCCTGCAGCAGGCCCACTGGCACCGTCGGAGGTGCGACAGGCAGCAATGCCCAGCAGGAAAACCAACCTGTGCTTACATCTGATATTGCTGAATCACAGTGCAATGTCAACTAGGCTAAGAAATAAAGCTCCTCTTCCCTGCAGGCTGACAAACCTTCTCCTGAAGAAACACGTGGAAAGCCAAGATGGTGAGGAAACGGAAGTAGGCAGGCATCGTCCCCCCATGGGCCTCCTGCAGAGGTCAGAGGTCAGTGGTTAGAAACTGGGAGTAGCATAACGTCTCTGTAGCAACAAGACCATTAGTTTGTAAATGAGCAAACTGACCAGCACTGCAGTAAAATATTTAAGCAGTCACGAGAGACACTGAATGACATTAATTTGAACAAAGTGCATAGTCACATGAGACACATCGGCTCACATTTTGAACCACCAGACTCAATTTATACATCTGCACAACCTGGGAAACAGACATCTGAAGAAAGTTCATTACAGGTCATTCAAAAAAGGAAAAAAAAAAACAAACATAAAAATATATAACAATAAAAACTAAGGATCAAGTAAAAGACGAGAGAAATCATGAACTAATTAAACTCATTATCACTCAATAAACTCGGTTTCTTTCCCTATATGAAGAATTTTGACCCCTTTTATTTAAAGCAACAATAAACACGATACAAATGAGAAGGTACTGTGTTTAAAAAAGGAATTAATAGCATTGCATACATTACTTTGGGCAAATGCTATTGCTTTAATAGGCACTCACACACACACCTCTGCTCCTTACCTTAGTTTCATCCAATCGCCCATAAACCTGCCAGAAATATTTTGTGAAGAGCTCTTTCCGAATGGGCTGTCCATTGATTCGAATCCTCTCCCTGACTTGTACCAAATGAGGGGAGCTGCAATCAAGCAGGACATGATATCACTTTCAAATCAAAACCACCATCTGTTTAGAAATGTACTTTCTCTTGTATTAATATAAAAAAAAACAATTAAAAATAACCAAACTAAAGTAAATAACTACCAGGAAAGAGGTAACCTGGTTATTTTCACATTTTAGCATTTCCTTTAAAAAGATACTCTCATTGATTTTTGTTTTGTTGTTCTGTTAAATGTAAACGTGTAATGTAACAAAAAAAAAAAAAAAAGCATATTGCACACACACTGGCCTAGCAAATAATCACAGCTGTGTTAATGTTAAGTATACCAGCATGACCTCGAGTGTGATATTGCTTTTATACAACAGTTCTCCAAATAATGCCATTTATCAAGTGACAGAAATGAGGCAATAGATTATGATAAACTTATTTAATCAAATAATACTTATTTGACTCAACCAACGCAAACAATTCCGTCACAATGCTAGCGACTGAACTGAAAATAAAAAATTTCTTAAGTGCACATAAATATAGCTGGGCAGCTGACTGATGCTAAAATGATCTTTCTTTCGGTTGCAAAACTTTATTTCCAATGTTCAGTTTTGGTTCAAAAATGGCCAAAAGAAACAGCTTTCTCTAGACACGGTGGTGTGTAGAACGACGTTTTACCTGTAAAATCCAGTGCGGAACCCGTAACTTCTCAAAATGTGTTCGGTGAAAGCACATGTTGACCCCTGAAAGTATGACAGTGACAACATGCGTTACACAAACACTGTCGTTTTTCATTTAATTGACCCCTACAACAAAAACTAACTGCTTACAACTGCAACATGACATAGAAAACACACATGTAACTTCTGTGTCCAGTCCACTCACCTTGCCCTTTGTGCCTGTCACATGAATGATATTGAGATGGTCTAGCTCTTCAACCTTTGGAAAACACACACACACACAGATAAGACTACAGATAATAACAACTCCACCTGTCACAACAGTCACCAGTAATGCTCTTATGTAATGGATGTGACCCTTTAACAAACATTACAGCTGACATGTTGCACAATTTGTTATGATTGTGGGTAATAAAGTGTGGTGTGCAGCCTGAGTCGGAGCTTTGTAATCAAACTTACTGTCAGGCCTGCTCGTTCGAGGAAGCCCTTCATGGCCTGCAGTTGAAGCTGAGGGTTTCCCCGCTCTCGTCGGACCTGCTCCAGGGCACTGGCATTGGTCTGTAGTGTGTTCAGAGTGCAGATTGCATCCTGTGTAAAAAGAGTACAACATTGAGGACCACAACACACCTGCATACTAACATAACCTACACACCAGCAGACGGAGACTTAAGATAGCAGTATTCTTCAAAAGACATAAGACGAAACGACAAAAGAGCAGCCCTGTGAGAACTGTAGTTTGATGCTGCTCCATGCCAAGAAGGTGATGGTCATGACTCGAGTTGCCTGTCGAGAGCCAGCTTGATGCTGGAAACACGACACCTCCGCAGAGAGCAGCAAACCACACCAATGTACCCATTTGATCAATCACCATGTCATGTTTAATATCCAGTGAAAGCAACACACTAAAACAGGTTTCCTCGAAAGGCAAAAAGTAAACTATAAAATGGGGAGGGAAGCCTAATGTGCAAAAAACTTTCATTGCAGCTGCCTGTATATTTAAGCCTTTGAGCATGTTTTTTGTGCAAGCCAATAAACGCTTTGAAAGGTGCAAATTTTACGGCTACTATAAAAAAAATGTTTTTGCACATTATGGTGGCTTCTCTCCCGAACTTTTGTTGTTTTCGTGTTTAATATGACCATATTTGATTATCCTCTTTGCAGAAGCATCCTAAAAGCGAAGAGTTGCTCCCAGTGGCACCAGAAGTAGCAAATGACACAAAAATAAAGTTGAACTCTGCCCTATGCCTTCACGGATGACCATGTGACGTCAGGACCAATCACAAACAGGGGGAGGTATGAGAAACAGAAAAGACAAAAGAAAAGTTTGCCTGTGGGGCCTTGCAAAAAGAACACCAAAAGAACCAGAATCACAGCGTCTTGCACCTGGCAAGATGCCTTTTTGCCCTAAAAGTTCTACTTCTTATGAAATATACTGGGGCCTTTAGCAATGGAATAAATTACAACATAAAAAACAGAAGTTACCCATGACATTTCCAGCACTGGAACTGACTCTAGTATTTTCATTTGCAAGCATTTACATGTTCGGTAAGTTGGAACAAACCCAGAGTCATGAGCCTGGCTGTCTGTGTTAGTGTTGGGTGATATAGTGAGATTACATGAATGCCGTCATGTGGATTTGAAACATGCTAAATACTGTGATGTGTCATCAGTGATGTCTCTTCCTGGCTTTAAATGCTCCATTCAGGGTCCATACACTTATGTGCTGATTAAATTCCAAAACTTTTTACATATTTTCCATTCCCATGTATCAAGTTTCCATGACTGCATTCCTGCGGTGTAACGACTCAACTTTTACAAAAAGGGTGTGGAACTGAAAGACAAATAAAACACTTACAGCAACCACCATGAGAAAGTTATTATGTAAATAAAAAACTTTATTTCCCTTAGTTTTCAGTTCTAGCTCAAACTGCCAAGATTACAATCATTACTGAATATTCCCATAACTTTTCCAAGACTTTAGGGCTATTTCATATTTTCCCCAAGACATTTCCAGGCCTGGAAAACACAATTTCAAGTTCCATGACCTTCATGACTGTAGAAACCCTGTCCATTATACCAAAGCCATGCAATTTTCCTTACTTATTACACACTGTTATAGCTGTTCTACTACATTCATATACATCCTCATAACTAATGTTTATTTATCAAAAACTACTTGTGTGTAAATATCTTATGAAAGCACTAGGGGTGGGAATCACCAGAAGGCCCACAATATGATATTATGACGATACTTAAGCCACAAAACAATAGCATAGTGATTTTAAACACTCTGCAATATGCTGCAAATATGCAAATTATGTCCCCCAAAACAAAACCTTTGTCAACATCTCTTGTGTCTCATAAGATAAAGTTTTTAGTCTGTTCATCTCCCTCTAAATCATTTTTATTGTGGTAAAATGGGATTGTCAAGCAGGCAGATCAACCAACACTGTCATCAAAACCTGTCATAAAGTTAATAGTTTGTGATACAATATTAATACTTGGAGCCTGTGTATCGATACATTATTGCCACACAAAATATCGTGATACTATTTGGTGTCGACTTGTCCCCCAACCCCAGAAAGCTCCAATAGCTATTCCTACAATATAAATCCTGGCTTATTCAGACACAGGTGTTTAACACTGCTCATGTATTCACCATTTTGTTAACATGCTGAATGGCATGGAACAAGTGACTCCAGCGCCTCATGTCAGCAGCTGGCTTGTCTTGATAGAGCATGTTAGATAAGGCTTTTTTCTGTTCACACTGTCTATGTTTCCACTGCGGGTAACATTCAAACATAATTTCTTCTCCACTAACTGTGGATAAAGTGCAGCACAGGAGACCTGGCACCATTTTGCCAGCTGCCTCGTCATCCGGAGCTCAGACACAACTGGGCTGACCTGGTGCCAGCGGAGCGAATGGACTTTGATAAAGTGCCAAGGGAAAACAGGGACTGGAGAGCAGTGTGAGCTCTGTCCTGCCAGTCACACGTTATCATGCAACAGCCTCACTAACTTAGCGCAGCACCGGAGAGAAGAGCCCGCCGGCTAACTTTCTGACAGCCGAGTCATCGTGACATGGCTAACCTGGAGTTGGTGCGGCGACATGTGCTCTAGTCAGCCATGTTTCTGAGCCCTGAATCACACAATTATGATATAAACTCGTGAAAGCAGCTGTGCTGACTAAGCTAGCCCACTAGCATCCTAAGCAGCTTGCGTGGCAGCCCGCTGACAGACGCGGTGTGTACCTGGTAGTCCATGCCGGGGATGTGCGGGGCCGCCTTGGTGCTGTACCGGACTGACAGGCTGAGCCGCGTCGACCTCCACTCCCGCCGAGGCAGCCGCGCGGTAAAAACGGAGCCACGCTGCCACACGCGCGTCAAGCACGCCATCATGGGGCTCGAGCTATAGCAGGAAGCTGCGGCCAAATATGGGCGGTTCCTGTCGTCGGCGTGATGACGCACCGACACGCCCCCTCCGTCCACCTGCTCTCACCTTCAGCTGTCCAGCATGGTTCAGTGTTTTGGTTAATGGAGGAGGACTAGATTTTGAGATTATAAAAAAAAAAAAAGAAGGCACCGCAATTCAGTTATTGAAAGCAAATTTTGAGATCAAGATCAGAATTTAGGCTTTTTCTCAGAGCTATGAGATTTAGCCGAGCTCAAAGATCTTTTTTTCATATGGCCCCAAAGTCCTCTTCTATAACTCTTATTGATAAACAATAATGGTAGATGACACAAAATATACCTCTCAACACAAGGAGGAATATATAACTTTAGAAAAATTAAACACAACAATTAACAAAATAAATAAAGTGGTATATCAATACAAAGTATATAAGAAAAAAGAAGAACCTTTGCATACCCTATGAGTAATAACAAATGAAATATACAGCAATATATCTATAGCATATCTATAGACATCTCACCTTTGAACCTTTGCATAGAGTATATGTACAATGAAATATATCTGCAAAATATCTGTTGATTAGCTTTCCCTTTTTCTGTTCCAGCATGACTGAGCCACAGTGCTCAAAGCAAGCTTCATAAAGGCATGGTTGCGTTAGTTTGGTGTGGAAGAACTTGACTGGCCCACACAGAGCCCTGACCTCAACCCCATCCAACACGTTTGGGATGAACTAGAACGGAAATTGCAAGCCGTGCCCTGTGGTCCAACATCAGTGTCTGACCTCACAAATGCCCCTCTAGATGAATGGGCAAAAATTTCCACAGACACACTCCAAATTCGTGTAGAAAGCCTTCCCAGCAGAGTGGAGGCTGTTATGGCTGCAAGGCATGTTAATGCCTATGGATTTAGAATGGGATGTCAGAAAAGATCCTGTAGGTGTTAAGGTGGGCTGGAATAATTGTCTTTGCTGTTGTAATTGAAGCAGTAATCAAAGCAGTAAGTCCTGCGCGGGCTGGAAATGAGCAGTTCCCACTGCAGTTCTGTAGGTGGCGGTAATGCGCTCTGTCACTGTTTGCCAGCGACCATTAAACACCGCTGAAGAAGAGGAGGACACCAACAACAGGATGCAGCGAGACAAGGCTGGGAACGCCGGGGCGGCTGAAAAGTATGTCTATATATGCATTTCTGTTAATCTAACTTGAATATTGTCATTTACTTAATCACTTTGTTCTCCATTCAGTGTCCAGCCGTATCTTGTCGAACGCAAATGTGATGATTTCTGAGTCGAAGCTTGTGTCTTGTCCGCAGGCCCGACCGGGAGGCGGCCATCATGTCGAAGTACTACGATGGAGTTGAATTTCCTTTCTGCGACGAGTTCTCCAAATACGAAAAGCTGGCCAAAATAGGCCAGGGAACCTTTGGGTGAGCAGTGTACAAACATGTGAATGTGTGGAAATAATCTCTGAACCACTCTTTTGTATGTGTCCGGCTAACAGGCCTCCGTTAGCTGGTCGGAGTTTCCCTTCAGCCACCGGTGCCTGCTAGCCGAAAATAACTTTGTCTTTCTTCTGCTCTGCATATAGCAATGCTTAGATATTAAATGTATCCGCAAATATTCATTATTACATAACCGTATTCCAGCTACAGTAGCTTTTTATCTGCTGTTCCCGGCCTGTTTATCACATTGCTCTCTGTGTAGATTGCAGTATCCAGATATGGACTCTGCCTGCTAGCTTCAATGTGGTTTATTGTGAATCTAAAGTAAAAGACTGTTCAATGAGGATGTGTGTACCCCTTCACACACTGTACCCCCTGCCTAAACTGAGCTCTGTGAGTCAGCTCACAGTGATGCGGTGATGGTTTAGAGAACAGATGTCTCACTGCAGAGTAATTTCCTGTTTCCCTTTAGGCTCATTTACGTTCAGCAGTAATTGCAGATACAGGTGGAGGATTGTGTCCATATTGGGCATTATTTTGTCCGTATTTAGGCATGTTTTCAGGAAGCTTATGGATACAGACGAAATAGAGCAGTACTATAGGAAATCACATGGGCAGTGAAACCAACAGTTCAAGCGAGACACGGAGGAAAAAATAAAAATTGATGATAATATTAGAGAACAGAATTCCCCGTCCTCCTGTTCGGATGCATTTAACGACCTCACAGAGCAAAACCTTCTTCAATGCTGCCTCTGTTTTTGCCTCTCTCTTAGCAGGTACATTAGTGTGACCTCCCCTGCCGTCGCTATTTTTGGTTGTGGTTTCACTCTGAGTTGTCTTCTAATGGATTTATCCTTAACGTCCATGCCAGCAGAATACATGCACCAAAGTATGTGGGCAGTGACAGTTTTATCATTTGAAACATACAGATTTATTTTCAGCCATAAAAGGAGAATAAATGAGCCTTGACCTCCACATGAGGTTGACAACACCAGCTGCCCCTGACAACACTTCCAGAGGATTGGGGGGCAGTACTGTGCCCACTTAGGAGACTGAAAATGAATACCATTTCATACCATTGGCACAGTTTGTAATGTGCAACACAAGGCGTTGTGGTGTTTTATAGAAGCTATGATGGAGACCAAGTAATAACTGAGTAGACAGCTGATGTTTTGGTAGTGTTTGGCATTCATCTAACTTAAAAACACTACGAATAGACGATAGTTTGCTGTTATCAGCTACCATAACTACAGTCACAGCCGACATGGGCAACTGATACTAACAGTGTGATTTATCAGCTTTCCAGCCTGAGAGCAGAGTGCTGTCAGATCGCTGAGCTAACAAGGGATAGTCATTAGATTTAGATGTCATTTACAGTGTTATTCATATGTTAGTAACACGTTTAGCCTAATAAATGATGTGTAATGAAGACTCCTGAATGGCCTTTATCTGTATGATGCAACATTAGACGTTTGTTAATAATAAACGCAATTATTATATTTTTGTTTAGCCATTGCTTTATTGTTTATTGACACTGTGTTACTATGCTCTTGTAGTTGCTGAGAGCTAAATTAATGTAAACAGACACAGTGATATAAATCATGGTGACCACCAACAAACAATGCAGTGTGCAAGCACGTGGTCTCCTGCTCTCTTTTGTGGGGTAAAGAAATCAAATATCAAAGAGAGATTTTATAAGACTTTCTTTGCCGCTTCAGTCTTTTCAGAACACCAAAGCAGCCTTTTAGGCCTGAGGAGTGTTGCGTACCAAAATGCACAGATATGTGCATCTGTAAATGTTAGTGCACGCTCTTTATTGTGTGGAGAGGCCATCACCAACAGTGTGTGTGTGCAGATGATCCAGACAACACTCACTTGGCAGGTTTTCGAAGGAGTGGTAGAGTACAGTAAAATATGAATTGTTTAATAACAAGTCGCATCTAGAGTTGAACATTTATTGGAATAAGTGGTGTTTGGTGAATTATGTATTTGTCATACTATAAGATATGGTCACTAGAGGTACGTGAATTTTCAGAGCCATTAACGATAAACAATTAATTATCTGTTGTGGCTGATCTGATAATGTCACTCTTGCTTTTGCAAAAATGTGAAAGGATGCTAAATGCTGACTTTTTACCTGATTTAAAAAACAAACAAACAAAAAAAAAAACCTGACCTGGCTCAGTGCTTCATTAAAGGCTGTTATGTTCTAATGCTGTCTTTTGTCTTTTGCAGGGAGGTCTTCAAGGCAAAGCACAGACAGACGGGGAAAAAGGTGGCACTGAAGAAAGTTTTGATGGAAAATGAGAAAGAAGGGGTAAGAGACCATTCAGAAAGAGTCAGCCTGTGTGCTTTACTGCAATTCAACTGCCTTTAAGTCTTGCCTGGCTACACAAGGATCAATGTTAACATAATACATAACTTGTTAGTGAGCAGGGTCCAGAAATAAGTTTCTAACTCATCTGCCCATGGTAGGTAATCTGAGAAAATTTACTGGCCAAGAATATTTTTTACTGGCCATAAACCTGCAACATGTGTTATTTGACTAAAAATAATTACCTCAAGTAACAATCCTTAAGGTGCTTCGCCAAGTTTGATGTGTTGGCCACCTTTATCGGCAACTCTTTCTTGCATTGTCTGCATATTGGCTTGTTGACATCCTTGGTCTCTGTATGTTTAACCTCATGTGAAGAAAAACAACCTGTTATTTACATTTGACCTTGTCACTGAGTCAGCTCTGTACAGTCACTTTTTCAGGTTTCTTTTTTGCCGCTCTGTTCCAGTTCCCAATAACAGCTCTGAGAGAGATCAAGATCCTTCAGCTGCTGAAACATGAGAATGTGGTGAATCTGATCGAAATCTGCCGGACCAAAGGTCAGTGTCAGAAGTTTCCAGTCCTCAAGTTTTTTCTGCATAAAACTGGGCAAAACAGAATAAAATGGTCAATGAGACTTTCACAGAAAATTAGCTCTCTAAATTAATTCATTAAAAGGACCAGACTGGTTAAAATGGTACACATTTCTGTGTCCTTAGATGAATGAAATCTGGAACCAAAATATTTTTTCCCCCTCTGGTTATGCAACCAGTCAACACCACATAGCCTCAATGCCAGTGGAAAATCTGACTGACATTATTTTACAACCATCAATTTCATGTCAAGCTCATAATTATGTCTTCATTTTTAACATTGCGTTGTGTGGGACATTCTGGTAGCTCACCGGAGGCCTATATCATGAAATGGGATTAAGGCGTTAGCGAGATAACTTCAGGCTCCACTCTGGATTTTCTGTATTACAAAGCCGATTCACCTCTGATCGGGATAGGAAACCTATGCTGAACCTGTCCTGAAAGCTAGCCTGCTCTGGTGCAGGCTAACTTTCAGGATAGGATTGATTCCTACATAAAGGACCACCCCCTGGCCAATCAGCTGTTTGCCAAAACGTGGCCTTCCTAGTCATTGAGGATCCCATTGAACAACAAGCCCAAATCGTGAGGAGAGCATTACAGTGTGAAAGGATTTTCCTGGACCGATCAAATCCGTTAGATTTTTCCCACGACCCTCTGTATGAGAGAGAGGATGTAATACTAATGTGAAGCAGCTTCAGCCTGGCTATATAGAGCTGACACTGTAGGAGAGGAAAACAGAAATGAGAGATCATTAAAGGAAATGTGATAATTAAAAGTATTTTTAGAGGCGTTTTCACAACATTTTAGGGACATTTAAAATGGCACAATGAATTAGCTCTAAATATTTTGGGAGCAAATTATTCCTGGGTGAGAGAATGGGCCTGATTGACAGCTCGCTGATGCAAATGTGAAAAAGGATCATTTCAACCCTTCATTCAAGAGGGTGAGTTGCTTTATGTTATATGATTTTATTCAGGCTATCAACCTGAGGTACTGACGTGATTGAATTTTTGTGTCTGCTTTATTTTATTATAGCATATTATAACAGGCTATAATAAAAAGGCAAACTTACCAAATACAATGATGTTATTATGTTTAATTTTTACTTGCTCCCACGTTCTTTCAACCCCTGAGGAGTCATACCTGGAGGAATTAAATTATACCTGTCATACACGCAACACATCTGTGCAGTGCAGTGAGTTCATAGGTTTCAACGTCAGATGTAGAAACTTGAGCCATCGATTTGTAACTTACACATTTATGCAGTAGGTTGTACTTTGCCAAGCATTCTGCCTTCTCTTTGCGGCAGCCACGATGTCCGATTTAGTGCGTAAATTTTGTTTTTCCTCCTCATACTTTTCCAGTATAATACACTGCTCCTCCGCCGTGACATATGCTGTGTGTTTTTCCTTGTCGCTCATGTTTGTGATCGGTCTGCTGCCTCGAAACCCGCCCGAAAACTGAGCTTGCTTCGTGATACAGGCCTCTGGTAGAGTGTACCAAATAAAACAGAAATGCCAAAACAAAAGGTAAAAAAAAAAAAAGCAACAACTACTTGACTGTTCAACAATGACTATGATGGTCCAATTTCCCATTTTAATATTTGGAATCAAATGCAGAGATCATTTTATAGTATTGAGCCCTGCTGACTGTCATCAATTCTACACAGTTTAGCGGGTGCTCAGCACTGCCCCCGCTGGACAAAAGACTGTTCTCCAGCCCCTTTTTTTCTGTCTCTTAGCAGCCAATGGATGCATGTCGGATTTCTCTTTATATAGGCTTTGCCTTCAGCTAGTGTGCATGCGTATGACTTTTATCAGTTTAGTTTGTACATGTGTTCAGTTATTAATTTCTGCTCAATCTTTTTACCAGCTACTCAGTTCAACAGATACAAAGGCAGCATCTACCTGGTGTTTGATTTCTGCGAGCACGACCTGGCAGGGTTGTTGAGCAACGCCAATGTAAAATTCACCTTGGCAGAGATCAAAAAGGTTATGCAGATGCTGCTCAACGGACTGTACTACATCCACAGGAACAAGGTGGGCTATTGATTTGTTTGGTGTATACATCTGCTGTGTGTGTGGCCTGTCTTGTGTCCTCATTTGGGAAGAAAAACAATGAGTGCCCAAAAGAAAGAAATGTGAAGAAATGTACATTTTGTATTTTATTGTCTCATGAGGGTGCCACCTGTGTGAGCATCTGCAGTCCCAGTCGTTGTGGCACTATTAACCGTTCACCTAGACAACAATTTTATTTGCATAGAGCATTGCACCAGCCATAGGTGTTTGGTCATCTACTGACACACACACAGCAGACCTGTAGACTATAATGTAGACTGTAGACTAAAATAGGTGATGAATAATCATATCAGTGCTTCTATAAAGGAAGAAAGCCATGTAGTTATTTTTTGTCATGTCTTTATCTCATCATTGTTGAAACAACATTTAGTTATCTTAATCATCACATCATCACTCTTCTCTTGGATCAGATCCTGCACCGAGACATGAAGGCCGCCAACGTACTCATCACCAGAGATGGCGTGCTGAAGCTGGCTGACTTTGGCTTGGCGCGAGCCTTTAGCCTGGCTAAGAACAGCCAGGGTAACCGCTACACCAATCGTGTGGTCACGCTCTGGTACAGACCTCCAGAGTTGCTGCTAGGTAAGACACAGCTTGGACCTGGTCCAGCAGCAAATGTCACATGTACCCGTAATGAATCACCAGGCGTCTTTAGCTCACTCTGGTCTTAGTCGTCGCCAAATACTTTCAAGGAAGATGTGCATACTCTGCATGTATTCTGGAGAAATTTCTGTCAACTTTTAGATTTCTCAGGTGATATTAAGTTTATATTCTTCACTTGTTCTCAAACTTTGCCCCTGCTGGCCACTATAAGGAGAATTATTAAAGTGCTTGTACTTTAGTTGTATAGTAACTATGGTGCGAGTAAAGTCTATTATCAAAACAGTCATTTTTGTACATGCTGTCGTGTTGCTAACTTATGTGAAGTAATTTAAAATATTTTACCCTGAGACTAGGGCTGTGCAATATGATGTACATGGTAGGACAAGAGAAACATGTCTATCAATATAGGAGACAAATTTCTCTTGAGGCAATACCGGTGTATCTTATTGTTTTATGGGGTCACTGGAGCAGTCAGCCCCGTTGCGCAGTAGTTTTATTGTCATGCAATAAAGCAGGTGTTTGTTTTCGGTAGGTGAGAGAGACTATGGCCCCCCCATTGACCTGTGGGGTGCAGGCTGTATCATGGCAGAGATGTGGACCAGAAGTCCTATTATGCAGGGGAACACAGAGCAACACCAGCTTACTCTGATCAGCCAACTTTGTGGTTCCATCACTGCTGAGGTAAGATACAGTCTTTTAAAAGTTACATTTTTGTTTGTTTAATTAATGACACAGTGGGAACATTACAACAGCTATTTAAAAACAGACCAGCGTGTGACTTAGACAGTTGCCCTGAACAAGATAAGCAAACTAAATAAATCTGTTACCTAATATGGCTTCCACTGACTGTGTGTTTCTGCTCTGTTCTTTACTTCTTCATTTGTGGTTTATTTACTCGATCATGAACCATATACTTCTTCCATAAGGTGTGGCCTGGTGTCGACAAGAAGTATGAGCTTTACCAGAAAATGGAGTTGCCTAAAGGCCAAAAGAGGAAAGTGAAGGATCGCCTCAAAGCCTACGTCAAAGACCCCTACGCCCTGGACTTGATTGACAAGCTCCTGGTTCTGGACCCAGCACAGCGTATAGACAGTGACGATGCCCTCAACCATGACTTCTTCTGGTCCGACCCCATGCCATCTGACTTAAAGAACATGCTCTCCACCCACAACACCTCCATGTTTGAGTATCTGGCCCCACCCAGAAGGAGAGGCCACATGCCTCAGCAGCAACCCAATCAGAACAGAAACCCGGCCACCACAAGTCAGACTGAGTTTGATCGTGTATTTTAGTGAAACAGTGATGAACAGTTTGACTGGTTGGACCTTTGTTCTTCTACGGGCTGGCCTAATATGGAGGGGAGCTATGGCATTCAATCCTGGCTGAGGCTTGGCAGGCTGAGCTTGGAGCCTTTTTTGTTCACTGCTCCTATCTAACTGTTATTTCATTGCTCTGGTCATTGATAGAGTTCTGGTAGATTAACTGGTGGCCCGAGGACAAACTCTTTGCACTGACTGTATGCCAGAGCCAGACTGAAAGGGGATGGAGGCTTCTTGGAATTAAACAAGGAGAAGTAGAATTGCAGCGTATTACTGTTGTGTACAAAATCAGGATAATAATGACCAAACAGCAGCAGCACTGCAGCTGCATCAGTGTCTTGGTTTAAAGGCGCATCAGCAGGATGGATGACACAGCTAAGGACTACTCATGGTTCCGCCCTGCTATCCACCTAATTGCCAAGTATGTCATTCTGACTATCTTGAGCTTCTTTCTTGTGAAATGTCATAGATACTGAAGCAGAGACAGACATTCAACTCCTGGAAGATATTTGTATGTGTACCCCATAGCTGAGCCGTCAGGCCCGCAAGGCACATCCGACACAGCAGCTCCCGCCCTCTTTGATGTAGGGCCCTACAACCAGTCAGATTTTTTTAAGCTTAGTTAACCCTTTGAAACCTCTCGTGAATTCACTTGACAGCTTTCAAAAACATGGGTAAAAATTGATGAGCAAATCAGCAAAAAAAATTGCCACAACATGAGAAAAGAACAAAATTAGGACAAACAATAAAATCAGAAAATAGTAGTAAAACTAGATTGATAATGATTGAAATGATATATTTCAATTATTTTATTGCACAGGGTCCCCAAATGTCTTGGGATGTCGCTGTCCCTTACCAAGAATCATCAGTTATCTCTGACTTGAATTGATTTTTCTGAAATTTTGACCTTGTCTCCTTTCGGCCTGCCAGGTATGATTTAAGAGTGATGTGTGCAGAGACGATAAATACAAGAAACAAAACTTGCATGTATACCCAATGTCTTTGGGATAGAAATTTGATGCTCTCCCTTTTGTGAGCTTGCATCCTGTCTATCTATCCCTTGATAGAAAATGAATACTGATGTGAGATAAAATCCAACTAATTCAGGGCATCAGACGAATATCCCACACATGCAACATGCTAGAAACAAAGGTCAGGTAAGCCTAGTGTTTAAAATGATCCGTAGTCAAAAACCATCAATACCTCACTATTTAGATGGATAGTATTTGTGCAAAATCAGTCTCACACATTGGACCTATAAAATTTGAAGGGGGTTGTGAATTTCAGTGTTGATTTTTTTTTTTTTTTTTTTTTTTTTTTTTTGGCTCTAACCAGCCCTTTGAACAGTCATTCTTGTTACTCATCCAGCCTCAGAAAACATTGTTGAGATAGCTGACAATATATTGTGATTTTATTTTGTATATCCTCTGTTTTTGTCATTTTGTTTATTTTTATATTTGCTATGGACACTTCTGTGAGTCTGAAATAAAGTTTTAAGTTTAATTGAAGTCACATTCACACCTAAGAGCAAAACTCAAGACTTCAGATGCTTAGTTTTAGTTCTGGATTTGGGAATGGAACTAATATTTAAAATATCCAGCTGAGGATGATCTAGCCAGGTCCAAAATATTGACGGACACCTATAACACTGCAACTACCTTGCTTGTGCATTTAGTTACTATGTGTGAATATAACCTGCTGGAGAAGTCTATGTAAGGCATAAGGAATTCATGGTGGGATTGACAATTCAGTTACTTCATTTTTTTCTTTTTTAAGTTACATTTCATTTGTATGACCATGATGGTGTCACATATTTTTGTATGCTGCTTCTGATTGTAAAATTAAACTTCAGTGAAGCCAGAGAGAAATGTGTCACTGTTGTGGTTTTTCTGGAAGGTTGTAATGTAACCCCTGAGCGCAGAGATGCTCCACCGTCGGCTCACTTTGCTTCTATACAGGAATTTAAAGGACCATACCGGAGATTTTTTATGTTTAGCTTAATATTGACAAAATGCATATGCTTCAGTCTTCTTTTCCCAAAGCAAGCAGTCTTATTTTAGAACTCCAGTATCATTTTTCCTCCCTGTTATCCAACCACTGGTTTCCATTTATTCCACTACGATATGAACATGAACTTTCAGACACTTTAAACTTTCTTCACACCAGTATCCCATCACCGTAACAAAGTCGTCCACATTAATTTTCCCCAAAACAGCAGCACTGTTGTGGTTTCATGACTTAAAATAGTGCAGAGTTAGCTGATCTCCCCACTGGAAAACAGTCCCTGGGGGAAACATTTGCATCTAAACAGCCAATTCTCAGTTCTGTGGTTTATGAATGGTGATGACTTTGTTAGCCGCAGAAGCAGAACTTCATAACATTATAAAGTAAATTTGAAAATGGAGGGATTTTGATAATATGTTGTGAAGTCTTTAATAACCTGACATGATTTGCAAAATGTTGCAGTGTAAAATATCAGTAAATGAGCCAATCAGTGGTGTGATCCTTGAACATCACCTGACTCACCTCAGGTAGGTTCATGTCTGTGAGCTGTCAACCCTCACAGTTGGTGTGTGTATCGTGTTTACCCTTTGGTGATTAACATGTTAATATGCTCTTTTTCCAGCATCACATTTGCATAAGTGCGTGTCCGGGTGTGGTCGTAAGGAGATAAAATCAAGACTTCATTATTACAAATGCGTAATGTGATATTTGCAAATATGTATTGTATGTCGATCAAGGCGTATGCAATGGGCCACCTGGGAACTGAAGCCATTTCCATGTTATTTCAGTATAGCCACTGTTGTTTTAGGCTTTTATGCACCTCTATAGTGTAAACAGAAAGAAGAGACGGCTGAATACTGAGTCGGTGCTGGAGCCACACAGTTGCAGTTAAACAAATTTCTCTGTTTCAGTATGAGCACCACACACTGAGCCTTTACTTCTCCCTATTAGAGAAAAGCCACAGAATGCTGAGGATATCATCCATGGATGTTCATAACAATGCACACATACAAATGTCAAAGGTCATACTCTTTTTTTATATATACCTCTTGAATACTACAAACTCTGTTACAACAGTACACATAAAAATGGACGCTGCTCTGACCATCCTGTGTTAATTAATTTAAATGGGAAACTTCTACTCCATCCGTGTTCTCACTATTATGCATCATTATGGAGTGGCTGAGCTGCCTCCAGTAGATGGCAGTGTCATATTTCATAGAATCATATTAAACATTAGACAGTCAGTACATCCATAGACTGCATCCCTAACAATTTCACAACAAAACAGGTGCGTGACTTTTAGCAAAAATCCAGGCAGAGCTGTAACTCTAGGCCTGTGTTTTAGTCCTTGGGCCCTGTAAGCAGCTGTAGCAAATGCTGACAAAATGCTCAGACGTGGTATCATTAGTCATCCAGAACTGTCTAGTCACAAAATGTCAACTGCTGATTTTTTCCTCTTACCACTCATGAATTAGAAGTAGTTACACTGCATGGCTCTGTGTGACACAGAAACAAATTAAAGGTACACACAAGAATATTAATCAGCTTAAAAAAAAAATGGAAAGAAAAGCTGGAAACGAGACGGCCATTGAGCAAGTCAAGCTTTTCTTCATAACAGATTATAGAAAAGAAAACATCCTTACTGAAATCTCACAATAAAAAACAAAACAAATCAAAATGGTTGTAGAGAAATTCAACGTGTGAAATTTCATCATATCAGATACTGTTTAAGAAGCTGGGCACACGCCTCAGTATACCACCAAGCTCTTAATCTCAAATTTAAAGATGCCTGTCTTGTCTATAAGACTCTGATTCATAAAAGAGAAAATGACACATAGTCTGTTGCAAGAGGGGATCATGTTATACCTATGAGGAGGACTGCCTTTTGACACTCATGTGTGACAAAACATTGTCGTACATAAAGCGTTATGGTGCTACAGAGAAGCCCTGGCCTACAGATCATGCCCTCCAGGTGGAAGAAAACATGTTTGCTTGATACAGACCCCAGCAAAAGGCACACAATCATCATCATTTTAATAGCTTTTCTAGTGAAAATGAAAACTAGAATGTAATAATTATCATTCCTACAAAAATCATGGATCGTATCACAATAGCCACAAAATGAATTGCAATATGTCGCATTAATAGGTTTGTTTTATGTATTCTTGTTCTAGTTTTAATTTATTTACCTGCTCAGGGACTGCAGTTGAAAATTAGCCAAGATGGCTACACTGGCACATTTACAGAAATTTTTATTAACGTGCCCTGTCCCCATAACTGTAAAAATACAGAATAAATAAAATAAATGAAACGCCTGATTTTTCTGCTGACTGTAGCATCCTGTTAAATTTGCAATAGAGAAAAAAAATTAATATGATATTACCAGCTGCGTTTATGCATAGGAACCCAGAGGTTCTGTGGTTGTCAAAAAGCAATGCCAAAGGAGGGGGCTGTCTGACGGCAAGGTAAAGAGGTGAAAATATTCTAAATATAGAGTACACTTAAACTGATTTAGATTTTTCTAGGTGTGCCTTATTTTAGTTGGCTAAAATACGTTTTCCCTCTGCCCCCATCCACAATAGTACATTACTAAACTTTGTCCAGGTTCTCTGGCCGGCTCCTCCAAACTGGGGGTGTGCCGACCACCATCAACTGTTGGTAAAACACTAACTATGGATAAGTACCTCATACAGCCCACTTCAGAAAACCCCGAAATAACCCTTTAAGTGCCTGTATGTTGCACAGATCACCACAGCCCACAGGTTTGATCTCCATTACTGTGTGTGTGTGTGTGTGTGTGTGTGTGTGTGTGTGTGTGTGTGTGTGTGTGTGCATGTGTGCGTGCGTGCGTGCGTGCGTGCGTGCGTGCGTGCGTGCGTGCGTGTGTGTGTGTGTGTGTGTGGTGTCAAACTGGAGCTCTAAACACATGATGGATTGCTCTTTTAGTTAGTTTTAGTTCCAGGGCTACTCTGCTGTCACTTCTACTGAAGAGGAAAGGCGGGGGGAGGGGGGGTGACAATGACAACAACAACTAACATAAATTAGGAAGCACTCCAGTGGACAGATGGGCCTCTGATTGCAGCTGCCTGCATGCAAATGGACTCCCAACTCCTTGCCATAGAAACAGCACTATTAATTATCTGTACGAATGAGAAGCCAAGATACGACACAATGCCACGTGCCCAAGTTGCGCCACAGTATAAGAGCACCAAGGGAAATGGCTCACAGTTTCGATGAACTGATGTAATGGCACTCAGCAATGGAGAATGTGTTGGATCAAGAATGGACCTGAGTTCTTTCCTAACTACTACCTTCATACACACATGAATCAAACAGTCCAATGTTGCCATGCCTGGTGATGCCATGACCCATGGTGATATGTAACCTGGTCATTGTCACGTCACCACTCATGGTCAAATCATAACGAACCACCGAACAATCTCCAGGTGACTGTGACATCACCTGGAGATTGTGATGTCCCCACTCAAGGTGACAGCATCACCAGCCACCATAGACAAGGAAATGAAGTCGCCACTCATGGGGACATAATCACCTGCCACCAATATAGTAAAGAATAAAATGTACTGTCCCTAAAGGGAAATTCATTGTGGACCAAAAATGTGAATGAGAGAAGATTGGATCTCTCAGGGCTGGTCTCAACTACAATAATGCTAATCAGTGCTGGCATGGACTGGTACTGAAGTTAACAGAGGAGCATCATAATCCACTGTAACATTTGCCAAGGTTTCAGTGACACAATACCAAATGTTGTGTAATCAGTTTTTATGTCAGTGTATTATGTCAGTATGTTTTTAAATTTTTCACACTGACTGGCCAAAGCTGGGCATGGCAGTGGGTGTGGCTTACATAATAGTGCATGCAACTTTCAGATGGATTCATGCAACATCTTGGAGCCAAAGAGGATAGATGGAGTGAGAGACCCGACTCAGAGATCCTCACCAAGTTAACTGCTGCCCATAGTGCAGGTCATGTACAAAGCCGGTACAGTTGGCAGAGCTCTTCTTTAATATAAATTCAGTAAGCCAAAATATCATATTCATATGGTATATTTCTTAAATGGCGAGAAAATCCATCCCTTTCACACATAACACAGCAGACGGTTTTGCATCACAATATTTACCAACTTGGCTGTTCAAACGCCACAACCCTATCTACAGCATCTACAGATTTCTACAGAAATCTACAGAAAGACAGTCTGAGTTAAACACTCTGCCACACTGCTGATATAAGACATAACACCCGATGACGTTTTGGGGCCAAAAAAGGCCGTGTAGTCTTTACTTTTCCCCAGAAAAGCTGACAGAAGTAGCCCCTGAGTCAACTGTCTCATTTTTTCCATTCTCTGATGAAACCTTGTGCAAAGATTGTACATGTAGCAAGGAAGCAAAGATTAGCTATTGGCTACACTTATTAGCTACTACATCAGCTACACTGACTGGCCAAAAGAGGGTGTGGTGGTGGTGTGATTAACTTCTGGTGAATGCTCAACATGTGGAACTGGCAGATCATGACAGCTGCATTGTGTTGGCAGAGGTACGCGCTCTACTAGGTGCTATTTTCTAGTTTGGAGTACCAGTTATTGTAATAATAACCACTTCCACCACACACACAAACAACAAGCATTACACCTCATTCCTGCTTTCAAGAAACACTCTTCATTCCACATTCCTACATATTTCAAATTTTAGCTAGGAAACATATTAATGAATTGATTTTACAGCATTTATGTGAGAGATGGTGCCAGTGCAGAAGCTGGCAGTAGCACTTCTCTTCACATATCTTACTTGCACTGTTTTTGACAATTTACTTTTGGCAGGAGGCCTCGCTGAGTGAGAGGGGCACAAGAGACACTTCTCCTCTCCTCTCCTCTCTTCATCATTCCCCACCCCATCCCACCCCCACCCTTTCAATCCTAGCCAGCGGCGGATGTATGCGGCTGATGGCATCCAGTGTGCAGGGCACCACACACGAAAGGGGTCCTGTCACTCACTCGAGGTAGCCATATGTGTGCCTGCATGAGCTCTGTGCCAGCGGCAGGCTGCCTCTGCCAGAAGACATTAGGGAAGCAGCAGGGTGTCATTAAGGCGGCACAATGATTGATTAACCGTAAATCACAAGCATAAGACCTACCAATCCCAAGTCCTACCCCTCCCTGCATGCCCACAGACTCACACATAAACACACCTATACACACGCGTATATGCATGTACAAGCAAAAGCGTGCACACACTCACACAAACACATTAAATGTCATGTAGAGAGCAGTGGGCTGGGGTTGAGATTGAGACAGAGGGAGCCCCCTGCAGATACGGGGGTGTAATTGCATTAGCTGCCCAGTAGGGAGAGGATGAGCTTGGGTTGCTCTGAAATGAACACAGTCAGGGGGCCATATCAGGCCATTAGTATCACTCCAGCCTTTTCCCCTCTGCTTCACTCTTGAGGGGAGCTTCATATGCAACTTTCCTATGGTGGCTGAGTGAGCGGGTGGGAGTTAATGGCAGTTTACAGTTACTTATCTCTTGTTGTAGGACGCCCTTCTGTGAGCTTTGAGACACTCACATTGAAGTTGAGCTATGCTGAGAAACTGGAGCTGTTTTCAGAGATATCTTAGGTGTAAGTAAGTGAATAGATCACGGAGGAGGAAGTGGGTATACTCCCCTTTAAAGGCTACTTGGCTTATAGGTGGGTATACTGTAAATTGTACACCTGTGAATCCTAAATTCCTGTCAGTGTCCTTAATAACACACAATTTGGATGTTTTTCTTTCTTTCTTTCTTTCTTTCTTTACAATTTTTGTTGTAAGTATTTGTATCAGTTGCAATGTCATAGGTGCAACACAAAACACCAAAAATCTAGACTTTAGGACAGAATTGCTGACCCAAGAATGGATAAGACAACAGTTTCCGCAAAACGTCTGAATTTCCTCGCAGTTATGCATCCGCGTGTAAGATTACCGTCCTCTTATAGCCTCTGCCCTCCATCCTTGAGTTCCTTTTTTCCTCTCATCCCTCCATTTCTACCCCTCTGTGACTTGGAGTCATGTGGTGCCTCCGAGAGATGAGTGATGAAATCAGGCGGAGAGGGAGTTTGCAGTGGGACTGCTCTGGCTAATGTTTTGTTTGGTATTAAAATGCACGAGGCAGTTAAACTCCCACTGATTTGGATGAAAAAACATTTGAAATCGGGCTCATCAATCAAAGGCAGACACTCAGGAGCTGTCAGATTCCTGGTGTGCAGGGTGTCTGTAAGTGAGAGAGGGAGAGAGAGCGAGAGCAAGTGAGTTGTCCAACAATCTGGCATACACACGCACACTCAGTCACACAGATCGAGATGTAGACACAAGCACGTACTATGCATTTGAACTTGATATTAATGAAAATATTTGAAGAGCAAAACCACTATATTTTACATTCTAAGCCTCAAGAGATAAAGTTAAATCAAACAGACATGAATTTTATATATATATATATATATATATATATGCTATATATATGCTATATATATTATATACATTCAGATAGATAGATAAATACATACATAGATGCATTAGTTTGCATACAAGTTACTTATTATTAGAAACTGGTATTCTAAGAGAATAACTTCTAATAGCTTCTCATATGAGTTATATTGTAGTCATCAATCATTTTACACTATACTGCACATTTCTGTATTCAAAAACATTTATAATTTGTGATGTATGTATGATTTATACAGTCACCCTTTGGGACAATTTTGAAATACATGATTGCATCAAATGAAAGCTATACCACAACTTTTAAGCTGATGATCAACTAAAAATGATTTGTCATGCTCAGATTTATCTTTGACTCAGAGTAAACAGCTACTTTGCTTTATGTAGTGTACACATGAATTCATATGACAGAGGCTCTTCCTGGTACACTTCATGCCTCTGCACTCTGTATTTCCTCTCATACCTAACATAACATTGAATTTGGTGAGCACATATTTTAACACTGTACGGCTACATAAGCAATTTTTCTGTTATAGCATTAATTTGTTTCTTTGTCTTTGAGTTACCATGCATGTCGGGAGTCCGTTCCTGGTGGAGGAGAAGGTGTGGCTGGAGGCTGAGGTCTAGTAAATGCTGCAGTCAGCTGATTGGGTCGAACCATGCACTGTAAAAGTCATGAGGGGGATTTTGGGTTTAGTTGGTTTTGCTTTGTATTTAGTTTAGTAGTTATTGTGCATCTTGTTTACCCTTTGTGTATTATTTGGTTTGATTAAGCCACTATATATGTTCTCTCATGTATCATTGCATTTGGGTTTAGTTAGTGTGATATTGAGTTTAGTTATACTTGGCTGACCTCTTTTATAGATCTTGTAATTCAGTTCTTTGTTTGTAATAATTTTACATTTTTGGGTAAAGAAACACCCAGTTTTTCATTTACAAGTCCTATTTATTCATTGCCACAGTTTCACCACATTTTACATCACAACAAACCATTATGGAAATTATGCGGCAGGTTTTAATATTTCACAACATATAATCAAAATGCCTCTATTTTCAAATTTGAATTTTTGGTTTGGACAACTTCATCACGGTGATGGAATAGTGGTGTGAAGAAAGTTTGAAGTCTCTGAAAGTTCATTTTCATATCATAGTGGAATGAATGGAAACCAGTGGCTGGATAAAAGAAAAAGAAAATGTTATCTCAGCTCTTAAATTCAACTGCTTGCTTTGGGAAAACAATAGCAGAAATGTGAAGTAGACACATTTTGTTCTTTTTTGCTTATTTTGTCAAGTATTTTGTTAAGTATTTCTGCTTGACCTTACCAAAAAGAATAAACATGCTGGATTTTTTTTGGCCTTTCTTTTTCACTCCACCATTTGACACTGGCATTCAGTCTCATATAATTTCTCTGTAATCGACCTGTCTGAACAATCTCGTTTGGTCTAGCCCGTGTCCTGTGCGGTGTACAGCACTGAAAACTTAGTCACGTCTCCCTTCCATTCACTCTGCATTCCTTCTGTCCCAGCCACTTTTGACTGAGCTTGGCGAGCGAGCAGCTTCAGGATGGCTGTGGACTTTTGTATTGGTCTCAAAGTGAAGCGGAGACCAGGGTTTCCTCTGTAAATTTATGCAGCTGTGGTGCTTTGGGCCATAATTGTAGTTTTTTTCATATCTGTCAGTGTTTGGATCAAGTTTTGTTTCAAGTGCATTTTCTTATTCTGGGAAGGAGGTGTGTCCTTGCTGAAACAGGGAGTTTAGTCACTTGTTAAAGCTTTTGCACGTTTTGTGCTGGAGGAGGCCAGCGGTTTTCCTGGCACACAATGTAAAATGCAGCATAGAAGCTTCTAGACTGAGAATGAGAATCTTCTCTGTGATGATCTTCATGTTTGTAGCAAATATATTATCTCAATATTAATAAGGTAACAGTTTATTCATATTAAACAACAAGTTGCACCTTTTGATTAAAATCCTCTTTAACCGGTAATACAGTGTCCACACAGCTGAGATAATATGAGACAAAGAGACAGTACAACATCGTAGACATCACTAGATACAGATATTACAGCAAAGTTGCTGACTGCACAAGATGCCATGATAGTGATCTGCAGGGTTAAAGGCTCTATCCCATGCTAGCCTCCTGAGAAAAGGTAGAAAAGAGGAAATGAATAATGAATAGTATAGTAGAGTGAAAAGGGGGAGATATTTGAGGAGAGGAATGAGGTGGGATGAAACTAAAGGTCAGAAGAGAGATAAGATGAACACTGGGAAACAGAAGATAAATGAATGACCCATGAATCGTGTTTGATCCCTCCCTCATGGTTGTAGCACTGTGACACACTTTAAACACAGGACTGGAGTCACGTCGCATGCTGATGCGAATTAAACTGGAATATCATCCGAAGCAGTGTTTAGTTGTCACCTCGAGTCTCCACTGTCTTTTTTTTTATGAAATAAGTCAGTAAGTCAGTGAGTGACAATTTGATGAAAGCTGCAGAAACTATGTACTGACACCAATATCAACCAGAGAGAGCCATGTGCTTTTGTATGTGTGTGTGTTCTCTGGGCATTTAATAAGTGCATTCCCATATTATTAGCTTTGATTGACTGACTAACCTATCATTGAAATTGTAGTATTAAGTATAAAGAGTCTAGTCATTCATTTCCTTCCAGAAATAGGAAATACTGATAAATAAAAATCATTTACACTTGTAACCCTCCAAATAGAGAAAACTAAAAATGGAAGACTATCGAAAAAGGCGATTGAAATACAGAATTTTCTATCAAATGAACTTTAAAACTTTTAAACGCTTATACTGTAGGCTATTTTGGACATTTTCTATTACACAGGTTGCGATTATTGGGTTTACAAAAGGTTCAGAGAGGCCACATATTTCTATTGCAGTCCCTCTATACTGTGACCTCTTCCCTGCTTTGTTGAAATCTGTCTGGGTCTTTAACACCCCTTGTCAGGGTCCCAGGAGAGCTGGCCCGACTGAATATAAAAAAGAGCTATTTGACTGGGCCTTTGAAATGTTTACAGATAGAAAAGAGAGGGAAATGTCAGTGCAGATTTTTATCAGCCAAGTCACTACAGAGACTCCTCTTGGTGGCCAGCTGTGCCAGCCAACAGGGAAACTGCCCTTTTTGTTAGGTGTGATTTTTTTAGGGCCCTTTTAGGAGGAATTTGGGGGTGCATCTGAACATTCAACATGGACACATTTGGCACTGTTGGAAAGATAAACCTCATAACTTTGATTTGAGACAGTGTACGTCCCCTATGCGGTGAGATATCATAGGATCTCTCTTAAGTATCCATCCAATGTCCCCTTACCTATTTTATCCTCTGCTCCTTCTCACGTGAACCATCACACTATGAGGTTCGTCTAAAAATCACAAATAGAGCAAACAGGATTCACAGTGCATGGATGCAGGATTCATGTAACGTGGTAAACCTTTGTGGAAAGCTTGGTCATGGAGCAAGGAAGAGTTGATTAACCTCACACACCTTGGCCATAGACGGAGAGCGTGGTGGTGGGTTTGGCCTGTCACAAAAAAGGGCAAGACTCCAGTAACAGCAATACCACTCAAATCAGCCACACACACACACACACACACACACACACACACACACACACACACACACACAACTGTTTTACGTTTGAATTTATTCAACAAAACACAAAAGCATTTAAAGTAAGAACTGGCCAAAGTTTAATTTGACATCTTTCTCACTCCATCCTGTGATTGCGTGGTTGGAATAGTCATCTAATAAAGTGATTATTTTACTCTATTATGTTCACTTGAAATTTGCACAGTGCCCTATCTAGTGTTCAAGGCTCAAATGGGTTTTTGGGTCCAATTGTTAACTCCTAAGTGAAGCTTTGTCAGCCACCCACTTAATTTAGGGTGGCATACGCTGAGCTGAATGGCAAGTGCTCCCTCTGTTTCTTCTTCCTATGCGAGGAAGCTGTAAACACAGCAAAATTTAAATGTGAATTTTGTGATATCAGTGTATTTCAGTGTAGCTGCTGCTCAGAATCTATACATGTATATATTGTATGCTCTGGGGTTCAAAAAATGGTGTTTATTTGCTATATAAGGGGTAGAGTGAAAAAAGATGCTTATTGTAAGTCTGTAAATCTGAGTGTTGAGTTTGTCATTGATTCAAAGTGTATTTTTTATTATCTGTTGCTTTCTGGAACATTGTTATGGTTGCTGAATATGTATTTTTGGCAGTTAAGTACTTTTCTATTCCGTGCCACTGTAATGACATGGAATTTATTTAAATTGGGTGGAGAAATGTTAAAGGAAATGTGAGTTTATGAATCATTGCATTTTTCAACCGTCTCTCAACATTTTTCACGTTCATGGTTCTAATAATGACACTTAAATGTCCTCACTGGTGAATGTGATGTTATGTTTTGGTTCAGCTAAGACGTCAGGAGAGATTTAGAGCCACCCAGAGACAAACACAAGAAAGGCGATACCGCTGTAAAAACCAAAAGAGATTAACTGTCACTAAAGAAGGAGAGGAAGTAAACTGAGTTCACCACATTTTACTTTTGTCCTTTGTTTCTCCTCTGTGATGGTTCACTTCTCTCTGGTCGAAAACAACATGTCCCTGTCCTGCCCAGAGTGGAGCGCAGATAGATGTTGAGCAGAAGCAGCACACACACACACACACATATCTCTATAAATGTGTCTATGAGTGTAAATAAAACCAAACACGGGATACTGTAGGTATTTAATGCCTCTCCCGAGCAGCAAACTCATCTGGTCACCCAGCTGGTTTTTTTTCCTCTCAGTGCCCTCGTAGCTTTTGATGCTCACAAGCAATTTCCTATACAGATGAATATCACATTACATCAAATCAGAAAGCATTACCTCACACTGAACGAAGAGGTTTATTTACTCAACAGATGGCGGCCCTATCCTGGGTAATATGAAGCATACGTGCAAGTTTTCTCATTTTTAGCAGCTTTATCAAAGAAGAGGCCAGCCAGGTCATAATCTGCAAAGGAAATACACTAAGCTTGAGCCTGGAGGTGAACTACTTGTAATTAAATGATGCAGTTGAGTTTGCTCCTCTTCACTGGGCTCTTCCTCAGAATCACTGTCTGACGGAGGCTACAACATGTAGAGCTGTATTTCCACAGTGTCACCTGTTGCCATCACGGGATGAGGCGCAGCGATTAGTAGCTACTTTACATGGAGGAAGGAGTCGGAGGTGTCTTTGTGGGCCTTAGCAACTTTACCTATTCATAGATTCCCACATGCTCAGTGAGAACTAGGGAGTAAAGGTGCTTACAAGCCACTTTCATTAGTTTATGAAACATTTTTGCAGAATAAACAGCTTAACCATTATTCAATAACCACAGATTTTTTCTAAGGATTTAGAATAAGTATGTAGGAGGCTCCTAAGTTTAACACTGTACTCCTGAACTTTTGTGTTTGGTGCTTTAATGTGATGTGAGGTTATGCTCTGTCTGGAATGAGTTGCACATTACAGCATCACTACTAAATATGACAAATTAGAACCATTTGTGTAACTCCATGCCTTTGTGGACAAAGTGTTTTCAGCTGGAAAGAGACTGAGCACCTCACTAACAGACTGTCACCGAATGAGCAGAAAACACCGAAATCAAACACTGAGCCACCTGGCTGAGGATGAATTATTGTATCATATTTTGATTAATACTTCTATTAGGCTCAGGATACAAAAGCAGCCATACTGGATGATTTTGTACCATCACCATGTGGATTCCATGGAGGTGAGCGCTCATTTAAGTTGTTTGAGGAAAAGGTTGAGCGTACGATATCATCACAAGGCTAAATTTAAAATAATGTGTCAGACTTGGGATCAGAACGAGTTAAAATGTTACATAAGGAAGCATGATGTATGACTGTTTCCTGTCTCAGTTTTGTGAATGGGCTCTTTGTGCGACATGCTCTGCTCCAGCCGTGCCGAATCTGTCTCTCTCAGATTCTTTCTGTGCTGAGATCAGACCCAGACTCATCTGAGGGGATTGCTGACAAAATGGATTTTATTTTGATAAAGGCGAGGAACAGTTTAAATGCTTGTGAAAGGCATTGTTGAACCAGCATCACTGATCTGACATCTAAATATATCATTTTAATCATTATACATATAGTTTTCATGTATATCATTTCTAAAGTCTCATGTATAGTTTTTGTGGTTTTTGTTTTGGAGGGGGGGGTTGCTTTGTTTTTTTAGTTTTTGTTGGGGGGGGTGAGGTGGGGGTGGGCACTGGCAGATGTGCTACTAATGTTGTGGTATACCTTTTCAAGGTGCAGTCACATCAAGTGGGGGTCTGGAGTCTGCGAGTCCAGAACATGAGAAAGTTTGAAATCCCCTGCCTTAACCTCTTCAACTCGGCCCCACCACAAGTGGATTTGTCATTGCCATGGCTGAGTTTCATTCAAACCCACAAAAGTTTATTTCAAATTCTAGTGGTGATCACAAGGTTTCCAAAGATACCAAATATGTCCTGCTGAATTCCAGGGAAACGTGCCTAAAATGATGCACAAGACATGTAGATATGCTCCATTTGATGTGATGCTGCAGCCATAAGACAATGACCTCCTGGGTTTGAATATTTCACTCTATATCGATGTGATGTAGCTTCAGTGAAGTGCTGAAACCAGCAGAATATAAATGTGACACTGTCCTACAATATGTAACCAGATATTTTAATAACTTTGAAGCTACTTAAGGGGAAATTTAAAGGAAAATCAGGATTTAAGTGGTTAAATATTTAGAAAGTGGTGAGGAACAGCTGTCTAAGGTGGCAGGAGTCACAAATGTCTCTATCAGTGGTGTTTACAATGCAGGCCTTATATTTCGAAAGCTATTCAAAATGTTTTGTGCACTAAATGTATCCCACAAGAACAGCATAAATGTAACAAAACATACCTAAAAGCACTGAAATGTGAGGCAAAGGGAACAAATGGGTAAAGGTAGGTGTGTGTGTGTGTGTGTGTGTGTGTGTGTGTGTGTGTGTGTGTGTGTGGTGTGTGTGTGTGTGTGTGCACGCGCGCGCACGCACGCATGCTGGATTAGAGCTAGTGAGTGTTGGCCACCCGGTGCAGCTCCTGCATCAACAAATGACTGTAATGCTATTCTCAGCACCATGTCCTCATTAAAACATTCCCCAAACTGCCCCTGCCCTCCATAAAGTGCCCTTGCCTTTATTTTTAGGTGTCTAATTAGGCTCCTTGGCTTGGCTTTGGTCCTGGCTCGTGTATCAACTTAATGAGGCAATTAGGGATATTAGTGATATTGTATCTGGACGATCTGGAATATCAGGAGATTTGAGGGGGACAGCGGGGGAGAGGCAGGCTGAGGGAGCAGCGAGAGGGCAGGGGTGTAGGATTGCACACATGTTGGTGCAGGCTCCTGGAATGACCAGTTGTAAAAAAAAAAATATTTTAAAAGTATAGCAGCAAGCTATAGTCAGTGTTCAAGCCTATGGGGCAAGTGATTTGACAGTGAAAACATAATCTTAAGTTTTGGAAAGGTTCTACATCTCAGAGATGGAATGGTTGAGTTAAAGTCCTGTGACTTCAGAGAAAAATGTGCCTGATATATTGCAGTTTGATATTTTCCACATTTTGGTATTATGATAACACCATTGAGCCTAACTAAAAGTGCAGTTGCACTTTTAAGCCCATTGCAGTGTGGTTACTCAAACATTTTGGTGTTGAAGTGATACTTACCCATATATTGTTGTGGTATTTGTTGGTCCCTGTGAGTATAATACACACAAGTATAATACAAAGCTGAAACATTATTTTGAAGGATGAACAACAACAAATTTGGTTGTGATAGCACAATGCAATCATAACTATCAGCAGTTTTACTGAAATATGCTCCACCTAAAATATTTGGTCAGTCCTTGGCAGACAAATTTTGGCCAATGACAACATGTTCAAAAAATTTTTGGGTCGTCTTTGGTTGCATGTTTTTTGCCTCTTGGATGGAAATCCAGAAACATTTGAAAGTAATTGGACTGAGCTGCTGGGTTTGAGTTTTTCAGTAGATTATGTTGCAGCTCAGGATGCTGACACAGGAACTCAGTGCTCTGTAACAGTAACCTGTCCAACACTGAGGAGGAGAGTGGATGGTAAGGGAGAGAGATGCAGGAAAGCTGTGCAGGAAAGGCGGGAGCTTGGCTGACTGATGGGATCATATGACCTCTCAGCAAGATTTGGGAATGTTGAACATGGCCCACCCCAACAAATCCACTCCTGACTGCAGGAAAAAAACTAATTAGCTGAAAAAAAATCCCTGCTAATTACACCCGCTGTTTTCATCAGGGTTCATGTAGACACACAGACGCACAAACAAACACATACAAAGACCTCTAGTCCAATGTGGTGTAAATAAGATTGGACTCTATCTTCTAACACAGGGTTTTCAAACTGTTTCATGTTCTGGACCCTAAATTTGACTTATTGGACCCATATGAAATGATTTTGGCCCCGCTGGTTGCTTTGTGTTAGGTATTACATTGTCAAATGGCATACTTTAACATTACCAAATTGATTCAAAGTGGTGAGATTAAAGCTTCATGTCAAAATAATCACACTTTGTTTTGTATTGTATAGTGAAATTAAACTGTTTCTCAGTTGGCAGAGGACCCTGTGAAAGCACACCAAGGACCCCTGGAGATCCTCAGACCGCACTTTGAAAGTCATCGCTCTAACAGAAGAATTCATTTCTGTTTGTTGTCTCCCAGTTAAACATACTGTATATATATTGCATCCATCTCTAGAGAAACACTAACTTTTGTCTTTAGCTCATGTTTGGTGTGTGTTGCTGCTCTGAGAATGAATCTAATCCGAGGAGCTTCCATACTCCAACTCTCTCCAACTGAGCTTCTTCCTGTCTGCAGTTTCCCAGTTCAACCATTGTCCCCGCTTAGAGACTGTGTTGGCACAGCACACTATTTCCTCCTGGCAATATATCTGTTGCCTTGCCAGCTTCCTCTTTTCTAAGGGGGGCTGCTTTGCTCTATGAGTGTTTGCTTGTGCCAAAACCAATGCCTCCATGACCCTGTTTGACATCCCCTACAAGATCACTGTGTTTAAATGCCAATTATGCTTGCTGAGCTGCTTCTTTAAAAGTCAGTTTCCACCCAGTTTGTAAATTGGTGCAATACTTCTTACTGTTGTATTTTTAAACCCTGCAACAGTCTTACTGTTAGATAGAGGCTAAGTAGAGACGTCAAACTGTAGCCTATTAACAGAAACTGGTGGGTTGTTAGCACAGCACAACAAGGATTATATCAGAGGACAAGAAGAGGATAGCAAAATGATGGAGTCAGTCATGGACTTTCTCACATCAGCTCTATCCAAGTTTTCAGTAAGCGAGCTCTACAACAAAACTAGGAAAACATTTGCTATAATATTGTTACAGCACTAGTTTCAACAAGTGAGATATTTTCACTACAGTTGGTGGTCTTACCAGAGTCGTGACAATAATGTTACTCAAGAGAAACACCCACCCAGTCCTGCTGGAATGGATTATTGTAGAAAATGCAGCCCCTAAAGCTCTGTTTTATTACAGTTAGTGACTTTCAGGAACTCTCAAATCTCGGTGGAAGATGGAGACAGAACTCAAGAATAACACTTAATTAGAGAATGCCAATTTTTAACTGGGCTTAACATCCCTTTAATAGGAACCCAGTGGCATGGAGACTTTGTAAATGAACAAAGCATAGCGAACATGGCAAGTACACAAGGGCATGGGCAGGGGCAAGATATTTGGCTTTGTTGATAACTTAGATCAAGGGTTTTCAAACTTTTTCATGTGCTTTTCATATCCCAAATTGATTCTCATTAAGCCTCAAATCCTCTCAAAAACCCAAAGTTATTTTGTTCAAAGGACTCTGATATGAAAAGATATTCTGATTTGGTGAGGCTGGTGGTACTGGTACATGCAGTATGTTTGTCTTGTAGCAATGTCCTGCAAAACTTGCCAGAAAATTAGTGCAAAAAACCTTGAAAGTTGGCCAAAAATATTTTAAAACAACAAGGAAACTACATTTATAATTATTAAAATGATATATTTAAAGGTCAGATCAGTGATGCTGGATCACAAGAATTTAAATTACAGTGAAATTAAAGTAGTCCTCATTTTGCTGAGGATCCCCAGGAAGACCCTAACGTACCCCTGGGGGACCCCGGATCCCACTTGGAAAACCACTGGCATAGGCCATAGGCACCTTGACTTTTCATCATGCATATGTATAGCTAGATACACATGTGGCTGGTGCCAACTGCCCTTGATAAGTCTGGTTTATTTTGGATTTATTGTGGAGAGCTGCCAAGCGCCTGGCTGGAGGGCTACAGTATGGCAAGTATAGCAGCTGCCCTGCCACGTTGCCATGATCTGTTGATGCCCGTCACCTCTCTGTATTCAGTTTTTCCAAAGAGGGAGAGAAGGTGTGTATGTGTGTGTGTGTGTGTGTGTGTGTGTGTGTGTGTGTGTGTGTGTATCTTCACTACCTTCCCCCCTCTTCTGGGTGACAAAGGCTGGGTGCCAAGGTGGTTCTCAGTAGGCCCGCCAGGAATACAGGCTTTCATTAGCACTTTGTAATTAGGAACAGATGCAATTTGCAGCATGGATCTCAACTCACACACTGGCACACAAAAAAACTATGCACACACTCATACATACATAGACGTACGTACATGCAATTACGGATGCACACCTATACCTGGTTTATTTACATTGCTCTTCAATTAACATACACTTAAAAACTTTATGTCATCTGTCTCTGTACAACAAACAAACAAAGAATACATTAAGGCTTGAGAACCTTGATAGTCCAGAAGTTCATATATATGTAGATATAGGCTAGATATATGGAAAGAGGGAGTGAGAGAGAGATATTAATACTTTTTTCATTTTTCCTCATGCATGAACTCTTTTCACATCAGCCTGTAAATTGTAAACATGTGTTGAGTTCCAACCATCACTAAACTAATGAAGATAATGAAGAAGGCAGGCATTCATCTGGCAAAGTTGTTGTTCTCTGACTCATATACTGCTATCTGTGACTCACCAAGGCCTTAAACATTACACGGTTTTTCCTAAATCTTAAAAAACAGGTAATGGTCTGAACATGAGATGCTTTCATTGACTTCAAAACTGAACCAGTCTGATGGGATTTTCAGAGAAGATGGACATAAATGGGAGTTTGTGTTAGTTAATTAGGTTGGCAAGTATGGGTTGAGCCCTCCACACTTTTGTTGCTATTTTCAAAAATCATCAGAATTGCTCAAACAGCGCAAATTAATTTTGGCCCAATGAAATTAAGTGGGAGAACTGTACATCAATTGCATTGATCATTTTTTTTTTTTTTTTTTTTTTTTTTTTTTATCAAACAAAATATTGCTGGTGATATTGTGGAGTGATAATTCACCTTGTCCCTGTGTTCCAGCAATTTAAAAATGATTTTTTTTTTTTTTTTTTTTTATTTTGTACAGTGGTACAATAATTTTTTGCTGATTTAATAATGACCGTTTCCCCATGTTTTTGTTGTTGTTGTTGTTGTTTGTTTGTTTGTTTTTGCATAAAATCAAATGACTTCTTTTCAAAGAGTTGATTACTATTAATTAATCGTTACAAACTGTCATGGTAAAAAAATATATATATGAGTGATTATTTTAACAATTTGTTTGAAATCTAACCTCTTTGAAATTGCATCAGTGTTCATGATTGGCACATAACTAAACTAAACCCCAAACCCAAATTTCTGGGAATCCTTATTTCTAACGGTGAAACACAGGGCAGCAGGTCTGTGGTGGCAGGTGATGTCACCACTCAGACAACACAACAGCTGATGACATCACCTGGGACCAAACACCAGACACCCTATTTTTCACCATTAGAGGTCAGGCTTTACACACACTTGGGTTTGAGGTTTAGTTACACTTTAAAGGTCAAAATTTCTATCTTTTAAAGGCTATTAACATTTTCATCAGTTGACATGAAACATGTCACACAAACCCAGCCATCCGTGCAAATTACACAGATTGGCATATTGAGGGCTGCATAATTAAAGGTCAGATTTAAAAACTGACATGTGATATCTCCCAGACCACTGGTCTGATTTTGATGAAAGCTGGAGGCCTGACACGTTTTGGCACTGTGTTCTGGTGTTTTAAAAGCATGACACAGATTGGCATGACAAGGATGTTCCAGTTAAAGGTGAGATAAAAACATGTGTACTTGCATAAAATAATAACAATTTAAAATAATACAATATGCTATATCCCAGCATGTTATTTTTTGCCATTCATAGTGACGGTCTAGCCAAACTAGGCTTGTTTCATTTTGTTTCCATCTAAGCTACAGGATTTGTTTGCTTACTGGTGTGTCACATAAGGGTGTTTTGGACAAGGAAACTCTTCAACTGTTGCTAGTCATTTACCTATCACAATATGGAAGAAGAAGAAGAGGAAGAAGAAAAAGAAGAAGAGGAGGAGGAGGAGGAAGAAGAAGAGTAACAACAACAATTCTAATTATTTCTCCACTGCATATGGATGTTGGACTGGCGTGCATGGCCGTACGCATCATTGATATGTTAATATACTATATATTAATATTTATCTTTAAGTCTTGAAATAACTCCCTAAAATGACTTTCCTGTGTTGCAGCAAAGGTTTAATACAACACAATGATTACCGACTCGCTCATCACAAAGATATTTGTGTGCATTTTTCCACCTCGGTATTTCTGAAACGCTGCCTACAGCCATGGCTGTGTGTTGAGGCACGTCCTGCTCACAAATCACCTGTTGCAGGCTCACTACAGTCCATCCTCTTATTGACTGTATCAGACATGTGAAGGCAGCAAAAGCATATTATGTGAAGGCTGTAATCCTTTTGCCCGTTATTTGCCTGTTCAATCTAAACAGACCTCTTTATGGTGAAATAATTATGCGTAATATTTATTGCTTCCTGTGATTTCACAGCAAGCAAGAGGAAATAATAATCACCAATTAGCATCACACATCCTAATGAAATATGCAAGAGGGCCTGAAACACAGGGGAAAAAGCACTTGGCGCAATGTGGCTTGACCTTCTTACTGAGATAAATGTTGGATTGTTGCTGCTGTAGCCATCCAGAAACTTTCACACTTTCTGGCACCAGTGTCAGTGATGTGAGTAAATGATGGTTAAGAGATAAAATATTTATTTTTACTCCACGATTGCACTCTGTTTTTAATGCTCATTCCTAAAAGCCCAAAAAGGGACAGGAGTTGAACATGAGCACTAACTATAATCTGTCTGTGCAGAACATCAGCTTCATGTGCTTGTGAAAACCAGAAAAACATTGCTATGTAAATTTGCATCATCCCAATTCAAATAAACTGAAGTAAATGTAGTCTCAACCACAATATAGGAACGCTACAAACTCAAAAAGCAGATCATGAGGGTGGTGATGCTGGTGCAGGGAGAGATCCTCAGCCACTGTGAAGCAAAAGCTGCACCCCCTTTCCCGGTAAACTTGCACATCCATAAAGCATTTTGGGCCAAAGACAGCTTCTGCTTTTATACATGTGCTTGTGCACACACCCACACTGCACATGCACACACTGGACAGAGAGAAGATGATTATTTTTTATATTATTTTTTGGTTTCTCTGACAGCCCACTGACTACAACTATGTACTACAAACTACACAACAAGCATTTTTAGGTGGAAATTTATGCATGACACTCCTCCCCTTCAGCTCTTAATTGGCAATAAAGCCAACTATCCAGAGAACCGAGCAAAGAGCCAATTCATTTAATTTGTAAATGACTACCTTGTCAGCCGGTGTGATTTCTCTTGATTATTTTCACATATTCCCAGATGAAGCTGGCAGGGCAGGATAAGGCAGAACATGTGCTCTGGGATGATATTCAGGAAAAAGGAACTGATGACGCCTGGATAAGAAATTAGACCCACTGGGGGAATCAAAAAACACATGTCAGGTCTAAATAGTTTGGATGTATCTTGGAGATCTAGTTGGGCTTCTTCCCATCATTTGCATGCTGGCATCCAACTGGCATTTTTTTCCTCATGTTTGTGCTCTTGCAACACATGAGATTGAAGTCTGGCTGGCAGGCTTTGTCGCATATCAATCATTCTTTGCTGCCATCTTTCCTGTTTTTCTCCAAAACAATAAAGCAGAATTGGCACAAAACCTTGGCTGTTTTTAATTTCCTCAAAGACAGAAGGAATGGCCTGGTAAACAAGAAACTGAATCTTTTTTAGAAACACCGACACCTTAATTTCTTCTTTTTTTTTTTACCACCCTGCATGCACCATTCTATTTCAAGCTATTCCTGATGCATTTGTCACCGCTAAAGACCCCTGACAGTCTATCAATTAATACCTGTTTCATAAATAAATGAATGCATGGAGTGCCCCAGTGGGTCACTGTGTAGAGCGCATACCACATAATATTAAGGCTGAGCCGCAGTGGCCTGGGTTTGAATATGGCCCAGACCCTTTGCTGCATGTCATCCCCTCTCTCTGCCCTGCCTTTCTTCTCCCTCTGCACTGTGACTGTCTAATAAAGCAGAAATGCACAAAAAACAATCTCTCTCTCTCTCTCTCTCTCTCTCTCTCTCTCTCTCTCTCCCTCTCTCTCTATACATATATATGTATGTATGCATTTACACACACACACCTTTGTTGAGAAAAGTGTTATTGTCTTCATATTATTAGTAGTAGTAGTAATAGTCGTAGTAGTAGTCTATATTATATAGAGCTATGAGAATTGTTTTAGGAGGTTTGGTGTGTGGGATGGGGTGTAAAAATCAAGCAGGGACCTTCAATGTTGCTAATTCATTTACAGATTTAATTAGATGGATAGAACCCTTACCGTTATTAAAACAGGGCGGGAGAGAATGTTGCCAGCACTACAGGACTTTTTAATTACAACTCCACATCCCCGCTTGCTGACGTCTGGGGAACCAGTTAATTAAAATCCTCATTATTTTACTTTTAATTAGTTCCCCCCTCTTTTGTTTCCTTGCGCCATATGGCAGTGTTCTGTGGTCAAATCAACTTAATTGAGCTAATTAAGTTGATCACTTTAATTATTCAAAGTGCTCTGATTGGATGAAATTGCTATCCCGCCCCCCTCCACCCCGCCACCCCACCCCACCCACAAGAAATTCTGCCTCCTACTCCCATCTTACCCAGCAGTTAAGTTCATAACATAGCTATCTCATTGAGGTTGCTGATGGGTGGTGTTGCTTATCGCTGCAGTGCATACAAGTATGGACGTGGACAGTTAAAGCCCCCCTCCAGGTGTTTTATAAATCCTTAGAAAAATCTGTCATTATTAAGCAGTATTTACTCTGCAGAGAAAAGTTAAATAAAGCACTGAAAATGGCTTGCATGGACCTCTACTTCCTAATCCTCAATGAGTATGTGAGAAGCTATGAATATGCAAATATTCCTCCAGAGACACCACAACTCCCCGCCCCGTTCCCCCAGGTAAACTAACTAGACACTGCGCTTCATCCCAACATGGCAACAGGCAACACTGATGAAATCCAGCCTGACATGTCCAAGCCTCCGTCAGACAGAAGGAGAGACAAGTGGGCATCAAAATCTGAGATTTGTTGATGTGTTTCAATGGTAAGTTTATTTCTCAGTTTGTTTGCATCGCTCTCAGATGGCAAATGTGCTGTAACATAAGCTATTGTTACTGAGCAGGACACATACAATGTTGGGTAAGTTACTCAAAAAAAGTATTATTATTACTTTACTAATTTGTCTCTCTTAAAAAATAGATTAATTCCTGATTACAGCTGGCATTTGTCTGCTGTCCACAGTGGAAAGCGTAGTTGCTGCTTTGCCTGCTTTGGTATATTTATAGATTTATATAAGTGCTGGATAAGCCCAGTCACAGGACAGTCACAAAATTGTTAGTCAATTTTAGCATCTAGGAAAACATCAAGGAAATAACTTTGGCAATAGGCAATTTCTGCCTCCAGCCCATGTTAGTTGAGCGGTGCTTCATAAACTCCACATCAGACAGGAAAAGAAAAGGCAAGACAAGTTTACTAAACTGCCCAGTGAAAGATTAAAAAAAAAATGTGGCATAGCACTACCCAAAGCTCTGTGTATGTTGTAATTTGAATGCACTCCTCTCTCTTGATTTTAGTCTGCTCTCTCTTTCTCTCCAAAAACAAATAATATTGAAACTATTCAGATGTAACAAACATTTGTGCAAAAACACCATATCAGTGTTTTGCCGAATATCAGATTGGGATTTGGCTCTGCCCCAAGAAAGCACTCAGTAGAGCACATACCTCTGCCAACACTATGGAACTCTCAAGATATGCCAGCTCCACATGTTGGATATTCACAAAAAATAAATCACACCCCCCTTCACACAGCACTTTGGCCAAGCGGTGTGAAAAATTAACCAGTTTTTCCTTGGCCCATGACCAACCTTTCCACCAAGTTTCATAGAAATCTGCTCAGAACTTTTACAGATATCCTGCTAACAAACATCTAAGTGGAATGGGGCGGTCAGCTTTGGTAATATTAAATGATTCAGAGGAGGTTAGTGTACAGTTACTTTATTTATCTTTAGGCAGGATGTACCTGGCAATAAAATTCCTCAGTTCCAAGGAATAGCGAGGCACTTCCATATTTCCTTGTAGATTTGGCGATTTTATGGTGAGTTTATTGTCAATTCCCAGAAGCCATGTGACCTGCTTGACATCCTGCCCCTTTTCCTCATTTTGGCCTATAGGTATGACCAGGGTTACCTGCTCTTGTTTTACCTACCAGACACAACTCCTTGGTCTAAGGCCTTGGCTACATTTAACACACATGACTGGTGCATTCACGAGGTGGACATGCTGCTCAATACATGGCAGCTCTCGTTTTGACTGCCAAATAGACTGGTGGTGCGCTGGGGATGCGAAGTTGGCACGCTGTCTAAATGCTGAAATCAGCAGGGTCATACACTGCTTCCCCCTCTTGGATCATCTAAACAAAACGGTGAGCTTTTGTTTTGGAATGATTCTTTCAGTTTTTGGACCAAGCTCAGCATCGTAAAACTCAAGCTTTTTATTTGAGTTAATGTCACGTGGGTGAGTTAAAATATACAGACTACGTAAGGGACACATTTACTAAGCAACCACCAGCCACAACTGGCACAATAAACACAGAGAGGGTGATGAAGACCCCTAAGGCGGAATCCCTGTTTGATACAACAGCTGATATATGGCTACTTATTAAAAGACAATTATAATTTGACAGGGTATATTGAAGTAAAAATATTTCATTATGATGCAGGCAACCTGTCTATCAGAGTCACCAGGGAGTTAGGTTTGCCTTAGGTCTGTTATTTAGTCGATTCCCTCTCCCTACAGTACCCTTATCCAACATTTGCTCACTGCAGAAAACATGCACAAACTCACCACATTAATCAAATATGACAGACACTTCAGCAGAGTGTAGCTGACCTGCTTCACAGTGATATCGCTGACAGGATGACAGAGAATTCAGCCTTAGACCACACACACTCAGAGTAAAAAATATCAATAAGACACTGGCCTATTTTTACTTTTGTCGAGCACAACTCTGCGACGCATATGCACCACTTATGCGCTGCGCTCATGGCTGGTGTCGCCAGTTTCACTGATCATAGTGGAAGCGTACTGTCGCATCAGCTGCTTTTTGAACGGACAAGATTTGCTACAGGTTCAGTGTAGCCAAAGGATTAGTAATATTGAGGTTCAGGCAGCAGAGTCACATCATCTGCATACTTAATAAGGGAGAGGTCACTGCTTTTACACTTAATTAGGTGACAGATATGGACAACAGTATAGGAGATACTATACATCCCTGGGAATACCTGTATTCAGGGGAAGGTAGTCAAAGGTGTTTTGAATGTGGACTTAGTGGAGCTGTTCTCTCTGGCACTCTTTTGGCTCTTTTCCACTAGTACCTACTCGGCTCGACTTGGCTCGACTCTACTTGCCTCAACACGGTTTTGGTGGTTTTCCATTACAATTGAGTACCACCTCACTGTGGGTGGAGTCGTCATAGCAAGGCGGAGCACCGTCCAGCTCCCTCTGGATTCTTTGGGCCGCCACCAAGAACAGAAAAGTCTACACCTCTTCATTTGACCACGGTACCAGTTTGCTTGCCATTTTCCGACTTTGCCAACTTCAGTGATCATCAATGTGCATGGTCACCGTTGCCTTTTTTTTTGTTTGTTTGTTTGTTTGTTTGTTTGTTTTTAAATGCCGGGTTTGGTTTTTGTGAAAGAGTCGCTCTCATGTGTCGTCACTCCCTGTCCAATCAGTGGCCTGCACGACATTTATGTCACATTTCGGCTCAACTCAGCTTGCTTGGAACCCCGGCCGAGTAGGTCCAAAAATAGTACCTGCTACCAGATACTACCACCTAATGGAAAAGCTCTCAAACCGAGTAGAGTCGAGCCGAGTCGAGCCGAGTAGGTATTAGTGGAAAAGTGCCATTTGACCCAAAGAACCAGAGTACTGCTGCTGTTCAGGTCGCACAGGCTCTTCATGAGGACATGGGGTTGGACTGTATTAATGGTCAAAGAGACATCCAGGCCTGAATCTGCCACTGTGTTTTGGTAAGAGGTGGCTGACATTATGATATGTCCTCGAGGCACTGAAGCATCATCCATGTTGCCAAAATATTGATCCAGAGTCTTATTCAGCCATGTTCATGATTTGGTAAAAGTGGGGAAACATCACAAAAAGTGAAGAGATCAGTAATTGGAAGAAATACACAGTGCCTTATAATTGGTGGCCATGTAATCAATCTGGCCCCGGTACATATACACAGAGTTATTGTGATTGGTCCAAATTCAAGGCAGATAGGGTGGAATGAAACATGAATGGACACACCCTGATGTTTGTGCTGGAGTTGACCAACATGAATATTCTACCTTTGATGCTTTTTATTGTTTGCGCAGCATCCCTGTCAAAGCGGACGAGTGAGTATCTGTCTAAATCATTTACATCCTCTGTCAGCCACAGCACCGTGAAGTGGGTCAGCTTCACTCTGCTAAAGTGTCTGTCATAATGCGGTGAGTTTGTGAATTATCTCTGTAGTGAGCAAATGTTGGATAAGGTTATTGTAGAGAGAGGGAATTGGCTTACCAGCGGGAACTGGCTGCAACTCCTCCCTCAGACTGCTCACTTTGTCTCTCCTACAGATTTCAAGATGAGTGGATTGATGTGTGGAGCTTATATTTCAGGGGAGCATACCAGAGGTTTGGCATGTTTAGCGTAATATCTACAAAATGTTCATACTTCAGTTTCTGCCAATCCTTTCCCCAAAGCAAGTGGTCGTATTTTAGAACTCCAACATCATTTGTCCTCCCTTTTATCCAACCACTGGTCCCCCTTCATTCCTCTACGATATGAAAATGAACTTCTAGAGACTTCAAACTTTATTCACACCAGTATTCCATCACCATAATGAAGTCCTCCACATTAGTTTTCCTAAAAGCAGCAGCACTGTTGGGTTTTGATGACTTGAAATTGGGAGCAGTGAAACGGTCTCGCCGCAGGAAAATAGTCCCAGTGGAAATGTTTGTTTTCCACAGCCAATTATCAGTTCTGTGGTTTATGAATGGTGATGACTTTGTTAGCCACTGAAGCAGAACATTATAAGGTGGCTGTTTCAACCAAAAATTCAATTTTAAAACAGAGGGATTTTGACTATAGTTGTGAAATCTTTAATACCTCTGTATGTTTTGCAGAATGGTTTGTTGCGATGTAAAATGTGGGCAAACTATAGTAAATATGCCAAACATTAAAAAACACAGGTGTTTAAGAGAAGTTTTTTTTTTTTCCACAAAAGAGTCTCAGTATCAGCCTGGTTCCAGACCCATGAATCACACAGTTGAGTTTAAAGTTTTAAGCATTTCTGCAGGTCTGGTGATGGTAATTCAACTGTGATTTCATGGACAAAAAACCGAGCCAGTCAGCACCGTTGTAGGGCAGGACAAGACTGAAAGCCAAACAGTATATTAGCTAACATTGGCTAACATGAGAAAATGGATGATATAATACCCCCTTAATTAACAAATTTCTTTTACATACACGGCATGGTTTCTCAGTTTCGCCCAGTATGGCATGGCTGAAATGACTTGAAATGATGTTTGATCCAGACAGATACATTTCTTTCTAGCCACTGATTAGGGAAAATTGAATTCCCCTCCGCCACGGATATCAGTTTGAGTGGAGCCAGCGTCTGAAGTTGGTGACTGAAGATGGAAATGGAGTGGACAGATCTGAAGGTTCAGTTTTGATATCAGGCAAACTCAGCATTGCCTCATGGGTGCAAAGCCCATGTAGCTCGATCACAACTTGAGTGGTTCTGCAACAAACATGCCTTTAATGTCACAGATAATTATGACAGTGCAGATCGCTACAATAACCCTGACAAGCAGGTGCACATCTGCAATCGTCAAATATACAATGTATTTTACAGGTGGCAAGGCTGATATAACAAATAAACACTAAGGGTGTGGATCAGCACTCGCACATGCTCCAGTTGTCACACATGGTGGCTGTAAGATATGTCTTTAAAATTAGACTTTTGGGCAGCTATATGTCCTCACCTTTCATGAATGCCATTCCCCTTTGTATGCATATTGTGAAGTCTGTTTAGTTGTAAATGAGCTCTCACACAGTGGGCATCCACAGCTCTTTTTTCAGCAAAACTTTTGTTTCATTAGCATGACTTCATCATTCTGTTACCTTTTGCTTTTTTTCTTCACACAACATGAGGCGAGGAAACAATGTAGTTACACCAATTTGCATGTGTTAATTCAATTAATTAGACAAATGAATGCCTGTTCTTTAAAAGAAAAAAAGTGAAAGGCCCAATAAGTCTGAGTCCCTCAAAACTTTTTACTTTCTCAACTTATGTTTTTGGAGCTGTGTGGTGGAGAAGCCACTTGAGAGACTTGTTAATTGGTTTCTGAATTTGTCAGGCTAATTAGTGAAATGCAGATGAGGCTTGATTGGTTTGAAAGTGACATGTAACTTGCACCATGGAGGGTGATTGGAAGACCCCCCTCTTTCCTTATCAAGATATGGAGATAATTGCAATTACGGTCATTTGCATACATTAATGAATTTGTTTTATGCTATTCAAAATCCCAGACAGAGTAAATAATTGATATCAGCACTCGCGCACACAGACTGAGGATTTCAAATTGGGTGGATACAGGAAAGGGTAGAGCTACAAATTAAAATCTGATCTCTATTTAATGGTATCCATATCATTTCATTATCAGTGGTTCAATTTATTGTAAGATTTAGAGGAATAATTAGAAGATTTCTTTGATAAATATGGTGAAAAATCCTAACTTCTATAATGGCTGATATATTTTGTAATTCAAAGCAGCCTTTCATGTGAAAGGACCACACCAGTGATTTCCCTTTCTCTGATATCATTTTTCTTACCTTTCATCCAGCCATTGGTTTCCATTCACTCCACTACGATATGAAAATGAACTTTCAGAGACTTCAAACTTTCTTCACACCAGTATTCCATCACCGTCGTCCACATTGCTTCCTGAATGATTAAGTGCACTCCAGGGTTTTGCAGAGTCTGGGTAGGACTTTCCTCTGGTACATGTTTAAATTAAGAAGGATTCCTCTGGAAACTGACACAAGGCTACATCTAGTACTAGTACATGAAAGGCAACTGGACTTGGACTGGACTATGTAACCCAGAGGCGGCTTCCTCAGTAATGTGGTGGAGCTCCACACCCTTAACATACTAGATCCTGTATATGATGACCAGAATGACTGAGAACCTTCAGTGAGATGCACCTTTAAGTTGTACACAAGATCCACCCTCCCTGTGTGCGCAACTAATAATGATAATAATGATGAATTTCTTTTTAAAACACACACTTCTCCAGACCAAGTGTGCTTGAACAATGTGAGAAAATAATGTGAGACAATGAGGTAAAAGATCCCTTTAGGTCAAGAGGGGAAGTGCTTGGGACTCAGCTACCGTTATTCTCATTTTTATTGTTATCGTGTATAAGTGTCTGGATCTCAGAAACTATAAAAGCTTAAGACCCAAAATTTAGGTGCTGTTTGTTTCTTTCAGAGCTTTCAGCTCTCATCAAAAATAAAAATAAAAATAAAAATAAAAAGATACTACATTGATATATCAATAGAGGTATTTCTAGAGGTATTAAAATAAAAGAACTATCAGATTCTATAGAGTGTTTATTGTCCCAGGATGTACCCAGAATATCATTTAATATGATCCATTGTTTTGCCATCAATTTTAATTAAATTTATCTCATTCTGATAATAGTTTTATTTTTCCTCTTAATTTGTATTACTTGCTCTCTAAGTAATCAATATGGCCACCAATCAGCAGAATTATGATTTGTAATTGTCCCACTCAGTCATGAGGGCACTCTGGTCCAGACATCAGCCTTTTTTTTGTTTGTTTGTCTAACTGTAGATTCCCTAATTGGCAGTTGTTTACTAGCCACGTCTAAAACAACAATTTTGTAAATAGTCAAAGAGCTATTTCCGCATGTACTGTACGCAGGTCCTTCATTTGTCTACTTTCACCAGGTGAACAGGTGCTACATCTCTCATGAACAAATAAAATTTAAAACGTATTTAACGACAGGTATATGCGGGTTTTCAACTGTAATACAATCAAAGATGCCAGCCTTGACTTCCTTGTTGGTGTCGTACTTCCAAGCAATACGCTCACCAGTGAGTGAAAAATCGCCAGTGTCGCCCGGTGTTTTTCATGAACATATTTCCTCAAAATAAATGAGTTAATTAGAGAACATATTATGCTAATTCACACCATTTACACAACAGCAGGTGTATTGCTTGGAACTACGGCACCAACAAAGAAGTCAAGCCTGCTATCTTGGATTTTGTTATGATAGTACACCTGTCTTGAAGTACGTTTTTTAGTATTTTAGTACATGTGAGATACAGTAGACAGGTGAAGGATAACAGACATATGTTGAGGTTTGTGAAATTCAATGTGCTCTTCTCACTACAGGCTTCAATGAGCAGCACAGGAGCCTTTGAGGAAGTCAACGGCCGATAAAACCAGAGTCTACCAAAGGATCCTGGATCAGGGCTGAGAAGGATCTAACAGATCTGTGGAGGAGAATTTTTTATTTTTGTCATTTCTGCTTTATTTGACAGTCACAGTAGAGAGAGACAGGAAAGACAGGGCAGAGAGAGGGGACGATACGTGGCAAACCGCCTGAAGTCAGATTCAAACCCAGGATGCTTCAGTCAGGACTCAGCCTTAACAAGTGGTATTTATTTTTTTTATCATATGTTTTTTAGATGAAGAACTGAACAGGGCAGTAGTAGTATAGTAAAATAAGCTGTACTGGGAGTGCTGTTTCTTGATGAGGTGGACCCACATGCCCATGCTCCACTAAAAATCAACCTGAGGTCCACTTTTGGAGCACGGCCCACCACTTGAGCACCACTGGTGGTGATGTGGTACTAACAATGGACATTAAATTTTGAGGCCGAGGCAGTTCCTTCAACAATTAGATTTTCAGGATGGTGTGTTCACATTTGAATGCGGTCATGTTTCCCCAATGTGCTCACAGTGAGCTCCAGCAACAGTCCAGCAAACAACTCAGACAAAACAAATAAGATTAGAGAGTGGATTTAGTTGGTTTGACTCGGGTTTGAAGTCATGAGCCTGAAAAACCCAAGGAATGTGTTCATCCCTTAAAGCCACTCTGCATCATTAGGAAAGACCACTTTGAAATACTACCATTAAAGTGTTGTTATTAAAATGGCATTGCTGAATGTGAAGCTAATTGGACTAACCCTGTGAAAGTAAGTCGCTGGGCTCGCTGGGAACAGTTTGAGAAGTCACAGCTGGCTACTCGTGCGCCTCCACCCCTCCTGCATGTTTCAATTCAGCCTTTAATTTCCTTCTGTAGAGAGCCGCAAAACAAAATATGCCAAGTGTGATCCTAAAAATAGAAGAGAACGAAAGACAGAAAAAAAAAAAGACTTGGGATTTTCATTTGGAATACGAAAATTGCTTTTAAACAACTCATAAAAACAGAAGGCAAGAAAGAAAGACTTTTAAACATCTCATTTAAAAAGCTTTCAATAGCCTTTAGGGTAAATTACATGGCAAAAAGCAATCATGATACACCAGCAGAGCCGTGCAAGAAATGTGAGAATGGTCCATTTTAAAGCTGGGACTGAGAGAGAATCAGAAAGACAGTGATGTGTTCACAGCTGAAATGCAAAAACACTGCAAGTATCTTTTTTTTTTTTTTTTTTCCAAGAGTAACAGTAACAGAAAGTGCATACGGCTGCTGCGTGCCCCGCGCCCACAGGAAAGGGCTCTCTCCCTTTTAATTAGACCAGCTCACCAGATTAGGCCTCATTAGTCTCCAACACTGGAGTGGGGCTAAAGCCCGGGCCTCCAGTGCATCCCACTTTAATTGCTTCTGTAATGGCCCCGGCTCAGGCCTTTGAAATCCCATTCCTGTGGGTAATCAGCCATGTTTGTCTGAGAGCTACGAGTATTTTTTTTTTCTTTGCTTTTCTTAAAAAAAAAAAAAAAAAAGCCATGTTAAAATGGGGTATGAAAAGGCTATTTGTAACACATGGCTACACACCTCACTCCAGCCACCTCACCCACCCACACCCCGATCACACACTCATTATACAGAAGACACAGATGACTGGCAAAAAGATTATTATTCAAGTTCTTTTTGAGACAACTGATGTTCTCTCCTTACAGATGGTGTAGAGCATTATTCAAACTGGGGCTATTCTGAGAAACGATACAAAAAGCAACACAACACATACAGCACAGTAACAACAGTATCTGACAAAAAAAATAATATATATGTGCATTTCTTACTTTTTTTTAAAATCAGCCCAATATTCCTAGACTTTCAGAAACTACTTTACAAGCAGGTAAGCTTTAGGAAACACACTGGTGATTTTGAATGTTTGGCCCATTTACTACAATTTCCCCACATTTTACATTGTAAGAAATCATTTTGCAAATCATGTGGGGGTGCTGAAGATTTCACAACATATAATCAAAATCCCCTATTTTCAAATTTGAATTTTTGGTTGAAACAGCCACTTTATAATGTTCTGCTTCTACCATTCAGAAACCACAGAACTGATAATTGGCTGTGGAAAGCAAACGTTTCCTCAGGGACTATTTTCCCTGGCGGAGGGACTGTTTCCCTCCGCCCAATTTCAAGTCTTCAAAACACAACAATGCTGCTGCTTTTAGAAAAACTAATGTGGACAACTTTATAATGGTGATGAATACTGGAGTGAAGAAAGTTTGAAGTCTCTAAAAGTTCATTTTCATATCGCAGTGGAATGAATGGAAACCAATGGCTGGATAAAAGAGAGGAAAATTTATTTAAATACGACTGCTTGTTTTGGGAAAAGATTAGCAGAAACGCTAAGTATTTACATTTTGTAGATATTAGGCTAAACATGCAAAATCGATCCTTTAAATTTACTAAATTGAATCAACCATTACTGCAAATAAACATTTAGAGTGTATGCCTCACTGTTGCTAATGACAGCTTCAGAACATTTGCTGGTAAAATAATCTTTCCTAACACAAATACACACTGCATCCGACTGAATCCTAACTACATTTACCATCCCTGAAGAAACACCATCACCTGAAGAAAAAGAAAAAAAAAATCAAAGCACATCGGATACAGTCCATCAAAATAATGAACGAGGAAAAGGCATCAAATGTTGTATATATGAAAAAAAAAAATCAACTAAAATATTCATTGAATATTCTACTGAAGTCTTAAATGTAGCACACCGAGAAAAATTCTTTGAGCGTCAATATAGATTTTTATTCATTTATTTGTTTTGTGTGCTCCGTTCTTGTCCAGATGTTGTGAGGACAGTGGAGGGGAAACATCCAAGCAGTTCAAATTTCAAACCTGGTGTTTTACAAATTCTCCCTCATGATCAGAAAGGTCTCAAAAGCGTGGAGTCCCTGTCCGATTTTGTCCGGCTTCAGAAGTCATTATTGCTCGGTGGGAGCAGTTCCTGACCACTGCCTCCTTGCTGTCTGTGTTTCCTCTTTGTTCTCTTCACAGTCTAACTGGCTGGGTAAAGGTAATTCCACTGGATCCACTGGAGCAGGATGATCACCAACACCGCTCTGTACCAGTAACACTGCCACGGCTGAGAATGGGCGTCAGTCTACAGTATAAATAAGTTCCAGCCATCTTCAGTGTTACCGTCCCTCCGATGAAGCAGTGGACGCAAAATCTCTGCTCCTCACAATCTGGGATAAATGATTTTGTATTTGGCACGGGAAAAGCCCAAAACAACAGCGAGAGAAGATACATCCAGACTACAGACTGACGGGTCGCCAGAGCGGAGGGAGAGCAGCTTCAGGGCAATTTTAGAGTTGGAGGAGGAGGAGGAGGAGGAGGCTGAAGAGGAGAAGCTTGTGGTGGGAGAGAAGGCACACATTTATTTTTCACATCCTCTTCCTCAGCAGACCTGAAAACAAGGCAGGAGGTTGTCAACATACATGAAAGAAAATAAATGTAACACAGGATCAAGGCTTTGGAAGAAATGGATATCTGACACTTTCTTCGGATAGTCTCCTATGGATATTCAGTTGAATATCAATAAGCCATAAATTACAAAACACTGTTCTATGTTGGTATTATGGGGTAATAATTGTGATTGTGATTTGTTGACCTGTTGCCCATTCACTAAAACATATACACTACTCACAAAAAGTTAGGGATATTCGGCTTTCGGGTGAAATTTCAGGATGAACCTAAAATGCATTATAACCTTTACAGGTGAACTTCATGTGACCTTCTGTGAACTTTTGAATGCACATGTCCAACTGTTCAATGTTTCAGTACTTTTTGCACAAGTTGCTGTTCTCTAACAAGGAGTTTAACGGCAAAATTCACATCAGGTGTTTGATGCTCCAGCTCATCGAGGTCGTATCATTAGGGAACGGCTGCTGGAGACTGGGGTACCTCAAATGGAGTGGCCTGCACTTTCTCCAGACCTGAATCCCATAGAAAACCTATGGGATCAGCTGAGTCGCCGTGTAGAGGCTCGGAGCTCTGTACCCCAGAACCTCAATGTCCTGAGGGCCGCCCTTCAAGAAGAGTGGGATGCCATGCCTCAGCAGACAATAAGTCGACTTGTGAACAGCATGAGACGTCGTTGTCAAGCTGTAATTGATGCTCAAGGGCACATGACAAGTTATTGAGACATTGACATTTTTTGTTGTGGTATACCCACCACTGTTGTTGGCTTTTGTTTCAAGAAATTGTTTGAGATGAGGAAATCACCAGTGTATGCTTCTACTTAAATGCCCTACTTTCATGATATAATATCACTGTAGCGTGAACTTTTTACATTTTCCATAAATTTCACCCAAAAGCCAAATATCCCTAACTTTTTGTGAGTAGTGTATTTACATAAGCCCTAACCCAACCTGATCGATGTGGGCTTGATATCATTTTGGGGCATTTCACTGTCGGAAAATGAAACTGAAAACACAAGAGTGGGGTAGTTTGGATGGAACACCAAAACCACACATTTTCAAATTTTTAGCCAGCTTAGTGCGGACATGGCCTGACTTTAGGGAATGTGGAACGTGAACGGAAATTCATATTGGTTATCAAAAATCCTAACAGTAACTTTGTTTGGACGAGTCCAGATATGGTCTGTCGAAAATTTCATCCAAATTTGTAGGAAGAATAACAAAACAATGGTTTTGGAAAAATTAGATGTGACAGGATTCAGGGAATTCACGAAAAAAGGAATTTTGTCCGCTTACGATTCAGGAGTTACCAGTCAAAATGTAAATATGTCATTATAGCGCCACCATCTGACTCAACTGATTTTTGATGTATGAGTGGTGGGTGAGCTTTCCAAATTAGTTGCAAAATTTGGTGACTTTTGCTCCTATGGTTTCTGAAATTCAGGTAATTTTAAGAGAGAGGAATGTAAAAGAATCAGTGATCAGAGCATAAACTTTGTGTTTGAACCTCCACGTATTCATCCCGCCTTGAATGGGGGGAGCAGCAACGCTGTAACCGAATGTTATGTCTGGGAAGTATAAAAACCAGCTGCACTGTTATGAAAACAACCATTGCACATTATAAAAATCTAAAAATCTCTGGAATCCACTGGCAACTGTGGCGACTGGGTGAGAAAGTTCATTCACTGTCCTGCCGACTTCCATCACAGGAACTCTCACCTTCTGGTCGGACATGATGCCGTTGGCCTGCAGTGGTGCTGGGTGACTGCTGAGAAGGCCCCGTCCTGGTCGGTCATGTTCGCAGAAGATAGTCCCGTTGACGTAATGAAAGCGATCACCAGGTACCAAACGGTTTCTACAGGTGGCACAGGTAAAACACTGGAGAGAAAGAAAGAGGTATACTTCTGTGTTTTATTCGAGTTTGACTCTTCTCATCCACCACTCACTGAAACTGGCGTCACCCAAACTGACAGCATCACTTACTAACATTAAGAGTGAGAGATTTGTGTACTGCTTTGTATGCTAATGTGAATGCTGCTGGTATAATAACACTGACCTTAAGATGGTACACATTGCCTTGTGTCCGCATCACCATCTCACTGGCAGGGATAGACTGCCCACAAGCACTGCATGCTCCACTGTGTCCAAAAAGCCTGTGGACGAAACCAGGGCATCAATCGGGCTTTCAGATGATGCAACACAGTGGTTTTCAACCTGGGGGGGCCTTGATGGGCCTCCAGGGGGTCCTCAGCAAAATGAGCCACAGTTCGATTCAATGATAATTTTATTCACTTGAAATTATTATGGCACAAATAATGTAGGAGTGATTATTTTAACATTTTTAATCTGATTGTCAATCTGCTTGTCTGTGTTAAAGTATGGCATTTAAATACATTCAGATGCCTTTCGCACACATTTAAACACAAGAACTCTGACAATAGTTACATTACACTTTATTATTTAATAATTATAAATATAGTTTTCTTGTATTTTAATTTTTACTTGTTTTGTGTGTGCTAATTGTCAGGGTTTTTTTTTGCGCTAATTTTCTGGTAATTTTCTTTGCTCTTTTTCCTAATGTTCCAGGAAATTTTTGCTATTTTGCATCGCATTTTCCCATGTTTTTTGAAAGACACCAAGTGAATTTGCTCAGGTTTCAAAGGGCTAAGCAGTTTACCACAAACCAAAATGTAACACAAATAGCACAAAATCACTTCCAATAGGGGTCCGTGGCTTAATGAACATCAACATGGGAGTCCGGAACGTGAAAATGTTTGAAAACTTTTCATTAAAGTTTGAACCTGAACCTGCTTGGGCCCAGACAGCAGCATTTGGGCTAATTTTAGTTCCCATGTACACGCCAGAGCATTGAGCCTGTTAACAAGTTAATCAGATCATATGAGCAAAGTGAAGCGAGATGAAACTGCACTCAGTATTTCATTCCTGTTTGTGCACTCTGCCCAGCTGCTTCAGACCCCAAAGCCTTGTTCTGTGCAAAAATGTAATCAGCTCTTCCTTGCCCCATGACCAAGCTGTCCACAAAGTTTTGCCGCGTTCTGTGAAGCTGCTTGGATGTTAGGCCTTATGTTCGGCACATGCCAGTCGTAATGAAAAGTTAATCATCTTTTCTTGGCCCATGAATAACCATTTCACAAAGTTCTGCGCAAATCCATTCATGACTTTTTAAGTATGAATGAATGTATGTATGAATTTCAGGTTTCAAGTGTAAGAACACAGCACCAATCTGCCCTTATGTGTCAGAGGCTAAAAGCGAGTCAGACGTCCAGCAGGTTAAGTTTTCATAGGAAGCCTCTGCACTGTCCTCATTTCAACCTCCTGTGAAATGTACGCCTTACGACAGCTACTTGACCAGCTCTCCGTGTCGCTCTCTGCATTTCGCTCTCTCTATAACTGACTGCACCGACTAATGAATTTTTTATCTTAATCCAAACAGTAATTTAATGAGCGGGCACCTAAGAGGATCCCTCTTCTCACTAATTAAGTCTCTCCCTCCCTCTCCTGAGAAATGTTGAGAACAATATTGCATGAACAGCATGGATATAAAAGATCACGTCCCCTTACACTTGTCACAGAGACAGCATAGTATCTTCTACTTGGAGATAATTCTGTGGTAATAGGACATTAATATTTAAAAGGAGCCTTGTGAACTCTACCTGAAAAACATCTCGGCTACTGTATATTGCTGACTCCTTTCACTGATGGACTAAATGGGGAATTCTCTCAATCCAGCCGGCTTCTTACAACTATAAACTATATCTGATTGCAGATCAGAATGTAATTTGAGTATACAGTAAGAGCTTTATGTATTTCATGAGAGAGGCTGTAAAAGCCACTGTATTATAACTGGCCTGATATACAAAGTGTGCAGTGTTTCAGTTTCTCCTCAGCAGGCCTTGAGGCTGCTGTTTTCCCTGGAGATGTGGGCACCCACACAATCCCCATCTGTTCAAACATCCATCAGTCTCACAGGCTGGGCTGCACCAACAAGGACTAATTTTTTAACCAGATTAAATCCTAGTTTACCGTTTAATTCTGTTGCACCAAACTTCAAAACTTTTTAAATGAAGGATTAATTATAAACCTCTTTAATTCTCAATCGTTTTTTTTTTTTATTTAATCCTGTTGTGCCAAAATTTTAAACTCCAATTTAAAGTGATGGGATATTAGCCCATTTAGTGGTATTTGTTGGTCCATGTGAGTGCATACATCCATAAAATTTAGTCCATTAAAACCTCCCCTGTTGCTAGAGCAAGAGCTTCACCAGGAGTGTACTGCTCCAAAATTAATGAACTAGATATAAACCAAAAACCAACACCATTTTGAGAGGCGACACAAAGTTGAGCCAGCAAGTAAAAAAAAAAAAAAGAAAAAAGATTTACATTGAAGTAAGTCATGAAATGAATCATTATGATGGAAAGATAACACCTAAAACCTCTTTGCTTAACATATGTTTTTTATAGATTTTTTTTTTTTTTTTTTTTTTTCAAGTTCAAGTTCAGGTTTATATAAAGCCCAGTATCACTGTTTACAACTCAAAGGGCTTTACATGTTTATAATAAATAGGACGACACACCCGACTTAATCCTCATAGCGGGCAAGAAAAAACTCCCCAAGAATGGAGATGAACAGGGAAAAAAATTGAAGAAATCAATCATTATTAATGACTGATTAAAATTAAATGGGCACACCATATAGACAATTATTTATTGTCTGCTGAGTTAAACCTATAATGAATAATTAAACACAGTGACTGTTCTCTTTTATGACATGAAAATGGATGGATTTGATCCTCCAGCCAAAATTTGTTACAACCACCACTACTACTATTACATTATTTGGTGGCTCTAAAGCAAAGATCATGGAGTTATCAAAGTTGATAAGAACCATCATCTAGCCAACATGAATGTTGTCACCAAATTTCATGGCAATGCTAAAACAGTTTTTGAGTCATTTTTAGTGTGCACCATTGAAAAGTTTGCCTACTGGTGGCGCTAGAGGGAAAGTCATGGAGTCACCCCAATTGCCAGGTTTCTTCTGCAAGGAAATATGAATATCCACCAAACAGATTTTGATATATTCTACTGCTGTAATGACAATTTGGCCTGCTGGTGGCGCTAGAGAACACTTCATGGAGTTACTGAATACTGAGTTAGGCCTTTTTCACAACAGCTTTTTTTTTTTTAAATGTAATAGTGGGTGAACACAGATGTTACTAATTACATTAAATAAGCTTCTGTTCCACTTAAGATTATATGGAACAGAGCCTCATTAATGTCATTACTAACACCTGTGTTTACCTGCTATTACATGTCCAAACGGCTGCTGTGAAAAGGGTCGACTGCATTGTTTCATTCTCTAGCCAACATGAATATTGTAACCAAATGTCCTAGCAATGTAAAAAATATTTTTTGAGACGTTAGTGTGCAAAAACAAGAAAAAATTCTGCTACTGACAGTGTTAGAGAGAAGGTCGTGGGAAAACCCGTAGTTATGATCAATTTTTCTTTCTTCAAGCACACTCCACCACTCTGACCTGCACCTCAGTACTACAGGTGTGCATTTGGTGATTTTTTGAGCTATACTGTAATATAGTTTCACTTTAGCTCATTCTGGCATTAACCTCACACTGAACCTGCCTTCAGAAAAGCTCTGTCTGCAGGGAAGGATATCGTCTCTGCAGCCTGTCAGTCCGGCTCACCTGATGTAGTCGTTCTTGCAGAGGATCATGCCTCCTTTGCTGTAGCAGGTGGTGCTGTACTCGCCCAGCTGAGCGTGACAGCAGGAACATTTGAGGCAACGTGTATGCCAGTAGCGCTCCATGGAGAAGAGCAGGAAGCGGTCGGCAATTCGACCACCACATCCTGCGCATGACCTGCCTGATGTCCCCCCTCCACCACCCATCACTGCCACAGCGGGTGCCTCCATCCTGCTGTTGACCATCGCCGACCTACAGAGAAGGCAAGTAGGGGAGAATAGAAGATAGCTGATGAACAGAAATGCTAATATGCACTGAAGACTTAAATGAAAAACTGCATCCGATTATGCCTGTTTTCTCAAATTCAAGTCTCAATCAACAACTGATGCCATCACCCCACACATGCCTTTATGTTTCATTGGAGTTACATTTTGCTTTCTGATCTAAAACCCCAATCTATAACGTTAAAGTTAGTTGTTAAAGTTTTTCAATAGAAAGGGTCATGAAAAAAAATCCATGTATAGGTGAAACTCTCTGACCATGTTTGTCAATTTGCTAAAATCTATATATGCATATATAGGAAGATAAATTTTGGCTTTAACAATCAAGCACAGCCCTCGCTGGGTTGGTGCATGTTGGGGAAATGAAAGTGCTAGAGGTAAGCTCATCAAAACTGACAGTGTTCATCCTCCGGGTATTATCAGTGTGCTCACCAAATCTTATGGCAATCTGCCCAATTAATTGCAAAATGTACTGAGTTAGGGGTGGGCATATCAATACCACAAGTACTGATACACCCAATACTAAATTTTGTTTTGAGTATCAATGCAAGCCTCAATATGACTGATACCAACAAGAAAGAGAGAGAAACCCATTTTTACCTATTAACAATGCATTCACTTCATAAACCATGACACATTGCCTTCCCTTTCATGAAAGCATATTAGCCGCTTTTTAAAAAGTACCAGTATTGGTGTTGGTGACTGTGGCTTGATATCAAACTGAAACCACATATTGTGTTATTGTCAACCCCTACATGGAGATAAGTGCTGACTGGACAGGTGGGCAAATATTTCACATATATATGTTTGAGAAGCCTGAAGGCATGAAATTGTAGCTGTATAAACAAATAAAAGTTTGAACTGACATAATGGAAGATGACAAACAATACATTTTAAAAAAGTGTGACTTCATGTCAAATGTCCATCAGTCATCTGATACAAAAAAATACAAATAAAACTGTGAAACTATCATGTTATTACAAGGGCTGGGCAATAGATTGATATCATATTGTTGTTGTGATATGAGACTAGATATTGTCTGGGATTTTGGGTATTGTAATATTGTGATCTGGGATGAGTGACAGTGTCTTTTTCTGGTTTTAAAGGCTGTTTTACAGTAAAGGGACGCAGTTTACTGAATTTATTATTTGTTGTAGCTGTTCTGTTGTTTGCCTCATTATATCCACATTACTAATGGCTGTTTACCAAAAATCTTGTGTGTAAATGTCTGATGAAAACACCAATGGTCATCCCAGCAATATAATCACAGTATTGATAAGCGTATTCGGTCAAAGATATTGTGATATTTCTGTCCATATCACCCAGCCCTAGTTATTACACTGACCCCTCTATGAGGCTTTATAAATACTGTCGTAACTCTTACATAACTTCTACCATGAACCGCTAGAAAGATTCAGGTAGTATTCATGTCTGATCAATCCAAGAGTCTTTGAGTGTTGTTTACAAGTACAACTCTATGCATCTGAATAAGGTCCTTTCAGGAGAAAATTACAAAGTAATGGAGTTGAGCTTCTTTGGAAATATTCTGAGGCCTATCCTGTAATCGCCCAAGTTAACATGGCTTATCCTGAGTAAATCCATGCTATACTGTACACGCACTGGGAATGTGGGTGGCTGGAAAAGAAGTACAAGAGACAGGAAAGAGGCCTCGGCATCCCAAATGTGGTTCTTGGCACCAAGTCCAATCGATTGGATGTGTAACTTCCTGGCAAAGAGCTTAGTGCTATTTACTTGAGGGGGTACATATGGGTATGGGAAAACCCCCGCACCCCCAGAGAGCAGCCATCCCACACCAAACAAGCTCAAAGATGTGATCCCCCAAACCAAAGCCACACTGTCTCCTTAGAGCCAGCTGCAAACAAGCTCTTATTCTAACTTGATAATGCGTTATTGATTTCGCAACATATAATCAAAATCCCTCCATTTTCAAATTAGGATTTTCAGCTGAAACAGTCACCTTATAGCCTAATGTTCTGCTTCTGTGGCTAATAAAGTCATTCATAAACCAGAGCTGATAATTGCAGTGCTGCTGCTTTGAGGAAAACTAATGTGGAGGACTTTATTATGGTGATGGAGTACTGGTGTGAAGAAAGTTTGAAGTCTTAAAGTTAATTTTCATATCATAGTGGAATGAATGGAAACCAGTGGCTGGATAAAAGAGAGGTAAAATGATATCAGAGTTCTAAAATACGACTGCTTACTTTGGAAAAGATTTGCATAAACTGAAGTATAAATATTTTGTAGATATTGCACTAAACATGCAAAACTGCTGGTGTGGTCCTTTGAATGAAAGACAAAGTGCAGTTTGTCTTTCATTCAAAAACACAATCTCCAGCATTGTTTACTTTATAAAAAAAAATAACCAGGACTCACAGCTAAACATGCAAAAAACACTTGTGGAAACGGAAACCGAAATCCAGTTTTTAATAAAACATCTGCCAGCACAAAACAAAATATTAGTTGAGATGTGGAAGCTGTCTTGCACAAATCAAGAAAAACACAGGGTCATTCTTGGTGGTAACAGCATTTCTCATGTGCCATCAGGCCACATCTGCTGTGTATCTGACGCCCTCATTTTTCCATTACAAAATTGATCTCATTTCATGCACAGCTGGGAATGATGCTGCTTTTGAATCACACTAAGTAGAACAACAGCAGTGTGTGCGACTCACCTATAGGCCAGCAACAGTCTTCCCACTAACTTCCATGATTTATAATTAGGGCCAACAACAACACAAAATAATTACAGGGGCAAATTTCATTTTCCAAATGAATAACAGCGGAACAATTTGTCCTCCAGAGCGTCTAATTTCAGCAAGGGCATGTTTATCTTTACGAGTACCCTTCCCACAAGATTATTTGCTGCTGGTCCTCTGCAGTTAAATAGGCTGCCCCCGCTTCCCTCATTCTCCACAACAGACACCTGGCTCCAATCAAGTCAAGGGACATCATGTAATAAGCCCAGGGCTAAACTCCAACCACAGAGACCCTCATGAAAACTTTCCTAATAGTGATAGCTGCTTCATTGTTACCTTTTATATATGGTGAGTTTTTTTTCTAATAATTTTCTACACGTGTCCACTGCTTTACAGTTCACACTTTCTGCTTGGACCACCCTTATTTTATTCTCTTTAATGAGAAGATGCAGTCAGCCAGCCAGCTAAAAACTAGACATGTGCTGTTGCAGAACAATGGCAGAGTGGGCCCCTAACCTGAATAGGAAGGGTTTGGCTTGACAGTGGTGCTACAGGAAAGATCATGGGGTCGCCAAAATCAGTATCATGACTGTGCACAGGATTTTTTTAACAGTTCAGATAAGTATTATTTGACTTATTGTAGATGGTAAGGCTAAATCCAATCCACACTGGTAGTAACAGGAGCTCTCATAGGCCAGCTAATGATCTGTGGTCCCTGGCTGACATGAGCATTAAAGGGATGGCTAACCCAGGTAAAAGTGGAATTTTGTTATTTCATAAGATTCTTGAGTACCATTTTCATCATCCACCAAGATGTGAGAGTTTCTGAAAGTCAATAACTATTGAAACAGAGTTTTAGGGCTGCTGTAATCCATTCCAGCAGGAGTGAGTGGGCGTTCCTCTAGAGGAGGGGTTCCCAAGCTTCTTCATGCCAGAACCCACATGTAGAGGTATTATTTGTCCTGGGACCCACCACATGCTTTGTGAAGTCAAATAACCATGTCAAAAAAAGGAGTTACACTTTGAATGCACCTATATCAATCACAAGGGTGAATTCTACATTTGTCCCAAATTTAGTTGGAATACACTGTCTTACATTTAATATGAGGACTCAACAAAAGTTCAAAACCACCAGTATTGGAAATAAGAGACAAATATCTGCAGACTGGATTACAGCCATTCATCAGACATGATTTACCGGATAATGACCCTGTTATATTGTTATATTTTAAAATGATGAAAACAATGCTTTTCTGCACCGCTTAAAATAAGTGACAATTTTTTAAATGCAATGAATCACCTTGCTGGGGGAAAAAAACAGGAATACCAGGCCTAGACTGAAAAAACAACTGAATTTTCCTTTAAACCATTTGGATTTCCTAACTCTGCTACCTAAGCTGTTGTGGATAAGGGGGTTCTGGCAAATGATAAGAGGCTCCCTAGGTCATGAACTTGAATTTAGCTTTTGACCGTTGTTGAAAGCCATCCCTCCTCTCTCTTCCATCTATCCAATCTCTCTCTCTCACATTTTGGCCAAACAGCAAAACAGTTACTCACATCACCGGCCATGATTGCCAGTATTGCAGGTAACTTGATATTTCAAGGAAGGAATGCTGCTGGTGTCGGGCCCACATTGATCTTACAGTGCAATTAATAAAGACAACAGATGTGACAGGGAGTTCAGGAGTTCACAAACTAAACCAGTCTGATTGTGGGGAAAGGAGGGTTAGAAGATGAGGACATGAACGCAGCATTAGCCCGGTACAACTGCCACAGGTTTTTTGTAATGTCAACAATGGGTGAGACTAAATTTACATACTGGACGAGCATAACCCGCCCTGCCCACCTCTGATTGGTTAGTAATCTTTGCCTACGGTTAAGATTAGGGTTAGGGTTGGGTTTGCCACTCAGAGACAGAGCAGGGGCTTCCCATAACATGCATGACTAGTGTGTCAGTTTAGTCTCTCCTTGTCAACAATACACATAAAAATAGCCTCCGCTCGGACCATCCTGCTGCGTTGATTTGAATTGGAAAGTCCGTTCTACTCTGGTTCAAGTTCTGTGATCTACAATACATGTAATTGTATCATCAAATTACATGGTTTCCAATGCAAAGGGACAAGGTGGGCCAGTTATATACAAGTATGCCTTTAATCCAAAGGCTGTTCTGCACAATGAACGCACTTCCTGTCTTGGGCATTTATAGTTCAAACAGCGGATGGCTGCCCCACGTCAGCCTCTCATACTCAAACATCTTGCTGTTTTTTTCCCCCCAGTTCCATGCATTTCCTGTCTTCAGTGCCAGGGTCCTTACCAGTGCAAAGTCAGTGATCTAGTCCCTATAATGCAAAAGCCTCCACCCTTGTCAAATAACGTGGGAGTAATTTCTGGTTGAATTTGGGAATTCAGGCCCTAAAATGACCTTCCATTCTTTCCAGGTGCGTGTCTCTCTTTATGTCTTCCCCTTACAGCTATAGGTATGCATTAGGGCTGAACTTTATGGTAAGAAAAAGTCATATTGCAACTCATTTTACAGATACTGCTATTGCGATATGATTCCTGATTTTAGTAGGAAACCAAACATTGGATCCCTAAGCCTAGGATCAATTTTGACTACAATTTTCATTTTCACTGAAAAAGCTTTTAAAATGATAACATGACTTTTGCTGAGGTCTGCACCAAACAAACGTGTTTTCTTACTTCTTAAAAATACAATTTGCAGGCCAGAGCATCACTGCAGCGCCTTAAAACTTTATTTACAACAATGTTTTGTAACACATTTTACCTTTAATCAAAAAATTGCAGCTTCTCCAATTTGGATGTTGCACTTGGCCATATTGCAGTTTTGATAATATTGCGATTAATTGTCCAGCCCTTGCATACATATGACCATGGACAACTGTGATTCTTTGTCTTTTAAGAATGGGGATAAAGGAATGCAGAAATTTCCTCTTCAGTGCAATACGTCAACAAGTCTTTCGCCTCTGGCTGCCTGTAGAACGGGTTTGACGGCTCCATGCTTGAACAGATCATGACTTGTTAAGAGGAGGCCACAGCAGACCAAGTTCCTCCAAAGAGGATAACAGGCTGCTGTTGATTAATCGCCTTGTGTGTAAACTCAACTTGGATAGAAACACAGAAACGTCATTGAACCTTGCGAGGCGTTTTAATGCAAAATGTTGTCTCGCAACTTTTATCATTCCTGGCCACACCTAAAATTAACTGCAGTGGAGCAGCAAAGATAATCATCAGACAAACACGTGAACAGCTCAGATGGCTGCTGAGCTGACGAACTTATTAGTCACAACACAGCTGCCAAAAAGCTCTCTCTGATGAAATGATTATCTTATGAACATGCAAATCTTGCAATTTATCATATTTTGCAGCACATTAAGCACCAGAGACAATACTCTAGCTGTACCATAGGACAGTGGTTTTAAAACTTTTTCATGTTCTGGACCTCCAAGTTGACTTTCAGTAAGATGCTGACCCTCATTGGAAGGGATTTAGCCCTCAGGACCCTCATATCAAGACACATTTTGGTTTTTAAATGCTTTGACAAGCATTTAAATACAAGAAATCTGAGGTCAGATCTGATCTGACCTTGAAATATATCACTTTAGCAATTAGAAATACAGTTTTCAAGTTTTATTAATTTAAGTTTTTTATTTTTATTGATTTATTTATTTATTGGAGCTAATTTTCCTGACTTTTTTCCCTCTCATTTTTTTTTTTTTATTTATTTAGCCAAAAATAAATAGATTTATTGTATTGTTTATTTATTTAGCTGATATTTTCTTTCCAGTTATTATTTCTGGTAATTTTGCTAATTGGTTAATTCCCTTTCCCCATGTTTGCAAGCAAAATTGAGTGAATTTGTGCAGGTTTCAAAGGGTTAACTTGTTTCGATGTCATACTTGAACACGGCCAAATTGCATTGAGAATAACCCAAAGGAGGAAAATGTCTAAACGGTCCCTCATGCATTTTCTTCATTATGACAGTTTCATGTGATTGAAATGCCCTGGTAGGCTGTCCAGGACTCCTGGGGGTCACCAGACCCCATATTGAAAACCATTAAGCGAGGGTACACTCTGGGTGTCAGGGAGTGAAAGCAATGATATTTTAGTGTCCAGCATTTAGAAAAGCCTGTGTTTGATCCCCTAACCACAGAAATATTCACACCTGCATATCAGCAATATTTAACTAAAATCTTAATTCTAAACACTGCATAGTTACAGTAATACTATTAGTATTATAGTATTGATAATAGCAATATTTTTTGTGTATATGTTTAGCTAATTTTTGCTGCCTTTCTGTCCAGGGCTCCTTGGAGGAAGAGATATTGTTTCTCAGTGGGACTTTCAAGAATAAATAAAGGATAAACAAAATAAATTAAATAAATGCCATACATAATTAGGATTTGTAATAGTAGTAGTTTGAAAGGTTAACAAGTGGCATTGGTATCATGAGTGTAAGGTCAATATTCATAAAACCCAACAGATCCAGTGTTGTTCTGTGTGAAATCAACAGCATGGTGGTTTAAGTTGATCCATAAAGTTACTGTGACAATGATGTTACTGTCTGAAGTGGCCAGTATGAAAATAAGTATGGAAATAATGCTTTGCATATTTAACAGCCTTGGAAGCACAACTGATCACTAAATAGAAACCTCAGAAAGGCAAAGATCACCAGGAGAAATTCATCAATAAAAAGATTTGTCACAAAATGCTCTCCCAGTTCCACATTGTTTGCCATGACTCAAAGTGAATTACATTAAGCCAGGCCCTTCTATACCTCACATGTAAATTTAAAATGCAAACAAACTTCCAAGGGTATTAACCATTCATGCCTGTTTCCAAGGACAGCATTGAAACACATCGACAAAGCATAGCCTATATTTTAGTCGTATTTTGATTATTAATTAAACGTTTATTAACGGCTTACCACATCAAGTGGTATATTTTGTGAAGCTGTGTTATTATGAATCACTTGATGGGAAGTGCAAATGACCAAAAGCAGGTGGTCATGCCAGAAGAGTGGAACCAGTAAACCTGAGGTGCTGCTCTCCATTTATGAATACGAAACATGCTCACTGCCATGATCGTGCTTACCACCATCGAGGCATTAACCCTGCTGGTGAGTTTCATGAATGCAGGTGTAAGCCCTTATTGTTTCTCATCACAGAGTCAAACTCTTAGATATAGATAGATTTGTTTGTGTTTTCTTCATATACATGAATTTAACTGTAATTAATGATCCTCTCTTTGCTTTAATCAAGCATCCATGTGATGCTGTGGTTTGCACTAACGGTGCATGAAATCCTTTTTGTTTTTGTTTTTTTTGTTTTTTTTGGTAATTTTTGTAAACTACACCATGAAAAAATATATCCAGTTTTAATAATATATTCTGCCCTCTGAAAACCCTCAAATTTTTTTAATCAGAGAAACTGAGGTCCTGATTTCACAAAGCAGGTAGCAGCTATGAACAACTATGGACGTCTTCTTGTCTTTAATTTCAGTGTCAGTCTGATCAATGTTGAGCCAAAATGTTTGCTGCGACTGATATCTAAACACCTTTGGACAGCAACTACCAGATTTATACTTTCTGACTTTGACACTTCAGATGATAATGGAAAATGAGAATAAGGCTCATTTTTTGTTATATTGTCCAATTTACATGAGCATAAGGAAGGCACTTTTTTGTAAACCGTCTTTTTCTGATAATTTCTTTGGGCTGGATGATTTTAAAAAACTTGAGTTGTGCTTCAGGAATGGAACCTTTTGTGCATCAGATTTTATTAGTCAAGCTTGGGAGAGAAGTCACTTTTATTTATATAGCACATTTAACAAAAAACAGCAGTTGACCTAAAGTGCTTTACAATCATCGACTTTTGTGATAAAGTTGCAACTGTATTTGTACTGGTAAACCCATGCACCACAGCATCTCTTTCAAGTTCCTTTACTGATCCTCTGCTCTTGGTTTTTCCATGTTCGCCAAAGCTGCCACACTGAGCCAACTCACTGGACACCCACTCAGATTGGCCTTTACTTCCACCACCTGCAGCAAGAAGCATTTAACATAAAAATTACACAGTCCCATCCGTTCAGAGATAAGCCCTGTCTGATAACTGCACTTCAAAGCCGGGCAATACAGACTCATCTTACTGCTCTTCATGCAATCCACTGAATGAACATCTCCTCATTCATCCTGCTTCATGGGGATCACAAAAAAATCCACGTCATTGGCCCAAATACTTTCACAAGACCCATCTTCTTCCTACTTTACATTTGGTTTTAAGTAATTTCATCACTCAGTGCACCACTTCAAAATACTACACCACTTACCTCCCCACCAAATGTGCCCATTCTCCTACATTAAAAACACAGCCTGGCTCTCATTTTTAAACATCAAAAGAACAGGTGAGATACACATATAAATCATGATGTCCGACAAGTAAATCCATTCTAATGGGCCACAGTACAATACTATCTGGATATTTAACCAATGATAACAACAGTCTCACAATACAGGCAATTCTGCGATATATTGTACGATAATCAACTATGGTACATCACGATATCTGTGACTGAAGAAGAAAAATACCCTGGAAAAGGCTAAATGATTTTCTAATAAGCTGGGATCAGTTGCGTTTTTCAGTTTTTTAATCTGCACAGCAACTGCAACACGAACATGACAGAACAGTTCCAGTTAAAATACCTAAAGGCAGGGAACAAAAACGCCTCACAGGAACTCAGAATGTGCATCTGTGCAAATAAAACTGAAAACTCAAATATCCCTACTGGGCACAATTGGTAACGTCTCACAAGAGGAAGTATTGTGATGTATTGCATTTTCGACTTACTGTTTCACCCTTGAGCATCATCAGGAGCAAGCCTGATTGGGCAATACTCATTGCTTGGCATATTGTTTTTTACATACAAAATATAGTGGAATGAATAGTTTATTTACCAAGTCAGTCTAGAGTTTGGTTGGTGTACAGAAAGAGTTATAATGTCCTCCCTCTTTGCTGCTGACTTATGATGGTACGTGAATTATCATCCAAAATGAAGGTTAGTTAACAGGAGCAGCTACTATGTTCTGCTCTGGTAACAGACTGAGAGATGAACCAGGCATTAAGAACAGGAGCTAATGAGGGGAACAAAACACAAGACTGATGAGCTGCATGCAGTCTCAGGCTGACAGAGCAAATAAAGGTTCATTCACCCCAAACTGAAGGCATCTGACTGCATAGACTTGACAACAGCACAGGGTTTTAGTGAACTGACACCCCAACAGCCAGTAACTTAAGGCTTGCTTCTTCTGCCTCGTATAAACCTGCACTAATGAAATCCTAGACCCCCCTCTCCCCATCCCTGTTTATAAGTATCACATAAACTAGCACCATACACTGCAGCCCAGTAGTAGCACACAGACACGAATGATCAGATTCATATGGGATTGAGGTGAAATCACTGATGCAGTGGTTTACAAACGGTGATTCAAGGACCTCCCAGAGGTCCTTGAGGGTCTTCGTGGAGGTCCACAGCAAAATGAGGAACAGTTTAATTCTGCTCTAGTTTAAACGCTTGTGAAATGCTTTCCATGCTTTCAATCTTTTTTTCTTAATTTGCACAAAATGTCAGAGCGATTATTCTGACCATAAGTTTTATTCTCTCCTCTCTGAATTTATTTGACAAGTGTGACACATAGACAACTCTATATGTAACACAAAGCAAAATATATCTTCATATCGGAGTCCTGAGAGCACATCACTTCAAATGGTAGCCCGGGTCTTAGAGAGAGAAACCCGAGGGGTCCAGAACATGTAAAAAGTTTGAAAACCAATAACCCTAACCCTAACCAATGCACTCAGGGGCCATTACAACTTCATACACAAGGTGTCTTTTTTATTTACATCAGCGGCACAAATCCCTCTGATTAATGTTCTCTCGCTGTAGAGATGCAGCCAGAATACAAAAAGAGCCATCCAATTCCAACTTAAAGCAAAGAAATGTGTGCATGCATGGCAAAAGTGAGACATTTTCATAACTTCACAGTGGAGGTGACAGAGGGGAAGTCACAGCTTGCAAATCTGAGGCAAAATGCCGGATAAAATGATGAGAGCGGACAAATAAAGATGTTATTATGTTCGTTTTTTCTCCAGAAAGCATTTATAAACGCTATATTAAACAACAGCAAGATAATACGCCCATGCTCTTCGTGAATGCAAGCTGTGCTGACACGCTTTCAACTCACCTTGAGAAGTGGAAGACGTCGGAGCAACGAGCTGCGGAGCTGCGCCCTCAGCCTCACCCTACGCCCAGAAGTCTCTCAAGAGTCACAGCTAATCCCAAACTTTTAGGCAGATAAATTCTTCAAACGCCGGGCTGCCTGCATGGAATAAAACTGAGAAGTTTCTGCAGGCTGCACTTCCTTTTTCTCTTGTGCCATTTACTGGCGCTGCTGGGGTTGTAGTGTTGGCCTGACGTGCACAGCCTCCCAAACCCACCCTGAGGCTTGGATTACACAAAACCTGGCGGATTGATCACTTTGGAAACACCGCCTGACGCGCACTGACACACCGGAGAGGACGGATCAACACCGGAGATGTGTCTGTGGAGCAGCGGGCAGATCCTCGATGAATTCAGTCTTAACTCACTCCTCCTCTGACGTCGGGCAGGAGGTGTGGCTCTTGACAGGATGATGGATGGCTCCTGAGGCAAAGTTATGCCCAGTGTTGGATGTTTGAAATTAGCCCTAATCAGCCATTACATAGGGCTGCATGGAAAACAGTTGTTTTTGTGTCCTGGTTATGGCACTCTTACGATAAAGCACTGCTACATTTTAGAGGAGTGGTTCGCAAACTGTTTTCTTTTCCAGTAAAGTACCCAGTTTGAAATACTTATTTTTTCGGGCCAAAAAGCTTATACAAAGTGGTCTTTTTTTTTTTTTTTTTTTTTTTTTTTCCACGTATTTCTCCTTGTGTTCAGCTGTATTGCGGCTACTTTTCAACCACAAATCCATTTTTTTCACTCTGGCTTCTAGGTCATGGTGAACAAACCTCTCTGGACGACCACGGTAGCAGATTTAAACCAGAAGCTCCAAGGGAATGCTGAATATAAAATGTCGTTTGTCAAATTGAAATTTTTATTGAACTTATGACAGCATAGGCTAATTATTTTGGAATCAATGCATGGCTGATATTTTTAAATTATGTTTAAAAACTGACATACCTCCTGCAGTACTCCAACGTACCGCTAGGGGCACGCGTATCTCAGTCTGAGAACTACTGTTTTAGAGGATACTTTGAAGATGTTACAGCTCGTTATATGTTGAATATTTGATTGTGATTGGTCAGTAAAACATTTTATTTCTGAATAGCAGACTGCTGTCCAGATCGCATCACCTGCTGTGTGTGCTGCGGCTGAGCAGCTAGCTACAGCCGCAGAAACAAGTCCGCTCAGCAGCTCACTGGCGACACCCAGCGTCAAAGCGACGTTACTGCTGTTAGTCTTCGGCTCCAGCACCGCAGACAGGGAAAAATGGATCAAAATAATCCACGTGACAGCAGCAGGTGAGTGCATCTCCTAGCTAGCTGCCTGCCTGTATAAGATAACCTAAGAACCTTGAAAGGTAAACAGGACGGCAACGCCCATCCTCGAAAAAAAAGTTTTATTGCAATATCTTTGCTTTTACTGCTGTTACAGTGCTGTGTAGACTGCGTACAGACTGCCACCTCGTGGATTATCCTTTACTTAAAGAATATTCCAGGGATATTATAGAGAAAGAACTAAGTTCAGGTCACCTCAGTGAGTGACACAAACACACGATCAGTCCATGAAACATGCTGGGCATATATCAGCTACTATTTTTAGTTGAAAAATGTGTTTTCTTGCTAAAACAACGGCAAGAGCTGTCAAACCATTTCACTATAATCTCTAGTTTATAATAATTAAAACCCTAATCACTGTTCTCACAAGAGACTGAATGTCCGTTTCTCCTGAGCATGGAGAATTCAATAAAAAAGTTTTTGAAACGAAGAGGCAATAATGTGGGAAAGATGTATTGTTGACACTGCCTATAGTGGCTATAGTTACGTTGTAGTCATACAAAAGGAACTAAAACAATATCATAAAGTACCACTGAGTACCACTGAGCAACATAAACTCCTGTGATTAATAAGAAATAAAAAAATATATATCTTAAATTAGAATACAAACTAGTCGCACACTATAAGCTCAATGGTAATATTTTCGTGGGGCTGCAGGAGATAAACATATTAAGTGCAGCTCACTATAGCTTAACTAAAGGGAAAGTTCCTCCAACCTCAAAGTGAGTTCCCTGTCGACATCTTTACATATGTGGTTATTTATAGTCGACCCAGGGTGCCTCTTGTGGTTTAAGCCTATAGCCTGAACCACTGTAATATATCACACTTTGCAGAGGCTTGTAATAAGCACAGCAGAGTTTTACTGTCTGTGAGACTATTATCAGAAGTTATCTACTTATATTCAGGTTATAGACTTATTAAACTGCAAATACACAAACAAACACACTGTGATCAGTCTGTTCAGCTGATGTTCAGGAGTAATGAGGCACAGACCTTTGTAAATACACATGTTATGTGACTCAGTTGTACACACTCATGATGTGGTGTTTAAAACCACAGCCAACTCAGTTCTCCTCAGTTCATTATATCTGGATGTGCTCAGATTTTTTCTTTGGATTTGTTAAAGTTCAGTCGGTTTAATATGAATTTTTAATATGGATGTATGCATGTAATGTTTTCCACCTGGCAAGGGGACCTTATGTACTTTGGGATTTCTTCCAAAAGTTTGTACAGTGTGACCTCTTGTGGACACATTAATGAAGTACCTTGCCACAAAACAAATACCAAAACAAGTCATATTTCTTGGTTGATAATGTTTCACTTGTGACCCCCACTCATACTAGTAAAAACAATATAATGCCAAGAGTTGGATAAAAACATTTTGCAAATTAAAGCACACCAAAAATAAAATCATATCAGGCCAGCGAGGTGAAGAAAGAGCTGCATTTATCAATAATCTGTCCTAAATATAACAACATTTCAAATTATCACCCAGAAATTGACAAGATCCATCCTAGTTTAAGAAGCTTAAACTTGTGGCAGAGCAAACAGCACGTTGCCGCACAGAGGGAGACTTTTATACATGTATGCCACAACCTTGGTGACTGTGTGTGTGTGTGTGTGTGTGTGTGTGTGTGTGTGTGTGTGCACGTGTGCGTGTCCATACTAATCAGTGTTATATGTTGGAGTAATGGTAATACCAGTGTAGTATGTGTTGTTTGCATTGTTTCATGTCATAGCTGAGGAAATAGTGTTATTAGATCACTGTAAAAACTTAGAAACTTATTGAGTTTCTTTCTTTCTTTTTGTTTGTTTTTTGTGGGAAACTGAATTCTTTGTCTGTGACTTTGTATGATGAGCATGTCCGATGAGTCCTCATCCTCGGCTGCGCTGGGCATCTTCTTAGGAAGCACTTTGAACTTCAGCCATCTGGGGGAAAAAACACATTTTTGTTCATTTTTGTGTATTGCGTAGATTTTCATTTTGTGGTGTTCACACTATGAAAACATTTGCTTTCTTCACCTCTGCCATATTTGAGAGTATAAGTGACTGAAATTTTCATTTACATGCTCTGTCAGTGTGATTGGATAATTGAGTGGCAACTGAACTGACACACTGAGGCTGATAAGCAATGTATTGTGGAGGTTATATTTTGAAGAGGTTTCATAGTGTGTGTGGACATGAGCTCCATAATAAAGGCCGTTGGAGAAGAGTTCATTGAGAGATTAACCAGTTTCCTTGTTAGTACAGGCATGAAATAAACGAATGTAGAAATTACATATGTATTTATGGATTTAAATAAATATAGTGTCATGCTATACTGTCAATTGCAAGACTTGAACCCATTAACTTTTTTGCTTGAGGGACAAAATATGTCCTGTTGCACTGTGTAATTAGTAAATACAGTGAAGTGAATTAAACTTTATGTCATAACTGGGGTGATACAATATTTTGTAGCAGCTCCATGATAAGATGGACTACTAAGATGGATATTTTCAAAGTGCAATATTGTTACAGTTAATTTAACTGTAACTGTGTACATGATTCTTGGTAGATATGTAGGCTACTAGGAATGTTTGTAATTGTCAGCAGTGGGTATGTGCTCTGAGAGAAACAGGACTGATAATGTCAATCACGTTGTAATCCCTTCCATCCAAAACAGTTTTCTAAAATGGGAGATAATAAAAAACAACGAAATAAAACAAACCAAATACGAGGATCACGTGAAGGCAGCGAGGGACTGCAGCTGACGTCACTGCTGTTGCGCAAGGACAGGGCCGGGAAAACGTCATTTTACTTTCGAAATAAAAATAAAACAAAAAATGGGCAAACCAATCTTTTAAAGAACATAGTAGCAATAAAATACACCATATTCCTGCTGTCCTATTTATGGGATCTAGCATAGGCTTTTATGGCATGAAAAGGGCATTCTGGCTAAGCAAATAACTGTATTACAGTTAATGACAAACTCTTCTCTTTCCCTGCGGTGTTGCATCAAAACCAAACACACCGGATCACACGATGACCAACGGGACCGTCTCATGTCATTAAGCGGTAGATGCGGAATTTCCTCATGTTTTTCAGTATATGTCAATATTATTTTACTTTCTTATTCCATTCTGATTATATTTCATATTTTATTATCCCACATTCCACATGTTCATTATTTTTACTTGCCGGTATATTCGATTGCTTTTTTTTTTTTTGTACAGTAATGCCACAGAAATTTGTAATGCTTTCACTTGTATTTTGCATATTTTCGAGCACAGGCTTCAACTTTGTAACGATTGCTGATTGCATGATGTTTTATGAATGTATTCGTTTGTGTTACTATAATTTTCTCCAGTTAATAGACCCACTTTTCTGGTGTATAAGCCGAACATTATTTTGAAATATGTGACCGGAAATGGTCTTTAATATTATTGCGGCTACCTTACTTTGCCTCAGTTGTATGGGAAAATCAGATGTCAGCCAGTGAATCAGCTGGGCACGACTTGAACATGGCATTGCCGTGGACCCAGCTGTAAATTCATATCAAAACAAGAACGAAAACCTGGAAGATAAAGTCGCTATTTCTTCCGCTTGTGCCCTGCTTCCGACGGCTGCGTCGCCCGGTGCTCCATCATCTTCACCTTCACGGTATCCATCAGCGTTGACGTTGTTTATGGAAACCTCCCCTTCACTGTCCCAGGGCAGGACTGAAGGCCAGTGAAACGACGCCTGTGAGCATTCACCTAAATTAGCCTTACAAGCTATCCCAGGCCACTCTAGTGTTGACGGATTGATGTCGTCTTGCTAACGCTAGCTAGCCAGGTTTGGGCAAATATATCAACACGGAGTCAAAGGAAAAGGAGGAAGCGAGCATTAGCATTGCCTGCTAGTTAAATGGAGGAAACACAGACGTACCATAGTATTAACATTCTCATTACTGACTTATAAGTCGATAGTTACAGGCAGTAATGTAACACTGTGTCCAAGTGAAACTGCGTTATCATTAAGTCATGTAGCTAACGTGATGCTAACCCAGCAGTCCACTCCCTTCAGGGCCCAGGTTATCACTAAACAGGGCTGTATATTTAAATTAACCTCCCTGACCTATTTTAAAAATTGACCATTATTGTATTCCCTTTTCCAGAGGCCTGTGAACACCCGCAGTCATTTCCAGCCTGTTCAGCAACAAGCCTGTGGAGAGGTGTTTGTTTTAGCACAGGGTCTGGAGGAGGAGGGGGGGCCAGCAGGTACACAGACAGGCAGGCAGACAGACACACAGCAGGACAGACAGACAGACAGGACTCAGGATGCCTCTGTTCTTCAGAAAGCGGAAGCCCAGCCAGGACTCCCAGAAGAGATTTGAATATCAGCTATGCTTGGTAAGAAACAGGTGTATCCCTTGTTTGTTTGTGTGTGTGTGTGTGTGTGTGTGTGTGTGTGTGTACCGGCTACCCTCCTGTCCCAAGTTCACAGCGAGAAAATCTTCCTGTTTGTGTTTTTGTTATTGCTTACAAAAATTGCAGGCCTTTTCATAATTTCAGTGTTTTCTGGAAAAGAAAGATAATGCTGCCACCTTTGAATAAAGGTTTATATTTATCCCTAGACTGTATGTCTTCTTCTACTGAACAAGCAAACTAGGAGCAGGGAATTGACATTTCATGAACAGAACCATCAGGAAATGTGATCCCTGCAATGGATGAATCATCTGTGTATGTGTGTGTCTCATTGAATCTAAAGGCAAGAATAGCTATTCAGAGTCAATCCAATAACTGTAAATCTTCCTCGTTTGACAGGCGAAGGAGGCAGGCGCTGATGACATCCTGGACATCTCAGCTTGTGAGCTCTCAGATGTGAGTGTCAGAGTTTGCCGTAAGATAGATGCGAAGCAAACATAATGCTTCCCGCCAGGTTTGCACTGAATTTAGAGTGTCTACCTTTGAAAACTGTGTGATGTTTGAATGACAAATGCCACCTGTTATGGCCCATATTTTATGTCCTGCAGTACATAGGGGGTAACATAACATCTTTATCAAACCCTTGATGAATGGAACTGCCAAAAACACTGAAATATTTTTAAAGGTTAACAAGAAATGACATTTGTTTACAGCAACAGATTAACACAAATATTAACCAGCTAAAATTGAAAAAAATGGAAGCAAACTGTTATTAGGGTCTCCAAGACCAAAATAATAAACAAAACTACCCACAGTATTTGTAAAATAAAGCTTAACTAAACTAAAGAATGCACCAGAAAAAACAACTCTAAGCTCCACGACTAACACAAAAACAGGAGAAAAAAAGGGGAGCAAAACAAAAGGCAGAGAACCACTACAAAGCTTCCACTGATGTTACACAAAGACCAGGTTAACAAGTGTACTACTAAAAGTCATCAGCAGAGGCAAGGAGTAAACACTAAACAGAGCTGTGGTAGGTGCTGCCAAGTATTCAAGTCAAGTCGATTTTATTTGTATCGTCCAGTATCATAAAGTTGCCTCCAGTGGCTTTTCACAAATACAGCACAAGAGCTCAACGAGGCCAACAATAGCAGTACCAGCCCGAACAGAAGTTACCTATCAAAAACTCAGCTGGTACAATTAATTATTTTATGTTTGCAGGGAAAAACAAACTGATGTTTGTGCTAAAAAAGGTTTTAAACAGAGGCTGTGTGTTATCTGTTTCAACTATAGGATAATACCAGAGTTAGTAAGTTTTATTTGGGGAGCCGGGTAATATTCAGCTCACATTGCATTTTGGGCCTGCATAAACAAAATAGAGATAGTCCTGTTGCAACAAGTCATAATATATGTTGTGTGTACATTTTTTTTCTTTGAAAGCTACAATTTGTGTAGTGGTTTGGACTGAAGGTCTAGAATTGATAATTTTGCAGATTTATAAGAGTATAGGTTTTTGGTTCATTGGCACAAATATCAAACCCTCCAGCCATGTATTGTGACACAAATAGAGATTTCACCCTGTTGTGCTATAAACTAGCACCTGCAATCTTAGCACTAGTGATTATTTAAAAGGAGAACCTGTTGTGAAGAAGTTGATTGTTTTTCAACAGAAACAAGAGTTACATATTTTGCCATCACACCAGTATCATACAGATGAAAAAGAAAGTAATAATAATTATGATAATAATAAGAAAACTATTGAATAAAGCCATCCACCCATCCATCCATCCAGTCCCCAGCTGACATTATCACCCTCCCCTACCCTGCCATTACACACTGGAGCTTTCCTGTAAACATTGATTAATGCAGCCACATACTGTTCAATCACCAAATCAGCTCTAACATTTCAGAGCAGTACACAGTGATATTTACGCATAAAGTAAAACTGAATTGAATTAATCACTACCATAAAGCAGCATTTAGGAATTGACAAGCAATAAAAAAAAAACATTATGAATTTAATCTAGATGGATTTGTCCATTGTAACGACTTTTGGCCCATCATTACTGACAGAGTCAGATCGCTGGGCAAACAGTCAAGTAAAGGAGACCAGGTTTAAATATAGGATCTCTCATTACCCTTTAGAATTGCACTAAATCATTGTCAAAATCTCTCTCCCATTTCTGTGTAATGTGTATGATATTATCTGAGTTGATAAAGTGTAGTGATGCATAGAGGGCGGACATAAAATTGGTGAAACCTTTTCAAGAAATAAGAAACCGCTCTACATCACTGTACATGACTGGATCTGGAAGAGGCAAGCTATTTACAAATTTCCTCCCACACTCTGATTGTGATGTATATAATCAGGTTATTCTTGATAGCATTTGTAGAGGATGTAAGAGTTTGGGGAAAGATATTCATTTTAATTAAACTAAAGCACCCCATGAACGATATGGGGAGATCGTGCCACCTGTTTAAATACTGCCTCAGTTTAGTAATTACTGCCGAGAAGTTGTAAAGTGTCTTAAGCCAGTTAACAAATTCTTCCCCTAAGCCGAAAATCACCAATACATCAAATAAGTATCCCCATTCTACCCTATCTAACGCCTTTTTGGTGTCTAAAGATACAGCGAGTGTGCTTTCTCTTTTTTTTTTTTTTTTTTTTTTTTTTTTTTTTTTTTGACATGAGTATCGTATCAGGTTTATTAATCTTCTCATATTTGTGAGGGAGAACCGGTTCTGAATGAATCCAGTTTGATCTGGATTCATGAGAGAGAGCAGGAGCTTCTCCAGTTTTGTTGCAAGCAGTTTGGAGAGTAATTTACTCTCCACACTGATAAGGCTCAGAGGCCTATATGAGTCACAGATATCAGGTGGCTTATCTTTTTTCAGGGCAAGTGTGATGTTAGCCAAGTTAAGTGTTGGGGAAGGTGTCCATTCTTAAAGGAGTCTAAAAACATGTCAGTGAGTGGTCAAGTTTCGAGGTGACTTCATTTCTTGTAGAATCCTTGGCAGAAACCATCAGGTCCTGGTGCCTTTCCGCCCTTAAGGGAGGCTCTACGGACCTCCTCCTCAGTCGCTGGCATGTTTAATTTTTCCATCTATATAGTTGACACGGTAAATTCCAGGGCAGACAGGCCTGTTGTATATTGTGGCAGAACATGTCTGGTCCTCAGTCGGGAGGAGAGGGTTGGACTTTACCAAGTAAAGTCATGAAACTGATGGCACATGAACAGTGCTACTTTGACTTTGTTTTTTTGTGTGTTTATTTTCTTTTATTGTGTGTGTGTGTGTGTTTTTTTAGCTATAATTTGAACATAATTTCATATACTTTTTGCCATCAAAAAGGGAGACCCATAAATCCTGGATTCCAGTTTTAAGAGCAGAAACTGCTGTCTTTTTACTGTAGCTGTCATAAAGCTAGTCTTGTCATTTTTAAAAGCTTTCTGTGTGTCATTCCTTGATGAAAGAGAATAGCTTAGGACCTGATGTTCACACTGTCATATTCTGTAACACATGATACATGGCGGTTTCACTGATGCTCCACTATGGCTCCACTTGCAAGAGGAATCATTTGGAAAATTCTCTCATATTGATGTAAATAGATGCATTGTTGTGGGAATTTGATTGTGACTGTGACGCCACATGATTAATCCTCAGGTTTCATCTCCTACAGGTTCCCTCTAGTGCCTTGTCCATCTGCAAGGTGCTGCAGAAGAAGGTAAAGACACGACTGGGAGGTGATCAGCGGAGGAGGGAAAAACAAGTTTCCCACTTTTGTAGATTTCCAACACCCTTAGCTCATTCATAACAAACAAATCCTTTCAAATATTGGGTACAATTTCCATTTCTTTGTTAAAAAAATAAAGTTCATATTTTTGTTCAGTTTGTACAGTTAATATTAACAAAAATAGCACAGCTCATGTAAATTAAGTATGTCTATATGTGCATCCCCTGTTTAACAGCCAGTCTCAATCACTTCTCTGATTTGTTTTTGTTTTTTGGCTCACCTAGGTCCTTATCCTTCATAGCAATGCGCTGAGGTCTCTGCTTCCCAAAGGATGTGATATCACTACTCTTGCCACTTTAAAGGTAGGGCCAACCAGACAAAATGAGAAATTTAAACCATTTAGTCAAAATGGATAGGGCATAACCAGATAACATGCTTACATTTGAGTAAATTCTTTTAGACAAATACCATTAATAAGTGCATGTTTTGTAGCAGTGACAGTCACAGTGGTGCTTTTCCAACTGAGCTACACCGAACCACACACTGCAGATATAGGATTACAAATCTGTTACCAATCCATTTATAGCGAGTTTAATCAGGTTAAGTATGGAGAATTGATTTCAGTCATATTGTCAAAGCAGGGAAGTTTTGTTGAGATGCAGCTTATTAAATACCTGAAAGCAGGTTGAATATTGCTACTAGTGGCCCTCCTTTTACCTCTCATAAACTCCTCTGTCATCATAGAAATAAGAATAAAACATGATATTCCTAAAAGCATGTACAGTGGCACAGTTGTCCTGCTCTTAATCATAACAGAAGGAAAATTAGTATCCACATCCAGACTTATGAAAAGCTTGACGGCAGTCAGCATCACTGAAACACTGCAGTAAATTACTTGTTTTATTTTCCATGCTGTCGTTGCCCCTTTTCCTTCTGTTGTATCTAGTCTTTGTGCCCTGTTGTATCTAGTCTTTGTGCCGTGTTCCTGATCCTTAATTGGGTTTGATGTACACACCCTTCCCTTTGTCACTCTTAATCACATCATGTTTCCCCCAAGGTCCTGGATCTGCATGAGAATAAGCTCACCTCGCTCCCAGATGACATTGGAAAATTAACGTCACTGCAGGTAAAAACACGCTTAATAGGACTCCTGTTAAAATGGAGGAGAATTAATTCAGCTGATCATTCACGTGCAGCCATTTTGTTTTCTGTCAGGTTCTGAATCTGGAGAAGAACAGTCTTAAGGTCCTGCCGGAGTCCGTTGGGACTCTACGATTTTTGCAGACCCTCAATGTGAAAGGTATGATGCTTAATGTTTTTATTTATTCATTTACTTTTGGGGATTGCAGAGACAAACTAAAGAATAGACTACCATTATCAAGATGATATAGCTCGCTCTATCTACAATTGTCCTCATCATTTTTTATCTTTATTTTTAATGGGCATTTGTGTGTGTTATGAAACTGTGGTGATATATTTTGCCAGTTCCGTTTTGACTTCATCACCTGGCTACTTACATTATGATTAGCATACAGTAAATTACATACAGTCTGCAGACGTCAAGACATTCTGGGTGGAGTGGAGCAGAGCATACCTTCAGGATTTCTAAATACACTGATATACTGGTATCTGTTCATCTTTACGTATAAAAACACAAGACCGCTTTCTAACATTGTGTATCCATCAGGTAACCTTCTCACTTCGATACCGTCCTCTGTGGGCTCTATGAGCAGTCTGCGGACCCTCGACCTGAGTGACAACAATATCCGCGAGCTTCCCAAATCTCTGGCTTACATTCGCACCCTGGAGGTGTGTGCGTCTGTCTGTCTGTGTGTGTTTGCGTGTGCATGCTTGTATCTTGGGATTCAGATTAACTTTAAGATAGGGCTAGCACGTAATGTTCAAATAGTATTCCCCCAATATCATAAATTTGATAATTAAAATTTTTATAATGTCCCTGTCACATCATATTTATACTATATTAATAATATTTATGTTTTATCAGGTATCATTTTTTTCAGCTATGTTTTATCCTGCCTCTGTTATGCTGTAGCCAGTGTGCCTTTGTTGCGGCAAAGTGGCACTAAGTGACGGCGCTGTGGTGCAATGACCCTGGGGTGACTCCTGAGTCAGCAATTTGTTCTGGGGTGGGAAGGATAGCAAAGACATGACAGCAAATGCACCTGGCAAGGGGATTATGGAATGTAGATTACATAAGAGTTATTTCAATCAGCCAGATGAGCAGCGTTGTAGATTTGTTTTCACAAAGCTACTTTCTTGGCAAGGGTAGAAGTTATAGCCACTGACTGATGTAGTTCTCCACTCTGCTGATTGGTGCATATAAACAGATAAATACGTTTATTCATAGGTTGCATTTAAGTGCTGTTCACACATCTGTTTTTTCCACATGACAGTGGTGTGGTGTCTCATTGTCTTTTCACCTGGGAGCTGTACATTTTCATATGTGTATTCATTTATGATGTCACTGAATCAGTTGGATAATTTTGTGTCTGATAGTATGCAGATTATATGCAAACATTCAAACATATTCACTTACCAGTGTAAGAGTACAATATTCCAATTCTATTTCATGCCAGTGTGTGCAGCGCTACTGTAAGCCAGCGTTACATGTGTGTGTATGTTTTGACAGAGCTTTACACTCGATGCTGCCATGATGTCCTATCCACCTGCGTCTGTGTGTACAGGAGGGACAGAGAGCATCCAGCGTTTCCTGTGTGATGGTGAGGGTTTCATTTCTGTGTTTTTCTGGCGTGCACATACCACCCTCACACAGTCACTTCATCTGGTAACAACCTGTTTGTGTGTTCAAGTGTTCACAGTTTTGCCTTTTTAAATTTTATAAATGTGTTCTTTATCCTATTCTGTGTTTTTAAATTGTGCTTATGAGCAATGTGGAATAGATTTAATAATAGATATATAATAAATAGGTAATAGATAATAGATATTATTAGATATAATAAAAGTATATTTTTGTGTTTCTTCTTTTCATATGGGTTGTCAGAGCTGGGTGAGGAGTACTGCCCTCCATCCCAGTATCTTCTGCCGGTGCTGGAGACTGACTGTGGAAAGCATAACTCGGACAGTGTGGATGGCTTGGAGCAGGCCTGGCATGTAGGGAACAAATCTGCCTCAGATCAGCTGTGGAAACCTGTGATCTCATGTAGCTCACTGTATGGAGCAAGGCACTAAAACTACCAGGGATAAATGCTGAGTCACTGGTATAATGGTGTAGCAGACATGCTTGCTCAGCCTTAGATATTTAGGATTTACCACAAGCCTTGTTTGGCGTAGCAGTTTAACACTCTGTCTTTGATTTTTTTTTTTTTTATTGTTTTTTTTGTTTTTTTTAATCGGTTTTGATTATGATGAATGACTCATTCCGGTTGTCTTCATTGCTCTGTTGCAGGACAAATTCCTCAACTACGAGAAAAGAAAGGTGTGTAACTCCAGTTGACACCATCATTGGCAGATACAGTCTGTCATCACAGTTTTTCTAATGCACACACTATTTTTTGAATAGCCATAATACTGAGTTTAACATTTATGGATGCCCTTTATTATCTTCACTCTTGGCTTCGCCTGTCACTCAAAATAGCTTAACCGATCTGCAAATTAAATTGGCATAAAAGAAACACCACACAACTCCTTTCTTCAGCTGACTGACACAACAACAAATGTAATGTAATGTAATGGAAAAACACCAGTAGAACTCTTAATATTCACATAGTAGAACACTGAAGTGCTATAGGCACAGGGAATGAAAAGAGTCCAGTCACTTTAAACATGTTCAAACATAATGCCCCTCAGGGGGTTTCTCCCCCTGAGGGGCAAAGGTGACACAGACATGCTCACTGAAACCTTCTGCAGTGTGAATTTTAAACCACTTAGCCAGCCATTTTACCTCCCCCTTATCATTTGGAGGAAAAGAGTTACAGATTCTGTACAGTTATTATGATAGCAGTGGCTTTGACAGATAATTCTTTTTAAATATGTGAAGAGGTCTTAGGGAGTGTGAGTCTTCATCATTAACACGTAATTTGCACAAAAGCAGAGCTATTACTTATTTTTATCAGTTAGATACTATATAGTATACAACAGTGACATGTCTCATCCTAGCTCACTGATTGAGTTTTGCTCTTGATGACCACAGACCCACAGCAGGTACACAGTAGTGGGACTTGTGATGTTTATCCTCCCTATTTGTCTGTCCTATTGAACCAGAATTGCTGTAAAAATTCCTAGTACACGCTCAAGCTTGTTGTGTCTAGAACCCTGAAGATTAGAAAAACACAGTAGTCTCCTGTGATGTTCGGTGGCTCTTCCTTAGGTCTGTCCTAGAACCCCACACCTACTACAGCTGGGCCACAGTGTTCAAAGCTGCCACTGTAAAAAAAATATAACACTAGCTCTGAGGCATGGTTTGATTGATTCATTTGAAATTTTATGCTTGGCAGGTGCCGGGTAAGTCAGTAGCAAAGCAGCTGCAGTGTAAAACATCAGGGAAATATAATATCCTCACACACACACATACATGGATGCACGCGTGTAAAGACACCCCCATCCGTCTCCCCCTTCAGGAGCAGAAGCAGCAGGAGAAGCTCGCCTTTGAGCGGCACCTGGAGGAGAAGCAAAAGGAGCACACCCAGCTCCTCCTCATGAACAACTCCCGAAAGGAAGACATTCTTCTGTCAGTCCGACAGGTACACCACATACTTGCTCTTGCACTTAACAAGTCTGAACTAATGTCCTCATAGATGTGTTCCATTATGTTTTTGCCAGGAACTCATTTAACCTTTCTATCATTCTTTTAGTATGGCCACAAAGCGTGTTTGTATTGTTTTTTTTTTTCTCCCCAGTCTGTTGGTTATCTGATTGAAATTACCTGCAGTACTAATCTGGACCTCCATTATAACAGTGCACTGTACACTTGTACCATTTTCAGTACAGTGCATGACTGTTCGGTTTTCATCATGTGAGGTGTTTGTTGCATCATAGAAAGTGTTTGTTGCATCATAGAAAGTGTTTGTTACGTCGCAGAAAATGTTTGTTGCATCCTGGGAGGTTTTTGTTGCATCATAGACAGTGTTTGTTGCATCTGTTGTTCCATCAGGATCTAAGATATCTGCCTTTTAAAGGGATAGTTCACTTGTTTGCTTTTAACCCTTTAACACACACTCTCACTCTCAAACAAAAATTCTCTGTCTGCAGGCATGACATGTCGAAACATAACACAATACCAAACCAAACATTAACAGTGAAACAAGAGACACACAGGCATTTTTTAGAAGCCTAGTACACTTTCTACTTAAATTTAATCATGTAGTGTGATGATTTAAGCCAGTTTTTGTGCATGTTCACATCAGATAAAGGCCTGCTAACCCCTCCAACCAAACTCTCTGATGCACAGGAGCAGGAGCGTCTGGAGCAGGGCGTGTCCCAGCAGCAGAGGGCCCAGGAGGCTGAGAGGCTGTTGGTGCTGGGGAGAGTTCGACAGGCAGAGAATGACATCAGCAGTCGCATCAGCAACCTGCTGACGAGCAACAACCGGTATGACAGGAGACGACTGGCTGTCCGGCTGTTTGTTTCCTTGTGAAGGACTGGTGTGTGTGTGTGTGTGTGTGTGTGTGTGTGTGTGTGTGTGTGTGTAAGTGAGTTGTCATAGTTATTCAGTCTGACAGGTACACTGCATACTGGCTCTCTCACTTAATGAGTCTGCTCTAATGATAGATGATCGTGAATAGATGTGCATTATGTTTTGTTCTCTTGTGTCTTTTTTCGCCAAGTGTATATGTTATAAGATTGAAATCACCTGCAGTACCAATGAGTTTACACCCTAAGTTCACCTTCTCAAAAGCTCCCAGCTAACTACAGTGTATCCATCAATCTGTCCAGGCAGAAGAAGAGTGCTGAGTTTCTAGCGGCCTTGGAGGAAGATCGGTGAGTGGACAGTTGATTCACATTAGAATACTCGCTTACAGTTACCATAAGCATGATCTATTATTTTGCAATATCTATGAAGCTCACAGCCTTTCTTGAAACAACATCAATGTGTATATTTCATTCATTCTGTTGTCATCCAGACAGTTCTTCTTTTTTGTGTCATAGAAACTGGCTGCTGCTGCAAGTGACCCAATTAGAAATGCTCTGAACAAGTTGCCAGCTTGGTGAATTTCAGAGTTGCTGACAAAAAAGCTGGAAGCACATTTGGTTGTCTTTATTTGGCCCAATGCCTCCCTCACACAAAAAACAATGAAACAGTCTCTCTGCCGCAAAATAGTCTGCCAAGAAACGTTTGCACCACACATCCAATTATCAGTTGTGTGGTTTATTAGTGGTGATGACACTAATAAACACCAGTACGCAGACGCAGAACATTGTAAGGTGACTGTTTCAACAAAAATGTAATTCTGAAAATTGAGGTATTTTGATTATATGTAGTGAAATCTTTAGTACCCCAACATGATTTGCAAAATGGTTTGTGACGATGTAAAATGTGGGGAAATGGTGGTAAATCAATTTTTAATGCTATTGCTCCCGAAACACATACCACAGCTTACCAGTTTTACTCCCCACAGGATTCGCATGGAGCAGCTGACCGCCATCACACAGGAAGAAGCCAATTCACTCAGGAAGAGAGAGGTCGCAAGTGAGCTGAGCTTTTTGATTTTTTTTTGATTTTTTTTTTTTTTAACCTATATTTGCCTTGGCTTTTTTTTTTTTTTTTTATATATAATTCTCAAAAAAAGAATCAATAATTCTAGTCTAACATTGGCAGAGGCATGGGATGTTACAGTTACAAGATTGTCTTTTTGGATGCTTCTTTAAAAAGTGGTGTACTAGTTATGTCAAGTTGTTATTTTTTTTAAATTCTTCATCTCGGTAGATTTAGCATCGTGACTCCCTGGCTCTACACTTTTTTTGCGTCTGTAGGACCTCTGTTTACACCTCTTTATTCTTGCTCACTCCCTCTAGCGGCCATGCAGAAGATGCTGTCAGATAGTTACGCTGTGAGCCTCCTCCAGGAGGCCAGCGACTCTCGCAGACAGAGCCTTGTGTCCGAGGCGTGCAGAAGGTTAGACATACACAGAAACACACACTCACACACAAACACAAAAATGGTTTGGTGCCATGTAAAATGTGGGTAAACTAATAAATGGGCTAAACATTCAAAACCACTGGTATGGTCGTTTTAATATTGCAGACTTGATTAAAACTAAGTTGTCAGAGAACTTATGAAGTTAGGCATTACAAACTCAACTCGTTTTTTCTCTTCCCCTGTCCCTCTTATTATAGTATGGAGAATATGGACAGGAAGTTTGATCAGGTCCTCTCCCTCCAAGTGTTAGACAAGTCCAAAGCCATCGCCCATATCTTACAGGAGGTACGTGATGCATGGATATGTGATGTACACCCTCAGGCCATCTGGAGTGCATGGCAAAGAAGTAAAACTGATAATTACAATGTAGACATTTAGCAGCATACAGTTAGTGCAACAGTAAAATAAGTGAACATTAAACGGGAAAATTAAAGACACTACAGGATTCACGTCAAGTCAAAAAACTACAGCCATACAAAAGAAAGTGTGTGTGTGTATGTGTGTGTGTATGTGTGTGTGTATGTGTGTGTGTGTTAGAGGAGAACTGATTTTTATATTACACACACTTTGAACTGACTTGCCTCATATCAGAGCTAGCTGTTGGACTATATTAGTAGCTTCTGTTCATTTTAAGAGATTAACTAAATATGAGGCCAAGCTTTGCTTCATGTTCACTGAATAACTGACTGATGTTGTTTAAGTTTTTTGCCGCAATGTCACAAGTGATGACAAAAAAAACTCGCCATAGCTGTACTATAGCAGCAAGCTGTACCTGATTTAAGTAGCCGAGCCAAGTGCACGATCTCACCGTGTCGCTGCCCCCTGCAGGAGGAAATGCAGAAAGCAGCTTTCCAGGCTCTGCAGCTGCAGAAGGACAGCGTGTACGGCTACATCCGCAATCAGGTCGGTGGGGGACTATCGGTGGTTTGCAGATTTTAGTATGATGCCGCTGATATTGAGCTCACCAAATCGTACTTGAAAATCTACACGGCAGACGATGAAATTGTGTCTTGCAGTTTAACCACATCTTAACAATTTGAACGCCCTGTCATTGTTTCAAAGCACAGTCCAGTTAAAAAAATTAAAACGTTTGGAATCACAGAAATTTTTATGATTTTGTGTCTACAGAAAGCTGTTTCTCCTTGGACCTTTAGGAGAGCCAGTATACTGTGGCAGCTGAAAGAAAGATCATTTTAACTTCGAAGTTGTTGTCGTTTGCCCTCAATACGTTGTTAGAACAGTGGAGTAATGCCTGCTGATCATGTGGCTTTGTGCTCACAAGTAAATATTAAATTGAAGTAAGCATTAAATTGAATTAAAAAAATCTGATAATCTGATTTTCCATAAATAAGCTTTTGCTTTCTTGGGAGATAATGAAGCAAAAGGTTCTTATACACACCTGAATGATGGGTGCGGGGAGAATGGCAGAAATTTTTCAAATAAAGGTTACACTCCCGCATACCATCTGTATTATAACATTTTATTTATGCAACATTTCAGTACATTGACTTTCTTCAGGCAGGCTCTCTTTATCTCTTGGGAGCTTAAAACAGATGAGCCATAAATACATTACTTATAACAAAAAAAAAAAAAGTTCCTAAATAGCACCACCAAGAAAAAGTATCACCAAAACCACACTCATCCACCAGCCTCCACAGGGGGGCCGCATCCATCTTCATCGCCTTCCATTTCCTTTAATATAATATTCATCTCCAGCTATCCATATGCCTCACTCTGATTTATCACTGAAAGAAAAATATGTATCTGCAGAAAGAAAGTATCTTTTTGTCAAGTCATTTGCAGCTTCTTCATCACATGACTTTGTGTTCAGCGGTCATCTCCCTGATCCCTGCCAGCCTCATGTTCCCTTTATCTCCATTGTCTCCAGATCAAGCTCATAGAGGGTGAATTAATGCAGCTGACTAAGCTGGAGGTTAAGAGACGCAATCTGGACGCTGAGAACCTGCAGGTGGGTGTCACCTCTCCTTCTCCTGCTCCCTTCGCTTCTTTTTTCCTCTTTTCTGTCAATTTTGCCATTTCTTTGGTTCCCTCCATGTCATTGCACCATGGTAAACATTTAACATTAGCAGTAGGCCCCTCTAAATTCAAGCTCACCCATCAGACAATAACTCATTTAACCTACTTCTACTTTTCACTGACACTTTTTTCATTGGCATAATCAGTTAGCTATTTTTAGACGGTAGTCAGTAAGCTAATATTTTCAGGGTTCAGGTTTATATATTTAAATCAATTTGATTGGTCGCAAACAAGAACCAATAAATGGAAATGGAAAAAAGCTTCCAGCAATCAAACTCCATTACTGAATACATGCTGTCAGGAATCAGTTGCAGTACCTTCACAGACCACCACGGGGTTGAGGACCACCACTCGAAAACACCTGATTTAACCTATTACTTCATGCAGTATTCTTCTGCAGGCTACATTATATCTATACATTATTATAATAGCCACTTTATAGTGTCTATTTAATAACCCTAACCCTAACCCTTTTTTGAAATCATAATTTAGCTGTTTAGTTTGTCTAAATGAAAGATTCAATGGGTTTGTCTTTCACACCTTGGAAATAAAAGCTCGAAAAATTTAATATCCACTACAGACCTCATTGTACTTTATTTGAAGAAACACACTGTGCACACCTTGAATAGTCCATTAAACAAACCACCAGTGCCACTAAAGCCCAACTGAACAAAAGGTAACGAGCTACAAATTCAGTGGCAGATGAGGGAAAATGTCACAATTGTCTTTAAATAAGATACAGATTTTGTTAATATTCCATCAATTAAGTTTAGGGCCAGACAGAAAATTCTGATCACATTTTTATTTAGAAGAAGCTTTCGTTGCCTGTTGATCCAAGACTACACTGCAGTACACAAGGAGTGAAAAATGCAAATATGTAACTAAAAACCTTTTCAAAATGTATAAATAATTAGCATTAATTATATTACTCTTTTGCTATTTAACAGCCAAACTGGTGCATTTTAAACGGTTTTCAGACATGAAGGAGTTTGAAAGATGATGATGATGATGATGACAGTTTTACTTTATTGTTGTACATTCTACAGAGGTCTTTTATTTTGTTGTTGTTTTGTGTGTTTGTTTGTTATTACAAAGAATCAGGCACTTTTACACAGTTCACTGGTTGGTGTACGTTAAAGGGCTGCATACAGGCGGGCATGCCTGTGACTTCTACAAGTCCTGCCAGACTTTTGGGAGCACAAGAGTTGGAGCTCCGGTCTAGCCTGGCCTGGTAGCAGTACAATTTTTTTGGCATTTCTGCTTTATATGACAGTCACAGTAGAGAGAGACAGGAAAGACAGAGACAGAGACGGGATGACATGCAGCAAATGGCCTGAGGTCAGATTTGAACCCAGGACGCTGTGATCAGGACTCAGCCTTAACAAGTGGTACGTGCTCTCATCCCATGAGCCACCAGGCCGCCCCTCAACCACTGAGTGGCTCCATTTGTTGTCCAAACACCAGCCAGTTGGCAGTCTAATCAGTCTATTAGACCAAATAAAGTTATAACAGAAAAGTATTGATGAGGGCCCGCATGTCTCGCTGCTTTGCAAAAAAAGCAGCGAGAACACATGCAATTTGTCTTGAAACCAGACCCACATAGACCTCTAGTCTACTTTGTCCCTCTGCTCCAAATGTAATAATGTGTGCATGTATATGTGTGTGTGTGTGTGTGTGTGTGTGTGTGTGTGTGTGTGTGTGTGTGTGTGTTTAGGAGGTTCTGGTGGAACAGCGTTCAGCTCTTGGTGACTTACTGCAGCAGCTGCTGAAACAGAAGGACCAGAGAGAGAGTGAGCTTCGTCAGGTTCTGGTGAGGAGCTGTCTCGTTATAACTGGACTGAGTGGTCACGACCTTTGATGAACACTCCTTTCTCATGGAAAGAACAGCAGCATCTCTGCCTTTCACTCAAAATTTCCACCAAGTCACAGCAGTGAATTACCATGAAAGCCCATTCCATAAGGGCTGGAGCTAGCAATTATTTTGATGATCAGTTAACCAGCAAATCTAATATTAATAATTATAATGAGGCAGAGGTGAATTTATTGGAGAAGACAGAACCAATTCCACTCCTTCTTTATGCTGTTTTTAGACTGTAGAAAGCTAAACTTTGGTGGACAGGCCTTTTACAATGTGGTTGTGGCAATTATTGTGGTTATAAATAAGTATGTCATCTCCATGTGATGTGATGACATTATTAATGTGAAAGGTCTTGCTAGAGAGCAATCTGATAATTATTTCGAGATAACTTCAGTAGTGCAAGTAAAGAGATTATCACTGCTCAATAGATGATCATAAGGATTAAATGGTTGAAAATCTTAAAACTGGTTGCACAAGATAAAAAATAAAAAGATGCCTAACACTTTTTTTCTGTGTTGGGATTGGCCTGACAGTACACCTATTATGCCTAGACTCTCAACAGTGATTGCAAAGTGTCCAGTGTCATTCTGAAATTAAAAATATTTTTTTCAGTCTAACGTCAAAAATGGCAAATAGTCAACATTTATTGTAATGTGAAAGTGTGAGCCAGCACACAGCCCAAAAGTTAAATTTACATAGACGTTGGCTGTTTCATTTGCATCCACATCCACAGAACTATGTGGTTGTTTCTAATCTGTGTACATAGGACGCCCATGTGAAAGAGAGTAGATACTTTTCTGGCTACCCTGTGTAAATAAAGGTTAAGTAGTTATAAAGTCAAGACAGCCTCTACATGTAGACAAAATGTGTTGCATAAGGCCAAGAATATTTATTTATTTGGTAGCCCGTTTTTGTGAAATGCAAGGCAAAAATGCATTGAATCTATCGGACTTATATGGATATTTGGAAGCAGTATAAACTAAACTTAAAGTCACAAATCACAGACGTCCCACAAAAAAGTATCTCAAGGCTTTCTTTTGATCTAAGCTCATGTTGAACACACCAGGCACAACACTCGCCATGTGTGGAAGCTTATTAGAGATTTAATTTGAAAGGCACAGACTCACATAATTTTGCTTCAATGTATGCATTTGTTTTACACACCTGGATGTATGTGTGTGTGTGTGTGTGTGTGTGTGTGTGTGTGTGTGTGCTTTCCAGCAAGAGATGGAGCTCAAGTCAGAGTCCAGCCAGCAGAACTACTGGATGATCCAGTATCAGAGGCTGCTGGACGCCAAGCCTCTTTCACTGCGCATGCAGGTAGATAAATCAGAAAATACATTTTAATCAAGTTGCAAGCACTTTTACTACCTTAAATATCTATCATGACTAAATTAATTATGTAAAATAGCAAAAGGTTAAAAGAACCTTAAACAAAAGAGTGATTCTTGATTTGATCAGTCACAGTTTTATGAATGTTACCAAAATATATTTTTTCTAAAAATAGCAGAAAATTGGTTCTGGTATTGACCTGCAAAAATTTATTTGCTATTTTGGCATAAAAATTGGGAAATTAAATTTGTACACATTTACCAAGCTATCCGTAGACATAACTCCAACACCCTTTATCTTGTCAAGTAGTGATTTTCCCTGTTCCTCACATTTTGCTCATACCACAAGGTCCGGCCAGAATCAGTCTACCATTCCTGTTCTTGCTGCAGCATCCAGGGATCATTAAAGTTTAATCTTGTCTCATTTCAGGAAGCAGGTGTGGAGAAAGAGTTAGTCAACCTGTTGTGCAAACTGTCAGCGCAACATTACCTGCCCATTCTGGCTCACCATCGAGTGACATCCGAGGCCCTGCGCCACATGACCGCGTCTGATCTCAACAAGGTCAGTCTGGGCACCGTGCCAGTGATCTTACTCAAAAAGTCATAGCGCGTTTCACTTTGGCAGGATATTGGTGTTCCTTTGCCAAGAAAACCTCAGTGAACCCATGAGCATTCAGTATTTATGCTTCTCTCTGACCTGTGTGATCTCTATCTCCAAACAGACAAAAGGGCTTCTCAAAAGATATGACACAGTACAGAACAGAGAAGTGATATAGATGTCGTCACTGTTGTTTTTCGTGTGTATAAGACAGTCGGTGTTTAAGCAACAAGTTGCAAAGCACAGGAACTCCACTGTGGGTGTCTGAATCTATCAGAGGTCACAAAATGTACCCAAAATGTTTTGTTTCTGTCTTAACTGTGGGGAGAATTTAGTTAATGGACCAAAATCTTAAAAATCACTGCAATGCTCTTTTAAATATCTATGGAAAAAATATCAAACAGGAAATGCTCTATTGCAGTGAAAAACTGTTTTAAATCTGAAAAGAACTGAGGCATGCCTTGGCACAAAAGACGCAGTATGTCTACTTGTGATGTTGTGAGTGATAAAACACTGGTGGTTTGTGTAACATTTCGGGCCAAATTGAGGGAAAGATATGTACTTTGAATGAATTTCTATTATTTTGTCAATCTGGTCGAGAGAAAATGGTTTGCGATTTATGTAAATCTATGAATTGGGAACGAGCCGGAGGCTGATGATGATTTCTCTCTTCCCAGTTGGGCATCAATGAGGTCGGTGTCCAGCGAGCTCTCCTCAACTGGGCCAGGGACCACGTTCCTGCAGGTACTTTCCATACATAATTTTACAAGGCATTTATATAGGAATGTTTTTGAAAATAATAATAATTTGAACACTGGCTGCATATTCTGCCAGACCTTCCCAGTGGTCATCTGGGAATGTTACAAAAGGGTCACCTCACAGGAACATATCAGCATGTATTTACAGCTTATAACCAGCCATCAAAGTTTATAAAGTGCCTAAACGTTGATGGAAACCTGTACCTTTAAATTATTCCTTTGATTTCCTCCACCAGCAGCCTGTAAGGAAGCCCCACAGGAGGAGGAGGCTGAGGAGACCGTTCCCACTGCTCCGTCCCCGCCATCTACTCCATCGTCACCGTTTACCTCAGCCATGCAGATCAACAGCCCGCCGCGTAGCCCCGGGACACCGGTCACGCCCTCGGCCCCCAGCCCTGTGGAGGGACCAGGAAGCTCCGAGTGTGTGGTCTGCATGGAGACCGGGGTAAGAAAAACACTCACCGATAACAGTTGAAAGTCTAAAAATGAAAACCAGCCGTCTAACGTTGTATTAGTCAGCTGACGTGGGGCTGATTTCAGCTGAAAAACCAGGTATCAGCCAGTCGGTGTAGTTCACTTGAATTTCTGATATGATGCAGTTTTATTGATTACACATGTATCACAGAATTGATCAGTATTACACTGGTTGTCTATTGGAAGCCCTTGACCTGTATTGTTTCTATTGAGGATTTTTTTTTTATCAGATCATGTCGGAATTCATGGATATTAACATTTTTATCATAAAATCCCCAATATTGTTCACCCTGACCGCCACCATGTTCGCTGCTGCCGTGTCTGACGTAACACAACCAATGTAGGTGGTTCAACTGGTCTTAATGCCTGGGTATCAGATCCGATTGGCTGATGGAAATGGGTGAAGGCAAATACAAACACCTCCCTCCTTGGCGGGAGTCTGCACTCTACTGAGCACATTTTGTAGTTTTCAAAGTGGACATCACGCTGTATTTAAGAAAACATGAAACTATTGATTGAGAGCATAAACTCATGGGGAAAATGTTTACTGAGGTAATAAATAAAGAGGGGAGTAGAACAATTTTCTCTTTTCTCTCATAAATCTGGATTTGTTTTTGGACACGTGGTAGTTGACAATGTGTATGCGGTTTTGAGCGAACTTCCACTTAAAGGCATGGCGAGGCAGGTTTACAGATTGAATAGGAAGCTCCATCGTATGAAAGACAGATAGTGCTGATTGGCCTTTATCAGATTTAAAAAATAGCCCTATATCAGCCCCATATACCAGCAAACTGATGTGTAAGTCTAATTTTAGTGCAAACACTCACAAGCACACCTATGCACAACCCCCCTGTTTCTCGAGCGCTCTGTTTTCCAGACATGTGACTGTGTCCTGTCTTTTTTCTGCCCAGTCTCAGGTCATCTTCCTGCCATGTGGTCACGTGTGCTGCTGCCAGATTTGCAGCGACGCTCTGCAGAACTGCCCTCTGTGCCGGAGCAACATATCTCAGCGCATACGCCTCTACCAAAACTAAAAACCAACCCTCCACTCATCTTTCACAGCCAGTCCTGTTCATTATGCATGATCGTAAAGCCACTGTGACCTAATCTCACATATGAAAGAGCTTTTAGCAGCTCCCTGAAAGAGTTGAGCCACTTTCCTCTTTTGAGTAAACATTGTACTTGGTTGATTTTATAAGGAAAAAAAAAAGGTATCAATAAAATTATTTTTAATTCTTATGTTATTTTGGTTTTCAATGGCATCTGAAAAATGCTTGAGGTAAACCACACTGTTTTGTTTAGATAATTTTCTGTTAATAATACTATATATGATTTTTATTTGGATTATCCATATCATGGGTGATATCATGCACTTCTTTATTCAAAACTGACTATTTTATGCCTTAGAATATGGTACCTGTTTAATTGAAGCGTGCCTTTTTCCTGGAAAACCTCCTACCTTTGGAAAAACCTTGTATTGTTGTGTCTGTCTGTATTGTCAGCCAAAGCATGGCTTGTCCAGCATGTATGTGAGTTCACCACAACTCAACCTCACTGATCGCCATGGCTTCCCTCTATGTAGCGTTCCTGTTTTTCATAAGCACCTCAAATGCATCCTGTCATCCCTCTCCTGCCTTCAGTCCCAAAGACTTGTGTCCCTTTTACCAGGATCCACTGTACTGGATATATAATCATTCATGTAGTGTATGTTGGTGAGAATGATATACCACATAAATCAATATCAAGGCAACTTTAGAGGACACTGTCACGAAGACACTGTTTTATCTTTGTCACAACTTTTATCATCAATGTTAATCATCCTTGTTGACCGTCTCCGGGCTCGCTTTTGATACCACACTTGTATGAAATGCTTTTATATGCTCTGTATCTGTGGACTAACAAGGCTTTCAGCTAACCGGATTGTAGCCACCACCAGTGCTGTTCAACTCTATCCTTCAAGTGCTCTTGACTATGTATATACTAATATTACTACTAATGAGACAATGAAGTGTAAAAAAAAATATCAATTCTGTATAAATCTGAATACATTTCATGTTAAATGACTGTGATCCCATGTGTCGTATTGTTTTTTTTTTGTTTTGTTTTTTTCTGATATAATCATGTAGTTGCTGTTTGACGGTGACAGGCTCCCACACAGCTTTGCAACAAGTGGAAAAGCATGGACATTGAAGGGTTTCCAAAAATATGCACAAATATTATGGGAAGGTGTGGAGATAATATTATTGATATATTTATTGTTTTAAAGAATAATCTCAAACTATTCGGCTTGATACTCTTGCAGATCAAATTGAAACTGACCCAAAACCCCCACATAAGATTTTGTATGTTTATATCTAATACCATCAAGAGGGTCAGGTATGTAAAGTACGTAATACACAAAGGTTCAATTCAAGCAATGAGAATAAAAAATATTAACAATGTCTTGCTCCATGTTTATTTAAGAGTTGTAAGCCCTCTGCTATGAAAAAGTTAGTGGTTAGTCCTCTTGTTTTAAGCAAACACTGCTCACAGGAGTACTTTATTGAGGGGAAACTGCGTCAGCTGCAGTTGCTCAAATTCTCAAGAAAAAATATAGCATAAACAACTGAAATTACAGGAAATTGAAAAAGAAACAAATATAAGATAAGATAATCTTTATTGTCATCGCACAAAACAATGAAATTCTGTTGGAGCAGTCCACCAGTTGCCAGACTTATAAATATAAAGATAAAAATAAATAATAATAATTAAAAAAAAAAAAAAACATACAAATATGTGCATTAGAATTTTTTTTAAAAAAAGGTGTTCACTATGTATAAATACATGCATTAACCCTACTTGTGCATTGGTCCTAGTTGTAAAAAAAGCATGTGCATTCTGGGCATTCTGTATGAATATGTGCATTAATACTACAAAAAATATTACAACCATAAATACAGAAATAAGAAACTGAACATATGTTAAAAGTATACCTGTAAACACCATATATACACAGAGGTATTGCACTGTTGAATTATTGTTAGGTCCCACAGGTTTAAATTATTGCACAGTTAAATAGTTAAATAGTCAAACATCATCAATTCATTTTGGCAGCACTGACAGGGGCAACAGACCTGCATGTCACCCAGATGGTGCATTTAAGTAACGTGGGAAATTTACCTGTTCATATCGGTTTCAAAGCCACACAAGGTTGAAATTTTTCATAAACGTTGGCTGCTACATCCGTTGTCCACTTTTATTAGAAATGTCGGTGTCACCGGATATTATTTAATACACGAGCCCTTTGTTGAACAGTACTGTAAAATGTAAAAAAAAAAAAAAAAAAATCTCCTGCCGTCCTCATTGAACATGAACGCAACACAAGCTTTGTAGCCAATGATAACGCCGGAGAGGGTGCCGTAAAGTGCGACAGTGATGGCACTCTGTGTTACTCTCTGCCTTCATCCCGTTCAGTAACATGACAATTATATCATAGGTCAAGGCTGCGGTTGATGCAGACATCCAAGGCAAGTCTCTTACTCTGTTTGTTATTCGCTGAATTAGTTGAAGTCTAAAATTAATTGGAGAAAAAAAGGTTCCTTTAGTCAGCTGCTAGCTAGTCCGCTAACACTATCTGTGTCAAAGAGCAGAGAGAAGTGCAGTGAACCTCAAACGAGTCAGCCGGTCAGCGCCAGGCGGAAACTAATATAAAGGCTGTTGTCATTGTCTTCAGACTCTAGTTAAATATCCACAGTGTTCCCAGAAGCTCAGGCAGCCTCATGTAACATCAGCAGTACAACAAGGCTCTTTAAATGAGTGAATTACAGATGTTTCAACTGCTGAAGCCGAACCACGCCATCTAAACAGCTCGGCTCATATCCCTCCTCCACCCCGCGGGTTAGTCCACCACAGAGACTATCAGACTGTGGGATTAACTCTCAGTCAGACAGAAGCATCAGACACTGGAGACCTTTAGGACAACAGCTGTCATCTGTGTGTTCAACATGTCATTATAAGAGAAAGTGTTGCAGATTAATCTTCAGTCTAACACTTAAAGGCATAGTTCACCTATTCTGAAAAATGTGATATTATTTAACATGATTACAGAGTGTAGATGACACAGATACAGACAGACGATAGTCTTTAAAACTGTATTTTTCCTGTTATCAATACCCACAAAGGAGCAGGAGACACCACGAGGACAGAGGTAGCGTTTGCTGTTTGTTTTCTTCATTAAACACATGTACACATGTAGGAGGACAAAATAACAGCTTTGTCCTGAGTACTAAGAAATGGGTTGCATGTAAAGTTGTAGCCAGCTTCTTTTCCTCCTCTTCCCTCTGTCACATGTTTCATGTACCTTTCAGTTTCCTGCCTTGTTGGAATGAGGACCAACACAGAGACATTAGAGCACACAAGAAAATAGTTCTACTGTTTTTGTTCTTTTTTTTTTTTTAACCAAACACAAAGCCAACATTTATTCTGCAACTTCAAGCTGAAAAAAATCCTGCTACACATCATCAAACTCAAACTTAGTTTGTTTAGTATTTATTTTTAAGAATGTGATGTTATGTTAGCTGGAAGTCTCGCTCTGAAATATCGTGTGAGGTGAGTTGTTGCACACGAGAGCTTTCGGAGAGAGGAGTGCTGGCTGGGAACAGCTGTTTGGAGTACAGAAAGCAAAGTAGTGTCATCTAAAAGACAGAAAAAAAATAGTGGTTTGTTTTTTCACATTTCTGAGTTGTGGCAATGAAATGACACACTTTGTGCAGCAGACTATCTGTGTTGGACAGGCACACACTGAAGTTGTGGCTTGGATGCTACAAATGTGCATCCAAGTGCATCCAAGTGCATCCCTATACGGGCTGTTTGGTTATTTGGTGGTGAACGATGAGAGGAAGACAGTATTGCTGCTGTCCTACGTAGCAGGGAAATGAAAAAATACCAAATTTTACAAAATGGGCTGACTGTCCCTTTAAGTCCCTCTCCTCCAAAACAGTAACAGTTCAGACAAACTCATTTGTTTTTTTTTTCCTGAATTATTTAAAGATATTGTGCAGTGAACCTTCAGGTAAAATGATTAAACAGATAATCTTTCATATGGTTTATGTGTCTTCCAGTTACAATGTCGACTCCGTCTCTGCTGATTCTGTACGGGAGCCAGACCGGGACGGCCCAGGACACGGCCCAGAGGATCGGCCGGCAGGCGCAGAGGAGGTGGCTGCAAGTGCGCGTGTTGCCGCTGGACGACTACAATGTGGTCAGTTTGATTGATATGATGTATGCCTTTTTAGAATACATGCAAACTACAGCTGAGGATTTCACATTTCTAGTTCCAAAAGTAAGAAATATTTTCTGGTTTTGTTAGTCTTGTTTTTAATTTTTAAATCGGTCCTAAATTTCATTCTGGGGCCCAGTATTTCAAAAACATTTACTCTAACTAATTACATAGGTTTTGTCCATTTTTGTCCACTTTCTGTGATCAGGAGCGTAGCATCTAGCCTGGAAATACACAGTTAAAGAATTAAATTTAATTTTAACTACACTGATATCAGAGTTAACTGGGTTCCCACTTTCATACTGCAACCTTTTTACTCATGAAATATGATGTTTTTATTTTGGTTTTTTTTGACTGGGAATTTGGTACAAACTCCTTTCTTTAAAGGTGATCAGTTGTTAAATGAATTTACTTTTACTTCACTGTTGACACACAGGCCAACCTGATCTCGGAGTCTCTGGTGGTTTTTGTGTGCGCCACCACTGGACAAGGAGACCCTCCTGACAACATGAAGGTAAAGTAGCAACATCATAAAGCCGGAGCATCAAAATAAGACACAGTTGGTGTATGACAGTGACGATACGCAGTCCTTGGATTTTATTTCTTTTTGCCACAAATAGAAAAAGTACAGCTTTTCAGGACGATGGTCAGTTATAATTTTTCATCACATGTCAGGCAGGCATTGTGTTGGACTGTGTTAGGGAGTGATTTTACTCCATAGCAGGAGAGTGAAATCAAGGGCCACACAGCTTTTAGTGTGGAGATAAATGACCCATGTCTACTGACTAAGGGCACTGTTTGATGTGGGTTAATTTTTCCACAAACGGGTGTTTTTTTCCAGACAGTTTAACTCAACAAATTTATTACCTTTTCTGTCGACTGACTGATCACATGGTTTTACACTACTTTGTTTTTCATTAATTTTGTGGCAATTTTTTGTTAATCTTATAATGTTAAATGGAACTGTAATTAGTGTCATAAGTGAATGATAGTGTCAGAATGTCTGCTGTGAAAAAGGTCTATTTTGGCGGTCATTTTGAAGGCATTTTTTGAAATAAATTAACTGAATTTCTTCAGGCTTCAAAGGGTGAAGTACTTTTGCATTTTTACCATAACTCTGAATTTGGGTATGGGCTATATCTGTCACAGTTCACTTAAGTTTTTGTATGTATGTCTGCTTCTTTTTAAAGAAATTCTGGAGGTTCCTGTTCAGAAAGTCTTTGCCTGCTGGATCTCTGTGTCAGCTGGACTGTGCCGTGCTGGGCCTGGGTGACTCGTCCTATCCCAAGTCAGTGTAAACTGCTCACACCTGTCAGGGCCGCTGTGCTCACAGTGCACACTCACACCGATTCAGAGTCTGTCTAGTAACCACCGTGTCCACTGGTTTCATCTGTAGATTCAACTTTGTGGCTAAGAAGCTCCACAAGCGCCTTGTGCAGCTGGGTGCCAGCGCGCTGGTGCCTGTTGGCCTGGCAGATGACCAGCATGACCTGGGGTAAGAGGCAGCTTGGCTCAGGGACGATGCTTCATTAGCAGACGGGAAACAAAGCTCAGGGGCACAAGAACCAGTGCCCAGACATAGTTGCTTTTATTTTTCATTTTTGGTCAATTTTCTAGTATATTTTTTATTTTATTTATTTATTTATTTGTTTATATAATTAACATTCATTAAGCAGCAGCACTGTTATTTGTACAGTACTTATTGATTTTGCCATTAACTCTATTTAATCTACCTTCTTTTGGCTTTGTGTTCAACAGGCAAGATGCTGTGATCGACCCTTGGCTCAAAGCATTCTGGGACAAAGTGTGTGTTTTGTATCCATCTTTAGCTGGTGTAACCCCACTTAGAGAGTATGAACCGTAAGTACATGTTTTGATGTAAAATCACTGGAAAACCACTCTTGGCCATTGATATTTTCAACATTATCCTCCTACAAAAAAAAAATGCACATGCACTCTGATTATAGTCCCAATATTTGATGATGTAATTTTTCAATTTTGTAAGTTTTCAACCGATGGTGCACTGCCCCCAGGTGGTAGAAGAAGGTATTGCAAGGCATCCTAAGTAAGAAAGAATGCAATAGTAGAGTTTGAATACTGGAAGAGATTTTTTTTTTTAACACAGTTTCATTTATTACTTCTTGTTTGTGAATAATGAAATTCCTTCAAATATATAAAATTTAGAAAAGTCAGAGTGACGACTTGTTGGTTTCCAGTGGATGAATCGTGGCAGCCCTTGTTCAAATTACATTTAGGAAATTTTTGCTGTGTCTCAGTGAATCTAGCCCAAATTTTTTTTTGGTGACAGACTTCCTCCAAAGTACGTTTTCCACTTCCTGGATACTGTGAAAGAGACGACAGATGGCAGAATGAGGATTCCCGAAGGATCAGCTGTTCCCTCCCAGTCCCACCCCTTCCCTGCTAGACTGGTGTCCAATAGGAGAGTAACGGATGCCTCCCACTTTCAGGATGTCAGGCACATTGAGTTTGACATCACTGGGTCCAATATTGAGTGAGTGACCTTGTTGTGGAATTCAAAATTATGCATTTTCGCTGTCATGCTGAGTGCCTGTCATGTTTTGTAATTGATAAAATGGAGTCTCGTAGGCTAAACACACAGGTTGTTGTGGTATTTGCATGCAGGTTTGCTGCTGGTGATGTGGTGATGATGCGTCCGTGTAATGCACCAGAGGATGTACAGCAGTTCTGTCAACTGCTGAAACTTGACCCAAACTCCCAATTTACCCTGAGTGCCACAGACAACACAGCAGGTGTGTGTGTGTTTGTGTGTCTGTGTGAGTGTGCATGCATTATTCACTGTCTGGGTGGGTGCAGAAATAACATGTTGCCTAAATTTGCTCACAGACCAAGGTGTTAAAAATCCTTAGAAATTATCACAAGACACACATGAACACACTCAAATCAGATTTAGGCAGAGAGAAAGTACATGTACATGCCCACCAAATACTAAATTGAGGTCACAAAAACATAACTTGTACACAAGGTTTACTTATTTTGAGCTCTCAATTTGCTGTCTTGAGCACTCAGGTTAATGAAGTTGTGCCCACATTTACCACAATTTTTGCTCTCATCTAAAGAAAACATGCCGCCAGCATGGCAGGCTGGAGCCCTGCTGTTGCATGTGCCTCCAGGTGGCCCCAGGAGTCGTGATTAATTGTAGAATTTGATATGTATTTAATGATAAAGAAATCGTAATACAATAAAAATTTGGATACCCTCCTGTAAACTATGTACATCCATATATAGTCATTGTGCAACCAGGTCAAAGTTGCCAAATGAAGCACTTTACAATAAATAAATAATTAATACATTCATTTTAACACATAGGTATAGATCAGAGCATTGCTGAGAAGATTAGGAGATTCTAATATTGTCATGCATCAGTTCTGTCAGTGGTAGCAGTTCTGGTAGTAGTGATCAGGTATCACAAAAAGGCTGTTCCTTTCTATGTAAACCCATATCCTCTCCACAACTCCAGTTCCAGCTAGCCTTCCTCAGCCCTGCACGGTGCGCCACCTGGTGGAGAGTTACCTGGACATTGCTGCTGTGCCTCGCCGTTCCTTCTTCGAGCTGCTGTCCACTTTTTCCACCAACAATCTGGAAAAGGAGAAGCTGATCGAGTTCAGCTCAGCTGAAGGACAGGATGAGCTGCATAGCTACTGCAACCGGCCTCGGCGCACCGCCCTGGAGGTGATGGGTCAGGGTTAGAGTCAGGGCCGGTTCGGGTTAGAGTTAGGGATGAATGGGGAGTTCAGCCGCGACTTCCTAGCAAACTGTAGGTTATACGTTCCAGTGAAAACATCAGTGCATGAAAAGTTAAGGTGCTTACACTGTAATTGTACTGAAAAGATTAATGTGTGTGTAGATAGGGTGCCTGGAACAGTATTTGCAAAGACACTGTTGAGATAATGCACATTCTTGTGTGCTTAGAGGAATATTTCTCATGTTCTTCAAAGAAAACTACAAAATCTTTTTGTCTTAATCACGACTTTGAGCGATTCCAGTTTGAGGTTTGTGCAGGGCAGCCGGGCTCAGGGCTCCCTCCCTCGAGTCAGACACGAGATCTTGGCACCGGAATTTGTTTTTTATTTTTGAAAGCAAGGTCATGAACCTGGCTTTTCACAACAAAACTTTGCTTCTCCAGAAGTCAGATTATGCCGTCGGCACCTGTCGTTTGATTGTGTGTGCTGAATGTGGCTTAGCCTGGTCTGGAACTCAAAACATCAGCCCGCCAGCAAACTTGGGTGTATAAAACAAACTCCTACCTGCGCACACATCTAATTCCAATGATAACTCCATCGGTCCTTTGTAATTTCAGCTGCATAAAATAGCCTCATGGTCTACTCATTGGGGTGTCTGGTCCTTTTGTGCTGCAGGTGTTGGCAGATTTTCCCCACACTACAGCCGAGCTGAAGGTGGATTATCTCCTGGATCTTTTCCCTGAAATCCAGCCACGCTCCTTCTCCATCGCCTCCTCCCTCAAGGTAATGTAGCCTCTCCACCACCAACTACAGAGCTCATATCATCTCTACAGAGTTGATGTCAGTTCAGCTATTGCCATTGGTGTTAACCATAGATTATAAAAAATATCTGTATCACACGTTTTCAATATGGAGACATATTTGTGCAGTATAAATTCATGTTTGGCTACTGTGCAGTCATGCACCTCCTGGGCAAGAACACTTGTTTGTCTTTGGAAAAGCTGGACTGATCTCTTCCATTAGAAAATAGCAGTGCATCATGGCAGGGCATGTAGAAAAAAATACAGCCTCTAAGTATGATAAGTAGGCTTGTGTATCTGTGCACAATTTCATGACGATTGAGATGTATACTATAGAATCAGATCAGAATCAGAATCAGAAACTGTATTGATCTCTGAGGGAAAATTGGGTAAACAGCATGAACACATGCCTTTATAAATTTGATTCAAAGACTGTATGCGTGTTTTGCGTGCACACACATTTTTAGTCATGAGTGTATGCATCTGGCCCCATGCACTTTGTGTGTCTTCAGTGTGCCTTACAGATAAAGGAAGAAGGTCATTCAGGCCTGAGACAGACTCGTTCTCTGTACACAGGCACACCCACACAGGCTGCAGATCCTGGTAGCTGTGGTCCGCTACAAAACCAAGCTGTTTAAGCCAAGAAAAGGCCTCTGCTCCACATGGTTAGCCTCCCTGGACCCTGCACAAGGTCTCTCCATTTGTACAATATTACTCAAAAAATTGATTATCACAATCCTTGTTCTTTGTGTAATATTATCATTTCTCAAAATTCCTCAAAGCAATGCTCCAGTGGTCCATGGATATTTTTAACCCCAAACTAAAACAGTGTGATCAGTGATTTGACCAAACTATATTTCAGGGCCAGTATATGTGCCTTTGTGGGTGAAGAAGGGAAGTATGAAGTTTCCAAAAGAGATGGACACCCCAGTGATAATGGTTGGACCTGGAACAGGAGTGGCACCTTTCAGATCCGCCTTACAGGAGAGGATCGCCGAGGGAAAAGCTGGTGACGTGTCTCCTGTTCTCGGTCTTTCTGTTTCTGATTTAATGTAGATCACGACATAACACAGCACTGACATGAACCGTCTCCTCTTTCTGGTGTTAAGACAACGTCCTCTTCTTTGGCTGTCGTTCCGAGTTCAAAGACTTTCACTTCAAGACCGACTGGGAGGAGATGAGGAAGGCTGGACAGCTCGCACTCTTCTGTGCCTTCTCCAGAGACCAGGTCAGACACACACATTTTGATACACACGTTCTTAATAATCAAAGACAGAGCTAGAACCACAACCATACATACACACACCAACATGACCTAACAGTACGCAATCTATGTAAGCGATAGGATGACCTTATTTGATTATTTAGGGAAAACTGGGATATTACTCGCCTGATATTCAGACTGAATAACCACTCCATTATTCAGTCTGACATTGTCCACGTCTTAGACGATTTCTGTAGGCAGAGGGAGGAAATCTCTCAATATTTGTGTTTCTTCAGGAGGACAAGGTTTACGTGCAGCACCGTGTGGAGGAGCAGTCGAAACTACTGTGGGACCTGATTGCCAATAAAGGTGCCTACTTTTATATCGCAGGGTGAGTCAAAACCTTGGAAATCTAACTGTCTACTATCTATCGATTGTGTTAATTTTGTTCACCAAAACTAAAAAGTATCTGTTAATGATGATTTTTCCATGATTATAACAGGATAAAAACTAAACCGAGCACTCTACTTTATATTAAGCACAGTATAACAAATTCTAGATAGAAAATACAGTATGATACAATGTAGATCAATCAGTGTGTGAAGGGCACTAAGAAATAATTTATTGAGGAATTTACAGTGGAAGAAAATTGAACAGTTATGCTGCAGAGTTAGACTAAAATGTGGTTTTCACTGACTAAAACTTCAGTAGTTTTGTCAGACTAAAATGAAAAAAAAAAAAAATCAAATGACTAAAATGTATTTTAGTCAGAGGACTAAGACTAAAACTAAATCAAAATGTATCAACACAGGTGTCTTGTAGATTTATACATTTTCTTAATTGGAAACAAAAGTATTACAATAAAACCAACTATCCATATTTGTCTCCTGTCACTCATGATTTATGTTCACTTACAGATGTTTTGTGTTTATTAATAAGATGTGTGTGTACCAAGACATGTTGTTCTTGGTACACACACATCTTATTTATTTGAGATGAGCTGACCTCAGAGTGGCGTTAACAACCCTCCCAACAGTTAAATCCCTGACTTCCTTGGTTTATAAAAACAAAGACATTGCCCGAAACCAAAATCCTCTGTGTGAAACTGAAACAAACCATAATAAACAGAGCTGCAAGAGGCAATTACTGAAGAGGACTCAGCACATAGGCATCATTCTGTGTAAATCATCATCCATGTCTTTTTATTTATATATGAGAGATACAGGCTGCAGGCTGTATTAAAACATTTATGTATAGTTAACTTTGTTGTATGATAACTTTTATAATAATAAAGCCTGATCTAGCGCTGTTTTATGTTGGTAATAGGATGTTACAGTCCTCCTCAAAAACAAATGGTAAGAAAGCACCGTGATTTTTGAGCACACATATGTTGTTTCCTTCCAGCAATGCCAAACAGATGCCAGCCAGTGTGTGTGACGCACTGAAGGCGGCGTTTCAGCAGGAAGGAGGTCTGTCCGTCCAGGAGGCAGACCAGATGCTGGACGCCATGGAGAAGACGGGCCGATTCCAGAGCGAGACCTGGTCTTGATCACATGACCTCTGACCGGCTCCCTCGTAAAGTCAGATTCACATTTTTGTTGGCAAACTGGTGAAGTGTTTGGCTGCTCCCTGATTTCAGAACAGTCACTGCCCATTTAACAGCAGCACGGCCAGTATGTGCAGGGTGTCAGCTCTCCAGCACTACGGAGATTTATGTGGATGCAAGAGAAGCTTTTTTGAGATGTTATTGATGTGTAGATCAGTAAAAGACATTATGGAGTGAAGTATGGATTCATCTTAGAGTTCTGAAATACAAAGTCAGGATTCTGAGATTGAAGTCATACCTCTGACTTTCTCAGAATTTTGCAATTAATCTCAGAGATGACTTTTTTTTCCTTTTGTGTCCTAATCTTGCTCTTCCCCAGTGCTGATATCTGCCTTGTCTGACTGAACTTAAAATGTGTATTTATTCCAAAATACCTATTCCATTTAAATTACAACTTAGCCAGGTTGATATCTGGAATACAAAGTGGGTTTTGGGCATTCGCATTTTTTAATTAAGTGCTAAAACATGTTATTTTAATGTTTATATTTACCTCAAAGAACAGAACAGAAAAAAATACACATCACTTGAAACCCTATACGACTCCTGTTGTTTTTAATCCAGTCTGCTCTCCTGCCGTCCTGTTTGATAGTGTTTTCTGTGTGTATGATGACAGACTAATAAACTTACACTGATCCATTGTTTAATCAAGAGCTCATTAACTAAACTATTAAAGGACCATCCCAGTGATTTTGAATGTTGAACCCATTTATTACAGTTTTCCCATATTTTACAATGCAGCAAACCAAAAACTGCAACAAACAAACAATAAATAAATAAATAAATAAATAAATAATGAAAATCATGGGGGGTACTACATATAATCAAAATCCCTTGAATACCTTGCAAATATTTCTCCGGGGACTATTTTCTGATATACAGACCTCCTCACTCTGCCCAATTTCAGGTCATCAAACAACATCAACAACATACAAAATCACTTCTGTGGTCCTTTTAAAACCTCACCTGAGATCCTGGAGCTCTGCCTTCCTCTTTCAGTTTGCTCTTTTCTGCTGGACTCAAGTGTTTCCTGCAGATGATAAGTGACGCATTGAAACATCAACCTGTCCTTAAACCATCTCACAAACGTCTGCTATTATTTATCCTCCAAGTACCTCATGTATGGACGGTCACTGAGGCCTCACCCTGCAGCTCCACCTGCCCATCTGCTGTTTGAGCGGCCAGCTGCTGCTGCCAGGACTCCTCTGATAAAAAGATGCACAACATAATAAACCACTAATAAAAAACAGTTGCCTGTGCTAATTTTGCATATAAATGCTGTCCATGTTTAGGGATCATATATATAACAATGACTTTGCTCAACTGACTGATGACAGAAATAGACTAAAAGTTTCCATTAGGTTGTAGGTGATGAAGCTATGATGACACACTCATTGCTCATTGGGGGAGCACTGCAGTCAGCTGCTGTAACGTCATGTTATCTGACTGACTTAGTAAGATAGTGAGTCGCTGCTTATCAAAATTCCTTTGGGCTGCCTGTAACGTAACACCTCTATCCATCCAGCAAGTCTAGACATCCTTAAGTGATTCAGTACAGCAGCTGCTCTTGGTCCTGGTTTGGACTCACTGTGCTGTGATCTTCCTGTAGAGAGGATCTCTGAGGAGCCTGTCTCTCTCATTTCTCATGAGGAGCTTATTATTGCACCTCAAATTTAAGTCAGTTAAACTAATTTACATTAAGGTGGCCTGATGTACCCACCACTACTCTGCCAAATCGCCAAAAAATGGTTGTCATCTTCTTGAAAATACAGCTCCTGATTGGCTTTGTGGCACTACATCTGATTGGCTGAATGGGTTCAGTCTTAGCTGACATCACTTTGAATTACTGGAGTTATCAGAGAGGAACAAAGATAAAAGACAAAAGACTGCCACATGCTGAGTACCCTGCATGTCTTCAGTATTAGTCACTAGTTGAAGACTTGCAGGGTACAGCTGCAGTAACTGTGTTGACCAGCAGGTGGCGTGCAGCTCTGCCATGTGTGACAGGAGTTGAGGAGTTTTCCACCTTCTCCATCTCCTATGCTGTGTCCTCCAGTTTTGGCACCGTCCACATGAATGATGAGGAGTCTTCAGTGCTAGTGAGGGAAAACAGCTTCCCTGCTGACATGTGAGTGGATTTGTGAATTTGAGGCTTAGGGATGGACAAAATTCCTCATTCCTATTTGGGAGATGAAAATTCTCATTAATCACACGCATTCTAGTTCATTTTAATGTATGAACTGTATCACTCCTCTGAGGTGGTTCTCACCTGTTTGGGGTTTGTCACTGATATCCCCTCATCTATGGCTGTAGGCGGCTTTGTTTCTTTAATCATCACGTTTTCCTGTATTGTATGGTGACCTGCACCTGCTCCCAAAATAGTTCTATATTTAAAATTAAATTACAAGAAAATTACACCAAAATTTAAAGAGAAAATTATAGTGAAATTGTTACAAATTACCATTATTAAATAAAAAAAAAAAGATAAAATTAACCAGAAAATTAGCAAATAAATAAATAAAAATACTCATGAAAATATGCCTCTACAAAATGGGTAAAAAACTAAAAGTTACCATAAAATTATTGCAATAATAACCAGAAAGGTTACCAAAACAACAAGAAAACTACTGCACAAAAACAAAAAATATCCCAAATAACTGAAATATAAAGAAATCAAGGGAATTTTGTAAAATAAAAACATTAAAAATAAAAGCCTGTGCTGGGCTCCTGGCCAACCTTGAAGATTATAAAGAGATTAAGACACAGAGATCTTATCCAAAATATGGCCTTTTATATTCCAACAGCCATGCTGTAGATTTTTGTTTAGCAAAACAGTTGACATTTCCTCCAGCAACCTGGCAAAAACATGTTTCTTGACAGGACAGTCAAGCATTTAGTCAGTATTAACAGTTTGGGATTATGTCACTCAGTTTATACAAAATAGCTGGCACTGGTATTCAGTCATGTCCACTTTCATTCAAAAGTTGTGCTGTTACATATATTCAGTAAGTGAAACCGCACTGGTTGGGTTGAAGTGAGGAACACATTTAGAGACATTTGTTCTTCCCCACGATTACAAGATAATGTCAGAAGGTGGTGTCCTGTTTTGTTTTGTTTTTTGTAAACTTGTGGACCTGTAAAGAGAAGGTAAACAATGATTTTGGGCTCTAAATAAAACAAGAAAGATAAAAGATCATGTTGGGAGTATTGCTGTTTCACCATTACATATTCTGACTACAGACACGATAACTTATTTCAAATGTGCTGTGTACATTCATGAACACTAGAGGAAGAAACCTATCAGTTTTTGTAACCCCATGACCTTTCCATTTGGGGCGGGGATGAGGGGAGTGTCAGCAGAGTGTCATCGTAAAAGAACCTCTCTGGCGACTGCCCGCAGAGAGAAACCCACCCATTTTCTAAAAAGAGGACTGGAATTGAAGAACAAGAAGTAGAAAGCAGAAAGAGGAAGAGGAAACATTTCAAATTCAGAAACATCACTGCCATGTAATTGGAAAATAAATACAATAAAACCATAGCTAACCAGAAGAGTTTTGACTTCTTGCCAAAATCAAACTACATCCCATAAAACGGACATTTCCTGCTCCTAGAGGAAGGCAGCATGAGACCAGTCCAGATGTTATTACGGCAAAAACAGTCTCTTTGGAGAAACATCATCTGACGTTGCCCACGATGGTGATGACCCCCGTCATGTGGAAAACAATGGGGATGTTTTTACTGATGGTAACCTGGCAACCCGGGTATGTACAGTCAGAATTCGTCTTTCCACAAATTGTGCTTGTTAGGAGGAAAGCAGTCATGTAAAATATACTCTAACAACTTAAAATCTGCAGCTGATGCAGGTGATGTGGCTGGTTACTCAACCGTGACTCAGTTAGTAAGCAAGTTGTCCTGAGTGTGAAGAAATTTCAGAGTTCACATGTCCCTCCTGATGTGTGATAACGGAGACCGATTCAGAAAAAACATGAGTTTGCCCACCCAAGTTTATTTAAGTATCGGTACAGCATCCAGTATTCCTGTTTCCTCTACCCCTCCTCCTTCACTCCCTTTGCGGCCTCCTCTTCTCTCTATCTGAGGGCCAGCGTGTGGACTTGGTAGATCTCCTTTGGGAAGTTCATCTGTTGCTCCTCGTGGATGATGCGCAGACCTGCCTGGCCTACGAGTTTGCGAACTATGCCCAGCTCGCGACACACACTGCTGTCCACCTCGTCTGGGACCACGCCCTCATACGCCACATTGTCCTTGATGATGATGAGGCCGTTGGGCCGCAGGGCGCTTTGACAGCGTCGCAGGAACTCCACCAGGTGGCTGTCTGTCAGGTGGCCTGAAGCAAAAACAGGAAGGAGAGGCGTCACAGCCAGTCTTTCATTCTTTGACAACCACAGAGCATTGATCATCAGAATGCAGATAGGGGTACTGATTAGTAAGGTTCATGTAGGACAGGGACTTTCAGCCATGTGCCAAAAGGGACAAGGACTCTGCAGGTTTTCATACCCGCAAAACAGGGATGTGACGATGCACCAGGCTTAGTGTATCACCATACAAAGCAGCGTATCTCATTGCAAAAACGCATTATAAACAGGGGACAGCTTTAACATATTGTTTTACTACCAAAAAAATAGACTCCTAATGAGACAATAACATCCCTTCTGTCTATCTCTGGAGAGTAAATCTCTTCACTCTACTGGAGTTAGTAAATCTTTCAGCATTTCCTTTTGCAACTAATAGCAGAACTGTAACATTAGTAGAATCAAAATATAAAGGTTCACAGTTGCATTGCATCATATTGCATCGTGACACAGCTCTGTCAAATCATACCAATTTGTTGGCTACTTAAAATGTATCTAGATGCATTGAATCATTGGTGACGTATTGAGATCTCAGTGGGTGAGGCGTCCCAACCAAGTGTTCACAGTGGCCATGGTACAATGCTCTCTAATGGCAGTGGCCAGTCGAGCAGAGAGCCAGACTTACCAATGACCCACTGGATCCAGATGACATCGTAGCGTCCTTTCTCTGGTGCAAAGTCCTGCAGGCCGCAGCAGAAGTAGTTGCCTACTCGTTGGCCATCCTGGCCCAGGTAGGTCTTGGCTTTGTCCAGGAATTCCTGCGTCACATCAACCAGGTCCACCGTGTGAAAGAGAGGCAGCAGCAAACGCTTGGAGATCCGCCCAATACCGGCTCCACAGTCTAGAGCACAGCCTGTGCCTGTCTTCCCCTCACCCTCCTTTATTAGAAAGATGATAAACACAGAAAAGAGTTCAAACTATTTTTTAAAAAAGCCCCAAAATTATGTGCAACTACTGCAAGGTTTTGTCCTATGAAAAATGGATGAACAGGTCAAATGTGGCCTGGTTCCAATCCGGGAATCACACTGTAGGTTCACTTTAAAAAAAAAAATCCTAGCAACTCATATGTGTCTAGTGTTGCCCAATATAAGTGTGATTTCTTGGTTGACAAAATAACTTGATCCGCCCCCCCACCAGATGGCTGGCATCTCAAAATAATTTCTTACACCGAGGAACTTCTGCAGAAAAGCCTTGGATCCGTTGAGGTCGATGCTGGAGATGCTGCCGTAGCCTCCCAGCATGCCGTCCACAGTGGGGGAGACGTCCCTCCAGTAGTCCTCTGCATTGGAATAGAAGCTGGTCTCGTCCTCTGCTATGTCACTCATCCTGTCACAGAGCAGGGACACATTTCAATCAAGAGGAAACTGACCTACGACTATGAACCAAACATACTGTTCAGGTCCTATAAAATCTGTTTTTCTATGATTTGTGGGTGACTTGCTTCTTTCCAAGGTACACAAAAATGAATGGGAAACAATATGAGGCTATAATGGAGTATAACACATGTAAGCACTCTTTACTCTCGATGCCAAATTTGAATATTACTATTTACAAGCTAACCTGCCTGCATTCAGTCATTCAGTTCTAGATTTACAATTTTTCTTACATTCCTGGTTGCTTTCCTCAAGAGGTGGACAGGGTCCCACAACAGCTGGGCTAAGAACCAGCACCTGATGCAATGACACGTGAAACAAGTTGGAAAATATATTCTGGTATGTACCTGTCAAGAGATCTGTTTGTAAAGTCCTCTGTCTTAGCCAGCAGGGCTCAAAACTCAGGATTATGCAAACCCTAATTTAAAAATAAAACATGTAGCTGTGAGGGCTGCTGTCTCGTCTACCGAGTTTATTTCTATGCTCCTTCTCTGCAGTCTGGTACACTGGTAATGAGGCTATTGATAGCTTATATGTCTAGATCAGGGGTTTTCAATTTTTTTATGTTCTGGACCCCCAAGTTGACACTTTTTACACTCCGGACCCCCACTTGAAGAAATCTGGCCCTTAGGACTCTGATATGAAAAAATGTTTTGGTTCATGTTAATTATGGAACTGTCAAGGTGTCATCCTTTGAAATCTGAGCAAATTCACTTGACTTCTTTAAAAATAAATAAATAAATAAATAAACATGGGGAATTGATCCCATAACTTTTCATGATTCTTATACTTTGGGTTTGTGCTTGCTTATTACTTAACCAAGCAGAAATACATTTTTGCAATGTTCATACTGATTGAAAATGGACCATTATTTACAGCTGTTGTATTTTTTTAGGCCACTCGATCGGTGGCCTGGACTTGATTGGTTATCTACTTATTTTGTCAGAAAATTATAAAGCATTAAAGGATATTCATTCCTCTACAAATTCTCTAGAAGCTTTCTCAGGTCTGTGAGGGGACACGCAACTGAACTCCAAAATCAACTGGACAAAGGGTCTGGAGCGATCACCAGCTCAGTATAAGGCGCACGCGCGCGCGCGCGCACACACACACACACACACACACACACACACACACACACACACACACACACACACACACACACACACACACACACACACACACACACACACACACACAGAGAGAGCCAAATCTGGCTTTATTTGGCTGCAGTTCAGCTGTCAGCAACCATCTTGTGACCAGAGTGAAGGACACACACTTCCTCTGAGAGCCCAGGCACCATCCCAGTGGGCAACAGCAAACACACACAGTGAATGTGATCTCAGGCTTGGTAATAATACACATTTAAAAATAACTTAGCTTTCGTTATCAGGTGGGCTGCACATCATTCAGTCTTTACCACCATCATGCCACTGCCACCAGCACTAATAGTCTGAGACTATGATGTCATTTTGACTTGCTTCTGAATGCAAGAATGAATTACAGTGACACTGAAATTACTATTCAAGTCAAGCAGTCCAGTACAATACTAATACAGAGGCTACTGAATTTGTTATCTATCCGTTCAAGTCCAACACAAGAAGTTATTTAGCACTGCTGTTCACGACTCACTGTAGCGTAGCTTAGAGTGTTAACCACACCATTTTCTAATAATTTAATCATATTATATATCACTGGTGTGGCAAGTCACAGTAACCCAAGGCCCACCATGTGTTAGATGCTGCAGTTCAGGCGACAGCTAACATGACCAGCACAGGCTTACAGCTACAGTTAGTAACTTCATGAAAAGTAGTCTTTGCAACAAGTCTTACCTCGTTTTGTCACAGCACCAAATCCCACAGTTGGTCTGTGCTCTCATAAATCAAGTGTCTCTCAGCTTCGGTTTCCTATTTGCGACCATCTCTGCACATGGAGGACGTCATTTCCTTATTTGGTACCTGCGACGACACGCGACAACAGCGCCCCTGCTGGCCGACTGAGCAGCCGAGGACAGTTGCTGTGTGTTTTCCCCTAAACAAATAATGGGAGAATTGAAGTGAATTGAATTCAGTTTCTATGGTTGAACCTGCCTGTGCTCAAGGAGAGAGAGCAGAACTAAGGCTCCCATGAATGTCAAAGATAGAGGCAATCAGGGACTCAGTAAGACAAAAGTCCATTGTGTCCCCATTTACATATTTTCTGTAAGAAAAAAAGACACCGATACAAGAGCCTGTAAGGAAAATATAATGCCTGACAGAGATCTAATAATTGTACATTATATACTGTATATTATCGGATGACTTTTGTAAAATATCTGATTTCAGATATTCAGATAAAATGGTGGCACCTCCAGTATCACTACATTATAGATTGTTATGGTCTGGAGCTCCAACATGCCTCTGATGTCCCTTAGTAATAACCCAGTTAATAAGGCTGGTATTGATACATAGGACTAATTACACTAAATTAACTAACCTTTAACATTCAGTAACACAAATTTCCTTGTTTAATTCCATGTTGGCGGCAGAAGTTTTTCCTTTGTGGTCAGTATTTTTGAAAGCCCACCAGAACTGCCGAACGACAGGTCAGAACTAAAGCTCAGAGTGAGGTGACAGAAAACCCTTCTCTGACTGGCTGCTGCATGGACCTTGTTGGAAAAAGTTCAAACACTTTCAGCTTGATGCAGCTAACTTTCTTTGCAGTTAATTGCATGAGCTGAGACACACACTGTTTATCAATAGACCTTTTTCACAGCAGTCATTTCAACATGACATAGCAGGTAAACACAGTGGTTATGAATAACATAATTAAGACTCAGATAGTGTTAAGGCTCTTTAAAGCACATTGTGCCCCTCTATACACTGCCCCCTTGTGGGCCAGGTTTAAAAAGATGACCGTACATCGGCTTCAGGTTGCCTATAATGACTGTATGTGGATATTACTTAAAAAACCAAGATGGTGCAGTGCAAGCCACTTGTTTAGTAATACTGGAGTCAGCACTTTGCAGGCCATACTGAGAAATCTGATGTGCAAATTCATTTGTGACTGAATGACTCTCAGAATGCCATTATCATGCTGATGTCAAATATGTCTGTGAGGGTTCTCAATCTTCCAGGTCAAGTAGTATTCAAGTAGAGTTGAAATCAGGGTCAACTGGACTTGACAGTAGATTCTTCAAGACATTTCGCGATAATGTGTTGACCTACAAAATATAGAAACGTAGCTCAAATTTGAGAAGAAAAATGTGGATGGTGTTATGCATGTGTCATTGGCTTTACTTTCACTCCTGAGGAGGAGTGAAAGAGGTTGTCTGTGTCAAAGTAGAGAAACCATCACTCAGCAGAGGAGGAGGCCTCAGACACCACCTATCCCCCATCTACAATGCTGTCCTTTCATCCCTTCCCAGGAGACTGAACCACCACTCACACTTAAGCTCATGTGACAACGGTTGATCACACTTGGCATCACGTGACTCAAACGACTCTCAATGATGACCGTTAACACCAAGGAGCATAATGAGAGGATAAATACCTGGGATTCCCTGCCAGTCAGTCAGAACTGCAGAAGCTTCTTGGAGGAGAAGTGAAAGGTGGCAATGTTTTTTTTTTTTTTTTTTTTAATTCAATGTGTGTATTGTACCTTGTATGTGTTGTATGTTTTTTTCTAATGGAACCTGAGTCTGATAATAATAAAATAAAGTTATAAAGTTATATTTTATACATTAACATTAAATTGGGTCAGAAGGATGGTAGTTAGTTTGTTTACAGTGAAAAGAGACAATGAAGAGTGTGGAGAGAGAGAGAGAGAGAGAGAGAGAGAGAGAGAGAGAGAGAGAGAGAGAGAGACGGTTGACATGCACCAGGGTTTCCCAGCCAGAAACAGATTTGTATTTATACCCAGAAAATCAAGGTTATACAGTAGTAACACATGCTGGGACTCACATGCAGAGGTACTGTTTGTCACAAAACTCACAAAACAGTTCAGTGAAGTTGAATAAAATTGTCAGAGAAGCCAAAGAGAAAAACCCTGACCCTCCTTCCACTTAAGCAAAATACTTAAGATGCCTTCTCAGTTTCCAGGGTTTCATAGCTGCGCTGGAGCCAAAGTTTCCAGGCAAAGAACAAACCTGGGTGCTTCCACAGTTCATATCCACAATCAACACTCATCATATTCATCAGCGTGGTGCCTTTTTGTTCTTGGAGGATGATCCTTATTGATTTTAGCCTGTTCTTGGTTTTCAAACTGTGTCAAATTGTTCTTCTTTGCATCATTAATTTCCATTTCTGTTACTGAAGTAAAAAATAAATAAATAAATGAATACAGTGATGAAGCTTTCCCCCAATCCAAACATGTCAGCGCTTGGACGACCTACCGGTGGGTCAGGGCCCACAGTTTGAAAACCACTGCCCCAGACTGCTGAGCCACCAGGATACCCCGTCATAACAAACAACAAAACACTTCATCCTAACACCGACCACAAAGCAGTGAACAACACAGTTTGATGTACAGCAGCAAAGCAAGAACGCAGCAGTACCCTGAAAGCTCACTATGAGAAAAAAAAACTCTGTGGAAGTATATTTTTTGTCCAGCTCTCATACTGCTGTGCTGCTGTTTCAGGAGCTCCACATCCAGATCAAGAATATAAGTTGTGTTTCAAATACCATGGTCAAAATATGTTTTTCATCCAGAAAGTAAAGAATTTGTAGGTCAGATGCTAGCCAGGTACCTGCTGTTTACCCAGTAATAAATGTTTGTTTGTTTATGTACTTTGTTTATTTGCTTATTAGTAGCAGTTGTAGTGGCAGTAACAATATTATTTATTTTTTATTACTTATTTATTATATATTTTTATTTTAGTATTGGTGTTATTTATTTATGTGTTTGTTTAATTATTTAATTGTTCATTTATTAGTAGTAGTATTTTATTTTATTTTATTTTATTTTATTTTAGAGACTGTTGGCAAATTTGAACAACACTGAAGAAGCGCGTGATTGGTCCAGAGCAGCATGCATTGGTGGAGTCTACCTGTCCATCAAAGTGTCCCCGGTCAGTGATTGGGCTGATTTGAAGCAGGCGGACCCTCCCTCTGTATATATACAAGCCATATCGTTGTACAACGCTGCTTGGGCATGACTGCTTGCCGGTAGGCGGACCGCCGTGCTCAGTGTGTCTCCACAGGGCTGACTGGAGCCGTCCTCCCCGCACCGCCGATTGTGATCCCAGCTGAGACAAGGGTCGGTTTTCTTGGGACGGAGAGGAGAGGGGTGTGGAGGGGGTCGAAGGGGAAGAGGAGGAGAAACAAGGGAGAGGAGGGGGGAGAAAACCACTAAGAAAATAATGATCAACATCATGGACTGTGCGGTGGACGCGCAAAGCCTGATCTCCATTTCTTTACGGAAGATCCACAGCTCCAGGACGCAGAGAGGGGGCATCAAGCTGCACAAAAACCTGCTGGTCTCCTGCGTGCTGAGGAACGCCAGGCAGGTCTACGTGAGCGAGAAATACGCCGAGATCTACCGGATGCAGCAGTACAGGGAGGTGATGACCATCTGCAGCGGCATCCAGGAGCTCAACCCGGCGGACCTTTACAGAGGGGACGACTGCGAGCAGAGCGCGGACTGCGGCGGCGAGGCGGCGAGTCTGTGCGGCTCTTTGCAGCCTGCGTGCCCGGCGCACATCCCGACCTCCAGCGGCTGCTCGATCCTGCAGGACGGCTGCAAGGAAACGGAGCCGCCGTACTACCGAAGCTGCTGCATGGAGGCTTATTCTGGGTCAAACTGTGATCACTCGCCTGCAAACAGCAGCAGCAGCAGCAGCAGCATGCACTGCAACAAAACCACCGTGCTGGATTTGGACACGCATGTAGTGACCACGGTGGATAATGGATACCTCCACCAGGACTGCTGCCAGAGCGCACAGTCTCCGGCCAAGAAGCGAAAGGTTGACTTTGGCTATTACATGTCGGATGTGGAAGAAGTGCCGGACTTTGTGCCGGGCTGCAAAAGAGCAAAAACGGAGGAGTGCTTGTATGCCTGTGGGGAGCACCTCGACACGTCCCACATCTCCAACCTGATCTCCATGTTTGGCTCGGGGTTTTCGGGGCTGGTGAGCAGACAGGCGGAGCAGTTCTGTAGCAAACAAGCCCTGGCAAGCCTCGGGGCATGGACTAGAGCCATTGTGGCATTTTGAGACTGAAGGAACAGAAAATCCCCCAAAAGCATTTGATCAAAAGTGTAAAAAGACTGAATCAAAATTATTTTTGCAAGAAAAATGCTATTTAAATATAGAGCAGTTTTGTTTTGTTGCCGGGAGGGGAAAGAAAGGTTGTTGTATGTTCTGTGAAGCCTCTCCTTTTTTGTTAAAGGGAAATGTTTGTCTAAAGAACACATTTTAGTAGGCCCTGTGTAATCTGAAATTGGATTGGAGTGTAATTGAAACGGATTATACTTACTTGCCTTAGACCTAAAGCACTCCCAGCGAGTTGTTGTCAACACTGAGAGCACATTGAAAATGGCAGGATGTTGATGAAGCTACAGCATTCACTTGAGGGAAAAAAAAAAAAAAAAACAGCTGTTTTTTTTTAAAATTATTATTAACAAGATAATATTCTCATTAATTCAGAAAAAAAACAGCATTTTCTCCATGAAAAGGTGTATGAGAATTCAGAAATAATTATCACATAAATTCAGCAAGACATTTGTTTTCCCATTTACCATTTTTCTCAGAATTCAGGTGTAATTATCTCATGACTTCAGAAAAAACAGGGCACATGTTTTCCCTAGAAAGTCTCTTTTCAGAGTATTTTGTCTTATTACAAGACAGTGTGTACTAGACTAAGACACCAATGTGGCCCAGTGTGTTCAAAGATGCCTTTACTTTGCTCCATAACAAGATGAAACAAAAAAATGTCCCGCTATTTCTGAGAGAAGAACAATGTCCAGCACTCGGCTTTCCCTCCTGAACTCTTTTTAGGTGTATTAACTAATGCAGCATTAATGTGGTGTTGGGTTTATTGTATATTCCAGTTTCTGAGCAGTAAGTGCACATGAACGCCTTGTCAAAGTTATACAATCAAATCGGGTAATCGGATTCTCCCGGTTTCCCTTTTTGAATAACGAATGCTGACTACCGCCACCTGCTGGTAGGGAGAGATATTTCCTCTCATGCAGGCCTAGAGCACACAGGCTAGCTGACTGTTGGCTGTAGTCTTTGCGATGTGTTTGCGAAGTGCAACTTTTTGACCCAAACGCAGATGACGTGAAGCGACGCAGCAGTCGGCCTTCGTCGCTGCTAGTCCTTCGATGTGGGATTGGTGTGTCTGGGCCTTAACATGAATCGGCCAAATTGTGACGTTTCAAAATGTCAGCTCACTGTGCTGAGCTCTCTAATATACCTCAATGAGCCACAGCTAAAAAAACATAAAGTCATGTTTTATGTATTTAGTTGCCCCCAGTGCTTTGTTTTCTGCTATGTTTGTTTCAATAAAACTGAGAAAATTTTCAGCTTGTTGGCTAAAGCTATCTGTGTCAACTTTCTGCGCATGAGTTATACAGCACATGAATGCAATACTATTTTTTCCACAAACCGGGAAGTGGGAGCTTCCAAATTATACCATGAATCTGAAGTTCGACTCATGAGTAAAACTCCTCTCCTTAATCAGAGCAGGAACTCAAACCTTTACAGCGTTTCATAATTTCAATGTGATTTGGATGTGAGAGTTCTATTAACAACACCCTCACAATGGCCACAGTCCAAAGTTTTTTTATGTCCAGGACCCCTAAAAGATACGCACAATAGCCCATGGACCGCCATTTGAGAGGATTTTGTTTGAAGAAATCCTTGCTGGGATTTTTTTTTTTTTTTTTTTTTTTTTCAAGTTTGGAGGAAAAAATGGTTCAGACAAGCTGTGACATCAAGGGTTTTGTGTTTCATAGTGATCACGGCAAAATATAAAACCAATCAAAATTACCATCATTATTACACATTTATGTTCAAACTTCCAGAAAATGGCATAAAAGTTGAATTCATTTGTTCCTTCTTTCACTGGGGAGACCCTGTAACCTTCTCAGGGACCCCCTGGTGGTCCCCGGACCCCAGTTTGAAAACCACTGGCCGACATCCATGCAGTTTTCAGACATACTGTTCATATTTTGTTTTTATTCTTATTCATATTTGTGTGCATATTAAATTGTGTGTCACTGGGCAGAACTGTCTGTTACACATGTATAATCATAATAACAAATAAATACATTTAAAAAAAAAAGCTTCATTTTAATGTTTTTTTTTTTTTTTTTTTGGCATAATAAACGTCAACGTATTAAGCAGTCATATGTCCTAGATGCAGCCTATTAGGTGATAATCTATCTAAATAACACAGTGAGGGGAACGATGCAGGCGGACAAGAAACAGCTGCAGTTCTCTCATTGCCAGTGAGCAGTTTCAGTTTCACATTATTCATTTCATAATTAATATTTGTGCTTGTGTGTGTAGCTCAGGCATGCCACTGTCAGCGGGGCAGGCATGTTATCTCTGCTATGTGCCACTTGATGGCGTTCTTCAAAATCAATGAATGAATCAGTGAAGGACAGAGCTGACCCTCCCTCACGCCCTCCTCCTCCTCCTCCTCCTCCTCCCTCCCTCACTTCACTTCTGATCACAGTTGAGGATTTTGCTCCATGACAGGGCTCTTCAAATGTTTTCATGCTCGATGGCAGCCAACCTGGGCTGGACCCCAGGTTGGCTGCCATCGAGCCCCAGACCCCCACTTGAAGTGATTTTTTTCCCCCTTGGGACCCTGATATGACGAGATATCTTGGTTTGTGTTAACTGTAGAATTGCCTAGGTGTCACACTGGTCACATAAATTCAAAGTGGTGAGACTGAATCATGATGCTAAAACGATCAGTCGGACGTAGTTTTGTGTGGCAGCAATGTCTAGCGAATTAAATGTCACCTCGTTTGTGTTCCAGATGTAAAACTGGAGCTCCAGACGCCCTGCTTCCCTCCACAAACGCAGAGGCTCATGGTTTGTTCTACGGACTTGAAACTGGACACCACCTCAGTTACCAGCCCAAACTCCCTGTGTACTCTGCACGCAGATTAAGATTTGACCAGCAGCTAGTTGAGGCTGAAGTCACTCAAACTTTTGTTGGTGAGTTGGTCCCCAAAACTAAGTAAAATAAGTAAATAAAACCCCACTCTGCAGAGGACATGGACACAAGACATTTGTTTTCAACAGGAAATGCAAACACAAGAAATCTAATGTGAATCCAGCCTCACTGATCTCATGTTTAAATAGATCATTTTGACAACTATGTCCCATGATTTTGAAAGAAATCACGTGAAATTTGTCCCATTTAAAGGGTTAACCCTTTAAAACCTGAACTCACTCACTTCATTTCTTTCCATTTCCACAAAATCACCCCCTCCCAAAAAAACAATAAAAAACCAAACAGGAAAATTACAATAAAAATACATTATGCAAATAAATAATGACCATAAGATTAAAAAAAAAACAAAACAAAACAAAACAAAACAAAACAAAAAAATCCAATTTTGTAAAATTAAGTCATAAAGTACAAGAAAACAATAATAATAAAAAAAAAAACTAGCAAAAAATTACCAAAATAATAGTCAAATATTTGTAATTACAGGATTATTATTAGAAATATACATTCAAATTTATGGGATCATTAACAGAAAATTACTCAAAAAACACTTCAAAAACTGTCTTTTATTGATTATGTGCCACATAAAAATAAAGGTCTGCATCTTATCAATGAGCAAGCTCAGTGGAAACATCATCACAACGAGGCAGATGGACACTTGAAACATGAGGTAAACACATCACAGCAGGGTGATTTTATTTTGGTTCAACACTTTAAACACACAAAATGCCAACAAACACAGGAATAATAAAATAAGTAAACAAAAAAATAGATCTAATTTTTTAATTTTGTTGACTAATGAATATATATGTATTTTTTTATTTCAACTTGAATCAGTGTTTGCCCACTGTTTTCGGCAAAGTTTGTTCTCAAATCTTTCCTCATCTGGAGGAAGTGTCCTTGTGCAATATTCAACACTTTTGTTTGTTTGTTTGTTTTGGTTTGAGCCTCACAAGCCATCTGGCCATTGCTGGGGTTGACCAGTCGCTTGCAGGCACATCAGAGCTTGAAGAACACCTCACATATGTCTGTGTGGTTGGTTAGTGAAGTGGAGAGCTGTCTAACAGCTACAGCTTTGCCTCCTTGGAATAAAATGTGCATTAAACATAAAGATGAAATAACGAGGATGAAGGGACAAGGAATGATCGCTTGTAGAGTAGGGACTGATTGATATTCATTTGCAGTAAATTTGAAAACTGCCATGTCAAAACTGACAGACAAACCTCGTTTTGTTTTCAACAAATGTTTTTAATCAAAAAATTACAAGAAAATTACCAGGAAAACAATTACCTAACAAATTATTATTTTTTTAAATGACAAGAAAACCATAGGTTATTAGGTCTATTTATGGGTCAGATCAGTGACGTTGGGTCAGATTTCTTGTTTATACGCTTGTGAAAGGCATCTGAACGCAGCCTCAGGCTGCCTTTCACAAGCATTCAAACTAATTAATAAATTACATTGAAAGTGAATAAATTCAGTAAACCTGAAACTGAAAATTTTAAGTCTTCCGTCCTTAAGATATAAGTAAGGACAGCAGGCTACAACTTACTATTTTTGCCTTTTTTTTTTTTTTTGGCCTTTATTTTTGAAAAGGGAAATGAAAACAGTAACCATATCATGGGAATTGTTGCCCCGGTCACTTGCTCTTGCTCTGCCTCCGCCTCGTAACAACCATCATACTAATCAAAGTTCTGATACAGATTATTGAAAAATTCTGAATATTGGCCCTGATGATTGTCAGGAACCGATAAGTGGGTCAATCCCTATTCCACACGATGACAAAACAAGGATTCCAAAATCAAGGCTGTGTAGATTAGAGATAAATTAGAGATAAAATTATGTTTTGGAAAACAATATGCCAACACACACTGAATAGCTTTTGTTTTATTAAAAACAATACCATAATCCAAACAATGAGAACCAAACTGGATGCATAATTTAACTACAAAACATTTTAAAACTGGAAGAAAGTCTAGAGTACAAAGTACAATTTCCCAGTTGCTGAGGGTTTTTTTCTTTTTCTTTTTTTTTTTTTTTTTTTTGGTGGAGTAAATAGCTCAACACACGACTACAGACACTTCTATATGAAGTATGCTCTGCCAGTCTGTAATGTTGACTTTTCCTGAACCGGTAAAAACTGTGACAGAATAATTTCACTCATTTGGACCAGAGGTGAGATGAGGTGATGTCAGACTTGCCTGCCTTGTTGGTGGCAACCGGCAGAGTCTGAGCAGGAAAACCCGACTCTACCGGGGGGATTTCATCAGGATATGGGCTCATACTTCATACTCTCTAAGTTTTTGGTGCCAGTATCAAACTTTGTCAACAGTGTTGCTTAAGGTTTAATGTTGATGACAATAAATTACAACCACCATTTTTAAACTAAACATTTTTTAAAGATTCTGTCTGCTATAGCCTACAGCCACTTTGAGATTTTGTTTAGAGCAACTTTTCATGAGTTTCCACTTGAGAAACTGCAATAGACAAAATGATGAAACAGTGATGACTTGCTTTCTGTTTTGCACGAGTATGGAAGAGGATCAGGAACACACAAAAATTAAAAATCGTATTCTGAGATTAATCTCAAAATGCTCAGATTAAAGTGAGAATTCTAAGAAAAAGTCTGACTCCTGGCTTTAATCTCTGAATTTTGAAAAATAAGAATCTCAAAATTCAGAGATTCAAGTCAGAAATCTGACTTCAGTCTTGTAATTCTGACTTGAATTGTAGGAGTCTGACCTTTTCGCAGAGTTCTGAGATTCATCTATGAACCTGATTTTTTTTCTATTCTATTTTAAATTTTTGTGAGGCTCTAATGCTCTTTCATACATTAACATTTTGCAGAAGCTTAAAAAAAAAAACAGTCCTCTCCATTTACCCTTTGAAAGACAATGAATTGTCAAGAAATACATATGAAGCAACACCCCAAACAGTAATTTCTGAGCAAAGTACTAATGTGACTTGCATCTTGCGAAACTGCAGGCAAATAAAACACTGACAAATGCGCGACAGAATTTAAAACTTGCCTTGCAAACAAGAAATTAACCTCTCAACCAGACAGGGAAGGGAGGGAGAGAAGAGCGACTTTGTGAAAAGTTTACAGACAAATTTGTTGCTGCTCGCGATATCATCTAGTGGTCAAATAAAATCGCACAGTGCATGTTTAAAGGGATACTTCACCAATAATAGATAATTTTTGTATTAAGTACTCATTTTCTTTGAATCCTTGTCAAAGAAAAGTTTACTCATAAGCCTTTATGGTAAACATGTATTCCAAAAATGCCAGCCATCTCTGACCCAATGGAGGCAACTGGGTCCATAAATTTTTGCGTTATGAGTGAAGTATCCCTTTAAGAGGAAAACAAACCAGAGATTTTGCCCTTGCTAAAACCATTTTGCAAATAATCATGAATGATTGAGAGAAGTCACATTTATATTTCTGCCTGGTGAGGACTAAAACCTTAAAATCCATTCATTTCAGTAAACACAAGCGTTATTCTTCACTGAGCGCACATCTAAAAAGCTTACCAATCCCTCAAAAAGGAATCCGATCAGCACTCTATCTGGTATATAAATAAAGAGGTGAAGGTAGATGCATGCACAGCATTGTATTGTGGATGACCAACAGCCTTCAAAACCACATGCACGCACATGTGGGGGTGCATTTGCATGCACAAAACTATATGTGGTTGGCTTGTGCTACTGTTTTATTTGAATGGGGGTTGCATGGGGGGAGGGAACTGTCCACTTGAATTGATGGGATTTTGGTCTTTCCGTCAATATACATGGCAATCCCCCATGACTGTCAAGGCTTCACTGGTTGAATGGACAGCAGGCTACCAAATTTGAAGTGCTGGATAACAGGGAACTTCTCCAAACACTGCAGGAGGAACATGACAGAGGGAGAAGAAGGTATGGGGAGATGGTTGAGTGATTGGAGGCAGGAGAGGAGGGACACAAGATAAGAGATAAAATGAATCAATAATAGAAAGGGAGGGTTTAACAAACAGGTGAGCATGCGGACGGGGAGAGAAGAGAGAAGACAACAACAAAACAGAGTCAGATAAAACACAACTCCTCCACAGGTTATTTTATGGTGAAGAATGCACACTTCTTTTAGGTACTCCAAAGTTAGAGCTGGGCGATATGGCAAAAAATTTGATCTTTATTTTTTTGTTAGCCTTTGGACGTTATAAGATAGATATCTAGATGTGTGTGGGTCTGAGTGTGAGAGGTGGGACATAAGGCAAAAACATGGAAAACATTTTCTTCACATACATACACACACACACACACACACACACACACACACACACACACAATCTCATTTTATTACTCTACATTCTCTTTGTCATCTTCACTTCTCCCATGGCACACAAACACACACGTTATTTTTAGCTAAAAATTATTTTTAGCGTTAATCTAATCTGTTCTTAGCTCGGCTCCATGGCCAGTTGACCGGGTCATTAACGTTACTCCATAAACAATGCTATGCAAAACAAACAGAAATTTGACTTCAGTGGCAGTTGCCGTCCAAGCTGCACCTCAGTCAGTTTGTTCAGGTTAACTGTCACAGCTCAGGTCACACAGACAGCGACACACACACACACACAGAGACACACAGACACACAGAGACACACAGAGACACACAGACGCTCAGTGCCCGGCTGCTTTTCCTGCTCTCTCGGAGCCGGTGAGGAGCTGCTGCTGCGCTGCTCGGACGGCGGATGAGACTATGGAAATTTAATCCAAACGGCTGAACAAAGTGTTAGCAACTGAATCCTTAACTTCCACTTTCCCTCTTGACAGACTACATGTCTAGTGCAGCGGTTTTCAAAGTTGGGTCTGGGGACCCCGAGGGGTCCTTGGGGGGCTGCCAAGAGGTCCTCAGCAACATAAAGAATGGCATAATTTCACTGTCATTAAATTTACTAAAAATTGTTATAAGGTAGAAAATGCATAAGGCATCATTTTAACATTTTCTTCTTTCTGGTTTAATCTCACCATGATTTGTCAGTATTAAAGTATGACACTGAAATAACTTAACTCTTTGAGATCTGAGTGGATTTACTTGATAACTGGGCAGAAAGCCGAAAGACAAAATTACAGAAATGTTATTTAAAAAAAAAAAAAAACACTAAAAACAACCCCCAAAGAAAATTAGCAATATAATGACCAAAACTGGTCAAAAAAGATGAACAAAATGAACAAAAAACTTTAAAAAAAAAAAAAAAAAAAAAAAAAAAAAAAGACAATAAAACTACATCTCTAATTGTTAAAATGATCAGATCAGTGATGCTGGATTGATATCAGATTTCTTGTGTTTAAATATCTTAACATAAGTGTCCCAACAGGGGGGAAATCACTTCAAATGAGGGGTCGAGTAGACAAAAAGGTGAAAAGCTCGTACATGACTGGACCACGGCAACATTTAAGAAGCGTCTGTTTTGACCTCATTTTCAAACCCTGATTATTTGCACAGTTAAATAGCGCCAATTTATTTTTATATGACATTGTTACAGAGGCTACGGCCATGAGTACAACCCTGCTTCAGTAAGGCCTCAAATTTACAGTAGATCACTGTACACTACAATCACTGATATGTCTGAGCACAGTTCATCCCTGCAGTAACTTAGGAAGTGGCTGTTTTGCAGTTTCAAACTTAAACTATATAATATTTTGTGAGGCTTGTATCAATGACGTGTGTGGTGACATAAGAGTGACGGCCAATTGAGAAACTCCAAAACTTGGCCGGCCCATGGTGTAACTTCATCACTCAATCACTCAGTCAGTGAGTTAGTGATGGACTTTTACGTTTGCCAAAAGTCTGAAAGCCCCTGGTCTAGTGCTCTCATTTCGATGTCTCTCTCTCATGGACTCTCATACGTGCGAGACAAGGAAGCGTCGCACGACTGAGGCAGCTGCTCTGTTATTTACGCCTCTTTCTGGTGCTCTATGGTGTTCATACAACTCGATAAATGAATGAGAGCATTATTATCGCAATCTTCATGATAATGCTTCATTTTATATCCAACAAAATTATCTTACCTACACTGTGAATATCTGAGCCTTATTTCAAGGTGTGGTGAGATACTTTATCGATATAAGGACGTGAAATCCTAACACTTCATTGTATATTTTATTTTTATTTGGTCGCCATTTTGATGCAATACTACTTCCAGTGGATCTTTGGATATAGCTAATTAATTAAAATCTATCTATCTATCTATCTATCTATCACCAGAACAGCATTCAGGACAAAGTTTGATACCACTTCCATTCTTCATATCCTTGCTGATCTGGAATGCAAAAATCTGTAAGAAAGAATATTGCTTGGTTTGTTAATTTCTTGACTTTTTTACGCTGCTATGCCTGCTCTCACTCTGTCCTCTGTTTTACCTCTTTTTCACCAACTAGTAACACAAAACCCCTCAAAGTTATGAAATAACTCCCACATTTCAAAAAGTTTGTTACTATGTGATATAACAAGCGGGGACTGTGCTATAGCTTAGAGTTTAGTATGTTGATTTATTTTCCTCCGTTTTTCGAGGGAGCTGAGAAGCTAGACTAGCACTGCAGAAAGCAGCTGAAAAAGAAGTGAAGCCCAAACCCTGTGTGGGGCCAGGAAAGGGAGAGAGGAATGCAAGTCTGCTGATGATTGCTCCATGCCTGGAGGAACATTGGGACAGAGGGAGGGAGGGAAAGAATTTAGGGAAAGGCAGAGGAGGAGGAGGGGGAGGGGGAGGAGGAGGAGGAGGAAGAGGCGGGGGAAGTGAAGGCAGACAGCCTGGCCCCTGCTCCCAGCTCTCTGGGAAGACTGTGGAAAACACAGGATGTGGGCATGCAGGCGGGGACAGGGGGATGGGGCATGCCTCTCACATTCTCTTTCTCACACACACACACACACACACACACACACACACACACACTCACAAACTCACAAACTCACACACACACAATTCCACTTCCTCCATTCCTCTCTTAACCCTTGCCTACCACCAGTTCTCCACCATACAATGCCGCTTTTCAGGAGTCAAAATCAAACAACACGTCTTTCAGATGACTTCTAACACATTTTTCCAAACACACATTTTTATAATCTTTTTGGCTTTTTAATAACCAAATTTGCCTTTTTATAATCTTATATACTACAATTACAGTGCTTCCAAAAAATAGGTGAATCTGTGCTGTGCGGCCACAGCCTCTTCAAAATAAAAAGCTGGTCAATGTACAGATTTATAGAATTGATCTAAGTAAATATCCATTAGTGAACTAAGACGTTTTTAGTCACAAGAGACTAATGTGCTCTGAGCTATGAAAATGAACAGTTTTAAGTTTTGTTATAAAAATATTTTTTCCCTCTGAACTGGTAGGCGTAATTTTTTTTTTTTTTTTTTTTTTTTTTTTTAACAGTAATGGTATCAGAGATGTGTTAAATGACCATACCATGTTTAGCGAAATACCTACAAAATGAATAAACTTCACATTTCTGTGACTTGTTTCTCAAATCAAGCAGTTGTATTTTAGAACTCCCACATCACATTTCCTCCCTTTCATCCAGCCACTGGTTTCCATTCATTCCAATATGATATGAAAATGAGCTTTCAGAGACTTCAAACTTTCTTCAAACTTTCTTCACACCATGCCTTCACTGTGATAGAGTCGTCCACATTAGTATTTCTAAAAGCAGCAGCACTGATGTGTTTTCATGACTTGAGAGTGAAACGGTCCTTCTGCTGTCAAAGGATATCTTGCATTATATTAGAACTACAACTAAAACAACTATCACAATTAAGTCTGTTACTACTGCTGTATTAGTCTTAGTAATACAATGCTAATTACCAATACTTACTAATTCTACCACTAAAAGGACTAAAATGCTACACTGTATGTAACACTGCAATTATCACAGCTACCCATGCTACCACCATTACTACTACTGTGTGCATGAACTACTACCACTGCTGCTTTTATCACTAATGTAAGAGTTAGGACACCTACTAGTACTGCAGCTACTGCAGTACAACTTCTAATTCTAATACTACTAAAGTTTATTTTTAGTATTACCTTTAGTCTGTATCTGATAAGTGCTGATACAAATACTAGCTCTACTACATTTAATGATATTAATACTACTACTTGTACTACAGCTCATACTGTGTAGCATTTTCAGCAGGGACAACTGTGGCTAGTTTATACAGTTTTTTCTCCAGTTACACTGAGTCAGATTTTAAAGAATACTTACTTAAAAAAAAAAAAATTGATGAACTCCCTCATCGCTATTGGCTCAAAACTTTTTAGTAAATAAAAATAAAACCTTTCTGGTGGTCTGTCATTGGCTGTACAGTCATTTCCACAGCTTGGGACTGTTTTAAGATCAAATGGATCCATTTTTTAAAGGCTGCATTACAAAGGGATGCCATTTTCTTAACTTACTTGACTGTTGCAGCTGTTCTGATATTTGCTTCTATCTGCTTGGTCATCATATCCACATTACTAATGATTGTTCATCAAAAATCTTGTGTAAATATTTTTTGAAAGCACTAACAGTCATCCCTACAGTATCGTCACAATATCGGCATCGAGGTAATAGGTCCAAAAAAAATTGTGATATTTCATTCTGTCCATATCGCCCAAGCTCTACTCCAAAATTTGTGTACTGCAGCTGACGATTCCAAACGAAATATGGCAGAAAATAAAGCTTGCATACCTCGGCCTTGTACATTCTGATCAAGCCCTGGTTGACTTTGGACCAGGTGGGGACAGCGCTGATGTTCCACAGCTGGTTTGAGTGCTCAGCAAATGGACCTGTCTTCATCTACAGAGCAGCACAGGATGAGTGACAAAGAGAAGAGGGAGAGTGAAACATTAATGCAATTCATCCGTACTGTGCAATATTACTGAGAAACTTACTCCATAACCATGACCCATCTCTAATTATTACTACAAACAATGGGTTTCAGTATCAGTTATCATACCACAATCACAGACACCACACCGGAAAAAGGATCCTCTTTTCTTTGGTTTTCCCCAAGGAGTTTCTTCTTCTCGTGAGATTTATCCCAAGTTTTTACTGTTGTCACAGGTCAGAAATTTACTAAAAAAATTCGGAGGTTTGAGTAAAAGCGAACACAGCATAATTTTGGCAACAAATTCAAGATCCATTTCATGATTTTTATTTGGGAATGTCAAGACATGCTGTGAGCCAAATTTGCTGAAGATGAGATCAAAGTACAGAAAGGGTTCAAATGTTGGAGGCAAAAACATCAAGCCGATTGTCAGAGTGTCACCATCTGGTTGACTGATGTAATTTTTGGTGCCTGAGTAGCGGGTGAGATTTTGAACTTATCTGGCATGTCTGGTTGCTGCAGCTGTTATCAGAATCAACCCAACCACACACGCAACCAGACACACACACACACACACAGACACACACTCGAGTAGACTTTCCGGAATGGAGAATGGGGGAAGGGAGGGGTGGAGTTAACCCTTAGCTCCTTGAGGACGCAGTGATTCACAGCAGTATGTAGGGAAGGAAATGACTCATAGGAGCTTAGGACTCCACACACACACACACACACACACACACACACACACACACACACACACACACACACACACACACACACACAGACACACAGACACACAGACACACAGACACACACACAGACACAAAATCAGAGGGATTCAGAGCATGGTGGGAGAGATCCTTATGTGCAAATTAGACAGAGCTTGAGTTATATGTATCAACACGTGCGTGTGTGAGAGGGAAATACTCAAGCCTACATAAGGAGTACTGCACGATTATAAACCTTGTGTGAGAAACAGTCAACAACAAAAAGAGGAAAAACAAGCATCACGCCAGAAGTAGGCAAGGCAACTAACGGAGAAAAGGGTAAAGAATGTGATGTCACTCTGCTACTGTACATGCATCAATATGGAGGACAGCAAAACAGAAAGACAAATAGTCAGAGACATATTTCTATTACTTCAGCATTCATTCTTTAACCCCATCTTAACATATATGCCTAAACTATAAATTCCTAAATCTAACTGTATTCTTAATCCTCAATCCAAATCCCAACCCTAAACCAATCTAAAGATCTCCTCTTTCTTACCTTAGCACTAAAACCAAGTCCTAATTCTAAAATGACTCATTAAAGAAGTAGGAACCAAATATATGTCCTCACTTTGACCAATTTTCCTCATCTTTCTGTCCTTGTAAGGATATTTGATACTCCTGTATATAATCAAGGATGGAAATATCCACATGCATCCACTCGGAAAGATAAGTGACACCCTATCTCTTTCTTACTCCAAGAGAGTGAGTAGAGCTCCCCTTATTTTCCTCGTGTCACCTCCAATTTGAGAAACTGAATCACAGCGAGAGGGAAAGACCTAAAACTGCAACATAAAGAAGTAAACACAGAAACCAAGAGCTGCAAATAAAATTAACATATGGGAGGCCAATGCCAGAGAGACGTCATGCAAAACAGAAAGAGAATTACAGAGAACGTCAGAGGGGGAAAAGGTGACAGTAGAAAAGGCCTTTCCTGACACAACAGCAGCATCCTCTCATGACCCAGCCTGCCATACGGAGGAGGAAAAGGAAGAGGAGGGGGGTTAAGTCCGGCTGGGGGAGAGGAACAGGATGTGCTCCCACAACCTGCACCCTCCCCGCTTCCCACCCTCATAGTCCTTATTTAAAAAATTGGAAAAAAGACATGCGTGTCTCTTAATTCTCTCTCTACTTCCCTTTCCTGGGTTTGCTGATGCAATGATTAACCCTTTTCCACGAATGCAGAGAACTACTTGCAGCTGTGGTTGACTATTAATTTCCAATAGCTAAATCAGAATTAAATCAGATTAATTATATAGATTATAAAGTTGTCTCCCCATAAAAAGTGATAGTGGCACAAAAATCCAGATCCAGGCACTCAAGTTGATTACAAAGGTTAAAAGCTTTTATTCTGTTAAGTATATGGTTAAAAATACATCATAACAAAAAAATAATATTACTGGTTATGTACTAGTTTGTAATATTGTGTGTCAAGACACACAGAGGAAGGCTGTTTTTGCAGATGTGTGTTGGTGTATGTTTATTATGGCATATTTTAGCCCTCAGAATAAAGGCTTTTTAACTTTTGTAAATGTAATTTAAGTGCCCCAATATTTGTAAAACTGACTTTAAGACATTATAAGCTCTTTTAATGAGCTGCAGGGACCCTGTGGAAAAAAAAACAAACATTTTTTGCATCGATGTAACGCTTCTGCCTCACCTCGTTAATGAACTTGATGCACTCCAAAAACATGTAGTCTTGGTGATGTTCATTCACCACCTTCTCATCGATAAAGTGCCGAGGCTCCAGTGTGGGGTGATCTGGGGGTAAAACACATGTAACTGCAAATAAATACCACTAGATGGCACCACTGACTTTCCTAAGTTAAAATACTTTACAGAACCCCAGGCTCCTTATCTGAATGTATGCAGAGAATGGTCGCAGAGCAAGAAAAACTGAAATAGTACATGTTTAATTTTACTTCTGAAATTTAAACCAAGATTTATACATGTCTGGTAGACATCTGAAATCAGAGACCTTTACCAACACACAGGATCTAAAGATTGCTTGTGAAATTTCTGGGTGAGGACCGAGGAGAACTGCAACTGTCTACAAAACTGAAGCACTTTCACAGTTTGTATGGAACACCTTAGACCTTCACACACATTCACACACACAAACAGACAGCATAGGCATTATCTATCTGCCCTACTGTTCAATCTGCACAGGAACATTATGTATAAAGCCTGCACTACTTGTAAATAACTTAAAATACATACATAGTAAAATTTGTATTTACTATGTAAAAATAATTTTAAATACCCTGCATATATAATAATTTTCTTGTAATTTTTTGCTAATTTCCCAAATCTTCCAGTCATGTTTCACTAATTTTCTGTAAAAAAAAAAAAAAAAAAAAAAAAAAAAAAAAAAACTTTGGTGTGTGTGTGTGTGTGTGTGTTTTATTATTTATTGCTAATTTCCCCCATGTTTTTAGAATGACTTTGCTCAGGTTTTACAGGGTTAAATGCTTGTGAAAGGCATTAAGGGCATAAGGAGTGGACTAACTATTTAGAAACTGGACAAACTTATCAATTCATAGGGGGCTTAAAGTGCAGGGAACAGAGGAGACAGGTTGCAGAGGTGAGGGGGACACCACCCCATCCAGCCCCCATGTCCACTACACTACTGCAACCCTCACACCCAACTGCACAGATTTGCTGTTCTTACTTCTCACAGCTTTTACTGAACTGGGAGAACAAGGCTCTTACCTATAAACTGGGAGCTGCCCCAGATAAAAGGGAGAAACTGGAAGTCGTCCAGTCCCCAAACTCCCTGGCTTCCAGCTGGCTCCATTCTGTACGTCTTCTGCAGCTTCCGCATAACTGATAGATACCTGAAAAACCAACAATTCACTAAATACACAACAACAAACAACTGTCTCAATGCAAACATTTAGCTAAAGACAGATTAGACAGACAGAGGGTTAGAGTGTGTAGAGAGCTCAACACCAGGTAAACTGAACTTGCTAAAACACGACTGCTTGCTTTGGGAAAAGATTACCAGAAACTTGAAGAATAATGTATATATTTTGTATATTTTAGGCTAAACATGCAAAATCACTGGAATGTGTTTTGGAGGATCATACATCAATTGCGTACCTTCATTCATCAACTGCTTTTCCTCTTATCTACAGGAAACATTTCTACATAGAGACTTGCTTTATTTTAATTGTATAATACATAATTTCATTACCTCCGATCAACTGGAAACTAAACACACAGATGCCTTATTATTGAAATCTTAAGAAAACACAAGCAGGAGTAGCTCACCTGTTAAAAATTTTAAAAATGATAGCCAGCTGATCATCTACCCTAAGAGCTCCAACCTTGCAGAGACAGCAAAGGAAGGCAGCAAAAGCAGCTTCATGACCTGCACAAATAAAACACAAACATGCACACACACAGACACACACACAAACAAAAACACCTCACTCTTAGAGGGCTTGTCAGATGCAAAGTGCAGAAACAGAATATTAACTCTTGAATAATAGAACTAGTGTGCTACTTACAGCCTGCTGAATAAAACTTTTCTTTTGTCCATAAAATTTTAATCTTATTGGTAGTACATGTTGGTATGAGGTAAACAGAAGTGAGTGGCAGACTTGTCCTTAAGAATGATTCCACTTTTGATTTCCGTCGACACTGACAATCTCAATGGACACAGTGGCAGATGTCTGACAACCTCAGATACATAGTAACTGTCAGACACTGTCCCAGGGAAAAAAAATGACGAGTTCTGGTCCCTGTGGGCTGGCAGTGAGTCTAGAAGCATTAGCAAAAACATTTATAAGAAAAAGACTGATGTAGTTTGACCCTGCAGAAGACTGACCATTACATCTTATGTGTTTTTCTCCCCCACCAACTTTACTTTGGTACCTTACATGTGGTCTTTGACACACCTAGCTGACAATCACAGAAGGATGATATTGTGCGAACCTTCCAACTGAGTTGACATCACAAATTAACATCATGGTGCCTTCAGGTGCCTACTGGACATGCCAAAAATACGAGCTGCACACATGTAACTTGTACATGTATCCATATTGGAAGAGGTGGGGTGTTGAATGGAGTACAGTGTATTGGTTGTAATGGACCACTGTGACAAAACTCCAAGGTTTTTTATTAATCCCAGTATGAAGCCCAAACAGCAACAGCTCTTCCTCAAGATGGTCAAAAGGACATGACATTTTTCTCACAAGATTCTGGTGACAAATATGATCCAAATCATCCCTACCAGCTCGCAATTAATGAGTGGCTTGTCAAAGACCTGACTGTCAAGTGCAGCGTTCCTCTTTCAATCAATGAACAACCCACTTTTAGATATTTGTATTGGTGTATTTGACCCTAAATATTAACCATTACATCTGTGGCAATTCCAGGATAGTCAAAGAAAAGAAAGAGCAGATCATGTTTTTCATTTGTTTCAAGTCTGGAGTTTACACATAAACTTAGTAACAGATTTACAAACAGCAGGTGCAACCCTATCCTGGACTACCTATGTATTAGACATAATTAAATTGTATTTCTTAGTTACTGGCCTGAGCATGAATTAATAATAACATCTTGATCATCTAATGCATCGACATTAGGACAAAACATTGTGGGCTATGAGAGCATTGTGAAGAGCATCACTGTATACATTATTTGAACTGTAATTCACACAGGGAGCCACAATACAAGAATATTTGCTCAAATATTCGACACTCACTTGAAGACAACATAGTGTGAAAAACACTGTAAACACACACACACACACACACACACACACACACACACACACACACACACACACCATTATGACACTGTTACCTGTTCCATAGTCTATCCTGGTGGGGTTGCCCACAGCCTCTTTCAGATAGACGGCTATCTCTGCCGCTGCTGCCTGCTGGTCTGCTGGAAGCACTGCTGACACCAAGGCCTCTGCCTCCTACATACACACCACTGGTGATCAACATCAGCTGGGAGCTGCAGGGGATCTAGATAAAAAGCATGTGGCTGTGTGTGCATGAACATGAGTGAGAGAATGGGTGAGTGCTAAACGTGGGGGCACTACAAGTGGACTGAGACACCAACCGTTTTCCTTGTTGCAATCAGATAGACAACTAAATTTTTCTTGTGGAGTGGTTGTTAGTCGTGTGTGTGTGTGTGTGTATGTGAGTGTCTGTGTGTTTGTGTGTGTATGTGTGTGAACCCACCTGATCAAGTTTGGCATACCAGGTCCTGTAGGCCTTATTCCCAAAACGGGATGGCTGGTCAACAGGAGGCGTTTCGTTTATCCAGCGGTCCAGAGTCCCCAACAGACCAAGTATCTTTTCCACTGTCTGTCACACAATGACAAAACAGTTTCTCTATGAACGGTGCTAACTTAGACTGGCTGTCATTAAAGGACCACACCTGTGATGTTGCATGCAGACTAATACAGTATACACAAGATGTACATACTTCATGTTTCTGCTAATCTTTTCCCAAACCAAGCAGTCATATTTTAGAAATCAGTTATCATTTTTCCTCCCTTTCATCCAGCCATTGTTTTCGATTCATTCCATCACGATCTGAAAATGAGCTTTCAGAGATTTCAAACTTTCTTCACACCAGTATTCCATCACCATAATAAAGTCATGGCTGGAGTATTCCTTTAAATATTACGGACCAATAACTCATGCATAGATTATAATTTGGAAGCTGCACATAATAAGAAACATGTTTTTATAGCCTACTAATAAGGTAGATAACATACCTCAGACACTTTGTATTCACATGTGAGCTTCTTCCCTTTCACACCTTCATTCAGTGTCAGAATGAATCCAATGTAGTCTGCATATGCCTTTAAAGGGGAGGAGACAGAATTGTTGAGAACAGAGTTCAGAGCATGTGTGAGAGGGGCTTCAGTTTGGAGAGAGGGAAAAGAGAGGGAGCTGCAAACTGCAGAAGAGGACAAAGTGTATCAGGAAGCCCAAAGCGATGAAAGACGACACTGTTTGAGCTGATTAGTTGAAAAGTTTCATTTGAAAACTGTTCCTTTCTTCAACAGTCTTTTGATGTACTATCTTCTTTAACCACCATTTTACTGTATCTCATTTGACTTAACAAACGAGCCAAGTCCTCTGGCCAACACTCTTCTGTGTGTTTGAGTAATTTCTTTGTTGCTAAATGCCTCCTTAAATCATCCCTGACTGTGCCAGGGCTGGTGGAATCTGAGATGTATATTATTGTTGTTGGTATTTTCAAGAACTTGCCCTGGTGGCTCAACAGGTACAGCATATACCCTGTGCAATTTTTGTTAACATGGAAAGTCATAAGTAAGCAGAAGAAAGCAAAAAAATATTTCAGGTCATCTGAACAAAGCAACAGGTTGTAGCCTACCTGAGACCGTTTCCACTTCCCCATGTCAGGAACCATGCTGATTTCTTTCTTGGGTACCATAAAGGTGAAACTGGCCGGGACTTTAGATGCATCATCCTCAGGGGAGGACCCTGAAAATTCAAAGTGTAGACAATTTTTACAGACTGACTGATGAAAAAAGAAATGTCATTTCAGCTCAGATGTGCAAACATACATTCCACTCAAGTGACTGAATACTGCAGAAATCGATCTGTTCAAAAGATCAGCTGTCACATAACTACTCCAAGTATCTAGTACTGATATTTTATAGGCACTTGTAATTTGCTTTGGTGTTTTAGGATTAAGTGTAACATAGCTGTGACATAAATAAGCTACCCATGTGCGCACCAGGGTGTCCACTAATAACGCCCACACATGTGCCCACATGAGCAATGAGCATACAAAAAATGGATGGACTTCAATCGAAAACTGAATATTCCTTTGACTACTGATTCACAACTTAGGTAGGAATGATAATTTTTGCATTTTCATTTTCACTTAAAATGCTACTAAAATGACACTGACTTTTGCTGGGTCTGCACCAAACAAACATGTTTTCTTACATCTGGAAAATATAATTTGTAGGCCAAGGCATCTTAGGAACTCCATAAAACTTAATTACAAAAATGTTTTGTCACACATTTGGCCCTTAGAAAACTCCAGCTCCTGCGATTTGGATATTACAGTTTTGATAATGTTCTGATTAATTGTTCAACCCTACTGTGGATGTAATAATGTTCACATAGTGCAGATGTCTTGCATTAAGGGCCGTGTGAGTAAAGTTCAACTTAAGCACACACAAAATCATCTGAGCAGTGTTCTCTACATTCACTCTGTTAAACCATCACAGCTAAACAGGAAGTTAAGAAAACAAGGGAGTGAAGGTGGTGTTTTTGCACTGGGGCTGGACAATCATCACAAAAAACAGTGTGACACTGTAAGACTGCCCCCTGCTGGTCTACTTCAAATGGTCTGCTGCACTCTGGTAGACTTTCATCCTGCAACTCCATTTTGCATTCCAATAGATAAGTTTAAACATTTAATTTTTAATCATCTTCAAACAAAGGTTATTAAATAAAGTTGTAATATAGTAAATACAATTTACTGAAAATATGGAATATTTATATTGTTTTGAGTGTAGCATAGATCTGATTTTTGTAGGTTGCTCCTTCTTCTGCTACATCCTAGTGCCCAAATTTGGGTTTTCTGCATTTTTAGCAGCTCCAAGACAAGATTGCATTGACACAGGAGGAGTATTAACTGGAATGCAATAACTGTGAATTTTCACAATTATCACCATGGCTATAATCGTAACCTCGCTTAATATACAACTAATTAATTTGGAGATAATCAAGGGACCATTCAGGACCATTGTTCCCTATCTTCTCAGTCAGAGCTCTACTTTGTCACCAAAAATGTTGCGGATATATAGAGGATCTAAAGAAGACCTAAATGTTTGGTGGCATATTGTATTAGATGTGAGGATTCTGCCATTCCTTGGGTTTAAAGAATCCCTGACATACGAGGCATAAATCATAGCTTTGATGAAGATGGAAGCAGTAAGAGGAAAGCATGTAAATCTGTGTGAGAGAATGGCTGATGAATCCTGATGCATGCATTTCAATGTTGTTTCCTCAACTTGATGTGATTATAGAACTTGTTTCTCGGTGAAATAGCACTTCAGAAGTTAGATAACTGCTGTATCCTAAAGTGATTCACCAAGTGTCTTCATCTACCTGGAGGTGTTGGGATGAGTAGCCTACATTTACAACTGTTCAAAAATGGTGCCTCTCTAGCCCCTGTACATGACAGTCACTAATATGCCAAACTGTTTTTAGTAATATAATCCAGTGGTTTTCAATGTGGAGTCCAAGGACGCCCAGGGGTCTGTGAGGGCCTTCCAGGGGGTCCTCAGCGAAATGAGGAACAGCTTCATTTCACTGTAATTTAATTCACTAGAAAATGTGAGAAGGCAGAAAAAATATATGGGATCATTTTAACATTTTCTTCTCTCAGGTTTAATCACTGCGATTTTGTCAGTGTTCAAGTATGACACTGAAACAATTTAACTCTTGGAAAACTGCCCAAATTCACTTGATTCCTCCCACAAATGTGTGAAAAGGCTGTTAGTTAAAAAATTCCACAGCAAAAGTAAAAATGAATGAATGAATGAATAAAAAAAAATATTCCAGAAAATATACATATAATCAAATATAAGTACTTAGAAGGACACCTTTTACACATGGCTACATGCAGTGGTGTAGTGGAGGGAATAACTACACAAAATACAACCACCTCCTCCTCTGGCACTTTGGAGCATGCCCACCAGTCAGCCTGATGATGACTGATTTCAACCATCAAATGTCACTGATGCCCTGGTGGAAAAAACGAGGGCATCAGTGCCTGCCTCTCTTCAAACAGACCTGGCAAGGCACCTCTGCTGCTATTTCCACCATTTCCTTCCCCCAAAAAACAGTGTGGAGAGCGGAGACCAGTATTACCCAACTATAAAGATGCTATATATATTTTTTTTAAAGTAGAGCTTGGCGGCTTTAATATACACAGAATGTACCAGAATACCCCGCAAACAGGTCTTGTTGATATGTTTACGTAGCCGACAACAATTAAAGTGTTCATCGCCCCACATACAGTTAAAAAAAAAAGCCACACAAACACGTCGTGTAACGCAGGCTGTCAAAACAATTACTGCGTCGCCACAACCACACTGTCGTTTGCTAATTCACGCTTCACGCTAATACTACGACTGCTAGCACAACTGGGAGTATTGTGACCCCTCAGTGGTGTTACTTTACAACTAATTCTTCATTTAACTATCAGTTGTTGCTAACTAGGCGGTCCCTGGGTTGCAGCACTGACTTCAGCTGTGTTGCGTTAGTCATTTTGTTTTGAGAAGTTAGCTAGCTGGCTGTTAGCTCTGCCGGCGCGGACAGCAGCAACATGACATCCACTCCAGCAAGCAGCTACCTCGCTAAATTACCCGATAATGATGCAGCAGCGGCTAACGCTACTCGTCTTTTTAAATATAAATGCAATTACAATGTGGGATTTGCTGACGACGAGGAGAGGCATTGAATTGGCTCGGCGGTTTACCTGACTGCTGCTCCGTCTCCGCCATAGTGACACCAGAGACGAGATGGAGAAGCGAGATGGTGCTCTCTATCTCTCTCGCTACTTCCGCCAGCTCCGCGGAAATTAGCACAAGTCGGCGAGCAACATATTTGCACGTTGCATATTGGATTTTAGAAACATTTTGGCTCAGTATTTTAACTCAAATTGTCATTCTGTAACTGGGTGCGACCTGAAAGTAGTGACAGCATTTGGTGTTTAAAAGGCCACGAAAGTAGTTTAAATGTGGCAGCAAAATTGTCAAAATTAAGTTGTGTGTCATTGGTTTTAATAGCAGAACCGTCAACCCGGTCCTTTTGTTTTTTTTCTGTTAACAATAAGTGTAGCATCTGCCCATATGCCTATCATTGATTGAATTTATAAATTCATCGCATTATGTCCACGATTACATAGATAAATAGATAAATGCCAACATTATATTCCTGCTGAACTGACTTTGGTGTTACACTACATTGAGTGCTCGGAGTTCACACTCTCACCCCTCCTAAACTATCTTTGGTGAGAGGGAAACCTCTTCTTCTACTATTTGAATGTAGGCAGACCGAACGCAGTGACTGTGTATCACTGCCCTCCATAGTTAAATAATATAATGGACACCTGAGCTTCTGTAAAGTGTTTTCCAACCAGAGCCCGCCCACTCTTTGGTATGTAGACACCGAATAATAAAATACAAAATGTCCTGCTATTCTGCCAGCTTCATAGTCAGTATTGTAATTCTATCTGCTGCTATATAACAGCCACCCTACTACCTGTAATTTAACCAGTGTGAACTGATTTGACCTTTACAAGTCAGCCTACTTGTCTGTTTTTACATGTACAGATTAAAGAGTACTAGCACTTATTTTACATATATTACTGATAGATACATTGGGTCAAGATGAGGCCACACAGAATTGCAAACATTAAAAAAAAAATACTGGAAACAAATATCAAAAAATTGAAGTCAAGTCATTCACTGTCTTCAAGTGAGAAATATTTGAATTAGGAGCAGGGCACAGATGAACATGCCAACAAAGTTAGTAATGGTTAACTGGACTCTGAAATATGGAATATAACGGGACAGTTCACCCAGTGCAAAAAAACATAAATAAACTATTTACAATAAAAAAAAAAATCAAATAAATGAATTATAGTTTATAACTTAAAATAAAATAGTTAAACATTTGAAGTATTTTTAGCCTTCTTTTTTAGCACGTCAGTGTGGAGAAAATCTGAATGCATGCGTAGCTACTATGGAAATAGATGTATAAATATTCCTTCCTACAAGTTGATTTGCCTGACGCTCTACAGTGTGTTTTCAAAAATTAAAGATATGCTGAGGTTTCTGTATGTACCATAAACTGTCTTTTCTAATAGATACACAATATATAAAGTCGTCAGGTTCATTGCTGTTCACAGCTATATGTTTGGGAAGGTAACCTACATCAAAGGATTTGGACCTCTGAGTATTTTAATAATCCTCAAGAAACTGATTTATATTAAAAAAAAAAAAAAAAAGGTAAATTCATCAAATTAATGCGTGAGCAGCTTTCACCACTCAATATGACCACAAAGATTTTGCAGACAGATGGCGCAGTGCCATTTCTAAACATTAGTGATGGCTGACAATGCTGTGAGACAGAAAGAAGTAAATTTTTTTTGACCATCAGAGGCAGAGCTGGGCACTTGTTAAACAGAGTCAAGATATGGCAGTCAGTGGGCGTAAATGCTATGCAGTGATCACTACATTGTGTATCTGTGTATCTGTCTTGACCAGTGAGTGCTCATTTTCACCAAAGCACAGTTAAAAAAAAAGATAATGACAAATTAGAATTTAGAGAGCTGGTTTAGCCCAGTGTTAGTGCTCTACATTGCTCCCTGGAGGTGGCCTCACACATTCTGAGAGGTGGAAGACAGACTATCTCTCTACAGACTATCTCTGATATCACTGTGTAAATACACCATTGGTTCAGAGTATCTTCCACCTACAATCTCATATTTTGCCTGATATGTGTTAAGGAAAAAGCAAAACCAAACAAATAAATCAAGCGAAACATTTAACCCAACCCTGCCTCAGTGGAACTGACTGTGCTGGGCCGCTTCCACATGTAGTTTTAGATAACGGCTGCTCAGCAAAATCTGCCTCACAGTAAATGTTACTGCACATTTAAACAGAGAGACAAAAGGGATTCCAAATTATGTATTTAATTTACTATTAAATTAGTACTAAAGAGAAAATTTGGCATGAAGTGTTGAAAAAGTTGTAGAACATCACCAACCTTTTACATGTCATTCCCTGTAATATGCAATTTTCCTTCAAGTATATTCAACAGTTTCTGCAAAAATGCACAATTATTGAATCTCATTGGTACAACAGTTTCACTGGCCTGCACAAAAAAAAAAAACACCACCACCAGGACCATGATCTCTATTATGCAGTTTAAAGGACCACAAGAGTGATTTTAGTTTAGTGGAATATAGTGTACAGAATGTATGAACTTCACATTTCTGCCAATCTCTTCCCAAATCCAGCCATCATATTTTAGAACTCCAACATTATCTTCCCTACTTTTTATCCAGCTATTGGATTCTATTCATTCCACTACAATAAGCAAACTTTCAGAGACTACAAACGTTCTCCACACCAGTATTTCATCACCATAATAAAGTCATCCACATTAGTTTTCCTAAAAGCAGCAGCACTGTTTTGTTTTGATTGTTTGAATGTTTGGCGGAGTGAAATGGTCCTTCCACCAGAAAATAGTTCCCATGGAAACGTTTGCTTTCCACAGCCAATTATCAGTCCTGTGGTTTATAAATGGCGAAGACTTTGTTAGGCACAGAAGCAGAACATTATAAGGTGGCTGTTTCAACCAAGAATTCAAATTTGAAAATGGAGGGATGTTGATTACCTGTTGTGAAATCTTTAGTACCCCTGCATGATTTGCAAAATGGCTTGTTGCAATGTAAAATGCAACAAACCATTAAGGAAACTGCAGTAAATGGGCCAAACATTCAAAATCACTGGTATGGTTCTTTAATAGAGGTAACACCTCACTATGTGCTGTATTTCAATGTAAACCCTTTGCAAAAGAAACAAGGCACACTGCACCTCCTGTTTTTTCTAAGACAGAAGTATATAATAGCAATAATACAATTAAATCCCATCAGCTGAGTCTGTTGAAGTTTGGCAGTCTTGTATCAGAAAATGTTAGTCATCTAAATGGCTTTCACCATGAAAGCAGAGGTTTCACAGACTGAAAGTGGTATTCCTAGCATGGATTCTAGTCTGAGTGATTAACTCCTGTACTGTCCATATCAGCCATGATAAAGTTATATAAGTCTGGGCTGGCTTCACAGTTTGGCTTTTGGCGTTTGCTCCAGCAGTGTTCTCATGTCCACCAGTGCATCCCCCAGGGCCTGGGACAAGCGCGCTGCATTTGTTTCTTTACAGCTGTTGAAAGATGCCACTGCAAAGTTGATGTGATCATTCTTGGGATTGTAACACACTGCGTAGCCGTCAGGTACAACAGGGCCGAAACACATCACACAGTCGGTCTTGGCTGGCACCTGTTGGAGATTTTGGAAGAGGGTAGGAATGAGAGCAGGCAGTGATTGGTTAAGATTAAGAGTTTTGGTTATAGTGTCAAATAAAGCATTTTCCAAAAACCACTCAGTTCAACTGATGGCAAGCGACATACTTACTCTACAAGTTAAGTCATTCAGTTTTCAATATATAATGTCCAATAAATTCCATGAGTTACTTGTGTTGTAAATTATTTTTTTTTAGTGTATCCAAGTCCCCTTAACCTGCTTGATCTACTTCAGTCATTGTCGTCCTACAGCAAGTGATGCGTGTATGTGCACATATGTGAAAAAGAGCAACTGGGAAGTCATTTTTGCTTTTTCCAGTCAAGAAAAAGAGAGAATAGAAAGTGAACAATGCTGTGGTGTGCCATGCCTGGTTGGACAAATTACAAAAAAGCTGCAGAAGAGGCCACTGTATGTTACACATTTCCAATCACAGATGGCAAATACACAAACTGACTGCATCATATCTTTGTCTCACAAGGCTATTTTTAGCGGCAAACTGGTGTTTATTCTTCTTCTATGATGACTTTGTCAGTGTTGAACATCAGTGCAAAATGATGAGTGTAAACTGAAGTCCTTGTTCTTTTTAATCTGAAGGACTGCCGAGAAAAAGTGACTCCCATTTGAAGGTAGGCAACCATTTTCTCACCTGTGTAGATCTCAGTGCACTATGTCATAAGAAGTATACTAGGACTGTAATGAAATATAACGCTACTTTTGATAATGCTTCATTTTATGGTTGCAACCCTGGCTCCTACCTGGCTTGTGGAGAGACGGTAGTGCATTGCTGCAGCGTAGGAGGTGTCCCTGAAGATATCAGGCACGGAGCCTAGGTCCTCAACAGCCTGCATCTTAAGGCCCAGAAGGTGTCTGTCAATGCCCTGGCCACGGATTGCCTGAGGGATGGAGTGTGAGATGAGGTCAAGTGGGTGAATGGGAAAAGAGGGGAAGTGAATGTTAATTTTAAAATAATTAATTCTCACTAGTTCCAACAAGTGAGATATGAAGACAGTAGTTGATAATAATACTAAATAATAAAATCCCCTTTTTTTCTACTGGGTTTACTTTGTATGAGGAAACTCTGGGAATGACTACTTTGGAGACTGTTGCGGCACTTTGACTGCATGTGGGCAAGGTTTCCTGAGTGATATCTGCCAAAGTGTAAACCCTTGAACCCTAATCTGTTTCCTGACCAAACATGTTGTTAGAAAATCAACCGCTGTGTGTGGTTATGTCAAGAACATGGCTAGGAAAAGACAAGCTCTTAAGGAGGAACTCATGAAATATACCGGTTTGGACATTTAACTGGGATGACAAACTATTTCAAATAGGTGGGATGCTGCTATTAGTCAAGTATGTTAAACCTGTACTAATTGATTTCTGCCTACAAGAAGGTATTGAGAACTGAAACTGTTTCTGTTCATGGCAGATTGCTTATACAAAATTGAAGGTTAAGGCAAAAACTGTTTTGGGGATGAAAATGAAGGATACATTTCATTGTCACAAGGCTGTTGTTGGATTACTTGGATTAATTTGTGAACAATTTTGACCTCCAATTTGAAAATGTGGTGAAGCTACAGACTTTCAGCTACAAATTAAGCTGCTTTGAAAGAACTTCTTCTGTCACTGCAGTGCTCACTGCAGCGACAGAAGCTAAGCTGAAGAAGGGGACAGAGGAGAAGCATATTTGGACGGATATAGAAATTTAGAAAGTTCCAACCAGGAAATAACAGACTGGATGTAAATAGCAAGGTGGAAAGAAGACCCACAGTGATGACTCTCACATTGCAAGGGGTCACTTTACTGTAAAAATGCATGTAATACTGCTCAATGTAGCTTTTCCGTGGAATTACATACAGGTACAACTTTACCTAAAATTGTTTATATTTACTATATTGACCCACATCTGATACCTCCACTTACCTGCTAATGTGTTTATCCTGGTTACAAGGTCATGATACACGTCCATATGTGAGCAAAAAACCTCAGATGGGTCACTTGTACCAGGCATTGTAAATGTAGTCTTTATGATAGTAATACAATGTGCCTCCACAGACTAAAATGAAATGATTAGTGGTGCCCCAGTAGCTCACCAGATAAGAGCATGTACCATGTGTTATGGCTGAGTCCTGATCGCAGCGTCCTCGGTTTAAATCTGACCTCAGGCCATTTGCTGCATGTCATCCCCTCTCTCTCCCCTGCCTTTTCTGTCTCTCTCTACTGTGACTATCAAATAAAAAGCAGAAATGCCAAGAAATAATTAAAAAAAAAAAACATTAAACATTTAGTGGTGCTTTGAATAGTACTCACCATGTCAGTGTATGACCTGTGTGCCTTTACAGCTTTCTCCATTAAAGACACCTTTTCTGAGCTCTACAGAGAGACCAGAATTGTATTACTACATGTTACTTACAGTGGATAAACGTGGTCTTATTTGTTTCAGTGTTAAAATACAGGGTGTCCACAGAGTCTCTTTACAATTAAAAAAAATCTATTACAAAAGCCATTGATGAGATATGTTAATCAGATTTGTTCTATGTACTCAGTGGTTATCAAAGTTTTTAAATCACATTGGACATCAACGACCTGAAAAAAGATCACTGATGCCATTGCCACCATTGATGAGGCTCTGCTACAGCAAACATGGCAAGAAATCGAGTACTATCTTGATGTGCTTCGTGCAACTAATGGTGCCCATATAGAGGTGTATTAAATGAGGCAAAAAAAACCCTTCAATATCTAATCCTCATTTTGTAATAATTTCCACAGATTTGTCTATTCATTTGCTTTTGTAATAAATTTGTTAAATTGTAAAGAGACTTTATGGACACCCTGTATGTCATTCAAGTGTCATACCAATAATTTATTCGCCACAAGTATAAAAGTAAGATTGACTTAGATATAATCCCTCATGTACCTAAAATGGGCTATTTGCTGTAGGTGTGACATGCAGGCATGGTCAGTGGTCTGGCTCAAGATCATAATAAAATCTAGCTCAACTTAAAAACACCATCTTTCTAGATTCACCTGTGTGTCAACACAGGTGAATCTAGAAAGATGGTGGGGGTCCTTGAGGGGGCTCCAGAAGGGTCCTAGAAAAATGGGTAATATTTTAATTTCACTATTATTTCACTGACTAGAAGTTAGCCCAATGAGAGAAACAATAATAATGACTGAGGTTTCACACGCCTCAATGTTAATCAGCCAATCTACAGTATAGACAGTTATGGAATAACTAAATCTTTTCAGACAGGAATCCCTGAGACTACATGTTATCAAATACGGATCCATAGCCTGAAGTGTATCAGTTTGGGAGTCCTTGACACCAAAATGGTTGAGAACGACTGCTATATGTTCTCAAAACTGCTGATGCCATTGTAATTGTGCCAACATACTAAAGTTTGAAAAATTATATTCGTGATTCCCCTCTTTTCAGACCTGTTTGCTGGTGTCATCAAAGGCCTTGACAAAGTTGGCCGAGTTGATGGAGGCTGAGCGGATAGTTTCTGTTCGGCCCAGCCTGAACATACGCAAGGAGGCACTTTCATATGTGGAGCAACACCGCTGATGTGTTCTGCCAAGACAGGAGAAGACAAATTGTGAGTTCAACACACTTCGCTTACAGGCATGTATCCCTTATATTGCAAGGTATCTGTAGTTTATTAGCCAGCCAAGCAAACAGCTTTATGTTCTGTTCACACAATGGCTGATTAATAACAAGAGAGACAATTCTGACATATGATACTCTGATTTTGCTGATGAGATACAGAAGAGTCCATACCCGACCAAAATGTTATCTTTCTTTATCTGCAATCCACTGCTTTTCCTACTTACATCCTGGGAGTTTTGGGGGTGCTAAATTTGAAATTGTGAGTAGTACATTATTGAGTAGACCCAGAAAATCTGTGTAATTGTGAACAAGTTTTTCCTTGAAAGATGCAGTTAGGTGTGCTGTGTTGATGTTAGGCATTGTGCAGCATGGTGGGACTTGCTACACAATAACTTTGCTTGCTGACTTTGCAGAGCCTCACCTGTAATAGGCCAGCTGTAGTGCAATCTGTATGAAAGCATCAGGGCTCATCTTGTGGGTCTTTGGGAGGTTTTTCCCAAATTGGTCAAAAACTGTCACCCTCATCTCCAGGTCTTGGACCAATCTTGATGGGAGGATGGGTGGGGAGAGAAGAAAAGACAATAAATATCATTGCTGCAAGGCATTTCTGCAGCTCTTTATGTTAGCACATAAATGCAGATTGAGACAACATGTTTATGTTTTCTCAATACATTTCTAAGCTTAGTGACATTAAGTATAGTAATGATCAAACTTTTTTTTTTTTTTTTTTTAACACCTTAACCCAAGTTTGGTTTACTGAGCATACTGTTTTCCCTTTTTTGGTTTTAGCAATGAGATTGTCAAACATGAACATGCAGGCTGGGTGAATTTTGTGACGACGAGATGTTTCTTTTCCAGTTAAGACTGAATTCTGTGAGTCAGTCTATGGTCACTGCAGCAGTGTGGTCCCTAGACATTTGGGAGCCCTAGGCAAAAAATCATTTGGCAGTCCAAAAGATGAACAACCTATAAGGTTTTATGAAGAACAAAATTCATTCATGGTGATTTTTCATATAATATAATTTTAAACATATAACTATAGCAATATAATATAGCTTTATGGTATTTTTTAATATCATTTCTTGCTATTATCTCACAATTTATGATTACCCCATTGACCACTGTTGTTGCAAAGTGGGAGCCTGCAGCACATCAATATCAGGATCAATACTGAAGCGACCGGTGAAATGATGCTCTCTATTGCCCCTTTTCCACTAGTACCTACTCAGTTCGACTCAGCTCGACTCGGCTCGACTCGGCTCGACTCTACTCGGTTTAAGAGCTTTTCCATTAGGTGGTAGTACCTGCTAGCAGGTCCCATTTTAGCACCTACTCAGCCGGGGTTCCAAGCGAGCTGAGTCGAGCTGAGTCGAGCTGAAAATGTGACGTTAACGCCGTGCAGGCAACTGATTGGACAGGGAGTGACGAGAGCGACTCCTGCACGAAAACAAAACCCGACATTAAAAAAAAAAAAAAAAAAAAACGGCAACAGCGGCCGTGCACATTGATTGTCAGTGAAGTTGTCAAAGTCGGAAAATGGCAAGCACACCGTTACCGCGGTCAAATAAAGACGTGGAGACTTTTCTGAGCTTGGTGGCGGCCCAAAGAATCCAGAGGGAGCTGGACGGTGCGCCGCCTTGCTGTGACGAATCCACCCACCGCGAGGTGCTACTCAACTGTAATGGAAAATCACCTAAACCGTGTCGAGGCGAGTAGAGTCGAGCCGAGTAGAGCCGAGTCGAGCTGAGTAGATACTAATGGAAAAGGGCCATATGTCTGAGGATGATGCCAGACAATCTTTAACTAGTGACTAAGTTCCAAAATACCAAACTTGTTCTTTTATTTTGCCTAATAAAGAGGAAATTAAAATCAGCTTTTGCCCTACTTTTTCACCTAATTCATATCAATATGGCTCATAATCATACATCACCAAAAGGGATACTGTACATGTTGTATCAATTCACTGCAAATTTCAGTCATAAATATACTGTATGTAATATTGATACTGTGTTAAATATTGAATTAAATTATGACCCAAGGGATCCAAATTATATCCTATGTGTGGTCCTTACCCAACCCTACATTGTTGTCACACATTCTCACCAGGCAGCTGGCCAGTGCAGCCAGCTGTATAATGTTATTCTCTGAAAAACGCCTCTGCAGCTGCACTTATGATGTGAGAAAAGCACATCCATTTTTGACATACCTCGCTACAATTTTCTCAGGGAGCATAAAGAGTGAAAAATAATGTCACTTTTCAAGCAAAAGCTTTTATCTCTGATATTCAAGCTACCACAGCTCCTTGTTTGCCACATTAGTGTTGCTAAATATAATGTAATAGCTTTTATTATAGTTTCTTTCATTATATCTGAGCCATCACAACTAAAAGCTGCCCTCACCCATTCATTTTCTCCTTTGCTTCGTCAATGTCCTTCTTGATCTCAGGTGTGATGTTGAAGTGTAGTTTCTGAGGCATGGGCAAGGACGCCGCGGGAGAACGCACAATCTCAGGCTTCTTCCTGTTTTTAGAAACAACGAATAGAAAACAAACAACTACATGTAATGGAACAAGAACAGCATCTTTACAGGAACATACCAGTGATTTTGAATGTTTTGCTCAAACCACTCTGCAAATCACGCAGGGGTACAAAAGATTTCACAACATATGATAAAAATTTTTGGTTGAAACACCCACCTTAATGCTCTGCTTCAAAGTTAACAAAATTCACAAACCACATAACTGATAATTGGCTACATAAAGCAAACTTTTCCCTGGGGACTAAAATGTTTCACTCTGTACGTCACCCATTTTCAAGATATCAAAACACAACAGTGCTGCTGCTTTTAGCAAAACTAATGTGGACGACTTTATTACAGTGATGGAATACTGGTGTGAAGAAAGTTTGAAGTCTCTGAAAGTTCATTTTTATATTGTATTTGAATGAATGGAAAACAACGGCTGGTGAAGTTTATACATTTTGTAGATTTAAGGCTAAATATGTGAAATCATTGATTTGGTCTTTAAAAGCGATAGTTAAAAATGCAACAATAACATCTTCCAATGCTTTTTTGTTCACTGAACACCAGTACAGGTCCAAAGTATGGCATCAGTCTAACTGAAGCAATAAACACTGGAATACATAACTGTTTGAACACTTATATGAGCCAATGGCTGACCCCGTTTATGAATCATTACTGGAATTACTAGTGGAAGAGGACAGCAAGCAGATTATCTTACGAGTCAGGGTGAAACCAAGCCACAAGAGGAATATTATTATGTTAAATAATTTTTTGGTCTACTTACATGTACTCCACAACATGGTCAATCAAGGCTACAATGGGAGGGCCTTCAGCAGGGGCATGTTCATAGGTCAGACCACACGACCCATCTTCGCCAATAATAAACTGAAGTACAGACCACCACATACCACAAATGAGAATTACCTTTTTTTTTTTTAAACAAACATTACCCATGATTCAACTGACCTACCCTTTTGGTATTTTGTTGTGTATTGGCGTTGTTATTCAGAACTGCTAGTATTCCAAGTGTTAATGCACTGATTGCATTAACAATATAACAACACATGAGATAGCCATTGTGCATTGACTAAAGAAAAAACAATTCAATGAAGTGAGTTAGTTAAAATGCAATAATTATACAGGATGAAATTTATTCAGTATATTATATTTTTTAAACAAACAAAGCCACAGATAGCAGTTTAGAAGGTGGAAAAAAAAAAAAAAAAAAAAAAAAATGTTTCAATTTGTGATGCAATACCTTTTTCACATGCTGGAAATAAAGTCACACAACAGATTTTGTGAAAAAAAAAAGAAACCTGACTGTGTCTATATAGCACTGTATGAAGACCACGGAGTGATTTGCATACAAGTGTGTCAGGTTTCTGTGCTTGTGTGTGGAGTGCCTCTGTTCTCACCTGCAGTGTCTTGTCAAACCAACGGTTGCCGCTGTTCCAGCGACTGCCTCCTCCATGCAGCATCTGGATGGCAGCACTGCTGCGATACAGATCATCTGACACTTTTGGCATTGGTGCATCCAAACACAAAGTGAAGATGCTCCTCTGGATGGCCTCCACTGACTGTTTATTGGTCTCGTCTGGGCACGTCCATTACATGCACAAAAAGCAAACATTTAAACAATGACGTCATTATTTCAAGAGGTAGTTTTTCAGTTATTTAAGAGAAAAGCGGTTACTTTGCACACTTGAACAACAGGTGCTAGGAGAATGACAGTCACTTGCAAAAAGCAAACAAGCAAACAAAAAAACTCAGGCATCAAGAAAGCTATACAAGTGAAGCATCATAGATAGTACAACCCATGAGTCTGATCTCCAGCAGAGATCAGGCTCCCATTGGCCTGTTCCAGTTTATATATGTTGACTTATATATGTTATATACAGCCCGATGAAGGTCTATGCAGCAAAATGTTGCTCCAACAAAAGACATTTTGTTGTGCAGATGGTGTGCAAGAGCTAAACCTTTTCTATTTGCAAAAGACGTTATTCTAAAACTGTAATTGGCTCAGCCTTCCAAGTCAAAAACTTAGTCTCTGAAAAGCCATACAAAAATGTTCTTTTTTTGGTGTTTAAATGGTTATTTGTACTGGAAGAGTCCGCTGAGTGCCTCACACTCACACTTAAGAACGGCCAAATACAACACACAGTCCTATATTGTTGTGACCACTGAGCATCTACAACACAGCTGGGGGTTCAGTATCTTGCTCAAGGGGATAATGAAGTCAAGTCAGGTCAAATCAAGTCAAATATTTATATAGCCATTATCACAAAAGCATGTCTAAAAGGACAAAATGGCCATTGACAAAAGCACTATTCACTTTACCCACCCACAATTTTCTACCTGGTTCATCCAGTCACAAGTCCATTTTTCTAATCTTTAGGCTATACATTGTTTTTCCCTCTATCTCTTAATACAGGCAAAAATGATATAACAGTACACACACAATGGCAATATGACAATATAGACTCACAATAACATAGACCCCCCCCCCCCCCCCCCCCCCCCCCCCCCCCCCCCCCCCCCCCCCCCCCCCCCCCCCCACACACACACACACACACACAAAAACTGTCTAAATAAATGAATAGGATCTTTACAGTAGTTCAGAAAATTAAATTGACAATGACATTGCCATTTCATACTGTGTTGTACTACTTTGTAATGGTTGGTAGCAATAGCTTTTTTCCAATTAAATTGTCTTGACAGTATATTTTTAAAGAAACCTAAATTCAAATTAGTTCTTGACTGAGCTTAGTATCATGGTCACAGGGCCTTTGGAGCTTCCTTTGCATACACCCAGAGTTGTGCTTACCCTTGATGAGATTGATATATGCCTTCCCCCAAGAGTTGCGATGCTGAGTGGTGAGGATGCCGATAGGCTCTTTGTTGGTCTGTAGTGATAAGTCCAAGATCCTCTCCAGCTGTGTGTACAGCTGCTCCTCTGTCAGTGGAGTCTTGTCACTGTTGTACACATCTAGCACAAAGAACTGGTTCAAAGGGGAAGCAAGAGATGAGAGGCTGAGTCTTTTCATCAGGGTGGTCAGCTCAAAAGCCATCTTTCCTCAGTTACATGTCTGACCTTTATTTTTTATGTTTAGAATTAGGATTCAGCAGTGCACATACTAAATCAATGCTCAAAATATGACACCACAAGACTGACATGTAGCAAACTCAGACTAGGCCTAAATAGGCCCAGAATTTAGGGGTTGCATTTTGAAATACTGTAACTAAAAATAATGGATAACATGGTCCTATAATTCTCCTTACCTGGTAGTTGTGCACTACAGTGATATGTGTGGGGGGGCTGGAGCTCTTGGCGTGATTGACCACTGAGTCTCTCTTCAAGCCAGGGATGCGGCAAGATGACAGCAGTTCATAGTACTGATTCATACACAGAGGACTCCCTCCCAGGAACTCAACTGGTAATGTCTCACTAGGAAACATACAAAGTCTATCATTAAACAGACGCTTGGCCAGACAAGCCTGACTGGAGGACAAGTTTATCGAGGACAGGCTTGGTAATGTAATCAAGACTAGGTATGGGAATGTGTACTTGTTATGTAACCACCTACTCAAGTAGTAATAGTAGTAGTACCACTCCAAATTCGCAGTGATTTTGTTTGTCTTACACAGAATAGAGAAAACGATTTAAATCCCTTAACACTCACAATTCTAACTTAGTCCACAAGGTGGTGCTGTAATTTTCCTGAGGTAAGCTAAGCTGACATGTCGTTAGGGGATGCAACATGACTCCAGGTGGCTGCCTCCTCTGTGCCGACAGAGCACATTTTCTCCAAAGATGTGCCAGTTTGTTTATTTTTGTTTATATAAGCTATTTTTTAATTCTTACACAGCCAAGTATATTTTTTTACTCGCCATACTAAACAACGAAAGCCGAGCACAGCTTTTATTGGTGTTAAGAATTACGCAAAGTCTAAACTTCACACATATCAGTTCTTCTGTCATTATTAAAGAGTGCTCAAGTTTTTTATATAACAGACAGAGCGGACATTCATGATGTACAAGAAAATTATCAGAAAATTAGACGAACCCCCGCAATCAAAAAAATTAACAACTTAGCCAAAAAAAAAAAAAAAAAAACCCTGACAAATAGAAAAAAAAATATTTAAAGCAAAAACCTACAAGAAAACAATGTTTTTATTATATTTAAGATGATATACTTTATTTACGTGTCAGATAAATGATGCTGGGTTGACAGGGTTTCTTGTGTTTCACAAGTATTTAAGAGTGTGTATAATTACTGTCAAATTTTAGAATATGTCATCTGGGTTTAGTATTTGTCAGCAAATAACAAATATTCCTGGATTTGCTCCCGAAAATCTGGTCACCATTCTAATAATAGGCTAAATTACTTGGAATTCCCATCCCTAATCAACACATTCACTCATTGTCAACAGTTACTGGCCCAGAAAAAAATTACTGGCAGGGAGCTCAGATGCAACTTTGTACTACTCCAAATACATAGAACATATTCCAGCCACACTAAGGTAAAAAAAGACCAAGTAATGTACAGTATAAATAAAACCTATGCATCAGTCTTCTTCAGGCTTATAACATCAAATATACATGCCATACACAAAATAATAAAATTAGTCATATGGCAGCCAGCCAAAGGAGAGCAACACATTACAATGCAGAGGTATACATTAAAACAGTAAGTTATTGTGGGGGCAGCTGTTTCAAAGTTCAACTTTAGGACTGAAGACAACCGTGCAGACAATGAGGTAAACATAGCTGCCAAGAAAAAAACAACAACAACTTTTGTCTTGTTTTTTTTTTTTTTTTTTCCTTAGCAGTTATTTATACTTCATTGTCTTCAGTGTTGCCTGCTGTCTTGGAGGTGAGGGGCAGCTGAGGAGAGTCTCTAAATATTCTTAAATACTTCTCTTCCACTTCTTCTAATGTCCTCCAACAGTGCCAAAGCCACTATAGACTAGACTCTTCACAGCAGCCATTTTGACATGAAATAGCAGGTAAACACAGGTGTTACTAGTGACATTAGTTGAGGTTCTGTTACACTGAGGTCTAATAGAGCCAGGGTTCTGCTGTTGTTCATGTTGACTCACTGGGCAGACTCTGCTACACTTTGGGAGTGGGATTTTCTTTACTTTGATTTTACTTTGTGCACTAGCTGGATGAAATGGTGGGGAGGGAGAGTCAGGTACTCACTTGTCAATCATCTTCTTGAAGTCCAAAACCCCACCTATTAGTTTGGCAGCATGCCTAAGAGAGAGAGTATATTCATTTATTTTAATGTTAACCACTTAAATAAGTAATTATTATTGCAATTTAAATGGGGAAAATGCCTAAAGGGGGTAAAATGTTTAAAGTTACCAACCACTCCTTTAACCGTCGCCCTATATATAGGTAGAATCCCTCCATTCAAGGGACAATGAAATATGCCAGTTTTCTAAAGTCAGCTAAGAATTGACAATATAATGAAACCTTTTCATGCTCATGGTATAACCAGGTTCTAATAATTATCTTTTAAAAGCTAGTTATTACCTTTTGTTTTCTGAAATAGGATATCAAAAATAATACGATGAGAACCCCGTAATACTACTTAAGGGTAAAAAAAAAGCTTCCTTTCAGTCTCAGTTCGCTTGAATTACTAGTTTGTCAAGGTAAAAGACCGTTTAGTAAAGGGGAAAACTAGCATGAGTGCCGCATAAACTAGAACTTAACTGACAGTGAGTGTAAATGAATATCTGACATTAATTTCATAATATGACAACATGAAAAGTGCATAAGTAAAAAGGGCATTTTTATAGACTGTGGAGTTCATATTGTCAAATACAATGGTTGAACACAATATATCTGCCCATGTCTTTAAAATATGGCTATTGTTGCAAGCCACATGATCTGTGTGTGTGTACGTGTATGTGTGTGTCTGTGTGTATTCACCTAATTTGTCCCTGTCTGTCACTGAAGTCCAAGCGGGGCAAGAGCACCCCAGGGCTTGAATGGACTACCACAGGCAGCCGGTAGTCTAGATAGGCTATCTGCACCCACCAGTCTGACAGCTACAAAACATAATTACAGAGACGCACAGACATAGAGACACAACTGATGAGCGATCAAGCTAACATCTGGAAGAAAGATCCATAACAGGGTTCCAAAGGTTTATGCAGGTTTCAGAAACCTAAATTTAAGCCTCTCAAATTTAATACCAATTTATAACAATAATAAACAAAAAATAGGGGAAAAAGAATTCTACACTGATTCTCAACCCTTGAATTTTCTGAGGAGCAATGCTGTTGTGACAGCAGAATTGTCCGAGATAGCTTTATCCATGTTCACGGAATTAAAAGGGCTCTGGTGGCCCAGGCAGCCGCACACAAGGGGTTGACCTATACATCAGTAATGCAACATATCACAATACTTACTCTTGTGAGATGTTACTTTGATAGACTTCTGCCAAGTATGAATATTTGAGTTTTTCAACTAATTCGCACAGATGAACCTTTGACTTCCTGTGAGGTGTATCCTGCTGTCATTCACCAACAGCACATGGCTGTAGTTTGTAATTAGGGGGTAGTAGTAGTAAAAAAGTAGCTGCAGCAGGGGAATACACTTAAAGGGACAGTTCACCCATTCTGAAAAAATTGATAACTTTTAACTTACCCCCCAGCTGTTCTGTTGGACAGTAGTGCCACTGAGTTGGACTTCCGTCTGGGTGGTATGCTTTTTGCCTTGTTCCACTCAAATTGATAAATAAATAAGATTTGAGGTTGATGTTGTGCATTTCAGTTTCAGAAAGCGACACTTGTTGGGCCGATGTTAAACCTTTTTTGAGTGGATAATAGCTGTTATTTTCAAGAATGTTAGCCGGGGAGAAGTCCACCTAAATGGCTTGAGGCTAACGGATTGTATTTGGAGTCCTATATAATGCTGATGTTTTGATCTTTGCTACCCTTTAAAAGACCTTTTGGTTCCAAGACAACTGTACTTATTAATCCTCCTTTAAAATGCTTGAGAAAGCACAAAAATTGAGCGTGTGGTGTAAGCACTGAGATTAATCTCAGGCTGCCTCACTTACCCAGCTGGATACTCTATACCCTTTAAGCATTAAACCTAAGGATACGGTTCATTCAAATTAACACAAACTCTTGGGCTGCTCTCTGAACTCACCCAGTTCTCAGTTTTGGAGGCTCTCCTCTCAAGGCCTTTCTGCAGGCTCTCTCCAACGCCTCCTGGTTTTTGAAACTCAGCCACCAGCTCCTGGGTGTGCCTCAGCTTGTCCACCTCTACAATGGGCTCCAGGACAGTCAGGTAGCGATCACAGGTCTGCTGCAAGGGTGGGACAGGGAGAGAGGGCAACCCTTTCTGGTGGGCGAGGTAGCGTCCCGCGATCCGAGTCGCTGATACTGGCTTCACCAGGCCACAGGGTTTCATACCCAGCTTCACCTGAGAAATAAGAGTGTAAAAAAATTTCTCATCAATTAATTGCTCTTGCCCTGAGGAGATAACTTTTATTAAATCTTTATTCAGATAACTGAATAAGGCCTTACTTTGAGTAAGGTATAAAATAAGTATCAAAGTATCAAATAATTTAATTTCCTATTTTAAAATGAAAATTATGGGACCATAAAAATGAATTTGCATGTTTAGTGTAATTATCTACAAAATGTAGCCTATATCCTTTATGTTTCTGCTAATCTTTTCCTAAAGCAAGCAGTCATGTTTTAGAACTCCAACGTCATTTTTTCTCCCTTTTATCCAGCCATTGGTTTTCATTCATTCCACCACAATCTGAAAATTAATTTTCAGAGACTTCAAACTTTCTTCACACCAGTATTCCACCACCATAACAAAGTTGTCCACATTATTTTTCATTAAAGCCAAATTATCAGTTTTGTGGTTTATGAATGGTGACAACTTTGTTAGCCACAGAAGCATTAAAATCACTGTTATTGTCCTTTCAATAGATACAATACAAAAACATATTAGAGACACACAGACATAGAGACACAGTTAACAAGGCAGGGTCAATCATTATGCCATTGTACTATCAGAAAAGTAACAAATATGACTCAGTATGCTCTTTTTATTAAAACTACAGTATATTCCAAGACAGAGATTATGTCTAGGCCTACTCTTGTGCTGGGATTGAAATTAGAGTCTGTGTCATATGGTCACTAGCCTATGTTACATATTTACAGTTAGTAAAGCAAGAAAAAAACTTGAAAAAATAGCTAGACATCAAGTAATTCATACATGAAATTCTACCCATCTACATGTCCCCTCTTTATTTAACATAAGTTTCGAGAAGTCCAACCTAGCCTATAACTGCTAAAACAACATCCTGGCTATATGTCTATATTGTTACTCTGCTCTGGAGAATAAACAGCATTTGATTTCTCTCCCTAAAATCACTCTGACCGCATGTCATAACAGGCGTCACATCAAAACCCACTTTCAGCAAAAAGAACAAAATAAATTCTCCTGATAAATTAAAGTAGCCTACTTTTCCTCCTTTGCAGTGGTAAACCTGTCACAGCACAGCTACTGGAACTACAACTTTAACAACTTCAGATACCTGAATTATTTTAACCTCAGCAAATAACAAAAGAGAAGGCTAGCACTTGCGATTTTGAATGTGGGCTATCCTCACTCTTATTAAAACCTGGTAAAAAGCTGGTAAAAAGGTCTCAGCAATCACACAAAACAAAAAAGCTGAGAACATTTCTGCCTTATGAAAACTAGAGCACAACACTCCTCAGGCATGTCTACCTTGACTGTCTGCTTTTGGCCTTGTTTTTTCAGTTTTTAGAAACTAAAGATGAGTCAGTCATAAGCGAAAGGGCCGTCCATGTTTTCTGCATCCTTTTAAATGCTTTAAAAAGTTTTCTCATGCTATTTTGCACAGACTGAAAACTGGCTGGTATTTGTTTGCCCCTGTTAACCTTGAAAACTCTTACACCTGAAAATGATGTTCTCATCTTTTTAATTTCTTAACTGAACTTCCAGAAAAAAAAAAAAAAACTTGTTAACCTAATATACAATTAACTTATACACTGTATACTGTGATAAAAGATTGATCCATAATGTTCACCCTACCAAGAGAACAAACAATAAGGAACTGTTGTGGCAGTTATTATAATATGACCAACAGCTTATTATGATGTACGGATTGAATGCACAGTTCCTCTGTCACACTGAAACTAAAACAACTATCATAGAGTCCACAAAAACGTTTCACTTACAAAAAAACAAACTGTTCATTACTTCTAAAAACCATGCACAAATGAGTATTTAAGATAGGTCTATCACCCAAACTTTTACATTTAAAAATGGGCAGATTAAGTAAAAATACTCAACGATCTACTACGTCAAGTATGGTATGTTTTGGTATGCGTGGGCAAGTATATGCAAAACACTTATTTCCAAGAATCTCCATATCTACGTATAACGGCGCTGGAGAGAAGATAGCCTTAGTATGTGTCTTTGGTCGTCAACAATACCAGCTAGTAGAACATGACTCTGTAGCTTTGGATAACTCAGTAGCCACATTTCATGTCACAACACACCGAGAAGCACTTTGTTTTGTTTAGTTAAATATCAAGCTTTCTGGCAGATTCGCATCTCCCTCCTTCAAAATGACAAATGAGCCTAATAGCATACACGACAGGTTTTACTGAAACATAATGCTGCTTCGTCGACTCTCTTCCTGCCGCATTTAGCCGAAGATAGTTAACATTCAGCAGTTATTAAAACATGTATATCATGGTGAGAAATTATGCTAATAAGCGAGGCTAATATAAACTGACCGTTTTTTAAAACAGACTTTGGTGTGACGCTTTCTCTTTGGAAGGGAGGACGTCTTGGGGCTACAACCGGGTATAAGCAACTATCAAACAAGTGTCACGACTTCCCTGTAACATTACATCGAACAAGAGTCGCCTCACAGCTGAAAGGGAAGTTTGGCTGTTATGCTCATTTGCAAATAACTTTCCATAATAGTAGACTCACCTTTGGCCCACTTAAACGTTAACGTTACCGCTCGTTAGCTTGATTCAGGAATGTCCCCTTAGGCTATCGTCTGCCAGCTTAACTAACACACAACATTTCATAGCCACTGTAATTAAGTAGCCACGTTACGTTAACCGAAAAGAATAGCGATATACGCTGAGTGTCCGCCTATTCATATTCACTTAGTTAGCTAATGTAGCTCAGTTAGCATATAGCTAGCGTAAACCAGGGTGCATTAGTTGGTTACTTACCATCGTTCTGGTCCAAATGCCCCACATTTTGCATTCAGAGAAACGCCCACAATTGGGGTCAGTCAGTGCTCAAATCAGCTGAGAGGATTTCGCTTTAGAAAATACTTTTTTTTTTTTCGGGTCCCAGCAGAAGCAGGGAAGTACCACGTCCGCCTCCACAAAGAGCTCTGACCGCATAAACATTTAAAGCAGCAGGGACGTGAGAGGGAGTTTGATATTTGATATTAGCCCCCCCAAAAAATATCCCTACTGTTTGTCTATCTGTGCTGACTCTGAAAGACATAATAAATATGGTTTTAAATCAGTTAGTCCAAGGTAGGACAGCTAATATCTTGCATGAAGCTGCTAAACTATATTTCTCAATAATAAATAACAGAAACCTGTCCTAATGCTGTGTTTCCCTAGTGGTAAAATATTACTTTTGCCATTTTCACATTTCATTTTACAAAAAAAAATATGGCTGCACTGACTGATGAACTTCCTTACTGCGAGGCTATGAATATTCCCTTCAATATTTCTGTGTTAAAAGAATGTAAGCATGTTATATGGAGGAATAATTCCCCACGCCCACGCAGTGCACATACATAGCCAGGCTGATGACTGTCTGGGTACAGCATTATAGTCTATGGGCTGGTGTTAACCAGTCAACACACATGCATTTCAGTCTACTGGATGCCAACTTGTGTGTTCAGATTTGGAATAATATCATCATAGTGAACTAAACACATCAGATCTATTATATTTTTGGCTCGGGTAAGCATCATCTGCTGTGTGTACACAGTCTGAGCCACAGTGTTAGCCAACACTACTTCAGCTTTCTCCTTTGTTTTCATCCAAATTACTGTTAGTAATAGCAGAGCCCATGTGTATGGAGGACTAAAAGGGACAGAATGAAATAAATAAATACATCTTTAAATAAATACTTAAAAGTGTCATTAATTAATTAAAATGGGAATTAAATAAATAAATGTGTCATTAAATAAATAAATATGTCATTAAATAAATAAATGTGTCATTAAATAAATAAATGTGTCATTAAATGTGTCATTAATTCATTAAAATACCAGTTCATTTAATGTAAAAACATATATATAATTATTTCATTATTTATTTAATTATTTCATGGACCGGTGTTGCAGTGCTTCATGAATTAATTTTATCTGTCAAAGTCACCCATCAAAGTCAGTGGGCGGATCCTAACACCTGATTGGTTACCCGGCACAGCAAGCCAAGACAGATCGACTTCAGATAATCGATTGATGCAGAGCAAGTAAACATATTCTAGAGTGAAAGTTTTTAACTGTTTTGCTTAACCCAGACGCTCAGGTTGCATAACCTACAGCCGAGAGACTTTACTAAACATCAGGTAAAGCACGCTGCAAGAACTGAGGCTCTCTGCTTTGATGTGGACACACTACGCCAGCACGGGATTTTACCTGCGTCTACACCGGCAGCCACCAGGGAGAGGAGGGAGCGCAAGCGGTGCAAACGTAAACAAATGAGGGGGAAGAGAGCCGGGATCCACGCTAGGCTAGAGGCTAGAGGCTACAGGCTACAGGCTACAGGCTAAAGGCTACAGGCTAAAGGCTAAAGGCTAAAGGCTACAGGCTACAGGCTAAAGGCTAACCCCTCCAGACCAGCAGGACCGTGGCTCTTGCTCTCTAATGTTCGCTCCCTCGACAACAAGCAGGACGAGCTCCGCTTGCTAAGAGACACCCGCAGGAGAGAGACTGCTGTGTGCTTGCTTTTGCGGAGACATGGCTCCATGGAAACATCCCATCCCTGCAGGAGTAGAGCACTGAACATTGCCAGAGACCCCTCTCCCCCGCTCCACAAATACTTTGAGCTGCTTCCATCAGGCAAACGGTGAAAAGCAAAACCGCTAGAATGAGCAACAGCTTCCTCCAGAAAGCTGTTAGACTTTTAAACTGCTGACTTTACCATCAGTCGGGGATCCTAAGTGAAAAACTCTATCTCATTTTGTGTGCACTACTACTGTATGTGTAGCTTAATGACAATAAAGCTTGATTTGATTTGATTTGATTTGATTTGATATTCTGACACACTTGGTGGCGCAACCTTTACTCGGTTCAAGCAAATGGGGGATTTGCAGGAGCAAATGTTACTGCGGTGCGCGATGCGTGCTAGATAGGTGCAGCCACAAAATGTCGAGAAGTTGCCCAGAACTACTCAGAGAAGCAGCAACTTTAACTGGAGAGGCTCTCAGCAAAACTCCTCCGGCTCCAGCAGACTTCCAGGCTTCAGACCTAAGCAATCGATTGGGCTAGATTCACGTTAGTCCCGCCCACTGACTTTGATGGGTGACTTTGACAGATAAAATTAATTCATGAAGCACTGCAACACCGGTCCATGAAATAATTAAATAAATAATGAAATAATTATATATATGTTTTTACATTAAATGAACTGGTATTTTAATGAATTAATGACACATTTAATGGCACATTTATTTATTTAATGACATATTTATTTATTTAATGACACATTTATTTATTTAATTCCCATTTTAATTAATTAATGACACTTTTAAGTATTTATTTAAAGATGTATTTATTTATTTCATTCTGTCCCTTTTAGTCCTCCATACATGTGTAGCCCAACTGTGCGATAGTCTAACTTGTGTTGCAGTGTAAAAATATTGCCTCTATGATAAATAAAATATTATGTAGCTTAAAACTGCTTAAAACTCTTGAGTCTGTATATAGAGAGTACAGCCAATACGTGTGCTATAAAATTACATATGGTTCCTTTAACAGATCAGCCTTGCAAGTTACCAGAATGAAACACCACATTAAACCACCTCAGAAAAGTCTTCATTTCCTGTGCCTTTTATGATTGCTTTTAAGATTCCATTTTTTTTTAAATGCCGTCATGCTCTTGCCCTTCCTTATCTTATCTTAGTGATATGATTTTGTATGTTCCCAAGAGGTCATTGGGTTTGTTAGTAAAGATAAGCCCCTGTGCCTTTAACCTTTTAAATGCATTTTTTGTTTTGTCAGTGTTTTTCTCTGCAAAGTTTTATATATATATATATATATATATATATATATATATATATATATATATATATATATATATATATATATATATATGTAATTTATTTTTTTAAACTTGTGATAGTCTACCTGATTTTAGAGAAGAAGAAAAAATGAAACATTGGTACCAGTATGTTAGGTACCAGGTATTTGTGTATACACGCATGCACATGCTGTCTGATCGAATTCCAAGGATGATCTGCTGAGTGAGCTCATTGTCTACTATTTGTTTCTCTCTCCCTCTGCACTCCGAATGCCCAGAGATTACAGGAGGCCGATCAGCACAGCTGTCAAGAGTCAAGGAGCAGGGTGCATTAATAATGCATGGGCTGTGCTGTGATGCGGGCATCAGGACAGCAGAGCACTTACAACCGGGGAAACCCTCATCTAGAGAATCAAGTGGGAGGAATGGTAATTGTGCTAGTGGCCAAGGCATTAGCTTTAAGCTAACTAGGCTAGAAGAGATGTTTCAATCAATTCTGTCTCCCATGAGCCTGTTCTTGCAACAAAACATTTCGGTGAGAGGCAGTCGAGAAAGACTTATGTCAGTCTCATTTTGTTAGTCTAGGCACTTGTACATCCTCCATGGCACCCCCACCCCTTCCATGAAACCAAATCAATATCTCACTTCACTTGATCCTGTACTTTCCTACACGATGAGTGCTGCTGTTAGTGTAAGGAAACTGTGTGTGTACTGGGGATTTGTGTTGCTAGTCCGGACACACTAACCCCAAGGTCACTGCGGTAGTGGACATCCTATCCCTAATACAATATTGTGAATGGACGATACTTTTCAGTTTGCCTATATATTATTAAAATATGTACAGTGGGTGTATATCAGATCTGTTTATGTTTATCTGATTATGTCTGGCCAGCAGTAGGTTAATAGTCTCCTCTTAAATTATCTAACATTCAGTATCAGTGAAGATAGATGGATATCAACATCATCTAAATGAGTAAATCACTAAGTCAAATGTAATTTGTGTGGCATACATTACACTGAACCATAACCAGTACCACTATAATGTGACTTGAACAGATTTAGTCTTGGCACCATTTGATTAACTGATGATTCCTGAGAGGCTTCCTCATCATGGCTAGCTAAGAGAAGAAATATTGATCCTTTCCTGTTTAGGCACATCCATCGCACACTCAAAGAATGCACACCTGGCTGGTACTAGTGCTGATAGTAGTTCAGTTTATGGTCCTTCAGTAGGTTGTTGGCTAATGTTATAGGACTAAATCAGTGATTTTCAATGTTTAGCCTGTTTATTACAACTTACCCACATATTACACTGCAGAAAACCATTTTGCAAATCATAATAAAGATTTCAGCGAGGAGTAAAGATTTCAGAACATAAGTATTCATTTTGTCAACAAATTTTTGGATGAAAAATTGTTGACAGACCTTTTTTCATGACAATGACAAAACAATTACAATACATCTTTGTTGAGCTTCACAATAGCAAACGAGACATGTCTGGATGTCAGACGCTAAGCGGCTTTCACTGTCCGACTGTGGAATATCCTTATTGTTAATTTCTAAACACGGCGATATCGCAATATTCACAATGTAACCTCGGGAGAAATTAATGCTGTAGAGAGTAAGACACTATTCATCTCCTTCACAGGGGATACCAAAGAAGAGAGCGTCCATTTTCCTGAGCTGACACCATAAACACCATGTTGGTGAAATTTCACAGGCGATACTTTGACTTCCCAATCCTGTGAAGGCAGCATGGAGCTATCTGTCACTGTCCAGCTACAGAAAGCTGACAGAAACACTGAAGTAAAGTAAAAAGAGCCACTCCTGTGGAAATTATATGTGAGGCATAGTTTCTGCTCTGTACTGAATGTACCAAATTAAGTGACTCCAGTATTGGAATGGTGTTTATTGATATTTCAGCACAACATTTTTTGGTCAAGGTTGATCAGAATATTAGGTATTTAGAGATACAATATGTCTGGTTAAAGATGCCATAAAGATGGCAATCTGGGCATTCTTTATGGAATGCCCAGATTGACTGGACCAAAAGTAGAGCAGTGAAGCCTGTGATGTATGGCCACCAATTAATTTGGCTGCGTATTGGAGATGGTGATTGTATCTGTTCAGTATCAGTCACTGAGAACGTTTAGCAGATAGTCTGTTTCTGCTTGGTTAAAAGCAAGATTGGCCAGGCGGAAGAGCCTTTCAACAGCTGCACTTGACAGTATGGCAGTGTTTAATTTCACTGACAGAGGAACTGGGTAAGAATCCCCATTTCCAGTCCTGGAGTTCTGAAGTGCTTGCTTATCTCTCTTTCAGCAGTGTGCAGCAGGTCCTCTTCTTCAAATTAAACAATCTTTCTCACTGGAGGAAACGGGGTTCTGATGCTCATGAGGAGGTGAGTTTCTGCTCACCTCCTCATGAGAGCACTCTGAGATAATTAATATCTTAAAAAAAATTTTCTCGAATTCTCTTCCATCCCATACAGATTAAACTTTGGTAAAGTCGCAGCAGATAGGAGAACCCCCCCGCTGTCCATGGTGGATGAAAATCTCTTTTATTGTCTGTAAGATGAAACTTTACATGAGGCTTCGATAAAGAATTGTAGAAATGTCTAAAGTAAAAAATAATAACAAACCTGGAAAACATAAAATGACATTTTTTGAGACATTCCATACTTTTTAATATGTCTTACAATGAAAAATATTATCATTATGTGCATCAGCCTCACTGGATTACCTGAGCAATGGCAAAAGGCAAATGAGCTGTCCTGCAGGGCAGGGCTGCCCCTCCCCAAACAAAGAACACACACTGTGCCGTGGGCCTCATGTTGCGCTGGGGGCCTCATGTGCAAATGCAGCACATACATGCGCACTGCAGTGTCCCTGGTGCAAGTGGTTCATGAGGCCCCCATCACTTGTGACACCTGCTTGCGCCAAGTCAAATCAGTTGAGGTCTGTCATCTACCACACGCATCGCTGTAATGATTGACAATCAACATCTGACCACAAGCACAAGCACAAGCTGGCACAAGCAAGAGTTGAAAAAAAATAACCATTAGCTGATGACATAATTTATTTTTTTACTTCACATGTTCTTTGTTCTTAGTAATAAAGATTGTTATGTTAAATGTACCTATTATACACTTGGTGGGCAGGAGCGTACACTGAGGGGGGCCTTATTATAACATTTGCTTAGGGCTCCAATTTGGCCAGGGGCAGCTTTCCTGCAGGCTCAGGGTCTTGAGCCATGTCTGTACTAAGTCTTGAAAATGTGATTTTTTTTTTCTCTCTGTTTTAGACTCTGATCCATGCTAAGCCAGCATTTTCTACATATGAAATTGTTTAAAAAATAGTACCCTAAGTGAGTAAATCTGTAAACACTGGCCTGGTGTTTCTGTGTGGATGGCAAAAACTAAGCTTTCAAAAAACAATAACATAAGATTGCCAGGCCATCTAGAGAATGCTTCCAGAACCGTTGAAGTTGTGTAGGAACACGCATGTGCAATATGAGACTTAATACTTTTTCATAGTCTGGTTTCAAGGCCCAATGAATTACGCTGTAATTCAGTGAGTTCTGGACATGTCTCTATAAAAGATAATTTTCCAAAGTCAGTAACTGTTCCACCTATGGGCCAAGACAATTGGTCAGAGCAGAATTGCCAAATTTAGCTTCACTGTCAGTAAAATTACAAGTCTTAATGGCTGCTGCCATGTTTGATTACCTCTCACTGTGCACTTGAAGGCATCATCAGAAACTTTGTCAATGGGCCAATCAGGCATTTCGAGCAAATTCAGGTCAAATCTCAAGGAGCGAGAGCAATTCCAGACCTCGCCACCCAATTCAAAAATGTGAGCGTGGTGATTCACGAGGGCTGGCTCCAGACTAGTGTTTTCAGGCGTTTCAGTGTGGACAGCAGGCTTTTGGAAAGTGGTCTTAAACAGTGTGAAAATGATGCATTGTGGTGTGGATGGAAGGGGAAAAAATGCGTCAAAATGTTGCCATAGGAGTCTGGGGCCTCCTGTGTAGCTTGGAAAGGCTGTCACTGTAGTTCACATGCACCTCTCCTGAAATGTAACTGCATGTAGGACGCTTTGTGCTGCTTCTGTGTTTTACCAGTGGATCTTCACTGAGCGCGAGGACAACACGATACGTTGTCTCTCTTCAACAGCTGGCATCACAGCGTTATTCTGACTGCAAGATGACACTAAATTCATGGTGAGCAATATCCAAAACATCGCTTGGAACACTGCCAATGTGTCCGAAAGTGAACTCTGTTTCACAGAACGGAAACATAATTGCCTCCATGTCTATCTGAGCTCGACTAATAAAATCTTGATACTGTGGGCCAGTATTTCAGAGATCAGCTCAGTGGGACACAGACTCTCCAATGCAGAACTAAAAAAAAGTGCTTGGTAACCCACAACACTCAGAGCAGCGAGGATTTCTTTGACAAAGTGTATTAATTTTGAACAAGCAGATGAGGACACAGCTTGACAACGGCCTTGACCATGGTCCATAATTCAAAAACAGGAATGCTTTAACTCACCAAACAGAATCAAGTATTCAGCATAGCCTTGTAGTAATAGCAATTTTCCTCTCCTTGTAGACAGAGCAACAGTAAGTGGCTTGAACACCGGGCAATACTCCCTCAGGAACTGATGCTCTTGTTTGGTGAGGCATTTAACTCCTAGTTTGGTGCAAAGAAGCTCTGTGACTGGGATTTCAGTGATATGGGACAGAGCTGCATGGAATAAGTTGCACTGAGTTGCTGTGAGCACTATGAGCTTTGTTCTTGCCAGCATCAACAATCAGCTCCAAGCCCATAGTAAAGTGTTGTCCAAAACCTGAACACGTCCCAGCATCACATCTGTATATTGTTTTATTGTTTAGATTCATTGCTGGCCGTTAGGCATTTTTCATCATTAGAAATTGGGTTAAGTGTGTGTGTGACGCACATCTTGAGTGAGGAGGAAGTGTATACTGACCAGGAGGACCATCTTAAATACCTGGAGAGAGTATCAGCAACATCTGTGAAGGTCTCATCCTCTTTGTCTGGTCAGAAGCTATTCCTTGTTTTTATTCTAAATGATGCTTAAACAAAATTTGACCCACTGTCTGTGACAGTTGCGGTGCACTCCATGGATGAATTTAGGAATTGGGGCAGTCTCATTGTCAGTCACTGCACAATGCTGAGAATCTTTTGCGACAAGTTTCACATGGCTATGTTGCCTTGTCATTTATCTCAGCAGCCTCTATGATTAAAAGCACAATAATGAGTTTCATCATCTTAACTGTGGAATGGGAGTGGAATCAATGAGCGATGAAAGAGGATTATCATGTAAATTTAGGCAGTTAGCCGGAAAAGTGCTGCGACTCTACAGATAAAAAATATTGATTTAAACCCAGTTTAATGAAAAACTACACATTTTAGTTAATCATCCCTTTAAGGTTTTTGTGGTCTTCAGATTGCTGCTGTATGCTTCTCAAACTAAAAGACTGCCCTACCCACAGAGCACTCAAAGGTGTAATGGTAGTTAAAGCACCATACCAGTGATTTTTGAATGTTTTGCTCATTTACTACAATTTATCCACATTTTACATTGCAACAAACCATTTTGCAAAACATGCAAGGACACTGGAGATTTCACAACATATAGCCTAATCAACCCCCTAAATTTAGAAATTTGAATTTTTGGTTGAAACAGCCACCTTATAATGTTCTGCTTCTGCGGCTAACAAAGTCATCACCATTCGGAAACCACAGCACTGATAATTGGCTGTGGAAAGCAAACGTTTCCCTGGGGACTATTTTCTTAGAGACCCATAAGTTGTCAATAAAACAGTGCTGCTTCTTTTAGGAAAACTAATGTTTACGACTTTATTACAGTGATGAAATACTGATGTGAAGAAAGTTTTAAGTCTCTGAAAGTTCATTTTCATATCATAGAGGAATGAATGCAAACCAATGGCTGGATAAAAGGGGGGGAAAATGATACAGGAGCTCTAGAACAGGACTGCTTTGCTTTCGGAAAAGATGATCAGAAATATGTTTAAGTAACAAGTAAATAGTATAGTATGCAAGTATATGTTTTGGTAATTATACTAAACATGCAGAACCACTGGTATAGTCCTTTAGTGTACAACACACCCAGGGCAGCACAGGTAATACGATAAGAAGACTGAAGGAAAAACTCAAAAGTTTTTTGTGGAGCTGGTCCGAGATGAAGGCTTCATCAGAGAGACTCCAGATGCCCAGCACTGCCATTGTTTGCAGCAACAGACATTTGTGCATAACGAATGCACTTGCACTCGTGCACATCCATTTCCAATGCTTTAGGCGCACTGGAGGGAGAGAGGATGGTGGGGGTGGGACAGATAAAAGGGAGGAGAGAGAGAGAGAGAGAGGGAGAGAGAGAGAGGGAGGGGGGTAGTGGGTTGTGGTTGCGGCGAGTAGACGCCGACGTAGATGGTGCAGCAGGGTTGCGCAGCAATCCACCGACGTTGTAAGGACGAGAAAAAAGGCTACGAGGCTGACCAATAAGGCGGATTACAGGTTTACCTTTTGGACATGTCCGATGTCGTCATTGGGAAAGCACTGTAGCATCGCCTTGCATTTCATTCCTGACAAAAATGGATCACCGTTGGCTGGGAGTACGAACTGATGCGGTAAGGATTGCTCCCCAATCATTTTGACTTGCAAGGCCATGTTGAGCTGTGTTTTTTTCCCCAGCAGAAATCATTTAGGGACACACATGCTCCGAGGATGTGTTTTGCCTCCACTCATTCTACCGATGAAGCATCCTTCCCCCGATTTCGCAACTGGTTTATAATAACGACGTCCAGGCGCTCAAAGGACGGGTAATATTGAGTGTGCATGCTCTCTAAGCATCGATGCAATTAAATGACTGATTTGGCCTCACATCTTGCAACAACCTGTCCGAAGTGTCGACAGCGTTGTTTTACAGATGGGCTTTTACATGATGCTCAGGGTATTAAAAAGCACGAGTTGGGATGCAATTTGCAAAGTGTCCCTGTCTTCCCCACTGCTGTTAAATGCTTCAATTTTCAGTTTCCCTGCCGGCTGCTGCGAGATTAACGTGTTCACGTCCTGATTCACTGACATCATCGTCACCACAATTTATTTCCTCCAGCAGCATCTCACATCCAGCAGCCAGGCTACTATGCAGTGTTTGGTAGTTCAGCTGCACACACGCGTCAATGCGTCGTTTGCTCTGACTTGATGCATTGCTCTCCGACCCAAGTTCATTCATTTCAATTATGATGATCCCTTGTTGCTGCGCTGTTGCATACACCCTGGTCTCGTACAAATAAGTGAAATGACCACGACTTTCTTGCATTACGTGGTGGTGTCACGGAATGGATCAAAATGACGTGCAGGCTCCGTGGCACCACCACGTAATGCAAGAAAGTCGTGGTCATTTCACTTATTTCTATGAGATCCGGCTGCAGGCATAGCATGGCTTGATTTTGCATTAATTATACCAGGCTTGCAATGGCAGGCATCAGCAAAGTAAGCCGGGTGTGGACACAGTATTAATTAAAGCTGCAGAAGTATAATGACTACAGTATGAATACATAGAAGTAGATAGTTGTATGTAGATGCACAGAAAGAGCTAGAACTTACATGCATATTTAGGTTGCGTTATTTACAAGTATGTATATTGATGGATGTATCCTAATCATGCAGTATAATTGAAGTTCAGCCAAACCTTATAAATTCTTTTTTCCCTATTAATTTTACAAACGTATTAACTTCACACCCATCTGTCCATTCTCCATTCATTCAAGTGAGATTTATGTCCAGACTTCCATGTGTCACCCTGCAGTACCCGGGGGGGCAGGTAGGGGGAGTACTCTTGAAGCCTTATGTTGATGGGGCAGGCAAACTGCACTAGTAGCCAAACCTATGCAAGAGGATTAGGGCCACGCAAAACTTAAAAATAAATAAATAAATAAACTTGTGTTGCGAGATTAATCTCAGGATTCTGAGATTAAAGTCAGCATTCTGACTTTAATCTCAGAATTCTGACTTTTTCCCCCCTCGCAATTTGGACTTTAATCTCGCAATGCTGAGTGTAAAACGGTCAAACAACCAGAAGTAGGCTACAGTAGTCTAAAATAAAAAAAAAAAAAAAAATACAAATAAAATAACATATACCATGACAAGGTAAAATGTTAAGAAAATAAAAGGACCAATTAAAAGGATTGTAAATAATCGAAGCAGGATGCAGGTAACAGCCAATTTAAAAAAGTGTTTTTAAAAGGGATTTCAAAGCAGTGAGTGTCCTTGCTAACCTAATCTCCCCTGGTAGGTTGTTTGTAACCATGTGCTCCAGTGATCTCCTTATATTCCTGGAAATCTGGCTGTGTTGTTACTGTGCTAGAGAGCTAGCTAACCAGTGAGAGCTGGGTGTGGTAAACAAACCTTTGAAAGCAAAATACCTGAAGGCTTTTCATCAGACATATTCCTATAACAAACCCATTTGAAGAGACTCAGAGTGCTGCAAAAATCAAGGGCTAATGCTTCATTGTTCTTACTGTGATCTTGAGGCTTCTGATTGACTTTTTGAAAGACAGACCTACTGCCTCCTCCTGCCATGGAGAGTCAGGAAAATACGCAACTGCAAGTTGTAATTACAGATTCGTTGTGGATGTGAGCGCAGTTTACAAGTCAGAAGTTGGTACTTGGTAAATGGTAAATACCGTACGAGGTGAACATGGCATTGATTTACGCCAAGCAATTGCAAGCTCAGGTTGCATTGGGCTGGGCTTTCTGGCCTCAATTCAAGCTCTACAGAGCACAAAAAGGAGATTTGTAGCATGTGACATTATTTTTTTCAGGATTTTAGTTTTGATTTCTCATGAAATTATTTCACATGATTATTTGCCTGTTTGGTTTGAGGACATAATCTTGTTAGAAACACAGATAATGGCAGCATTTTGTTGTTTGCAGTGCTGGCATTGACAGAATATACAGGTACAGCAACAAAGAATCTAGCTTGTCACTATCCAACCCTGTCTTTATGCAGCAGTAACAAAATTTGATCTATAGATTTGCGTTCACGGGAATGAATTGTCCATTTTTTCATGCGTATGGACACAAATTAAATTCATGTTCATGAACATGAATTTGCCTTTTCGTGCATATGAATGAATTCATGCACAAATTTTCCTTTAGCGTAATTGGCTAAAACTTCTTTGAGAAGGGGCTACATTTCGGTAGCTTCAGACAACAGAAACATACAGGCATGAAAAACACTTGGATAAGGTTAGGGAGAGGTTAGGTTTAGGCACCAGAACTGGAAAGTGGACACAGTCTCGGCCTATGAAAACAATCACCCGTCTTGCCTCAGACTCAAACCCAGGTTGCTTCGGTAAAAATCATGTTGACTGACCCCTCCGCCACCCTGCCCTCCGTCTGATGTGGACTATGTGGTTTCAGTTTTCATGACTGTATCACAAACTGCCGTGAGACACTGTCCACCTCTGCGTCCTTTTGCATGCAACAACGTGTGTAATTTAGGAGGATTCATGCTAAAGAACTACTTAAACATACATGTTAGTTACAAGTTACATAGTGGTAAAGTAAAAGTTCTCTCTCTCTCTCTCTCTCTCGCTCTTTATGTATCTTATTATTTCCTAAAATGAATCACACACGACTGTCCACAATTTTGGCCTCCAGACTGAGACAAAAATGTGGCCCCTGGACTCTGAGCCACTCTGGTCCACAAAATGGCCACGCTGCACAGATTCTCCATAGTCACCAACCTAACCACTGTCTCACACACACACACACACACCCACACACACACACACACACACATACACACACACACACACATATATTTACACCAGCACCTAATGGGTCTTTCAAATAGGTTGTGTGCGAGTGCAGCAAACCTCACCATCGAGAATTAGATGTTGCATGTACTGCAGTATAAATCTGTATTTTAATATAACAGTTAGAAACAACAAATTAAATGAATTTAACCGAGCATTATTTCTAGTTTTAGTCCTATAAATATATGAACAACCAACTCTGTATTGCACAGCATTTCAAGTACAGTAAGAAGTAAAAATAAATTAAGCAATACTATGGAGAACACTGCCTTCCAAGAAGGCATATAGCCTTCAAGAAAAAACAAAATGAAAAGAAAAATGCTACATTCTTATTTCCAAATGTTAGGAACAGAAAAAAATGGACTTGGCTGGATTGGATGTGTTTTCACTCCTCGTCCAAGAAATGCAAAAGCCCAGTTTGCCCACTGGCTTTTGCTCGTCTGTGTTGGCTTCTCCATCTGTCTTGAAGGCAAAATACTTCTATTTGTGGATTTTGTCATTTGCTTTTTTTGCTCCTCTAATTCTGTGATGAATTCAGTGAGCTGAAATTTGATATAAATATGGTGCATTGTTATTATGACAAGAATATCTATTCCTATATATGACACAAAAGACAGTTTTGCAGCAAAACCTTTACTAATTTGGCCGTTAAAACACCACAAGCCTATGTCATCACCTCGAAGGCGTAAAAAATAATAATAAAATAAAAAGATCTAGAGAATGACAGTAAGTCTCATGTAAAAAAAAAAAAAAAAAAAAAAAAAAGGAACAACCCAGTGAAGTTTTGGGTCTGGGGATGGGTGGAGTGGTCCGTGTTTTTTTCCCAGAAATGCTGACGGAAGTTGACCTGAGTTGACCGTCTGGTGCTGCACCTTCATGTGCTCTTGTGTGCGTGTGTAGCGGGTGGGCTTCAGCCTCCCAACACACTACCGATACTGTATAAAAAAACAGTACAGTTAGAGTTCTTGAAATTTGGCATCGACGTGGTATCAGAAGTATCAGTTCTTGTGACATCCCCTGCACTGCGCCTGCATTTTTCTCGGTGAATTGAAAATCTGTTGTTGTGCAGCAGAAGCCATTTGAAGTGATGGATTTCAGTGCACAGGGCTGCTGTTGTTGCTTCCAGTGTTGAAGCCCCATAATACCCCTACCTGTCTGCATTACAGCAAATGTGCTCTATTGTATATGTGTGCTAAACTAAATTAGGCTCAGATGGTAAGGCATACTATTTTTTAAACATGCAGTCCTCATCCACAGTGTGTCCTGCAGCAGTGGTGGCGCTGGACAGATCAGAGAGTTTTCAGCCTTTTTCTTCTTGTTTAGTTTTCTGCTCCATCAGTATTTTGCTACTGGACTGCATTGATTGATTGGAGTGGACCAAAGAGCAGCAGAGGGAGGGCTGATATTGAAGTAGACACACATCAAAATGATATTACTTTAAATTAAGATATGAATGCAGCCAGCCTGAGTGGAAGAATAGAGAAACACATTCATTATGCCCACAATCTCACACATATATCAATGAGTCATATGTCTTGCCTCCTCTCATTTGGACTGAAAACCTTTAGACTTTAGGCCGCTGCTACATTGATCTACCCTAACTCTAGTGGGCGTTATTTGGCATGGGACAGAAGCTGTGTTTGCCGTAATGTAATCTTTGCCGTAATCTATCTCGCAAACTACTCATTTCTACTTGAGAGTAGAGTCTGTTGTCATTGATTTTAATAGAAACCCTGCTAAGTCTCACTGTTAACCTGTGCATGTTGTTACTGTGTCAGCCAGAGACGCAGCAGCTCGGATTAAGAGATGAGAGCACTTGGAGCACTTCCATGGCTTAAAGGCACATTCACGGTGCTCAGAGAAAATATCATTTGGTACTTGTTTTCTGTGGGTTTTACAACATATTGAATCACAGTTGCTACAGAACATGTGCAATGCCTAGAAAAAAGTCATTCTTCCTTTCACAGGAATTTCGAATTCAGTTTCCTCTCTTTCACTTGGTGTATGATCAACACTATTGAGCTTCGCTAATTAAATTTTCCTCACTAGTGGACATTAGGTGCTAAATAATCCATAGACAGTGCTGAAACTAACCAGCTACAGCTGTTTCACATTTGGTTGAATGGATCAGCAATGTCAATATTCAACTTGGTTACATTTTTATACGTACATTTTTGCTTAATACCAGCTCAAGAACTGAACAAATATGGGGAATTCATGAAGGCCCCTGAGGGCTGGATTGAAATCCTCTGCCCTATTACGTTGTCACAGGAAAGTATATTCATGTGTTCAGTGATGATAGAAGAAGGTGACAACTTTTCACAAAAAGTAGGGGGAACAATGTAGGAATTTTCAGGACAGGGAAATTAAACCCTGTATGAGCAAGTGCTTCATGTACATGTACATGCACGCCAAGTTTATCATTTTGGATCAGCTAATTTTAGACAGCTTCTCATAATAAAGTGTGTTAGTATCAAAGTATTGATTAGGCCTCCCACCGCTAGACAAAGTCACCTGTCCCAGGATTGACTTGTTTGGCTGGTGGAGCTGACTACAGCCTCTTGACTCACATGACCAGAAATCAGGTCAGACTTAAATGGCAGCAAGAACAGAGAAGTAGTGACAAAAATTGCCCTGAGGTTGCACTGTAGGCACATATTATCTCATACTGCATGTAGAACAATCTCTGTGAAGCCGAAAAATCATGTGCAAATTTTACTGTCTAATCCAAGAATCGGAACTATTAAGAAAAGAATGCCAGTTATTTTTAGCTGCATAGAAGAGGAAGACCTAGATGGCCATGATGGACACTGAGCATGGAGCCGGCCCAAGTGCCTGCCAGTTGGCTTGTGTTGTGGATAATTTACAGTATTATGTCAGATTTTCTTGATAAATCATAACCTGTGAAGTTTTGTGAAGCTTTGCAAATATGTTATGGAATAGGCTACAATAATAGCCTGTATTGTTCCTGTGCATTATCGACTAAATGGTCTATCGGCTGATATTTATGAATTAAGCTATAACCACAGCTATAACCAATCTCGTTGGTTATAGCTGTGGTTTAGTACCCTGTTTAGTAACTAAGATTTTTAATCACAGGAATTACTTTGTCAGCAGGGTTACTCTAATGTGGTTCGCCAATGAGCAGCTCAACTGGAGCTGCTGGAGGTTCAGCTCCTCGCTCAAGGCCGGGCTGACCGCTCTGTGTCAAAATGCAGCATCTGCACTACTGCACAGTGCTGTTCTCTGTGACCCTGTTGTGTGGGCGCACATTGCCTCTAGCATGTCCAGCCCAAGTTGCAAAGGGAGACTGAAAGCCTAAACATGCAAATCCTAATAAAAGCGCTACCTAGTACGGTAACTTGGAAAATGGTGCTTACGCAGTAGGGAGAGTTCTGGGCCTTGACATGGAGTGGTCTGTTTCTGAGACTTACTGAATTGATTTCAACTATCAAGTTCAGCTTTTTACTGCCTGATTGTCAGCTACAGCTGTTTTGTATAAAGTCACTGAAGAAGGCGTGTGATATTTCTGAATGGTAGCAGGCTCTATTGTACACTTACAAGTTCGGTCAAAGACGTCCTGGAGGTGATCACAGTTGGACATAGGCCTGCTGCTGGGTGTCATTCAAAGTCATTTAACCAATAGAAATCTGTGTAGTTGTGCTTGTCAAGTAAAGAGATTCAGATTTAGGTTCTGTGAGGAGAGGTCCACTATGGTTTTGCTACTGGTGTTTTTGATTTGCCAATCACAAATGCAGGAGGATGGATTATCTGAGAGAAACTAGATTTTTAAGTCCTTTTTTGGCCATTGAAATTTGATATTTCACTCAGATTATCTGCCATTGAATAAGGAATGGAGCCAATAGCCACTGAGAAGCAGTGAGGAATGGCCCATCATTTACAATTCTGCTGAGCTAAGTAAAACCCAGGTAACATGTAGTACAGTGCATGCTGACTGAAAGTACAATTTCAGTGTACAGCATAGCATAGCAATTACAAAGCAAGACACAATTTAAAACATAAGAAAAGAAATTAATGAAATACTGATAAATAAAGATTAAAATCCAAAATCATTAATATCAGTTAAAACAATTACACTTTGATGCAAAAAGATTAAGAATAAGCCCCTTGAATTGCCCTAAAGGTATCAGTGACATGCAAACACATTTTTAGACTACTGATTAATATAACCTTAACATTCATTTATCATTTATGTATATGCTGTACTACATCACTCACAGCTTCAGCTGAGGTTAAGCTCCAGCAAAGCGTGACAGAATAGCTGGTCTTAGTCACAAGGCAGAACTCCGGGCAGGCATTGCTGTGGATTAGATGTCTGCATGAGCATTAAGCTGAAGCCTGGGGCCGGCCCATAAAACTGACACTTTCGGACCAAAACTTAGCCTGAGCCAAAGACTGTCCACAAAGCAGTGGCCTGAGCCTGACCCAAAACCTGGGCCCAGGTCAGGTAGCAACCCTCTACTGGGGATGCAGCCCAGGCTAGGAGTGTTTTATCATCAGAGCATGAAGCCTGGAGGAGCTGCTAACTCGACTTGAATTGCCCACACACCCTTAAAATTTTTACCCATATAGTGGTATTTGCCGCTCCATGCGAGAGTGATACATCCATCAAGTTTGGTCCATTAACTCCCTCGCTGTTCCAAGCACAAAAGCCTCACTGAGAATGTGCTGTTCCAAAATGAATGAAGTAGATACAGACCACGAAATGAGTGAAGTGGATACAGACCAGAATAATGCAATTTTCAGTGCCAATACAAAGCTGGAAAATTGTTTATGTGAGTTGTGCATTCTTCAAAACAATTATTCAGCTTTGTGTTGCCACTCAAAGTCATGTTGTTATCTCCAGCTGTAAAACAGCCATCACTGTTTCATATGTCTGCAGACTATTTCCCTAATCTTTGTGTGTGTGTAAGAGACCTGTAGTAGTAATTTTGAAATGAATATTAATGTTAAATTCATTTTATATTTTAATTTGTGCTCTTTTTTAAAACATGGTTTCTGTCAAAAGCCATATGACTTCTGGCAAAGAGCCAAAATGGCTTTCGAGCCATAGTTTCCAGACCACTGGTGTAACGCTTGTAATAATGTGAAACACATACAGAGAGAACAAGATAAGGCTAAACTTACTGAATTGTGCAGTAATTTGAAAAGCATTTGATATTACAGTTAGCTGCTGAGTCTCTTTTCCTCAGCACATAGGGGAGCCTATTGTCCAGGAAAGGTGAGACACACCTGGTGAAGATCTGCACCCTACTGAGTGCACTCTTCTAATTTACTGGTCTGGCAGAAGTATCTACTTCATGGAACTTGGTGGATGTGTTACACTCACATACAGCAGCAAATACCACTATATTGATAAAAATCTGAAATCACTTTAAGGGAAACAGGCAATTCAAGTTGAGTTTGAAACTCCCCCAGGAACTGCTTCATGCTCTGATGATAAAACATGAACTGGCAAATACCACTATATGTGTAAGAATCCAAACTTATCACTTAAATTGCTTTCACAGTCTGCAAGGTCACAGAGATATGTTGTCGATAAGAGAGCTGTTCCTCTGAGTATCCCTATTCACCCCTTTTCCTTTTATTCTTTATGAAGATTTATGACTCACAGATTAGATAATGGGGCAAACTCTTCCCTGTTCTATGTGAGATAGCTGTAATAGATAGTTGATAACTGTTGACTAATACTGACTGATGTGCTTAAAGACACAGCTGCCATTTTTAAATGATGGTATCCTGATGATCACCGGTCAGTGGTTGTTCACTTTAATAAAGCATGATGGTTTGATTAATAAGTAAGAGATAAATTAGTGCATCTCAGTGGATCAAGGAGTAGTTCATTTCAAATACATTATCTTACCCACACTTTGTCCCTCAGTCCCTCTGTTGCTCTCTCTTTTTTGTTTCTCTCTCTTGCCAAGATTAAATATTAGCAGATTGACAAGCAGCACATAGGTAGTAATACTGTGACAACCTCTGAATGAGGCTTTAAAGCAATTTATTTTTTCTAATACACTGAACCTAATTCTCTTTCTGTGTCCCAGACTTTGAGTGCACTATGCATCACCAGGCATAAAGTATTTGGGGTAGACAGAGGGAATGAATAGGCAGATAATGAAACATCAGTGGTGCTGGCAACATGACATAGCAACATTACAATGGTGTAATTTGTGGCACCTTACAATAGGCCCGAGCTTTTACTCCACAGACCCAATATTGAGCTACTCTAACATATAAGTTGACCTAAATATCACCATTTCATATTTTTCTGAACATGAAAGCTCCAATTACTTAACCCTGTTAGTGAACAGCTTCTTTATGTGCAGTGCTATGGGTCACAGAGTACTAACAAAGCGTGGCTCACTGACCAAATTATAATAGAATTTGTTGCTCATGCTTGGTATGATGCTAAGTATCACTGCCCTTCATTTAGCCTGTGTAGCTACTTGCCTGACTTCTATGCCAGCTGCACTAGCTTGAGGGTTGGAGAGTGACATGTAATTTTTGTCGTGAGGTACTAAGTGGGAAAACATGTCCCTCGCTGTCCTTTTCCCTGACCTTGCTGGTCCATGTTCTTTGGCATACAAATGCATGACACATCTTGTTGGTGGGATAATTATAACTCCCAAAGGGGCGGGTCTTCAATTGAACGCCTAATATTATTTATTTAAGTTTATTCTCTGCAGTATGCACCAAAATGCTCTTTTTTTTTAAAGAAGACAGTGGTTTGACTATGGTTTTGGACTGATGGCAGAGTTTTTGGAGTTAAAAAACTGACATGACTTTGTTAAGTGACCTCACTCTGGGAAATCCAAAGTTGGATGAACTTGCAGCCCACTATAAACAGGGATGTGGCTATAAAAGTTTATACAAAGGATGGGTCATAATATATTGTAATTTGCTTATAACTTGCTTATTAACTTATATACTGTTGGTGGACAGCATTTTAAATTACAGAGCAGTGCCAGAAGGTGGTAATGTGCCCTTGTGCCAGCTAAACAAATTAGAACTGTGTTCTAATTTTTATTTTCAGGAGTTTCTGATCCTTTGCAGAAATTCAACACACTCTTGGTGGTGATTTAAAACTGACTGTCGTAGCTTTGCATGGTGGGATTTCTAACAGCATTCTTGTTGTCAGTTTTTGCCATGAACTTTGTAATAGTCTGGTCCTTTCTTCAGAATTACATTTTGTAGTCCTCAGACACCTTCATTGGGGTATGTGAGTGGACATGAAGTTGTCATAATAAGCTGTGAACACTGTCACTGTTGGTCATGTTTACTATGCACATTTCTGCAAATGCATTCTTGACATTTTTAATGAAGCAACATTTAAGTTATCATCCAGCCAATGTCTTAATCTTTATGCAAATTACATATGATTCTGTTTCATGCAAGTGTTCATCCAAGCACAAACATTGCTCATTTCTTACAATTATTTTGTGTTGGCACCTTTACTTGTGCTAAGTAATCTAAAGTTGAATTTGCTGGCCTGTATGTGTGTCTAACTGCAAACACAGTAATCTGAGTTAAGTGATGTGAGTTAAGTGATTTTTTACATGCATAGGCATGGCAAATACTTTCTATTCATCATCATTTAAAGTATAGTTGTACTGTATTATGTTGTGATCCTTTTTTTCCACAGTAAACAGTTTTGCACCGCTGGATATGTGCAGAGTCCTACAAAATTAGTGCAGTCATGGAATTATAAAACTAAAACTTCAGACCCAACCCCAGCCTGAACCAGAACCTGTACATGAAACAATGTACAGGTCCAAACCTGACTCAATACCCAATACTTTGTTGGGACTTGTTTGGCCCCATGTCACCTAGGAGGCTGCTAGTTCAGTTCAAATTGCCTAGTTCCCTTAAGTATAGTTGTGGAATTACACAGTAAGTGATCAAAAAGGTTCTGCAGTTGCGTGATGACATCTGCATATGACACTGAATGACAGCTGAGCCTTTAGGCACTGCTGGCTTCTTCACGACCCACAGATAATTAGTCAGAATGAGGGAAATGTCTTCATTATAGTTTTACAGCAGATATATGTTATCACAGTATTGTCCTTTTTATTGGCTACTACAAGGTATTAAGTGGTTATTTTTGTAATCACGTTAAAACATTTTACTGAGGATTAAGTAGTTGGTTTTTAGTAGTAGTTATTAGGATATATAGTCTAATACAGTGTAATTTATAGTAAGATGTAATTTAATACCTGTCTGTGTTGACTGCAATAGTAGTTCTTACTCATAATCCTATGTTTAATCAGTTCTATACAGCATGGGTTAAAGGTACAATATGCAAAATTGTCAAAGGTTGATTTAAGCGAGGACTCTAGGATGTAATTTGATGGCTGAATCTACATGGTTCTCATTATTGGCCTGACTCACTGGTAAATTGTTTGCTTATGCCATGGTTTTGTCAGTTGAGTGAAAGGTTCTCACTCAAATCAGCCCTCAGCAATTTATATCTTCATCTTCATCATCTTTAAACAGTTTCAACCATAATCACAGCTTTTAGCCCAACTGTTTCTCTTTTTTAAGCCCTAATGAAATGGTATTTTAGTTATAAGTTAAATATATATATATATATATATGTGTGTGTGTGTGTGTGTGTGTGTGTGTGTGTATGTGTGTTATTTCTATTTACATATCACTGATCCTTCAAAAAATACACAGCTTTAGGTGATACCTGAAAATAATAAATAAAGGCCACAGAATATTACAATAACTGATGAATAAATGATAAACCAATTTTTAGTTGGTGATGTGCAGAAGTTTTAAATTATTTTTTCATAGAAATTTGAGAAGACAAATTATATTGCCAGGGTAAATGTTGTTGATGGATATTTCTGTCTTTGTTTTTGCAGGGAATGTCAACATTAAAACAACTTGATGGAGAAAACTAGAAGAGTTCCTTTAAGATGACACGCACAGACTTGCCTGACATACTAATATCAGCTGTGCATCAAGATATAAAAGTCGTCCCCATTTCTTCACACTACAAGTCCTTGCAACCTTCCAGACAATGTGATTCCCTGAAATACAGCACACTGGAGGACAATCAGAATAATTATAATAAGAGGCACTGCCGTACCTTTGACTGCAAGTCACTGGAGTACCCAAAATCTTACAAATACTCAATGGAATCCCCATACAGGAGGGCTGATAGGCATGCAGCCAACCCAGATGTTGCCTGGAATGCCTTGGACCGCCAGCAGAGATACCGCTTCTCTGCTCCAGACATTTTCAGCAATAGGTTGACTCCTCAACCAATGGGTGCAGATATGGCAAGTGAGGTAGTTATTACTGAACACAAGAGAAGGACCAGGTCAAAAAGTGCGCCCAGAGTCCAGACCAGTCTCACTTCTGTGTCTTTTGAAGGGTCTTCATCTGCAGGGAGGAGGGGCAGAGAGGCCCAAAGGGCTCCAAGGGACTCTCACTGGAGGCCAGAAGTGTCACCACGTAGGGAGTCCTCCTATGCGGCAACTAGGGCTCATATGCATGAAGTACATCCTATTAAGTTGCAGCCTCAAATGAGTGACACCAGCAGATATTCACCCCTTTATGTTGCAGATGGTTCAGAGGATGGAAGGCTGGACAAACCAGCCACTAGCCCTCATGTCAGATGCCGGGTGGACATCAAACCCGATGAGGCAGCATTACCGCATTCTGGAACAAAACAGACAACACCTCAAGTGGACATACCCTGGCAGAGATACCACAGTGGGGGCAGTAGGAGCCTTACAGTGCCACGCCATTTCTCCTACTCTAGAACACCAACTCCCACTGACTCATTTGGCAATGAGTGTAGGCAAGCATACCAGTATTCCCGCAGCATGCCAAGTAGTTACCCACAACCCATGGAGATTCCTCTGCAAAGGATGCCATCGCCAGGTGATTACTATGGTAGGGAACGCAGAGCGCATTCCAGTCCTAATGTGCCAACAAAGTTCTTTTATGCAGATGATGCAGGGAGGTATGTTACTACAGCCCCTCCTCAACCAAGTTCTTACTTTCATGACGATCGGTATATGCCAGGGCAAACTATTACTCCCAAAGTACAATATGTAAATGATCCAAGGACTCGTATGGTGCACGCTGTAGGAGCCAGACCCTATTTTACTGAGATGGATCCATATCCATACTCTGTGCAGGCTGCATATCCTAAACCCTATGCAGCAAATGAGCCAGGGCCATATATCATCCAGACGCCCCCAACAAGAACATTTTATGGGGATGATCCAAGGACTTATCAAATCCAGACTACTCCGCCAAGGATTTTCTATCCCACTGACATGTATGCAGTGCCACCAGAGCATCATATCCCAGCAAGGGCATATTACACAGAGGGACGAAGACATGCTCGGGTTGTTCAGCCACAAACAGAAGAGTGGTATGGCTCAGATGCATCTGGATATTCCACAAATCCTGCTTCCTATGTATCCCAAGTCACTCCAACCAGGGTTAGGCAAGAGCCCATGTTGACACCCTGGTATGCCAACCCATGCATGGAACCACAAAGAATTGGCACAGATTCCAAACCTTACTCAAGGTCTTGGGACAATATTCTCAATTCTCGTGTAGAACGGGAACAGCCTCTTCCAGTCCAACGTGGTCAGAGCTATGATAACCTTCTTGACCCCAGGAAGCCTGCAGCAACAATCACAGATGACAAGCCACAACCAGTGGTAGTCAATCTCTCTAGTTCACCAAGACGCTATGCAGCCTTATCCATGTCTGATAACTCCTTGATTGACAAAAGCCCAACAGAGGCATCAAAGAGCACTACCAGTAAACTCTGGTTTGTCACTCCTGAGATAACAATAACTGATAATGATATTCGACCAGGTAACCTTAGTAAGTCTGAAGGACGGTCTGCCAGTTGGGATATTCTGGACTCTAGAAGCACTGGTGCCCCAGAAACCTCTCAGCATGACACCATGTCTTGCTTTGCAAACTCAACCAAAGAGAAGACACATGACAGCGCCTCTCTACAACAAAGCCTCGAACAACTTGATGAGCTCCTAGCAGACCTTGTGACTGACTACAAGCCACCCAGTCGCAGGGCAAGTGAGGACATTCTGGATCAACTGAAGAAGCTGATCGATGAGGAAGAGGCAGCATCTTTATCCAGAAAAAGTTCAAAGGCAGGGTCAGAGGAACCAACTCCTCTTGACAAGCAGCCCACCTCAGTAAGAATAAATCCTGATGCTTTCCGAGATATGGACGGGGGCAGTGATGCAATGAAGAGTGCAGATGAGTGCTCTCCAGACCAGAGCCCAGATGAGGATGATACAATGATGTGTTCAAACAATAAATGTCGCCGGACAGAGACCTTGTTTAATGCTTGCCTGTACTTTAAATCCTGCCACAGCTGCTATACCTACTACTGCTCCCGCAACTGTCGCAGGGAGGACTGGGACATTCACAAAGAGAGCTGTCTGTATGGAAGAATTGGCAGCATTTGTCGTCATATCATCAAGCACTGCCGGGAGACTGTTGATGTCCACAAAGCCTTCTCCCGTATTGCCAAAGTGGGCTTTCTTTCCAGGGGAAGAGGCGTCCTCTTCCTTGGTTTTCCAAACCCTGGGTCATCCAGTAATTTTCTGCAGTATGGCTTGGATAGCCTCTTAATGTCCCCAACATACCTCTCCCTTCGAGAGCTAGAGAGCTTCAAGGACAACCTAGGGGAGTACTGTAAGGAGCTGCAAGAGGCTGGTAAAGAGTATGACCCAAACGAATGTTTCCTCTTGAATGTATCCATTGCTGTCGGTGAGCAATTGCCTGATGGACCATCACCAAGGAACCAGGCTCCAACTGTCAGGAAGTATGCCAAGGTAGCACTGGCTTCCTTTAGCCCGGAGAGAAAGGTTCACAAGAAAGAAAGTGACATGGAAACATTGATCCTCACACCACCCCCAGGCACAGCAGATATTGACAAAGAGGGGGAGGAAGGCAGGAAGGCCAGGGAAATATGTTTCATCAATATACAACGGGAGTTAAGGATTCGAGGGGTTTTCCTACGCCATGAATATCCACAGGTTTATCAGCAGCTCTGTGAGTTTGTGGAAAGTAACAGAAGGTTCACACCCACAACTATTTATCCTATTGACAAGAGGACAGGTAAGCAGTTCATGTGCATGATCATGGCTGCCTCTGAGCCTAGAACACTCGACTGGGTAGGCACCCCCCATCTCCTTGATGACATCATTTAAGAGCACCTTTTGTTGTAAATATATATGTATAGAAATACATATATATTGTTATACATATTTCTATATCAATCTGATTATAAACATTTGAAGATAAGTATTTTGTTATCAAATAGATATATATTCATGTCTGCGTGATCAGTATTATTCACTATTAGAATATTGCCTGTCAGATGCAGAATGAGTGCAGTATATTGTTTATTAATTTTTGACTTCTGAACAAATATATACCGTTTCCACCACAAGAGTCATTTATCTGTAGCCTGCTCTGATTTCCTGTTACAAAACTCCCCCACATTCCTTTTGGCAGGGATTATCTATACTCACATTTTGGTATTTTGATTTGATCTCAACTTACTAGCAAATACATTGTTTGAGACCTAGGTTCTTAAAATGAGATATTATGTCCATTCTTATGTGTGAGTATAAAGTGACTATTTTTCAAGAGTAATTTTAATGGCATATCATGCAGAAAATATTAAAGTTATTATTTTCTTAGCTACATCAATACTTTCTATGCAAAGATGCTTAATGGGTTAAGTACCACATTCCTGTAAAATGAGCTGTTTCTGTTATATATTACATTATATTATATTATATTATATTATATTATATTATATTATATTATATTATATAAAATATTTTAAGATTTTATTGAAATTGTGATGTTAAAACCGGTGGCAACATAGATCCTCATTTACTCTAAGAATCTGAAATTGCAAAAGGACAGCCATGTTAGTGGAATCATCTACAAAAACAGGTAAAGGCATGAAGTCTTACTGCTGCTGCGATGGGAGTACTAAACTGTAAGTTGTTGACTTATTCCTCTTTACTGAACCTAATGGCATGTGCTGGGGAAAGAATTAATTCAGTAGTGCTTTAATGTTGCTTGCAGAATTACTGGAGCAATACTGGACTTGAAGACAAACTCCACAATGAATACTAAAATGGTGCCAGATATCAGCCACACAGTGGGTGTTGGCCTGTACTGTTCAGTTTGAAACACTGTGAATAGTGAAAGACAGATTTTCATCTACTACAAAAAAACAAAAAACAAAAACTGGTACGAAACCAAGAAACCATGCAATTTTCTGTAAACATAAGCTGATGAGTGGTATTTTGAGATATATATTAAAAAAAAAAAAAAGATAATATATAAATTAGCAGCTGAAGTTACTGTCCTTAGAACAAGGTGAGCCAGATTTGTAGCTATATGGTATATAAATGCTTGAAGAAGACATTAGTTGTGTATTTGTGCTGCACTAGCTTTATTACATGTGTGATTTATATTGTCCTTTTTGGTTACAGAAAATCAGAACCTTTAAAAAGCTAATGGGTTGCAAAAGTTTTTAAAATCATTTACCAATGCAACTTAGCCATGTTGCCTCATTGTTTGTTATCCATCTAGTCTAACTGGAATATATTGTATGTTTGAAAATGCTAATATCCCAACAATTTATAATGACTGAACCCCTTTGACAAATGACTCAATTAGCCTATCTTGAAGATTTATTTGTCAACCATCTTCAGTGAAAGTTGAGTAAACTGTTTTCCATTCAGTCATCAGTCGATCTCCTCCGTTTTAACATTTTTACCGTATAATATCAGGTTTACATAGAGTTTAAAGGACAAAGCACTATGGAACCTGCACTACATACACATGTCAAAATCAGTTTCCTTGAGATAGATTTGTTTGGCTGACTGGATGTACTGTACAGACTCCATAAAAAAAAAAAAAGTTGTTGGCTGCATGTGACTCTATTTTCTATGCTCTGATCTAATTTTATCAAAACATTGATGATAATGACTTGCTTGATGATTTGATTTGTGGAAAGTAACTGAAAAATAATAGTATACTATGTCAGAAAAACAGAAGAAAAAAGTTATATTTTCCATTTTTGTTAGCCATTCAAGTTATAATAAGATGTAACAGAGACTATGAAGAAGAGACCTCACTAAAAAGTCTAGCAAATCCTGTTATTGTATTTTTTATACTTTCAACATATGTGTCTGAGTGTGTCTATTTATAAACCATAGCTAATAAATGGAATGGGAACCCTACACTGTGCGCTCTGCCTTACTGTGAGTTTGACCTGCAACAGCGAGAGAGAGAGGGAGAGAGAGAGTGTGTGTATTTGTGAAAGAGAGATAAAGAATTAAATTAGCGATGAAACCCCTTCAGTTCATCCTTATGCCAGCCAAAGAACATTTGTACAAATGCACCATGGTCATAAAACAGTGGTTTTCAAAGTGGGGTCCTGGGACCACCAGGGATCCCTGAGGGGCCTCTGTGTCATCAGCAAAATGAGGAATAGTTTAATTTCCCTGCAATTTAAGTCAGTAGAAATGGTTACACTGTCGCAGAAAATATATGAGGGATCATTTTAACATTTTCCTCTCTCTGGCTAAAGCTTACCATGATCTGTTAGTGTTAGTGTTGAAACCTGCACAAATTCACTGGATTGCTTTAAAAAACAATCATAAAAATAAATAAAATTACTAAAATTATTATGTAACAAATTATTACATTTCAAATTGGGGGTCATAGAACATACAAAGGTTTGAAAACCTCTGATCTAAAAATCATCACTTCTTAAATCCAACTCATTCAGTAAAGTTGGTTTTGAATTTGGATTTGTATTTATTTTTATGTTATTTATAAGGTTTTAGGCATCGTTTTTAGTAGAATGTCCCTGTTTTTAGTGTATTGGATGTGTTTATGTGTGTTAAGTGTGTTGCACCCACTCCCCAAAATGAATAACATGTTTATGTACATGGCAAATATAGAGATTCTGTTTCTGATCAATAAATGTATTGGTATAAATACTTGTGGAGGGGTTACATAGGACCTTATGGGCCCTACTACAGGAAACCAAGTGAACTGCAGTGGGACGAAAGGGTTTGTAAACCCAGTAATGAGTAGTGTGTGTTTGTGTGTGTGTGTGTGTGTGTGTGTGTGTGTGTGTGTGTGTGTGTGTGTGTGTGCGTGTGTGTGTGCGTGTGTGTGTGTGCGTGTGTGTGTGCGCGTGCGTGCGCGTGCGTGCCTGTGTGTGTGCGTGCGCGTGCGTGCCTGTGTGTGTGCGTGTTTTCACATAGAATGTAGGTCATGAAGGATGAAAGGATCTGAGGCGGAAAAGGCAAACCAGGCCTCCATCTTTTGACTGGGCATCAGACTGGTTCTTTCAACACATTCTGACACTGCTGGCAGTCTGAGAGTGGACTGGATCTTTTTCTCCCCACTTCCCCCCAAGGATATCTTATAGTCCAGAGCTTGAATGGAAACGTTACTTGAATTTAAAAAACTTTGCCCTGTTTTTCTCAATGAGATAATTGTCTCAGAATTATTTTCCCATTGGATCTTTTCTCATAATGCTGAGATAATGATCTTGTTAATTCAGAAAAAAAAAATGAAGCAGACTTTTTTTCTTAAGTGATTTCATCATGGCTCAGTAGTTACTTGACTTAAGAATGGTGTCATAAAAAGGAAGATGAATTACTGCAGTTAGGGACAACCACAGCATTTTGGCAGTTTGTCCCTTTACAGTGAGTTCTTGAGTTTGTAAGACTTAAGGACATTTGAAGGAAAAAATCACTCTCTCAATTTCATTCAGTATTCGCAAGATCTGAAGGATCAGCCTTGGGAAAGCATTATGATTTCATCAGCCCAAGGCTTAATTGAGCCTTTGAATATACTCATTTCATGTTTTTTTTGTAGTGATCATACAGTATAATACCTCAACAGAGATTCTATCTTTTTCCATGTTACATAAGCGTATGATGCCAAAACAGAAACGTATTGCTGTCCAAAGCATGCCATTACAGCACTTACAGTATAAGATAACAAGGACTGTGTCTGCTAGATTCAAGAACTCCCCTAAACCGGTGAAGCGTCAATCTGCTGTTTACCATTTCAGCAAATGTTTTACTGGTCAGCCTCTTGACAAACAACCATTCACCCAACGATTTTCAGTAAAACGCTTGTTGCTGTCACTTCTAGCTGTCGTGTTTATGTTAAAATAGATACCAACTCCCTAGTTGAGGGTGTTGAGGTTCAGTGGTAAAGTGTGTTCATTTGATTGGCAGGTGAGGGCTGCTGCCAGTCCAAACATGAGAACAAATTTAATCACGCTCAGATTGTGAGCTATTAATGCCCAGTGAATGGAATCTGTCCAGAATAAGTCGTGACAGTTCCTTGCTGACCGACACAGTTGATGTCGGCCCAGCTGGACACCATTGGTAAAAAAGGCGACTGAGTAGATTATTGCATATCTGACTAAGCTGTAAGGGGGACAGAGCTGGACAAGCTGGAAAAGAACATTCCTGCAATGCAATATTGATAGAATTAATGTGTAAAATCTGAAATTGATGAGAAAATTATTTCATGAAAAAGTTTCTCCTTCATTCATTAAAGAAATGTCACGGAGGTACATCATTTCACTGTGTGTTTTGGTACCCTTATCGCACAACATTGCCTTGAGGCAACAGTAAAGAGTAATTGGGGTTCAAGTGAAAACAAACAGACAAGCACAAACACATTATGAGGGGACCCAAAAAGATTTAAAAAATACATATATATGGTAGAATATTTTTTCTATGAACAACCTAAATGTGCGCAGTAGAGGGATGAAGTTTCAACAAGGTAAGCTTCTGCACTTTATTTTGATTTGAAGATTTTTCATCCTAGTTGTGGTGGTGGGAGAGGAGAGCAAAGGGACAGAATAACAGGCTTCAGAGAACTGGTTGGCAACAGGAAACTGGTGCAGGAGATTAGTTTTTTCCCTTCTACCATGGCCAATTGGAATCCCGCCTAACACCAAGATGAGCGAGGAACAGTGCCCTCTAAACCAAATGGTCACCCATGGCTCTTCTTTGGACCTCCAGATAGAGACAGGCACAGATCGGTTGGAGTGGACACAGTATGTCCCACCTAGAGTAAACAATGCCCCATGCCAGGAAATTCTGCAAGCATCCTGCACACACAGGACAAAGCCAGTCTGCAGAGGCGCTCTAGGCTTTACATCAGAGGTTTGAATGGACGATTAAGCCATAAGGATGTTAAATAAAGATTGTAAGAATGTTAAATACAATGGTGGCCTTCTTTGGTAAAAGCTTTCATGTAGGACCACACCAGTGATTTTCACCCCGGGGACTATTTTCTGGCAGAGAGACCTTTCAGTCCACCCAGTTTCAAGTCATCAAAAGACAACAGTGCTGCTGCTTTTAGGAAAACTTTTAGGATGACTTTATTACCATGATGGAAAACTGGTGTGAAGAAATTCTGAAGTCTGAAAGTTCATTTTCACATCATAGTGGAATGAATGGACACTAATGGCTGAATAAAAGGTAGGAAATGATATCAGAGTTAAAAAAAAAAAAAAAAATGTGACTGTTCTGGGACAAGATTAACAGAAACATGGAGTACATATTTCAATATGATGATAATGATTATGCTGACTATGATTTCTTGTAGTCAATAAATCACACAGGAGTAGTCATATCAATTATCCACTAGAGGTTAATGTTATTGTTATAATATTTTTTTTATTCTTTAAGTTATATGACATTTATCTGATTTTGTACTCTGTTAATACTGCAGTGGTCCTAAGAGAGGTCGGAGATATATCGTGTCAGTCACCTGCCTTTGAGACCTGAGGAAGATCCTGAGCAGATTGAAACGATGTCTTGTTTAATAAACTACAGCTACATGTTTGAGACGGTGTGTGGGACTCTATTTATGATTCAGTGTGATGCTCCTGCTCTATTGTCCACTATACTGACCAGGAGACGTGCAAAGCTGTGGGAAAGGTCAGAGGTCACTCACACTGGAGAGAGTTTCCTGCCAGTGTCCTTTCACTTCAACCCCCCTAAACCTATTTCTGTTGATTCAGTGTTGAGTTTTAAAACATGACAGATGCCAATTACAGAAACTGGGGCTGCAGCCTCACTTTCTGTAGTTTAAAGTCCAAAACATCTTCGAATGAATAAGAAGAAATATAAAGCATGTGTACATATAGGATGTCTCAATATATTGCCTATGAGATGAAAAACTATTTACCATATAAAGTCAATCAGATATGACTGCATATGATATTTGTACTTAACTTTCAAACTCGTGTTGTGCACAAATGCTACGATTTTGCTTATTTTACATGCAAAGCATTTGTTAGGTAACCTATTTACTAGAGACTGGAAGACGATGGAAATATAATATTTGAGGGAAGGATTTTATACATAAATGGCTTTTTGTGCACTTAACTGTATATTAAGATTGCAGAAATATGTAGGTTCGGACTTCCAATGACAAATGACACACAAGGAAATGTGAACAGACAGCTCGTAGTTATAAGGCTGCCACCTAGTGGTTGATGAGGAAAGAACAAGAATCTGAAGCTGCAGACAACCACGGCTGGATCCAGAGACACTCACTTCACAACTCACTTCACACAATCCATAAAATCATTTGAATGTTTCTGGCTTTTGAGCATAAACACGTCTAAATGTAGTTAATAGCCTCCGTGTGTCTGTGGACACCCAGGAACCTGTCTGTCTGTCTGATTAACTTCCTGCCAAAGGCCATGGGGAGACGTAAGGACGGCACTCTGACCTTTTCTAATCAGGTCAAATCAGTTTGTGAAAAGCTTTCAGCAAACAATAGACCAGTGCTTTACGGCATGCTTTAGCTCCAATAAACCATATATAAAATCTGCATATACACATAAAATCATATCATTCTTTTACGGCACACTTTGTAGGCATAGAATGCCTCTGGTCTTAATGATAGGGGCTGGCCCTATCCCACATATAAAAGGAGGCTGGAGAAGGAGGAGCTCTCACTCTTTCTCTCCCAAATGAAGCAGCCTTTTGACCATCTTATTTATTGTTTTGTTTGCTCCTTATTTAGTGATTATTTCTTTTGAGGTTTAATTATCTCAATAGTTTAGTTTAATTAATACACTGTTTTGGTAGTTTAGGGGGAAGCTCTGGCTCAGACGGCCAATTTTATGGTTGGCCCAGACTTCCCCATCCTTTTGATCTATTTGGCCTCCAGACATTAGTTTTGCTTCATTTATGGCTTTTTTTTCTTAATAAAATTGTTTTGATTTGAAACTATACCTCAGATACTGGCATCCTCTTGGTGGACTAACCAACACATTCTCCTGTGTACATCCAGTTTCATAGAAACAGAATTGACTAAAAATGACTGAGTTTATTTTTTCCTGCATTATTTCTTTTCACGGTTTTAATTTCTTGTGGTCTGTCTGTACTAAATTTAAAGAGAGCGATTATATTTAAGAAAAGCATCTTATCTTTAATAAGCAGATACAGGGATGAAATGATAAACCCGTGAAAATGTTTCGAAATTGCATTGCTTCCCTGCAAATTCTGTGAACAAAAACCGGTACAACACTGTGGAATGATTTAGTTGTTCTACAGAACTGGCCTGTGAATCCCTTTTCAGTCAGCTGACTCATAAAGTGTCTGACCTGTAATGAACATGTGAAACAGTGAAAGCTGACAACTGGTGAGGGGAGCAATTATCTTTAATACTCTTCTCCCTCTCCTTCAATGGAGTGAACACCCACCTCTTCATAATCTTTCTCTAAAGCAGCCATGTCTTCCCTGGCCTCAGAGAACTCTCTCTCCTCCATACCTTCACCTACATACCAGTACACAAAAGCATGCTTAGTAAATCGGAGGGACGCCATGATGGAGGACACGATCTGACTCACCAGCCTGTTAAGGTTGGTGTAAGTTGGACGTTCCATATCCAGTTTTCTGAAACAGAGGTCATAGATGGCCTCCTTGTCCACCATGAAAGCGCAGTCAGAGAGCTCCAGGGTTGTGTGCGTGCAAAAGATGGAGTTGTATGGTTCCACTGCAGCGGTGGACACCTGGGGAGATGGGGGGGTGGAGAACTCAGGCTTGGAGTTTTTTCCTGTAGTCAAAAAAACAGATGCTCCATCAGCAAAGAGGCTCAGTATCCTGGAATGGGAGGTTTCTTGTTTATGGGCAGAAGAGCGGTAATTCTGAATTTGTGGTTTTGGTATGATTTGGATTGTGATTAGATCAGAATGGAAATTAGCTGTGGTATATTTTCAGAGGATAATGGACCTTGAATGGTCAAGAGTTGTGGGTAGTGGAAAAGGAGGAGGAAAGAAAGGAAAGAACAATAACACGCTGACGCTGTCAGGCAAATGGTGAGGAAAGATGGAATGTGCATAAAAAACAAATGATGGTAGAGTTTAAGATAATTCTTAAATTTAAAGCAGGACATGAAACACAGTCACAGCATTAACAAGAGGATTGGGGAAAGCTCTAGGGGAAATTGAAATGGCTAAAGTCTTGCGAGATGGCAGTCTGCTAGTGAAGTGCAAGAATGTTGAACAGAAAAACACGGTGCTTAAACTTCAAACAATATGCAAGAAAGAAATAACAGGAAAAAAAGAACAGTTGGTGAGAGAAAAGGAGTGAAGGGAGTGATAGCGGGAATTCCCAGGGGAGAAAATTTGGATGAACTGAAAGGAATGTTCAAAGGAGGAGCGATAATAGGCATCAGAGGGCTGCAAGCACTCAGGAACGGTGAAAAAGTTGACAGTCCATCAGTTTTGAGTTTCACCTGAAAAGGTAATGATTGGACATGCGAGCTTTAACATAAGAGCATATGCTCCTCCCACCCTTAGATGCTATTCATGTCAGAGGTATGACCATACTTCAAGTGTATGCAAGGGAAAGCAGAGATATGGAAGGTGTGGGGGAGGGCATGCTCATAGGGAATGTGGGAGCAACAGTACAGCAAAAATCGATTTAAATCTGCTGTACTAAAGTCACACACTGTACCAGGACACACAGTATCATAAATGCAAGGCCCCACTCTTTATTTGCACCCATGTTCTATAGGCTGCACAATGTGTTTGGCAGATATTGAATATTCCTATTAATTTGCTGTCAGGCTGCATGTAACTGGAGCCATGTATACAGATGGGACTGGGACTGTGTGTGTGTGTGTGCCTGTTTAGTGATAGGACTGTGACAAACTCACTAAGTTTTCTCTTGACCTTCTCTTCTTTAAAGCTCCAGAGTTTCCAACACACATATGAAGAAGTGTAGGGTTAAAAAATGGGTGACTATATCGGTCACTATAGATCGATGCAATACATACATCTTACATTACATTTGTACAGCTTACATTTGTTATGTGCTTTATGTATCATGTTGGTATGGAAATAAAAAGAAAAAAAGAAAGACAAGGAAAATCCACTGACCATCAGGAGTTAAAGTGAACATGAATACAGACCTTCAAATGAGTGAAAACTGTCAGGCAGGCTGGGTTGGTATAGAAAACATAATCAATTACACCACATTTAGATAACACACGGAAACCAAGAGAAGTGACACGGTTTTGTTCTCTGGCCAGATGTGCAACTTCCAGCGGAACGCAATTATAAATGAAGCTGTTGTCAGTGAAATGAGCCTGAGGCATCACTAACTAACTAAACAGACAATTTATAAGATCAGTTCACACCGTGCATGTAGTCAGCTTAGTGACAGTTTTACCTGTGTTTTAGAAGCTTTTCTGTTTTCTTGGCTTCACGGATGAAACCCCCAGTGGCCCCTGTCGGTTTTCCGACCTGGGCCGACAGCATGATGCTAAATCCTGGTGAAATTGCCATTGAATTACCGTCACAGTGCTAACAGAAACACATTGATTATTTTAAGAGCCAATAAGTTTTAATTTACTGTTTGTTTTCACAAAGTCACACAAGTCACGTAATAAATAACCAACACATTCATCTGGAGCAGTGGACTTCAGTAAAGCAAAATGTCTTGTTTCTTATCTATCATTTACACACTTTTTTAATTGAAATATCAGGTGTGTGAGGATCAAGGATAATCCACTGCGCCGAGGAAAATCCCTCATGATGTTGGGATGCTGGCTCAGATATTCTGCCAGTCTTGTGAGAGGCCTTTGACACACAACAGGTGCCTCCTCCGGCCTGCTAAACTACACTAATGTTGCTTGTGAGTCCAGTCAAAAACCAGTAGGCTGTAGTATTCAAACTAGAGCAAAATAATAGGCCTATCTGTCACTGGCTCCACTTCTTTAGGCTACAGGAGATTCACATGGCAGAGGAGAATTGATGCCTCTGCACAACTCTGAATACAAATCGCTATAATATTCCTACAGTATTCGTGTTGGGACTCCTAAAATGACATTTCCAACTTGATGGTAATTTTTATCCTCAGTGGCTTCAATATTTTGTGATTAGGAATTCATGTTTTTTATGTTCCTGTGATATGTGAGGTGTTTGCTGTAGAGTGTCTGTAGATTATTACAGGTGTTCGGAATTCGGATTATTAGCTATGCATCATTATTCCGTCATAAAGCCCGGCTCCAGTGAACAGGCCGAGACAGAGGACGAGAGAGCACTAACACTTGTAACTCACCGAGAGACACGTTTGTTCAACATGATCAGCAACTTGTGCGATTCGCTTCAAATTAGCAGTGTAGTCTTTTCAAAGAGGCCGGACAAGCCTCTGAGAAACAGACGGCCCCCACTTCATCACAGCAAGGTAAGCCTCACTCAGCTGTTTCTCTTTTTCCCCCTTTCTCCTCCTTACAGCGCAAACGCCGATCGCACTGACCCGAGTCAAATTTATTGATTTAATATTGAAGTCGCACAGAGATGCCAGGAGGAAATAATAGAGATGAGAGTCACACACATGGGCCATTCGTAAATAAAAAGTAATTACTTATTTATTACAGTTTTTGTCTGGAGACTTTTGACATGGGTACCTTGTCATGGAGCCCACTTTGGGAGCCACAGGAGAAGATTCAAGTTTGGAAAATTATTCAGAGCGAAAAAAAATACAGCAGTCTCAAGCTTACCACAAGAAGAGCAGGGCAGCAGAGGCCCCTCTCTGGCCGGACAGCTGTGCAATAGGTGCCGACCCATGCGAGCAAATTACTAAAGCAATCCAGTCATATTACAGAAGAAAACGCACCAGCAGACAAAATACAGAGACCAAAAGCAGCAAGGGGCCCCAGATACTGAAATGCCTCTCAACAGAGAGCAGACATGATTTGTAGTGAATGGTTTTCAGACATGAGGAGGAGTGTCTCACCCCAAATGACTGAACTGAATTTGTGTCTTACTGTGCAATTACATCATGTTTCTGTCTTTTTTTTAATGCACAGACTACTGTCAGCAGGGACAGCACTTTGCCCTCGCTGCCATCAGAGTCTGTGTGCATGAACAATGCCAAGCGTCCTCAACAGCAGGACAATGACAGATCCTTCGACCGACTTCTGCCCAAGTCCCCTGCATGTAAGTGAGCCCACATCAGGACAAGGAACTGTTCAAAAGGGCCCAAGTATAAATACATGTTTAAGAGACTTTAAAAACTTCTTGGTGCGAACATGAGATAGAGAGAGAAGGTGAGAAAGAGCTCTGAAAAAAGTTTTTTTTTTCTCTCCATACAGATGTCTTGCAGTTCTTCAAGAAATATCTGACAGAGTTTGAGCAGGAGGAAATCAAGGGCTACAAAAAGGTTTGGTACCTGGGCCAAAAAGCCAAGAAGATCCAGGGATCAAAGTCCTTATCCTTTAACTCTGGATATGATACAGAGAATGGATACTACAGAATGGTAACTACTGAACTATTCACAAATCTTTTAAGCAGTTGAAACTGAATTTTTCCCCTCATACTATTCAATTATTGTCACATTATAAATTATCAAGCCTTTCCTATCAAATCAATTCCAATTTTGAACAACTTTTTTTTCCAACTTATTTTCATTCACCATGAGGTTAACTGACCTCTCCCTCTCACAAAACATACTCTATGAAGAATACTCCCCTCTGTTTATGTTTTCCAACCCATAAACGTTGTGACAATGCATTGAATGTGTTGGCGGTTACATAATTAATGCTCTTGTTAAGAGCATGGTGGGAGGTTGAAGAGCTGCAAATCTGAGACATGATGCAGAGGCAAGTCGAGTCAGCAGGTATAGAGAAGGCTGCCGACAGAATGGATCAGGAAATGCACAAACTTTTACAATCAGAACAATATTTTTATCTAGTACAGAGTTGGTACTGTATTTTACAAGTGAGAATCTCAGTAAGAACCAGCGTGTGCTGTGGAGCTGATCAAGGACAAGATCAAATATCGCCACATGTTTGACCAAAAATATTGTGACAATATTGTAGGGATGACTATTGGTGCTTTCATGAGATTTACATAAAAGAGGCTTTTTATTTGAAAAAAGTCTTTGGTGATTTGTTGACCCAGGCTGGTAGAGGTAAAGAAGTGAACCACTATCATATTCTGACCAGTTCAGAAAGCTACATCTGTTGTAATGCGGCATTTAAAACCAGGAACAGACAACATGTCTGCCACATATGCCACATCACAATATTGCAATATCCAAAATCTGAGAAATGATCTAGCCTAATACCACAATATTGATATAATATTGATTTATCATCCAGCCATGGTGTGTGATGTATCAAACAGATTTGATTTCTGGTAGTTCAAGAACCAATCTCAACTACTGGCATCCTTAGGACCAAAGACATTTGTACTTAAAAGCTAATTTCCATCTGCATTCCCCTGGAAGGTCATAATAACAACATGCATAGACAAGATCTGCATTATTACAAATAACTAACATCAGATAAAATATACATCAGGCATAGGCACCTCTGCAGTCAATGTAAAACCTTACTGAGTTTGCTAATCAGCTAGCCTGACAGGATAAAATTCTTCTCAGACTGCTGCATGCTATAATTTTTTATTTACTTGACAAAATGCCAACAAAATGTTTCCTAACAACAGAGTGGATGAGGACATTTAGAAGCGTTGCTCTGAGGGACGAATATTTGTCTGGTTTATGTTACCAGCTGAGGAATCAACATGTTATTTGCAGGTCATCAAAGACCACATCGCCTACCGCTTTGAGGTGCTGGAGGAGATTGGTCGAGGCGCCTACGGCCAGGTCTTCAAATGCCGTGATCACAAGACGATGGAGCTTGTGGCCATCAAGGTCATTCGAAACGATAAGAGGTGAAGCTTTCTCTCAATCTCCAGAATAGCGGACGCATATAAAACACATGTGACCCTCTTTGGGACGGTATGCTTTTGGATTCATTTGGGACATCAGATGCTCTGCTCACTGACCTTGTATCGCTGTGGTTTTCAGTATCCATAATGAGGCCATGGCCGAGGTGAAGATCTTAGATGCACTGTCGAAGAAAGACAAGAAGAACACGGCCAACATCCTCCATATGAAGGAGCACTTTTACTTTCGCAACCACCTTTGCATCACCTTTGAACTCCTGGGGTGAGTTCAGAAAATAATCTCTTTTTTTTAATTCATTGGCTTTGTTTTTGATGATTGCACTGGGCTGTAAGCTACAGAAAGTAAAAAGTCTGCACCAATGCTATTGATGAAACATTTTTTTTAGCCACGTAAGAATAACTAAAGAATCTGCGGACATTGTTTGTGATCAAAAGGTAAAGTAAGTCTGTCAATCTCATTTCCTCCAGAAAAGACTTGTACACAGTGATGAAGGAGAACAACCTTCAAGGCTTCAGCCTCTCTCAGGTGCAGCACTTTGCAAAAGACCTGCTCGCATGCCTGCAGCTGCTCAGGAAGGAGGGGATCATCCACTGTGACCTAAAACCGGTAGGAGCCTTTAGTTGTCAACTCTGACAGAGGAACCATCCATTTGTATAAATCAAATAAGCCGCAAGTGTTGGGTGTCCCACTGAGTCTTGACTCCTTGCCTTGAAATACTCAAGTCTCAGTCTCACTAAGATGTGTTACAGCTAAGACACTGATCACAATTAGTCATGTCTTTTTCAGGAGAACATCCTGATGTCAGACAAAAACCACAATCACGTCAAGGTGATTGACTTTGGAGCAAGCTGCTTTGAAGAAAAGAAAAGTTAGTTGTTTTTTTTTTAGCATTTGCTCTCATCATTTTAAAATGAGCCATGCTTGAAAATGTTGTATAATCGAAGCCACTGAAAAGCTACTGTGCCTAACCAGTGTGTCTTTTCCTCTTCCTCCTCCTCAGGACAGAAATGCATACAGACGCGGCTGTACATGTCTCCAGAGATGCTTCTGGCAAAAGGGTACAGCTTTCCCATCGACATGTGGAGCCTGGGCTGCATCTTGGCTGAGCTCCACACCGGCAGCCCTCTCTTTGATGGCGATAACTGGAATGACCAGTTCGGCTGCATCATGGAGGTAACAGATGTCAAACACCAACCGGAGGCCATTTGCTACTTCACTGACTGCAGAAAATACGTCTTCATCGAGATGTAGTGTTTACAGTGGGTTTGAATGTCTTTTGTTCCAGGTGCTGGGTGAGCCTCCCATGGAGCTTCTGCGGGGAGCGCGCCTGTTGGAGAGGTTTTACGGTGAGCAAAGTAACTATATAAAAGTCTTTTGATTGTTTCTTGGCTGGTCATCTTTATGACATTGTGCTCCTCTACAGATATCTAATAAGTGTTTTTGTCGATATGTCCTGAGTGCAGACTCTCAAGGCTTCCTCAAAAAAATAGTGAACAACAACGGCGCTGTGCGACAGCCTGGCAGTAAGAACCTGGCCAGCCTGTTGAAGACAACGGACGCTAACTTCCTGGATTTCATTCAGCGCTGCCTGCGGTAGGTGCACTGCACTCCTTCAGAAACATTTTGTTGGAGTTAGACTTTTTCCAAAAATATCTTTGCATATTTTGTAGAGTATCTGTAGCTTCTTTTAGAAAATGTGGGACTGCAATGGCAGCATACGTATTTTTATTTAGATTTAAACCAGAGGAGCGCATGACACCAGAGGAAGCCATGCAGCATGCATGGATTCAGGGGCAGCTCCACACCCGAAAATCCACACCCAAACCCTGTGCTGCAGACAACACAGCATCAGGTAGGAGGACTCTCTGTCAAGCAAGCTTTTACTCAGCTGTCATCAGTATGCCGACGTGTTGATCATTTGATGTTTCTGTGCAAACTTGTGGTGCCTACTGTTGAAACAGTAGCCCACAGTGCTATACTGGAGCTGTAGAGGACCATCCCCTCTCAGATGCTCAGCATCTTAAGTCCCATGTTAGCTCTGTTGCTCCTCAGGTCCAGTCTTTTTCCACAAAAATAACATGTTTGTCTTCTTCCCTGCTACTGTCATACAGCTGGCACAGCACACATGTACAGAAAGGAGGGCAGTCTTCTGAAAAGAGAAAAAATGCCACCTGTGAGGCTGACATTCATCAAAGAGAGTGTAACCGAGGTCATGGCCAAGATCTCCACAGTAGGGAAGGAAAGACACCCCATTCAACGTGTAAGTACCATGTGCACAACAAGGTGACTGACTCTGTGATGAGCTGCTGCAACATGTGTGATCCTGCCGCTCCTGTCTTCAGAACAACGTGACAAAGTTGTCCTGAATTTTGCTTTATAAACACATTTTCTCACAGGGCAGGGAAATTTTTTCAAGCAAATATCTGTTTTTCAGTCTGATTTGAGTTTGTTGCATTGTTTTTCAGGGAGCAACACAAACACTGCAGACAAGGCAGGAAAAAGTGGGGATGGCCAAAACCTTTCAGGAAGGCCTCTGTTTTCCTTCACTGACAGGAGGGGAGCAGAAAGGCCAAGGAGAGACCAGGGGCCAATGGAGGAGACAGGGGAAATAAAATCAGGGGGGCGGGGGGTGTGGCGGGGGGCGCGTGGGAGGGAGTGGGAGGACAGGAAGGAGGAGAGAGGATGATGAGGAGGTCTTGCATGGTCCTGCGGCTCCGGCACCTTCCCCAGCCTTATCTCTCTTAGCTTTGTTCTTCACGGCCAGTGAAAAGAAAGTAGCCGAGGTCAAGGCCAAGAACTGAGAGGGGAAACCAGCCTGCGCAAAATGTAAGTACCACAGGCACAATAAGGTGACTCTGATGAGCTGCCGCAGTTAAATAAAGTGTGTATGTGTATGTTTGTGTGTGTGTGTGTGACTGTGTGTGCCGAGTAGCTCCTATCTTGAACCTGTTTCAAGTGAATGTCTGTTTTTGAGCCTCATTACCAGCAGTTGTATTGTTTCTCAGGGGCACCACAGACACTGCAGACAAAGCAAGAGAGAGAGGACGTGTCCAAAGCCATTCAGGACGGCCTCCATCGTCCTCCACTGACAGGAGGGGAGCTGAAGAGCAGAACAAGTGAAATAAAGTTGTTCTGACCCAAACAGAGCAGCTATGTTGATTTCATGATCAGTCTATGAACAGTTTGAGAGTCTACACCAAGCTTCCTGTTGGTAAAAGTAGCAATCTTAGTTTTTCAAAGCCATTTACGATTGGCAAGCAGGAACCTGCAGCACAGCAACATCAGGACCAGGACCAGACACAAACTTGGTGCCACTGTATAGAATGAGCTCATGAAACATTACAACCACAAACTACAGACATGACTAGAGGCATAACGGGAAGTTTCTGAGTAATGTCCAAACAGAATGCTGCCATCCAATTGCCAAAAAGTGCAAATTTTCCAGAAATCTCCAAATGTCAAAAGTTTTGATACCAAATCAAAGCAGGAATATTTCTGTGGTGTTTCTCAAGGTCTCGGTGTCCTAATGTGATATTTTGAAGGGATTTTGGGCCGTTTTTTTTTTTTTTTTTTTTTTTTTTTTTAAATTCTCAAGTGGTTAAAGATGGTAAAAAAGGTAAAGTGGTATCAACCCAAGAATTGCTGCAACAACGTATGCCTTATAATTGAGCATGGGACTGGTCACCCTGTGCTGCCACCATAATGTCCGAAGCCTTACACTCTAAATAAATAAAGTGCCTAAACACAGTGTTTATTACAGATTTATGGCTGTAATAACTTGACACACAGTGCTGAGCTGCATCTCAAATCAATCTTCAGGCTCCCAGCTCTCAGATGATGCACACCACTTCTATGTGGCTTCTACTGTTGACCTTTTATTGATCATCTGCCCACCTGGTCAGCACCTATCACACTCTTGACTGGCCAGAAGGGATTCCCTTCTCTCTGTGGACCTTCTAAAGACTGATTCCCTTTTTCATTTTATGATTATTGTCATTTTTTTTTCTAATTTCTTCTCAATTTTTGGGTAATTTCTTGGGTAATTTGCAGATGTTTTGATCAGGTTTCAAAGGGTTAATGCTGCTTTAAGATGCCTTTTTAACATAGGAAGACTTGAGTTTAAATAATTTAACTATGTAATTTGAATCATTATAAATACTGTTTATTTCTTGCTAATTTTCTAGTTGCTGTTTTCACATTTTTGAGAGAAATCCAGTGAACTTGCTTGGGTTTCACAGGGTTAAATTGTGACCAAAGGAGCGGTCTCCACAAGTGTTCGTGTCCCTCAATAATGACACAGTGACTTATTGTCAACCTGGCGATCGATCACAAGACATGAAAAAGATATGAAAAAGTTTGGAAAAGGTTGGAAAAATATTGTAGCAGATCTTTGAAACATCACGGAAACACAGCCGAACTAAAAAAAAATACAGAGACAGATATATTTTTAAAAAAAAAAAAAAAAATAAAGTGTTTGTTAACCTCACATGGTTTAGGAAACAGATATTGTGGAAGTGCCCGGGCTGTGCAGTAAACTCCAGTGGATGGTGATATCAAAAGTAAATGTTGCCAAAAAATGGCACTCCTACATGCTTTACTTATGATTAAAAAAAAAAATAGTAATAATTAAGTGTATCATACAAGACTATCCCCAGGCCTGTGGATTCAGATTAACAGTCTCTGGATAACAGGAGCACGTCCACACACACCCTCCTGCCTGCATGCTCTGCCACAAGCAATAATGACTGAAATAAATCCTTGTAAAACAGAGATGTCAGAGCACCTGAGGAAGGCTCCTGCTGGAACACGGCAGCCTGATGTGAAGTCTTAATTTCAAGGTGTGTCTCAAAAAGTGAATAAAAGTCCAAAAATCGTATCATTTAAAATGATGGATTGTGTTCGCCAATTCGTGTTTCCATGATCCTTAAAGTAGGGGGCGTGAGATTTACAGGAGTTAAGAGAGGAAGATAGCACCACTGCTGTCCTACACAACAGCTAGGAGGGAAAAGTTAAATATCACATTTTTCAAAATGGGTGAACTATCCCTTTTAACACACAAAAGTGTGTCTGACTATGGAAAAAGCATGGCTGTATTTAGACTGTTCAAATGTGTTAATACTGATAGGAAAAAAAGTAAAACTATGCTGGAATTCTTTCATATATTTTTTTTTCTAAAGGATATGTGAGTCTACTTATTTTCAGTGATTTACAATCTCAGTTTAGTTGCTCGTTGACTTCTACTTGACCTTCAGTTTTCCTTTCAGGGTGACTCAAACCTTTGGGTAAATCAGTGCAGCAATCAGCCAATCAGCAACATATACAAAGTCATTGTTTTGCTTTGATTTGATTGGCTCAGTCAGAAAGAATGCAGGGAAAGTTTGAAAGGCAAAGTCTGGCAAAAACCAAAGGCTCAATGGGACCAAGACATTCAGATGTTATTGTTTCAAAAAGCTACGAGCTGCTGTGGCTGCTGACCCTTGATTTATCCACTTATGATGGATGGGACTCTCCTATGTAATTAATTACTATGAGCAAAGCGGTTAGATAGATAGATTTATTTGACAAACATTTTTAAAAAGTACATGCAAGAAAAAACATCTTCGTGTACATTTAAAAAATTGTCAGATAGGGAAATAATCATTTTTTGTCATTATTATTTCGAATCCTGAACATAATTTTTTTTATGTACAAACAAAAAAAAGCATGGGTGTTCCCTTTACATTGCTGCTGTATTAAGTCTGAAACAATGGACATGTTGATACGTATGTCAGGACAGAGTAAAGGATTCAGTACACAACTATGAATTATGTTCAACCATCTTGTCAAGTATGACCCAGCTACTTGAGCTGTACATATTCATCCTACATAAAAAAGGAGTGAGAATTGAGGCAGTGGGTAAAAAAAAAAAAAAAAAAAAAAGGTCTTTATGTGAACTGACAGACTTGACAGCCAAAACCCTCAGTGTGACTTTTAGAAACAAGAATATTACGTCTGTTTTTGAACCTGTGTGCACATTCTGAAGCAAATACAAACCGGAGAAAACATGGAGTCAGGTTTTTGTGTGTAAAGAGTTTCAGAGGCTGCGACCACATGAAGCGGCACCTTCATCTTCTGTTTTTCACCAGTCCCTCTGTCTCTTCGTTATCACCACATTTCTGACTTGACTCTCCTGTGTCAGTCTTGATTTCTCATTCTGTTTTGGTTTGGCTTGATCCCCCTGCTCTGCCCAGTATCTCAGTGCGAGATATCAGGCCCCATCTGTGTGTGTGTGTGTGTGTGTGTGTGTGTCCATCGATGAAGAAAGACACCTGAAGGGCTCAGTCTCTCTATTGGCCAGTCTTCTTGTCCTTCTGGAAACTGAAGCTGGTCCGGCGGCTCAGTTTCCGTTGTTTCTGGGCAAAGTAGTCGGCGCGCGAGGTGCTTGCCCGCGACTCCAGGATATAGTTTACCTGTAAGTTCAACAGGAAGAAAATGTCAGTTTCATTCAGAAAATGTTCTACAATGTGTGTTTTGCTGAACTCAGCTATGGAGCCCCTAAAGGGGTATGGACAAGGAAAAAAAAATTAAAGTATGAGAAATAAATAAATAAATAAATGGAAGACAAATTCATTTTTAAAATGCTTTTGCATCATCTTGAAAGTTTCTCAGAAAAACATTTTGTGAGAGAGCGGAAAGGCTTCTCAAGGATATGGATTATAATGCAGAAATACATCGCTATATTATCAATACTGTGATGTGAGACAAGATATCGCAGTGGATTTTGGATATGGTTATAACGTGATCCGGCTTTTCCTGGTTTTAAAGTCTGCCTTTACAGTAAAGGGATGCAGTTTTCGTATTAGACTGTAGAACTGTTCTGCTGTTTGCCTCTGCCTGTTTGTTCATCACATTCACCTTGCTAATGATTTTCATCAAATATCTTATGTTTAAATGTCTTGCCCCAGTATATGCCCCAGTAGTCAACCCTGTAATATCGTTACAACACCAATAGAGGTATTTAGTCAAAAATATTGTGATGTATGATTTTGTCCATATCGCCCAACAAGACTGGGTTGCTACAAGATGACAATTACATAAATCACATTTCATTTATGTGTAATCAGTCCAGTAATTTTAGGGCTCATTGAAATGCCCTTCTCATTTCTAGGCAACATTCAAACAGTGAGAGTGGTTATGATGTTGCTTTGCTTCATTGGTCAAAAAAGAAAACTGCAGTTATCCTCTTAAATGAGTGAATATGAGGATGCACTTCATTTTGAGTTATTTGCTCCTCTGTGTTACTGAAGATCACTTTTCATCATTTAGCCCTCCTACGATCTCATGCAGCCTTATGTGCATTTAATCAGGTTTTCATCCCTGAGAGTAAACCCACTGCATAAAAAGTCAAACTAAACCTTTATTTGGTGTTTAGGTTGTGCATGAAATGAGTGTGAAAAAAAAGAAAGTGTTTACAGAGCTTATTGTGTGTTATTGAGAGTTCATAGCATTACCTTAAGCACAATTTCATTGACAGTAGCAGCATCTGATTCAAAGTAGAGAGGCTTGTAGTCATGGTTGCTAAGATAAGTGAGCTTAAATATTGCATGACCTGAAAGACAAGAAAGAAGAGCTTTTAATGAGGCAGGAATAGACACCAACAGAAACATTAAATTCACACAAAAATTAAAACATCATGTTGTCTTGGTAGATAAGGACTTAATGCTATTTCCAGTTAAAGAACACACACAAAAGTCACACAAGTGACCTTTCAGCCTCTTCCCTCAGTGGTTGCAATACTTCTTCATGGTTATTCAGAGTCATAGCAATTACTATACCTGCTGTCAGCAAAGTACATCCCTTGTACTTCTCAACATTTTTCATTTGCTTTCATTGTTGGTGTGAACTTTTACATAAAAAACATCGCTAGCTACATTCAATCTATTGCCAAAAGAGCTGAGATAATGATTAAGCCTACAGCCCACCAATAAAACTCCCTGAATTTCACATTATAGACATTTTGCACAGCTGCCATTTGGCATGAAATAGCAGGTGTTTCTAATGATGTTAATTAGGATTCTGTTCCATTTGAGTATAGCAGAGCCTTTCCAATGAGCCTGAATATGCAATAACATGGCCCTGACTTTGTTAGACCCAACTCAAACCTAATGAATGTCGTTGGTAACACCTGTGTTTACCTGCTGTTCTGCATCAACATGTTTGCTGTGAAAAAGATCTATTGCGGACATTGTGAAGCTGGTGTTTGTGGCAACATTCCCACACTGGCACACAGATGACCTTAAGTTAAGTCACACTTCACAAATTGCACTGAAATTGCATAACTGAATTCAGAGCATGGCTAATAAATCTGTCTTTTATTTCTTTTATTTGTTGTTTTATTTTATTTCTTTCTTTATTCAGGCATAAACAATTGGGAAGTGCCCTGTTCATGCAGTATTCCTGTAGTGCAGTTTGGAGATCAAGATTGTGTATATATCCATGAACAGCTGTTCTCAACAAATTAAGGAGCAAATAAACCCCAAACCCTAATCTGTGTGAACCCTGACCTCTAGTGGTGAAAAGTAGGCTTCCTGGTCGTTGATGACAGACGATGTCACCAGTACTTTTCGTCACTAGAGCTCAGGCTTCACACAAATTTGGGTTGGGGGTTTAGTTTCTCTTTAAATGCGAAGTTGATCTTAACAAGAACTATATCGGCCAGGGATTTAACTACATCGAATGGCTATCCTTCATGAACGCACCTACTTGATAAATAAAGTTCTGCTAACCCTTGATACATCTGGAGTAAATGCAAATTTTAAGAAACAGACAACATCACAAACTCTGGATGGCAAAGGAACAGCTTAAAATGGTTTTGTCTTGTTAACGTTCCAGTTTTAAGAATTGCATATATTTGGAATGTCACATTATTCCCCACCCTCATTTAAGCCAAATCTCCCACCAAAGTCTCCAGTCGAGCTCATTTGAAAATGAGGCTGCAGTCAACACTCCCTCCCTGCTCAGTTTCTGACAGCTGTCATTAGCACAGTCGTGCTGGCAGTCCATCAATTCTAGCGGGTCTTTCTCAGGCAAGTCTCATGCTTCGTGGCCTGGTTTTGAGTGGAGATTCCTTGGCATTTCTAGATTTACCAAAAACAGGCAAAGTGGTTCCACTGGAATCTAACTTCAAACATATACTGTTTTAGATACTCATTAGTAATCTTGGGTATAGGATATTTCAGAAACCTCTGAAAATAGAGTTCAATTCATCAAGCTCTGCCTTCTAGTCCCCGGGGTATGATTCAAATATTTATCAGCAGGCAGGCTGGATTCCTAACCTGTTTTCTGAAAACACCTGCTCTGTCCACTGACTAAATTAGGGGCACGCAGACAAATTTCCACTCTTATATAGACCCCATTGACAAGTTGTAGATGTTGGAGACCCCAAATATTATATTCCTGGTGTCCTTTAGATTGAGGAGTTGTCATCCTGGAAGAGATACTTCCCATCAAAATAGAGAGTTTCATCACAGGATAAAGCTGATCACTCAGAATAACTTTGCACTGATTTGCAGTGAGCCCTGCCTCTAAAGGGGACAAGTTAATTTAATTCTGTAGTTATAGACAATTTAATTCAGTAGTTATAACTTTATAGTACAAAACCACCATGACATCACGGCAACAAGGTTGTGTGCTTCCCTGCAGATAACAAGACATGTTTACTTTACAGCCAAATCAGCAGCCATTTGAAAGTTGTCTGCTGGGACGTTTAGCTACTCCAGCAAGCTCCGGAAAGCAGCCTGGGAGCTAAATATGCATGGCTACATCTGCGCTCTGCACTTTGGAAACTGCTGAAGCGGAAACTAAGTTATACTGTAGCCTTCATCTTACACACAGTGCATGGGAAATGGTTGCTGTTATATGGAGAGCAACTGATTGGAAAATGTGGACGTAAACAAATCAGCTCTGTCCTACAAAATAAATGTTATGCATCTTATGCTGGTTATTTCAATGACAATAACATTAATAAATGAGCTAAGATGTGGTCAGGTTGTTTAAGTAGCAGATGTATTTGCCCTGTGGCAACACAGATTAAAGGTACACTATCCATTTCCAAAGGACAGGGCACCCCACCTTGTTACTATGTGGGAAAGATGAATTACTCAGCTCTCAAAACAATATAACTTAGACATGCCTAAGGCCTTCAGGAAAACTTTTACACCATCATAACCCAAAATATAAGAGTATTTCTCTACACTGTTTATGTTTTTTGGGCACATTTGACATCAAAACATTAGATTCAAGACAGGCATTTAAAAGCGATACATAAATTCTATAGGTTACTAGTCCTGGCATAAACCTGCGGGGTTTTATCCTTCATCAGTCTCATCCTTAACATTAATAAACAAAGTGGTGTGCCCTGCCATTTCAAACTGCACAGTGTGTCCTTGACTTTTTGCTGTCCTCTGTGACAGAATTTACAAGTAGATGTTATGTAGCACATCACAAAAACAGAAAACACTGCAGATTTAAACAATGAGGAGCTGATGATCCAGGTGCCACAATACACAGAATTATATGACCAGCGTCTGAAGTCCTATCGGCATATAAACACTTTCACTTACAATGGCAGGTTACGGTAATATAGTAATATCATAGCTGTATGAATTGCCAGTACTATTCAACATAAATACCAAACACAACAAGTGTGTAATTTTTCTGCAAACACATCACTGTTCTGTCGCGCATATTTTCTTCCACATGTTGCCAACTGCTGTTTACAGTTCCCCTCTTTCCATCTGAACTCAGCATTAGGTACAATCTTTAGGTAAGGAAAAAAGTATCACCTTCAGTGAACCGTATTGACAAAAACTTGATGATGAATTATGGGCACAGAATATAATTTCACAAGGCTGGGGAGCTTGCACGCACGCGCACACACGCGCACACACACACACACACACACACACACACACACACACACACACACACACACACCACACACACACACACACACACAAACACACACACACACACCATTGTTCTGCTCACCTGTCAGGACGACAAGGGCATAGTTTGGAAAAAAGAAAAAAAAAAAAAAAAAAAAAAAAAAAGCTGTTTGGTGTGGAGATACTAGCTTGACAACATAATGTAATTATTAGCTTTTTTCCCTCCTACACTGAACTTGAGATGTTACCATCTGTAAAGTGACATTACCCCAGCTGCTATCACAGGCTTTGTACTCAAGAGGTTGTGCAATCACCCACTGAATCGGAAATTATTTCTCTCTTGTGCACTGAATGTTGAGCGGGCTGTGCAACTGTTACTTCTCCATGCCCAGACCAGCAGGTCAGCAGCACTGCACTCAGTGTGTCTCCTGTTGTAAAAATTTACAATTTACTACCAATCTGCAAGTAATTAAAATGGTAATAATAATAATAATGATAATGATGATAAAAGGGGAAAACATAATGCTTTTTAAGTGGAGACTTACCATGTGTGCAGTGACAATACATATTTCTTTATTCATTATTGGTTTCTATGGAACAGAATGCTCTAACTGCTCCTCCCACCCCCATTTAGCAATCTTTAAAACGACACTCTTTTTTTTTTTTTTTTTTTTTTTTAAACGGGCAAGTTAATGCATCAGAAATTGTATAGCTCATTCTTCTTTTGGTGTTGCAGCTTCATAGAATTTCACTGTTTTCCTTTAATCAGCCCTCAATCTCAGCTCAGCTCATCTCAACTGTGAGTTGAACAAACTCAGCAACTGACAACAAGGAAACCAGAGCATCACATTCCACATTTTTTGAATCAGAAGTTTTAATACAATCCTATGTGGAATACAAGCATATCCAAAGGAGCAGATCAATGCCAAGAGAAACGCAGAGAAAAGAGCACGCCATGCCTGACAGCTATCTCCCAGGTAAAGTGCTGCTGGCTCCACAGTTTTTCTGACCAATAACTGGAGGTTGGTTCAAGTAAAGCTGCTACAATGTAGGTTAGCTTCAAACTGCAAGTTACTACAGTGACTGACCTAGACTTAGTCTAATCTTGCTTATTGGAACTGAAAATCCCAAGTATCCCTTAATGAATCAAAGGAGATGAGTAAGAATCCAAACTATCACTTAAATGGGGAAATGTGAGAGTTAAGTCACTGTTTAAAGGATGCACTTACTCGGGCTCCTCTCCTCTACAAGATCGCAGGCACAGAGGTGGTCTGAATCAATGGAGATAGGTTTCTGACGAATCCAGAACTTAGTACTCGTCTTCTGATTGGCGACCGGATCAATTTCCACTTTCTCTCCTGAAATGCCTGTGAGAGAGATGTATTGTGGGTCAATCAGTGAACAGAAAGGATTTTCTAGAAAGTGCAACTACTATTATGGCTTTTCATCTTCAAATTGACAGATCCAGTCAATATATGGTGTGACAGATGCAGAGCCCATTTGTCTTTCAGATGATTTTCTTCCTGATCACTGCTTACAAATCACTTGATAAAAAAAAAATTAAAACTGTAGATCACTCTGTGGTGTTTATGGTCATTTCCAGCTCAAATCAGTCTTTTTTGATGTTTGGGCTACAACAGTGGTTTAAGTACACTCTACTGATACTGGACGCTTGAGAGAATTCCTGAGCCCTTCTGCAGAACACATACTCACTAGATGTCATCTGATACATTCAATTCAATTTACTCCACAGTATCTCAAAACATAAATGTCAGTGGAAGGATAAACACACTATTCTGAAGCTACCTTTTACACATAAACCCATAGCAGACCATAGATGCAAATGAAGAGCTGTGCATCGTATGAGTGACACTCTGTGTTTAAACCAAACTGTGGAGATTTTCAAGTGTTCATGATTTTAAAGATGTGTTATTCACTGTTGAAGACTTTGAGGACAAAGGCTCCTTTGTATAAGTTTTAAAGCTGGACACAAATGGCTATAAATGGTAAGGCCAGATGCATATATTTTCTACAGCCTGTAGGAAGGGGTACCTACCTAGCTGGACATCTGTGGTGAAACGCAGCTTGTGAATCATGCTGATTTTGAATGACTTATAGTGGTGGCTGCTTAGCATATCCTGGACTGTGGTTATGTCAATAGGAGGGTCCTCTTCTGAGCTCTCCTCACCCCTGGAGCCTGGATAGAGACAAAAAAAAAAAAAAAAAAAAAAAAAAAAAGTTAAAAGAAAATGAAAAGACAGATGAAAATAATGCCCACAAATGTGATGGTGTACTTCTAAATTTTCAGTACACCCCTTCATTAAGAAACCTAGAAGTCTAGAAAATACATTTTAGTTCAATTCCAGGAAGCTGGAAATGTTTTCTCTTTCTATTCAAGTCCCTCACATGAACATACAAGTGTTCCTGCAAGCCAAGCCATCCTCATCATAGGCAAGAAATAACTACTTAAAAGCACCATATCAGTGATTTTGCATGTTTAACCTAATATCTATAACAAGTGTACACTAAATATTTCTACTCATCTTTTCTAAAAGCAAGCAGTCATATTGCAGAAGTCCACACAGTATTCCAGCAGAGTAATAAAGCTGTCCACCCTAGTTTTCCTAAAAGCAGCAGCACTGTTGTGTTTTGATGACTTCAAAATGAGTGATCCAAACAGATGTCAGGGAGTCATGGAGTGTCTGACAACAGTACACCAAAGTAATTTTTCACTGACTAAAAGCATCAGATTCACTTGCTGTACTGTTGGTCAAAATATCCCAGCTCATCTGTTTTCCCACATTTTGAAAGTACAGAAAGATCCCCCCTTACCTCGAAAGTACTCGGCTGCAAAAGATAGCAAAAGCACTTTTATCAGAATACTTCTATCATTTTCTAAGCTTCATGGAGACTTACTGGACATAAAAACAAATAGATACAAAAAAGGCTAAAACAAGCAATTTAGCACTGTTTCCTTATAGGCAGGACATCTGCCAGAAACTAATGCCCAAGAAAATCTTTGATTTACACAGCCAATTATCAGTTCTTTGGTTTATGAAACAGTGACGACTTTGGTAGCCACAGAGGCAGCACATTATAAGGTGGGTGTTTCAACAAAAATTCAAGTTTAAAAACCCCTTCATCACCCCCATATGATTTGCAAAATGGTTTGTTGCAATGTAAAATGTGGGGGAATTGTAATAAATGGGCCAAACATTCAAAATTGCAGCTATGGTCCTTTAAACAGTTAAATCTACAACTCAGAAAGGAGTCTCAGGTGAATAGGTCAGGTGTATCAGCTGTTGATTCTGTTTCACTAACTGAGATTATATGGCAATTATATGATAGCACTGGTCAAGTGGAGCTGACCCACTGGGATTATACTTACTGTTTTCCCTGACGAGGCAAAACTCCAGGGTGCTCTGGCTTTCCAATGTACAATCCAGGTCTACTGCCACGTTTGGCTCCGTCTGCCTCTCTAGACGATACATGGGACCTGAGGAAAAACAAAGTAGCCAAGAGAACAGGGTTGTGATCAATTCAAAATGTTGGAATTAAGTTAAATTCGATTAATCATATTAAACCCGGTGCCTTTCAAAGAAAATTCTGCTCAGTCATAAAACATGAATTTCAGTGTGTTTGACACCAATCGCTGACAGATACCTGAGAAGACTTTTTATTTTTTGGAAACAGTGTAATCATTGCTGGCAGAAAGATTACTTTTGTGTTTGCTTTGTATGGTAATATTCTGCCTGTCCCAGGTGAGCTGAAGTAAATTCCACTGTTCTTCCCTGACTTTTTCTTATTTCTAGGATCCTCTCCTTTTCTCCTACAATGCTGCCTAAGGAAGGACACCTTTATTTTATCTGCATGTTTAAGTATAGCTGTTACTTGTTTGTTATTGCCTTACTTGTGCTTTTTGTTGCTGTAAATACAAATTTCAATATGTGCAAGGTGGTTCCAATCTCTTTTCATTTTTGGGCCCTTGGAAGCCCTTCTTTTTACATGGAAACTTGAATGTATAGACAACAGCTCAAAGGAGGAACGGTTAGGGTTTACTGAAAAGTGTGTTTTGCTTCCTTTCCTTTTTTCACCACAAAGACAAAGGGAAGAATCTATCTATACTGAAAGGAACCAGTAAAATAGGGCAACAACTTCAGGCAAAATTTACCCTTTAACAAATATAATGGGCTTCTAAAATGTCAACCTAGGTTGGGCCAAGCTAGCAGCCACCAATTGAAAGAAAATAATATGCCCCTGAAGCCTACAGGAGATCCCTGTCCAATATGTAAATATGCCTGACAAACAACGTGGTAAAACCATCTCTGCTGGTTACAAGCCTTACTGTGATCCTCATCTGACTGACAAAAGAAAATACTATCATGGCTCTAATGTCCTGACTTCTGATCTTGCACATGTAGCGTTTCATAGGAAGAGATGTGGACTTGTAGGGAGGAGGTGGGATTTGGAAATGAAGGGTGAAAAAAACGGGACTAATGGCAAACACAGAAAGTGAACTTTTGGCATTTTGCCTTGCGCGGTGATCTGTGGTGAGTAGGTGAACCTTGGAAAAGAACATGTAACCTCTAAAACTCAAAACACTGGAATTATTATCATTATCCCCCTCTCCATGTTTTAATACCCTATGACAAGTCAGTGCCAAAATAGTATAGGAACATTGCCATATTCACACACAAACACATCCGCACCTCTTCCCCTAAGCTCTGGAACCTCATCTGCAGTTCAAACACACCTCATCATCTCAGGCTCAGTCATCACCACCTACCCAAATGTCACCACGGTTTACCTGACGATGTGCACAAGCCCCATCCAGTACACCCTTATCTACTGGCACAGACCAAGTCATTTTATAGTCTACTGCAGCTTCCCTAGATATATTACACAACCTATTAAAATCATTTGTGTCTTTTAATTCGTTATTGCCAGTGCATGACACAAACAAGAACCATTTCTGCATGGTGAATTTCAGAATTAAACTGTGTTTTTTCTGTCTACTTTCTCATGTTGCTTCTGCACCAGAATCATCTGTTTATAAAGACATGTGAAACAAGGCAGTAATGTTAAAGATAAGCATTCTGCTATTTAAAAGAAAGATCATTACCTTGCAGAAGATATAGCTGAACTTCATGCATAAAACAGCAATACAGCTGTAACTGAAACAGAGTCTATTCCAGTATGTAAACACATTCAGTAGATATGCAGCTTCTTCAAATTTTCAAATTTGAATTGACTGAGGGTGATGCTGAAGGAAATGTTGTAAGGTTAGCAGAATTGCCAGGGTGCATAAAAGAGGGACTGTGTTGGATCCCTCTTTGTTTTAATTATATGCAGTGGTGGACTGGGACATGGGCTCGCCACAATCGATAGGGTTCATTCTCTGAAAAGTCCACTCAGCAAAATGGTGGCCCACTCCTTGTATTTAAATGCTGAATTGACTTAAATGTTTGGCCCGATGGTGATGTTAGAGGAAAGGACCATGGTGACACCAAAATTGTCAAACTGCATGCTCTTGGTAGCATGATGGGCTCATCAAATTTCATAGAAATTTGCCCAATAGATTTTAAGATATTAGATTTGACACTGACTAAATGTTGGTGCTACACAAAAGGTCATAGGGTCACCAAAATTAAGAGAAATCTCCCCTTGAGGAGTGTTAATGCAATCACCAAATATGATGCCAATCCTCTGTCTTCTTGTTACTTTCAGATCACTCTAATGACTTCAAAAGAGTTGTTATTTTCCTCTTGTTTGTGCAGAGCTGGGCCCTCACTGCTAACTGACATGATCCCTTTCCAGTGAGTTTCTCTGACTTCATCAGTGCTCAATCATTCCATTCGTTAAGTCTGATTTTTAAAAAGGTATGGTAAATTAAATGGAATATGGTTGTGCTGTGCACTATGCAATCAAAAATCATGCCTTGGTTGATGGCTTTTCGCCCATCACTCACAGTAGACACGAGATGCACTTTGAGAGAGAACGATACAAATTGGGATGTGTACATACACAACTAAAATCATGGATGCATAAAATACACTAGTTATAACACCTGGTTACAAATGCATCTATAGCTATTTGACATGTCTGTGACATCTGAGTTTATGCCATTAACAGAGGTGGGTGGTATTACAGAAACGTCATTACCTGAGCCTTTTTGAGAACCTTTCCTCTTTTTGAGTGCTTTCTGCATAATTTCCTTCATGGTTACCTTCAAGCTGTCCACTGGGATTAGAGAGAAGCCATGAGCAGCATTTCTAAAATTTAGAAGGAAAGTCAGAAAGAGAAAGACAAGAGACGGCAAGAGGGGGACCAAGAGAAAGAGGGTGGAAAAGGTAAAGAGTAAACACAGAATGAGAAAAGACAAAATTGCAGAGGTTGAGATATTACGGACTGATCCATTATATCCAAATACAAGGAGAATGTAGTGGTGATCACAATATCTGCAGGAAGAAAAAACAATGTTCTCCGATGGTGGTGGGATATGCTTACTCACATCCTGACAAACAGGGACTGTTTGGAGGCAAGACCGGGTGAGGAGTATTTCTCCACCAGGGCGAGTGTGCTGAAGCCAAACTTGTGGATTGGCTCATTGGAGTCCAGCGGTGGGAAGTCAGTGTCCACCTCACCATCATCTTCCGCAATATGGAGACAGTAGGCATTCACGTTCTCACTGTGAAAGTGGTGGAGGAGGGGATGGGAAGAAAATGGGAGGGAAGAGAAAAATATATAAAGATGAGGAGTAAGATACAAAGAGAAAGAAGAAAAACAGCAAATTATTAATGAGCTTATCTCCAAACTGAGTGATGTATGTAGTATGGAAAAAAAATAGAGACATGGACATGAGCAAATTTGGACATGAGAGTGCACATGCACACACAAAGCAGCAACAGATGCATGTTTGGGAGTGTAATATGTTGCTGAAAAGTGTATGACTTTCCCTACAAAAAACAAAAACAAATTTACCTAATTTTAGTACCTGATAAGGACCAGATGATTTTTTTTTATTATGTCCTGATACATAGAACCACAGAACTGAAAGAGGGTGTACTTTCTTTTCCTCTATATGCAGAAACAGTAAGGTCCTCAGACTGGATGGATTTCCTACAGTGTTCTCTAAATTGGCACCTTTTCTGGAGTTGAAATTCTCTCTGAACAAAAGCTACCCTCAGCAGGACCAAGGCAATCATGTCAGTCCTATTTAAAAAAAAAAAAGACTGGGGCACTTACTGACCTATAAGGCCCCTCTGCTGTGACAGAAAAATTCTCAAGGCATAAGCTTTCTTAGCTAACAGGGTCAAATTTCACCTGTATACCTATTTGGAAGACGAGAAGCATCTTTCAAGCCCAGTCACATAAAGCAGATAACAATTTAATAGTAAAAAAGGTCAATTTGTTAATTCAATGTAAATAACAGTTAAATAACATTAATTTATTTAGCTTTTCTTATATCAAAATTAATTTTGCACTTATGTGTGTACTCACTTGAGTTTGGGTTCTCGTCCTTCACTAGTGTACTGCCAACAGATGAGCCCAATAAGATCATGGACACGGGCGTTGGCAATGGTCACCACCATCATTGGATGTAATTTCTCCTGGGCCATTTGCATTGAGAGGTAGACATCTATCTTTTTCGTGGCAGTTGTACCTATGTGGCCCTGAAAGTGGGAGGAAGACATGGGGAAAGCACTGAGTACTTTTACATGTAGTCCCATAGCCAGCTTTCTGAGTATAATCATCTGAAAAAAAATTTTGATTACAATATTTACAAAGGCATTTTTCAAATAACTTGGATAGCATGGATTTATTCACTAATCAGTATATTACTTATCAGTCCACTGCACCATGTTGTTGGCTTTGTAAATACAATATCCAGGGTGCTACCTACTCTACTTGTACTAAGGTACCAAAACTCTTTAGGCCATATCTGAACTAAAATTCCAGAAATAGCTTCATTACTGCGTGCAAGATATTGATAGTTGGATGACAACTAACCATAAAAGATAAAGATGCTCTGTGATTGGCCCTGATAACTGGAGGCTCCAGATTTCACTGCTTTTTCTTTTTTAAGACCAGTTATCATCACATATCACTTTGCAATACACATACAGAATTTTAAGAAGACTGGTATAAAGTCAAAACACAGACATGTTGACGGCAAACATTTCTCCTTTGTTACTAAAAAAGGGAAAACAACACAAAGAAGACACAAATTAACATCCACAACAAAATTTAGAATGACTCACCTTGCCATCAAATTTGGAGTATTCATTGAAGGGGTTGTTGAGCTGCTGCGGACACTGCTCAAGCCGGAGGGAAAGTGTAGATTTGGTACCTGTGGTCCGTGGCCTATCTTTGAAGTCCCGCTTTTCAAACAGAGTCCGCAGGTCCTCCACTGAACAGGAAGCATGACAAAGACAGTATGCAGCAGACACTTTTTTAAAAATCAAGTTCATTTGCTCTGATGAATATGATCTGATATCACAGAGAATGACAATAAGATACCACCCACTACATTAATCAAAATCAAATTTATTGGTTCAAGCACAGCTTAAAGTGCTACAGATTTTAATTATTTGTAAAATATTTTACAATGTCTTTAAACAATCTCACAGAGCTGAAATAAATGTTGAATGTTATCTATAAAGTCGCTGATAAAAACTCATAAAACTTTGAATTGGTTGAGTTTTCAAATGATCTTTTGTTCAGTAACATTAACAACACTTTCAACCAAAGAGGGGAATAGTCTGTTCCCCCCTCTTTGTGTATAATGTTCCATTTTCCTATTCAAAACAATGGGTGAGGAAAAACAACTTGAATACAGCAAAGTATGGGAAACTTAAACAACAAACAAAAAAAACAGGCGGATTATCTGTACACCCCCACAAACAACTGTTCTAACAAAGCTTTTCCATTGTTGTTAAGGACCTGAGACCTCTTTTCATGGTGGACAGTCAACGCTTTTGTGAAATGGTTCAGGCATACTTGTGAACAAGACATTTCACAAACACACTTCAGAAAAGTAACAGAAAGGATGTATGACAAGTGCAATAAGGTTTACGATGAATATGATCTAAAACCATTGTTTAAAAAGTGATAATTAAAAGCTGGTCTAAATAAACGTTTCCCACTGTCTAAAAATCTTCATTTAGCTTGCTTCAATAGCATCATTGAAAGGTTAAAGAAGGCACAAAAAGTTGCTTTGCAACTTCTTGTTGCCTGACAACTGATATCTGGACTAGCCTTGAAATAGAGGCTTACCACAGGGTTACGTGAGATTTTATTAGCCAAGACTGGCAGATGAAGATTTTCAATCTCAACATTATGACTGCTGCTGAACAATATATTGCTGCCAATGAGCAACATAGTTGGAAGTGGTTGCTGCAAACTGTGACATTCCTCTTACCAGAATAAAGGCAGTAGTACAGTACAATGGAGCCATTATATTGGTAGTAATGAGAATGCTGGAAAAGAATAGTAATTGGGCCTATCTCCACTATACTGGACACGCTTCCCAGCTGACTGTCAACAATACTCCTAAAGAACCCAAGAACAGAAAAGACAGCAAGAAATTTGGTTGAACATTTTAGGACATTTTAGGAACAGCAACACTTCAAGACGTCAGCATAAAATCATCATAAGTAAATATATATATATATTTTTTTTTTTAATGTACAGGGGCACTGCCAAAATGTTTTGGGTCGAAGGCCAGCTCACTTCTGTTGTTCCAGCGGCTCGGCATTAGTGTAACAATACAGAACAGGTGACAGCCTTTGTACTGTCTCATATGTGAAACACAGACATTTTATTTCAGAAAGTGCACAGAAAGTACTACACAGTAGGAGTAGATGTCATCAATGTCCTTATGAATTTGAGTAGGGATTAGCCTACAGCTCTCTACCAAAAATCACTTTGAAAGCGATATTTCTGGAGTGTCTGGACCAACTGAACAGTGACGTTCCAATTAATTCATATGCATGTCCAGCTGATATATCTGCCTGCGACAGCTGTCATCTCAACAACATGTGCTGATCATATAAAAGCATAGCTAAACTAGGACATCTAAAAGATTTACAGGAGTTTGAAAATTAAAAATAAAGTGAACTCTCCTCCCCTTACCACCAAGTGGAAATGTGATCAAATCTGCAATTCATGGACTGGGTTAGGTGTTCTTTTAAACAATGCATTTGGTTAAAAAAAATGGCAAGGAACATTACCTGATTGTGAGGATGATCTCTCCTTCCACTGAATGTTTTTGCATTTGATTTGGTTCTGACGTTCTTTCCTAAGCCTTTCAAGCCTTTGTGCTGGAATTAAAAAAACAAAAGGATTTAGAGACTAATATATTGTGACTAATGAAAAAAAGAGTTACAATCAGGTAAAATAAATTCCCCAGAAAAATCACACCATCACAATACCATTTTGTTGCTGTCCATTGTACACTGCTGTTCAAAAGTATTCACTTTTCCCAAAGCGCTCATGAGAGCAACAAGAGGAGAAAAGGTTTATTTACAATGCATTTCACACAGAGAAAAGTGCTGGCTTGAGATGCCTGTGTTAACAACAAAGTGTGAGATCTGCTAAAGTAACACTACAAGGGTAAGTACACACTTGCTACTGTATTTCAAGATTGTCACAATGCACACTGACATGACCCACCTAATAAGCAAAATCCAATTTGCAAACACACCAATAGTCAACATCAAATAATAATAAATAAATAAATGTGAATCAGTATGACATGAGAGGGTTTCATATATGACATTCAGTGAACTTGGAGGATACAATTTTCTTGCTTGACCTTTATATCTTACCAGCAACACCAGGTTTCTCGCGCCTGTCTTGTTGGAGTCCTGATGAGACAGCCACTACAGGTCAGTGCTCAGTGAATCAAAGCCTTGCAGCTTTTTACCCAAAACCAAAACCACAATGAGCAGACCCCAAAGTGTAATACAACAGCCAAGGGAGCCAAAAGGAAATAGATTCATTTATGTATACATACCTTTGGACTCCCTCTACCACCAAACACCAAATCTACTATTAAAATTCTACTTGCACTGTTGGTGAACAACAGCAGATATATCCCCGAAACAACCCGAGTTTGGTTTGAGGAAAGGACATGGGGTCACCAAAATCAAAAAGCATCTTCCTCTAATGTGTACACAGCACTGCAACGATTGAAATCCATGGTATTTAAATCATCATGCTCACAAATTCTAGGTTGTTCAAAGTGGCGACAGAGGGAAGGTTATGATGTTGGCAATAAATGACGGGTGATATATACACTTTAAATTTAAAAAGTTTGAAATAAACAATATTTGAGGGACTGCATGCACAAGCAGGATCTACGATGGTGGATGAAGCAGTGGCCAGGGTAGTGGTCCATAATATCCCTGACACAGTCATTTCGGGGATATAATTAAATACCCAGACTTGTAACTGTTTCACAGTTTTCATTCAAATTCACTTTACCCTTCTCACCTTTGACTTGCCATGCTTCCTGTAAGACACACACATCCCAACTGAAATACAGCATGCAAATTTCATGATTGAATTAACAATTTTACACTGATTAAGAAACCAAACCTTTTTTGGAGTGTGACTACATCTGGTCAGATCTTGTTGGACATTTGTGCCAAGTATACATGCAAAATTCCAAGTGAATACAATGGTTAATTAATTATTTGGGTCATACATTGCCATTGTGCAATCTATAACCAAAATACCAACCAGTTTCACCAGTTACATTACATGTCCTAGCAGACTGGTTATGACAGCTCAACTATTCATAACTTATGGTAGATATGGACACATGTAATGAAATATGTCCAAGTGTCAGCAAAAAAAAAAAAAAATTGTATTCTGAAATAAGAAATGATGTCCACACCATGGTCTAAGTAGTCCAGTAAACAAAGAATTTGTTAAGTCCACAATGTAACACTGCCTATTATTAGGGCTGTCAATACTAGCATGAATAGAATTTCAGTATTATACTGCACAACTGGCATTTTGATTACCATACTAGAATTTGAGTACTTGAATATATTTGAATGTTTGTATATAATTTGCATATTGTTAGGCACAACATTACCCAACTGACTCTGTGACCCTGTGAATTAATAAATGTAGTATAAATACAGATCCCAAGTGAAGTTGCCTGCCAACACTAATCCCAGTGTTGACAGACATCACTGGGATCAGTAACACTCATATAGTAATACTGGAGCTGTTAATCTGTCTTAATTTTTCTGTTTACATGCACTGTTCAGTGCTGCAGAGCCATGGATGTATTACTCACAAAGCTCATCACATCAGTCACTTGACATAACTTCCATCCTTGCTATGAAAGAAGCTCAGTAAAAATAAATCCCCAACATTGTTTTAGTTAGTTCTGGGGTTTGAAAATGCAATACGAAAGACAGAGGTCATCCTGAGGGCATCACACTGTCACTTAGTGCCACCTTGAGGCAAGAGAAGCACACCAGGCACTACAGAAGCAGGATAAGTAGATTTACTTCAGCATAACTGAAGTAAATTATATCGGATTGCACGTTTATTTTATTAATAAAGCACAGAGTAAATGTGTGATGTCACCAGGACATTGCTAAGATGCAAATTCTCAAATGTTTGTGCTAAAACAAAAATCAGGAACGTTTTTGCACTTGGTGCCATCCATGTGCATAGCAAAAGTTAAAAATAAACTGTTTTCAAGTTATTGTGTACACAAATTCAAAGATTGGCCTGATGGTGGCACTAAAGAAAAGATTACAGGATCACTATAATCAACAGGATTCTTCTTCTTGGGGTTATGAATGGTCACTGTCAGGATCTAGAGCAGGTGTCAGGGCGAATCCATAATATCCCCAACATTGTCATTTTAAGGATATAAATACATAAACGCGTAAACACACACACACAGAACATGTACATACACATTAATAACATAAGTAATTCAGACAAAATCAGAGTGAAATGCTCCCTCCACCGGAAACCAGTCCCTGAAGAAATAATGGTTTTACACAACCAATTATCAACGTATCAATGTTGTTTATGAATGGTGACAACTTTGTCAACCACAGAAGCAGAACATTATAAGGTGAGTGTTTCAACCAATAAACATATTTTAAAATCAAGGGGCAAAATTGTTTATTGCAATATGAAATGTGGGTAAATGGCAATAAACTGGCCAAACATTCAAAATCACTGCTGTGGTCCTTTCAAAAGAGCACTAATATACAATATGGGCATCAATCAGTCATTCATTCGGTGTTAACTGCGATCTATCCCCATGCTTTCCACCTGTGCAGCAACAACCTGCTGCATGCTTCAACACCACCCAATTTGCTTTGTGCCTTGATAAACCACTGACCCAGATTTGACACATAAAATCACCACAAACAGCAAAACATGATCTCTAGCTGCCCCCCCGCTACATGGAAGGAGAGCACTCTGCCTGGTAGACAGGATTTGCCTACCTGTGTTGGAGCGCCGGCGGATGCCAAAGTCCCAGCTTGAGGTGATGTCCATTGACTGAGAGAGGTCGCAGCCATGACTGTCACCCATGCTGCTGCCCCCCTCACTCAGGGAGCTTGACCCCACTGACCCACAGCTGCTGCCAGGCACCAAAGCCAGTTGGCACTTTTCCAGATCCACATCTTGGTCAATTAGTACCATTTCACACATGCCTGTGTCATCACTGGTCACATGTGACTGCCGGATGTGGGCCAAAATAATGGCTGGATTGTCCAAGAACGCCATGTTGTTTTTAAAGTCAGGATTATATCTTTGGATAATTCTTTCCTTCTGTTTGACCTTTCCAGGATGCTTGTTTATTCCTCCCTCTGCTCCACCAACAACACTCTCCTCCTTTGTCTCTGCCTTTCAGCTCTTCTGTAAGAGAGTTAAATCCTTGGGTTGATGTGAAGTGGCGAGCAGGCGTTCCCCTCTGTTCTCCTTTTCTGGGTTATTTTTTCTTCTCCATAATGGGAAACGAGTGCTTACCTGTTTGGGAAGAGTTAAGAGTCATTATATAAAGTGGGGTGACAATAGTGCATTGAGATTAAAGATTGGATAACTATGTTTTTGTAAACCACATAGTTTAAAGGACCATACCAGTGAGTTTACATGTTAAGCCTAATATCAAACTTTCTTCAAACCAGTACTCCATCACCATGATAAAGTCATGCACATTAATTCCCTTACATCATAACAGCATCACTGTTGTGTTTTGAAATTGGGCAGAGGGAAATGCTCTCTCCACCAGAAAATAGCCCCTGTGGAGACATTTGCTTAACACAGCAAACTAAAACCTCTGTGGTTTATGAATGACGACTATATTAGCCACAGAAGCAGAACATTATAAGGTAGCTGTTTCAACCTATAATTCTGATTAGAACCTGGAGGGATTTCGATTATATGTTGTGAAATCTTTCATACCACTGCATGATTTGCAGAATGGTTTGTTGAAATCTAAAAAGTGAGTAAATTGTAGTAAATGGGCCAAAAGTTAACAAAAAGTTATCTAAACATAAAACTACACTGTATATTACATTGGAAAGGTACTGTTAAAGAGTAGCTAAATCCCAAATCTAAATCTGTGAAAAGCCTGACCTCTAATGGTAAAAGTAAGCATCCTACTGAAATTAGCTTTTGGCACAAAAGATCAATATCTTACTAAGCTGCAGGTATGAGGACTGCTGCATCCACAGTTTTAGACCACACTCAGCAGGTATGAAACAGGAGGCACTGGGAGACATGTTTGGCCTTGCGCCAAACTGCATGGTACAACAAGCTGCATTCAGAGTCAATATGCAGGCCAGGCTAGTGCTTACTAAGATCAGTTTTACACCATCTCAACCAGTTTTATACCAATGCTTAAACCGGTAATGGTTAGGTGTAGGCACAAGTTTGATCAGGTTCAGGATCTGGGTCTGTTGCAAATAATTTGCCACTCTGTCTAAAATGGTGGTCTTTCTCCACACCTAAAGCTTGATGTATGTCCTACCCAGAGCCCAGCTGCTGGCACTTTGAGGACAATGCTGTTTTGCCATTCGGGACCTATTTTTTTAACTGATATTTTACAAAGTGTATTAGTTGTTGAGTATGTGTAATACCTAAATGTTGGGAGAAAAAAAGTGATAATGTCAAATCTTGGCATTTATACGCTGCAAAATCCAAACACTGACATGTATCACTTTATTGAATTACTCAACCATAACCACAGTATTTCCGACAGTATCCAAAGGCTAAATCCATTTGCTTTTGTTGACAGTTCCATGACAGTTGGCAAAACACAGAATAAGTGCAAAAAAAATCAAGGAAAAATTGAGGTATATAGCCTAGCTGCACTGACTGAAATTAACATCTCATTCAGCAAGTGTGCATAATCTGCAAAGTGTGCAATTCCTCAATATTGACCTATAGATCCTGAATGTATAGAAAAAAAAAAAAAATAAAGTGCATTAGCCTTCAATCTGAAATCAGCACTGTGTTTTAATAGGTCCCAAGACACAATATTATCATGACACTTAAGTCACAATACAATAGTACTGCAATATTAATCATTTTTATTGCAGCAAAATGGGACCGTCAAGCAGACAGACTAACTCTGCTGTAAAAACCTGTCATAAATGTTGTATTCATTCTTGGCAACACAGTATTGATATAATATTGCCACACAAAATATTGCGCTCCTATATTGCATTAACTTTTTCCTGCACCCCTCAGTGTTAATGATTTAGATCGAAGAAAATGTTCCCTAATCCGAAATTTCAGCTCTGTAACCTCCATTGAAATAGATGATACTGAGGAGTATTCTTTCAGGCATATACATTCATGGCATATTTCATAACACTAATGTTGCCTGGCATTCCAATTTGCTTGTGTTATGCATGTGCTTGTATTATGAAGGGAATCATAAAAAAGACAAAAGATAAAGTGGTTGTGCTGGTTGTGCTGATGTAATTGTAGTATTTACATTGTGAACACAACGCTGTTGACAATATCAGCAAGGAGATGGGTGCAGGTTCAGGCCTACTTTCTGTATAGCCCAGCTGCACTGACTGAATTTAACCTTTCTCATTCAGCAATTGTGTATAATCTGCAAAGATTGCAACTCCTCACTATTGACCTATAGATCCTGAATGTGTGGAATAAAATAAAATAAAACGCATAAAACTTCAATTTGAAATCTGCACTTGGTGTTAATACATTTAGAGAGAGGAGCATATTGCTTAATCCCTCATTTCAGCTGCCTAACCTCCAATGAAACAGATGTTACTGAAGCGTATTCTTCCAGGCATATTCATTCGTAACTCTAATGTTGCCATTGACAGTTTGGTTGTGTTATGAATATAATTATAAAAAGGGACAAATGAGAAACAAATGGAGAACCTGTTATGCTGCCGTAGGTATAGGCTCGCATTTACATTGTGCACACAACGCTGTTGACAATATCAGCAAGGAGATAGGTGCTGCAACCAAGGGCAAATCAATGCTATCCTATGGAGCTACGTGTTAGCAGCAGATAGCATCTCCAATGCAGGCGGGTGCGGCTGCCTTCTACAGGCTAAGCGGTTAGCAAACCAGCAGGCCAAGTAAACTTATAATTATTTTAAAAGTGTGTTCGTATAATTGGACGTCTCCTCCTCGAGTCAGTTAACACTAAAGTATCTTACCAGCAAGCTGTCAAGTTCTTCAAAAGTGACACTGTGTTTTGTCAGCCGTTAATGTTCACACAGCTGCCAGGTTTACGACCAGTGTTTCCTAGACAAACAGGCAGCTGGCGTTTGGTTTATATTCTGACTTACAGCATTGCAGTGACTAAGTTTACCCAACAGCCTGGGTACCTGGTGTTATCTAGTTGACTGAGTGCCGTAACGTTAACATTAGCGAAGGTGCTGATTTGAAAGCTAATGTGAACCTTGCTAACTGGCAACCTTAGTCACGACACAGATTGTAAACTTAACGTCTGCTTTTTAGAGGTAACCGTGCAACCTAGCTAGCGACAAGGAAATTAGCTACTTTATAGGCACTGTGATTAAGCTGAGGATTTTATTTTGAGTTTCTCCAGTGGCACTGGTCGGATATAACTGGTGTGGAGCCCTTGGTAACGCCAGTGATGCTGCTGAAGCTTAGGCCGAGCTGAAGTACAAGCTGAGTTAGTTAGCAAGCTGAGTAGAATTGGTGCCAACTGTATCCCACCTTTATGCATCCGTCGAGGAAAGGAAATATCCACAATAATCCACACTAGCCGTGCATTCTCCCAGCCGTGACAGTGACCAATGAACATAATGAACTATCACCGAAAATCCCAATAAAACTGCAGGACAATGTAGCTATCTCAATAGCTGTGTTTCCTCTATTGACAGATGTAGCTGAGCAGTTCCTGTTGAGAACTTGGACGCTTGATTGACATCCACATGCACCAATGAACGTCGTCTTCTGCGTCATTTCTTCCTCTGCTAGTGAAATTCACGGCAGTTTAAGAGCTTCTGGGCGTTTTACTGCCCTCCACCGGTCTGTTACGACATATAAAATAGGCCCAGCGTTTACCAACATTAGGTTCAGAGCAGCATAAATTTGTCTCATTCTTAAGATAATAAAAACAATGCAAATAAAAAGCAGATAAAATTGATCATAAAAACCTTCCCAGCGTGACATTTCTTTGGGTATTTTGTTATTGTGTCCATTACTATCTTTATTTCTGGATTACTTTATTTCTGGAATCCACTAGATGACAGTTTACAGAAAACCTTTGCTCCGTTCAGCTGCATATTAAAATGATCGACCGCAAAGATGAGTGTGAGACTAAAAAACAAAGCTGCTCATATCTGAGATGCATCCCAATACTTTTCTTAACAGTATCTCAACCAGCAGATGGCAGCAGATACACATGCTTGCCATCTGCACTGAGACAAACAGACACAAGAAATTTGACAGACACATAGGGTATGGACCTAGCCCTCTGGTCAGGACAGGAGCAAATGGAGAACTATCAAAGTACACACAAATGTGTGATTACGTGGTGAAAAAAAAATCACCTGTACTGTCTGCATCAAAGGTAGTCCAATACTTTACAAGGTTTTGAATTCAAATTTTTTCAACTTTTCAAGGACTTGTGGATGCCCTATGTTGGACTTCACTGACCAGCCATCTGTCTGGTCTGCTGTATTGTAGCATCCGTAAACTCCATATTTTATTCAACATTTGTTTATTGTTTTCACATTCTGATAATATTTTACTATTATATCATACAGATAAGACTATGGTCCACAACATATCAAAAGATGAAAAAACAGTTCAAAAGACCACTACATGTAGCAATGGGATGGCCTGGGAACCAAATCCTCACCATGACAATGGTTGCAGTCATTAAGATCCTTAGATTATAATGGTTTGAGACATCCCCAAAACTATCTTTCACAAACCTTTAAAAATATGTAGTATTCCAAAAACCTCTCCAGACTGGTGGGTTCTTCAGAGAACTTATTTTGCTGCATGGTTCAAAAAATAACAAATCATCATTAAAGTTTAGCTACCAGGGAATTAAAGAAAACTAATCAGCTTTTCCCTAATGGCAGCCACTACCAACCTATGCAGTTGTGGTTGAAAATCCACCACTTAGCCAGATGAATGATCTCCCACACCTTCTTCAGTAGCTATGCAGAATAACACAGAAGAAGCTCAGACTCTGATGCAGGAGAGTGGTTTATTATATCACCTTTATCACAATAAACTAACCTGGTCCCTGGAGCAACTGATTCAAAATCTGCACCTCACCTGCTTTTATACTTTTCATCAGCTCCACCTGCCGTGGGGCCAAGATCAAGATCAACCCCTCCTGCCAATTCTATCTTTAAAGTCGTATTAAAACTTCTCAATCAACATTTGAACTTCTTAATTGACATCTGGATATAACAGTGTCTATGCGCCCCCTACATAAAATAATAATATATATTAAATAAAATGAATACATCATCAGGTTACATGCCATGAGTACTGTCTGAATAACTACATACTTAAGTATAAATTAAATACTTAAATAATTTTCCACACAGTGTGTAGAAGAAAGCAGACCGGAAACTACCCCGCCGCCGAAAGCGGAAGTTAGCGGACAGTATTCATACACAGAGCTTAATGGAGAACTAAAAGGCAAATGGCCCGCAAGGCAGTTTGTGTTTTGGATTAGCTCAGTGAAAGTAGCAGTCTTGTGGAAATGCATTTCCTCCCGTAGCTGTGGTCGTAAAGAAAGAGCAGACAACGAGGAGAAAGAAAAGCTGAAGAGTGTGAGGGAGCAGTGGGATCAAAGTGCTCACCGCTCTGGGTAAGAAACACCAACTAACTAGCTTAGCTCTCCTGCTCGCAGCAGCTGCTCGACACCGCGGCTTGAAAACAGCCTTTGTTTTAAATGGTGAGACTCTGTGTGGTGAGTTAGAGACGAGATAAGAATCGATGTAATAGTTGCTTGAAGATGGACTTGTGTTATCACTGCACGGCGAGCTGTGAAATGGACTTGGCAAGGTAACGTTAGGTCACCGAGCTAGCTTGGCGCAGCCAGGGTTAGCCTGTGGTAGCCGTGCCCGTTGTGTTGGTGGTGGTGTTTACCAGCAGGATGGTAACACGAACCAGCAACTAAACCACCTAACTAACCTGTCGGATAGCTATGAATAGTCTTATTATTGTATGGCTTGAACGTGACGCCAAACTACATAAAAGTCCATCGTATTAAATTGACCATTTTCTTGTTAACCAGTTTATATACTTGGTATCAGCCCATGAATCGTCTGGGTATTGCTATAAATTCGGCTTATAGGTTATCCACATCTCACACCTGTAATTCAACATTAGAGACGCTGCCCGCTATCGCCCACCGTGGTGTGTGTTATTTTGGTGGACGAAAGATTAACAGGCGAAAGAGTAATAAAATCAGCGTTTATAATCGAAAGACTACTCATTGGGTCATCTGTGTGCCAAACTGACCACAACAGCTCTGATGTTTTAAAATGTAGTTTGGAGTCCATAAGAGACCATGGAGCAGCTCCGGGTTTGTCTTAGCTGTGTTGGCACACGCCGCTGACCACAGTAAAGCCAGCGGGTCACAGCCATTGTGTTCCGCTGCTGGTGTATCAGTGACAGCTTGCCGTTAACAAGCAGACGTGCTGTATCTCCACTGGAAACCAGGCATGTTTGTGAAAAGGTGCCTGGTGTGTAACAGAGGAAGAATTCAGTGGCCTTTGAAGGCAGCGACACTTGTCATGCAAATGAGCTCCACTGCATGGGTGCTGCCACCCAAGACTGCAATCTGTGCACACACATAGGTGTGGCTGGCAATTTGGTATAGGGCATTTACTGCATGTAAGTGAATGCCACGTTAATTTTTGCAATTTATGCTGTGAAGAAAAAAGATCAAACTAAACTGGAGCCTATCACAGCATGCTTTGGGTAGAAGGCACGTGGACAGGTCACCAGAGCTTCTGTAGTGGCAAATCTGTGCCTGAACTTAGTCAAGTGGAACATCTATCTGTGTCCCACACAGTAGCATATGTTTGACAAACTGAAATTAAAAAAAAAACATTTGACACAAGTGTGTATAGCACCTGTGCACACACTTGATATTAAGAGCATTTTGATGATAATAAAATATTTATTCTACACCTTTAAAAAAAAAAAAAAAAAAAAATCTGACATTCAGCAGTGTGCAGAATACAACTTAATTTCATATTTTATCAGGAGAAGCACAACTACAGTTAAATACTACTGATGGACTAATCTTTGGGCACAAGCACTGGACCATAATAAAACCTGAACTGATGCCAAATTGGTTTACCAAACTCTTTTGTAGGAGAATAAGCAACTATTATGCAGTTATCCAATAAGGCTTAATTGCATTTCATTTACGTGAATGAATGAGAGGTCTGAAAAGCCTTGCACACTTAATAAAGACATGATTGAGTGATTACTGCAGAGATGGCAGGTTCTCTGGCAGGATCTCCCATCTCTGCCGAGGTACCCTGAAGAGTTAGAGTGCCTCTGGGTTACTGGTCCCTCCCTGACCAAGGCCCCTCTGCTCTAGTTACTGAATTTGGCCAGATGACCTGCTCCAGGGACAGTCATAGTGGTTCCAAACCTTCTCCATTTTGCAATCATTGAGCTCACTGTGCTCCTGGTTATTTTCCACCCTTGAGCAATTTTTATACACTTTTCCAGATCCATGCCTTGACACAGTTCTATGTTGGAGGTCTAGTGGGAGGTGACTGACTTCCTGGCATTTTGTCCCCTTTTCTATACACACTGTGAACTGTGGGGCCATTAACAGACTATGGTGTGTCTTTCTAAATCATGTTTATTTGGTCACAGGTGGACTACAATCAAGGGCCTTTATACACCAAGACCATCAGCCCTTGGCCTTGTTGTTACTGAGCATCTGTTACAGATGATCACTCATGGTTTTTGTTATAGGTCATCAGTGGATGACTGGCCGTTCCAGTCTGGTATATCTGTGGTGGAGGATGTCTGTAAGAGAGACCTTTCTGATTGGCCCTTCAGTCTTCAGCCTAACGAATCAGAGCATGAGAACAGAGTCTTCAGCCTAACGAATCAGAGCATGAGAACAGAAATTGAAATCGCTGTTCTAACCAGCTATTGAGCAAATTGTGGTAAACAGACCATATATAAGCAAAAGGCTAAGGGCTAATGTCACCAGTGGTAGTTGCTTGGTTCATAAAAAAAAACTCCATTGTGTTCCGCTGCTGGTGTATGTACTCTGAATAAATTCAGAGTGGAACAAAAATGATGGACAGATGCAAGTCTTGTCATGGTCCTTAGACCTTCAGTTTGCTTTTTTTTTTTTTTTTTTAACCTTGGATGGCTGGTATTCCAGTACTGTTACCTTGATTTTGATACTGCTAGCTAAACAGTATTTTCTTTGATGCCTTTAATGAGTAAAAGTGGGTTATGTAATGTAATAGCCTTTTTTAACATTAAATCCAGAGCCCCACCTTCAATACTGGGCCCCCACAACGATTCCAGTTTTTTTTTGAAAGCTCCAAAATCTTGGGAAAACAGTAGGGCTGATTCCAGCGATTTGAAGCTGCAGTTGTTGCAGTGGCAACCGACAGCAAAGTCAGTATTTGAGTGTTTTTTTTTTTTTTTTTTTTTTTTTTTTTTTTGGTTAAACAGCAGACACCATGCCTTTTCTTTTGACAGATCCACCGTGGCTCAGCCATTGCGTATCCACACTTGACTCACTAAAGCTGGACACAGAGCCCATTCTCAGTACCACAGTGTGCCCCTGGACAGCAGATCCACCCCAAGGACGTGTGTCAAAACCATATTCATAATTATTACAATTATATATTGAAAATTATATTACAAGAAAAATCACTGTGACATTACTGAAAAACAGTGAAAAATAATGGTGAAATAAAACCTTTCAAGTTGTTTATATTTTGGGCCTACATTTAATCTATTAAATGCAAGGGCCCATGTAAAATGCAAGGTACTTAACTCTACAGCTGTCAGGTACATGTGCCGAGTGGATGCAGTCCAGTTTATCATCAGTTGGCTTTATTTGACCTGCAATGAATTATACATTGCTTTTCCCTTAACAGAGAGAGAACTGCTGGAGACTGTAAACTGTTTTGCCAGCAGCCTTTTAATCCATTGCCTCAACTCAGCTACATATGAAGTGTGTGGTCTGGCTTTAGAGGTTGTATCACGTGTCGTTTTGGATGTATGTCATCTTAATTTCTCAGCAGCCTTTTGGGGTGGCTTGTCCATTTTTATGTTGATTCATGAACTTAAGACACACATATATCCAGTCTGTAATCCTGTGTCAGCTACAGCAGCCTCTTCTCACCCTGCTGAGTTGGAACCCGCTCCCTCTTTGTGTCCCTTGTTTGAGCAGAGCATGGTAGTCAAGGAGATGCAATGCAGGCGGCCCCTGTTGTCCAGGCGGCTTCAAGATGGTTTTCTGCTCTAGCAGCCCCCACCGTGTTCTGCTCTCATTAATATGCTGCTATGCCGCAGTGTCCCACAAGGCTAGATATTTGGACTTTAAATCAAGCTGGTCAAATTGAGAAAATGTTCCTTTTTTCTGGTTCCTGTCTATGAATCAGTATAGGGGGACTGTGCTGTCCTCCATTCCTGTTAACTATGGCCTCATTTCAAGTGCTATCTGATGCTATTTGATGTGCCCTTTTCCCAAAGAGTAACTGATATTTAAAGGCATGCCATGCAGGATTTAAAAATAAGTTTAAACAGCCACACAGTATCACAGTTTTGCTGGATTAGCAATCTACACTAGGGATGAACCGAAAAGGAAATTTTAGAACACCATCAGCTGATACTATAGAAGATATTTGTTTCCTGTATTGCATTTATCATTGTTATTTCCAGTCAGGTTTTCTGCAGGCTTATATGGCATGAGCAAATCTCTATTGCTCTTTCAGCCTACTGATCCCTGCAAAGACACATCCTCTATTCACACTGGGGTAATGAGCTTGCAGAGAGGCAGTAACAAACTGAATAAACACAAAGAGGGCAAAAAGCAAGGCCAACCCATGCAGTGCCTTTTGATGTAAAGAATTGTGAATTTGGCTCTAATCTTTCAAATGATTTCTAACCAACTTTTTTGGAATCCAGCTGTTTTTTTTTTGTTTTTTTTTTATCTTTACTGACTGTTTTTAACAGTCCTAAGCAAGATGACAAATTTCTTCCTTCACGTTTTAATGTGCGGTGGACATAATAGGCTTTTTGTAAGCGTGAAATCTTCTCTGCTTGCGAGGTTGTCTGTCACTTCCCACACATTGAAAATGTCATGCATTCGCCATGAGACATAGTTTGAGATTTGTTTCAACTTGTTAGGCTGCAGTTTGGCAGCCAGTGACGAGATTTAAAAAGTGATCTTCTCTGGAGGAGGAAGCATATTTTTGAAGTGCACACCATAATCTGGGGTGTTGTCATGAAGTCGTCTGTTTTTAATATGATGTCATAGGAAGAGAATGCTGACCGTTTGGATTTTGTACTCTATACAGACATCGGACTGTCAAAAGATTGAGATCTCTTTACCACAGAATATTTAAGCTTGGCCTTTCTGTTTTTTCTGTTATTGTTATTATTTTTCTATACAATATACCAAAAATGTTACAAAGGAGAATAATTATTATTGTAAGCCTTAGGCCTTAAAGTAGAATTCCTCCATCTGACAGTATAACCTCAACACACATTTTATATAATCTCTAGTTTACAATAAAATTCAAAAGAAGTTTTGTGGAAAAATTTAATTCCATCTACACAGTCTGCAATATTTTGAAATAATTTTTGAAATAAGCATAAAGCCTTGTGTTACGCTGCTTCTGCACTCCACCCTGCTCAACTATAAAATATTATATATTTAATTTATCAAATATAAACACAAGTGTACTAGGCATAACACGTATTCCCTCCTTCCTCCCAATCAAAATGATACAGCTGCCACAGTTAGCCTTCCTATGCATTTAGGCTTCCTAAACAGGTAGCCAATTTGGTTGATTTATTTTTATGTCAGCGTTAGCTCCAATTTATCATCTGGGGACCAGAATACCATCGCCAGTGTTGGGGGGTGATTATGGACACTAAAATGACTCTGCTCTGTCACATGATACATTTCTCCTTCTGCTGTCTCATTAACTATTTCCATCAACAAGAACTGACTATGATCCCATTCATAGCAACACTGATAACATTAATACATCTCAGTTGGCAATGCTGGGTGCTTTTGACGTTAAAGTGACGTTACAGATTGTTAAAGTGGTCAGATCGCTGTACTGTTCACAGTGCACAATTTGCTGTCTTGTAATCTGGAATCTTGAAGTCATTGACGTTTGCAAAGTACAAGACTGAGCGGCGACTGGGGGTCAGACATTTCAAGATATTTCACCAGGAGGGAGCACCAACTAGTCTGTCTGGTCTCCAAACTACTTTTTGTCATGAAAATACGTATGAAAAGCGACACGGGATATGGGTGGGTCAGAAAATGGATTGGGAATGGATTAGATAAATAAACATTTAGGCAATGAAAACGTAGGTGTCGCCTGCTTATATTGTGGATCGGAAGCCACAATAAGGTTAAACATACTGAAAGGCTTGTGTGTATGCCAGTGTATTCTGTATTCTGATAGAAACTGTATTATTGTGTGTTACAGGCCCAAATGCACACATGTAATTATGGAATCACTATCTGGCCTATTTGGTATGATTTTACTTGGCTGAGTAGCAGATAAGACTTGGAACCTATTTTGCCAGTTTGGTGGCTGTAGCTGTTACAGTTTCAGAGAGCAAGAAGAAGCAAGCAAGAAAGAAAGAAAGAAAGAAAGAACCATAATAAGAGGACTCCAGCACCTTTGTGCTTGGATCACTAACCTGTCATGGGAACCACAGAGGGCTTCATGGTATTTGTTAACAGAACCAAATCTTGTATTACAGTGATTCCCAAACTGTGGTAGACGCACAGCCTTGCTGAAAGGCCCAACTTTTTAACTCCGGCTGGCCCAAGTCCTTAACTACAAAACCAAAAAAAGTCATTTAATTTTATTTTATTACAGACATCAGTTATTACATATGCACATCACATTAAAATGATGTGAAATTAGTTCTTAATCATTTAAGTATTATAGAAATATAGCCACATGAGATGACATCACATCTGACATAACCTGAACGAGTAATTACCTACTTGGGTGACACTTGAAAAATTTGGTTTATTAGAAAGTTTGAAGTCTCATATGTATGAAGTTTCATATTGTAGTGTAATTAATGGAAACAAATGGCTGGATAAAAGGTAGGAAAAATGACAGATCTAAAATTGGACTGCTTGCTTTGGGAAAAGATTAGTACAACATGAAGTGTATACATTTTGTTCATATTCTGTTTAATCTGTCCAAGAAACTTATTTTTCATGGTGCCTTTTTTATTTTTAGGTATTTATTTTTGCCTTTTTTTGCCAGAATTCTAACAAGATGCCTGAGGTTAGGGACCTTTCTGAAGCTTTGCCAGAGATGCCCATGGATCCCATCACTGGTGTGGGGGTGGTCGCCTCCAGGAACAGGGCACCCACTGGATACGATGTGGTAAGTTGTTAAACAGAACTCCAGAGAGATGACTGGGAGTTACCTTATTTGAATACCCAGAATAGCCTGTCAACCACTAGTAACCACTTAGAGTGCCCTAGCAACCACATGGTACACCCCTAGCAGCCATCAATAAACATCCTAGCAACCACCAAGAACACCATAGCAGCCACTAAGCAACACCCCACCAACCACCAGCAGCACATTAACAACTACCTGTTAACACTGCAGCTTCATCTTGCAGTTAGCAGGCACCATCCCTGTATAGAAATTAGATTTTTCTGGAAAATGGATATTGTTTTTGACTGACAAAGTAGGAGTTTAATGATAGCGACTGTAAGGTGCTCATTAGAAGAGTTGCTTAGTCAGGTAGAGAGATGCCTTGGCATTGAGATAATGTGAGGTTTTGTTTTGTTTTGTTTTGTTTTTTTTTTTTTTTGGATGATCCCATCCCTAATCAACTCATCTTCTTTCAGGTCTCTACAACAACAGATGGTCTGGATGCTGACCTGTGGAAAGATGGTCTTTTTAAATCCAAGGTGACGCGATACCTTTGCTTTACCCGAGTCTTTTCAAAAGAAAATGTAAGTCCTCAACACCACTTAACCACCCAACTGTACATTTAACAATACAATGTTTTATACTGTGACTTTGTGAAAAAGGGTTCAATATGCATTCCAAAAGTAATGAATGTGTTGTCATGGTATAATGAACAAACTAGCCAAAGTCCACTCTGTGTACTTATCTCTATTTAAACAGCATGCAGTTTGTCTTTTGTCTGTCTAATATTCTTTTTGTTCAACTACAGAGTTTTTATTTTTGCTTGGGGAATTGCTATTTTTGCTTATCATCAGCCTTACTCGTAAATTTTTCACCAGTAGGGTTGCAGTGCAGATTCTAGTTGTAATCAGTGATTTACCACTACAGCCCCAGCAGATGCAGGGAAATTCACTCTCCACCAAGGAGAGGCCCTTGTCCTTCGGGCAGATGTTGAGCTGGAAATCATAAATTTTCTCTGCTCTTAACTATCATGACACTGGAATCAACCATGTAGTCAGCGATCTTAAACCACTGATATGGTTTTGTATTGTGCCTCCATCCCTACCCCTAATGCCCCATCACACTGCACTCTTATTCCCTATTTCTGTTTTTGTTTCTCCTTTTCCTTTCCTTATTCTCTCAATCTCTCATAATTATGTTTGCCCCCTCTTTTCTCTGTTGTTCCTTTTGTGTAGAGCCATTTAGGTAATGTTCTTGTGGACATGAAGCTGATTGATATCAAGGACACCCTGCCTGTAGGCTTCATCCCAATCCAGGAGACTGTTGACACGCGTAAGTTATCAAGATATATTTGGAATGCACTGATTGCAATGATTTTAGTGTGCAAGTTAAAGTAATGTAATCAGTAGTTAAACTAATGAGGGAATGCTAAGTAATTCAGTTCTTTTAAGAACAGTAATAAGTGATGTGTGATTTAGTACTTTATTCCAGTAAAGACCCATGTGCTGTTCTTAAGGTGTAGCATTACCACTTTCTGTCTCTTTTGGGCGTCCTACAGAGGAGCAGGCCTTCAGGAAGAGACGGCTCTGTATCAAGTTTATTCCACGGGACTCGACAGAAGCAGCCATCTGCGACATTCGCATCCTTGGACGATCTAAGCAGGCTCCGCCACAGTACACCTTTATTGGGTGAGCAGCACTGATGCACAAGTTTGCAAGATGTAGATGTTATTTTTAGTTACAGTTTTGCACATGGCATCAAACTCCCTGAAAATAGTAGAATGACAAGTATGTCACAAATGTTATTCCTTTGTAGTCATCAAGCATACCAAAAGGATGTGATCTCCTCTATGAGAATGCACGGCCAGCGTAAATTAGGGAGAAATTGTTCAAGTGGATCATCAACTAACAGTTTCTCTAATCTTTTTAGTTGTTCCATCATATCAACATTTGATTTAGGAATGACTTTACACCTAGGTAGGGGGTAGGTGTAAATTTAAGTTATGTCTTTACTTTATGGTGGCACTAACTTATGTGGTGCAACTGACTTAAAGTTAAAGCATAAATTCATCCCATACATTCAAATGAATATTCTTTTTGTTCAACTACAGAGTTTTTATTTTTGCTTGGGGAATTGCTATCATCCTCTATCATTGCTTATCATCAGCCTTACTCGTAAATTTTTCACCAGTAGGGTTGCAGTGCAGATTCTAGTTGTAATCAGTGATTTACCACTACAGCCCCAGCAGATGCAGGGAAATTCACTCTCCACCAAGGAGAGGCCCTTGTCCTTTGGGCAGATGTTCAGCTGGAAAACATAAATTCTCTCTGCTCTTAACTATCATGACACTGGAATCAACCATGTAGTCAGTGATCTTAAACCACTGATATGGTTTTGTATTGTGCCTCCATCCCTACCCCTAACGCCCCATCACACTGCACTCTTATTCCCTATTTCTCTTTTTGTGTCTCCTTTTCCTTTCCTTATTCTCTCAATCTCTCATTATAATTATGTTTGCCCCCTCTATTCAGATTATGCATAGTTTGTGCATCAGGCTTCAGATTTTGTTGTAATTGCTGAGTCCTTTTGTTTGTATCAGGAATTTCCCTTGGTAAGCTGGTAAATAACATACATACAACAATGTAAAAATACCCAAATAATCAAGAGAATTTTACACAGTGGACACTGTCCAATCACACATTATATCTTCAGTGCACATCATTATATTAATAATGATGTAATAACTGCCTGCCAAATGTTATGCAAATATTTGTTTTTCATGGGAAAGGAGGCAAAATCTTCATTTGTATTAGATAGAAAAGTAGCAGTGGTGGAAGGAGTACTAGAAATTGCAACTAAAGTAGAAATACTGGTACTTTGCTTATATTTTACTGAAGTAGAAGTCAATGTACTGTTGTACTTAACTAGAAGTAAAATTACTGACTTGAAAGTCCCAAAAATACTAAAAAAAAAGAAAGGCACAAGTACGCATACCAAAGCTGAGTCCTGATGCTAGTGTCCTGGGTTCAAATCGGACCTCAGGCCCTTTGCTACAAGTGATCCACTCTCTCCCCTGTCTTTACTGCCTCTCTCTACTGTGACTGTCAAATGAAGCAGAAATGCCAGGAAATAATCTTTAAAAAACAAAAAAGTACACAAAAATCTACTCAATAACAGTATCATAAGTAAACCTAATTAGTTACTTTAACCCAAATAGTACTTTGTCTAGATTACCACCTCTGCATAGTTGAGTCAGCTTTTCTATGCCAATACGCTAAGTGACTAAGTGAATGATTGCTTACTATAATTTATAATCGTCTTCTTAGCCGTGACAAAAATCTAACGCGTTGTCTCTCAGCGTTAACTCTGCTCAGTTTTTTACATTATCAGAAGAATGTTCTCCCTGAAACAAGTCACTTTGTTTGGTTACTCATAACGCTGTGGTTGTTTTTACAGAGAGCTCAACAATATGGGAATTTGGTATCGCATGGGGAATGTCCCTCGGGCCCAGGACTCCACACATACACCAACCAGCAACACCCAGAATGTCAACTCTACCACCACTTCAGTCCCAACCCCAACCGCTCTTATGCCCAAGTAGGTTTCTTTAAATGATGTGTCCATGCATTGGCATCTCACTAAACCTGTAGCTCAAGCAAACAAACAAACAAACCAAATTTTGATCAGTGACCAAAAACTAGGGATGTCCCGATCACGTTTTTTTTGGCCCTGAGTCCGAGTCATTTGATTTTGAGTATCTGCCGATACCGAGTCCCAATCCGATACTTCTATAAAACCAGGGCTCTCAAGTTTTGAACTGAGTTCAGAGTGAGATTATGGCGGTGGTGTTTTTAATGTTAATGACTAGAATGCACACAAATGAAACAGAAATTAGCTTAAATTAATTGAGGTAACAAATAAACAACACTTTATTTATTTATTTATTTAATGATTACGTTGTTGTAGCAATAAAAGGTGAAAATGATATGTTATTAATGATTGAACAAAAATGACAAGAGGATGCATCATTAGTTATTTCACCTGAGGGTTGACAGAGTACTTTTTACAGTGACAATATGTTAAAATATTATTTGTTTTAACAATGTAAATTACTTATCAAACAGACCTAACAATTCAGTTACCAATGAGTGAGCAGTAGTATGCATGTGATAACATAGATTGAAAAATAAGCCAAAGTGATACCGCTTCTCTGAATAGACAAGTTAAGCCAGTGTGCTGCTGTTAGTCAGTGAAAATAGAGTGGAGTGGCACCTCTTTGCTTTGTTACACAATCCATGTCAATGCGCTGCTGTAGCCTGGAAAGTTTCTTTGCCTTTTGGACTCGGTTTCCGTTTTATTTGGCTAATTCCACGATTCCGTCCGTGATTCCGTGATCGCGGAAATTATAGGGCCCTACACTGTTATAAAAAAAAAAAAATAGCCTCGCAACTTGGTGGGCGTTATCCTGGTAATTTCTCTGCGTGAGAAATACAAGGTGTGGCATGTGAACAGGTTGAAATGCATGTGTCTCATGCCCAATGCGTGAGACTTGAAAGCCCTGATAAAACATTATGAAACTAACTAACTATTGTTCTCGTCGTTCTCTTTGAAATATTTCCACACTGCAGACATAGTAGCAGCATATCATGCACCTCAGCTTCAAAACAAACTGCTGCATGCTGCCGTGTTCTGCGCATGCGCTGTTCAGTGGCATCTGTCACAGACACAGACCGGGCCTGTAAATGTTGGTAGTTAATAAATAATATTTTATTCTCATTTATTTTTAATCACTAATATCCCATATATTGTAAATGTGATTAAAAATAATAACAATAAATATACATATGTATATATATTATTTATCCGATACCTGATCGGGACATAACGTCTGAGTTCCGATCAAGTCTGCAGTCACGTGATTGGCCCCGATTTCCGATCACGTGATCGGATCGGGACAACCCTACCAAAAACTACTTTATTTCTGTATTAATATGCAATGGCTTCATCTCAGTGCCATATGCAAGTTTCCATCAACCCACTGTACAGTCCAGCCCAACACTGACATATATTTTCTTGCTGTCAAAGGCATATATCCATGACTCTCCCAGCCAGCTTCAGAGGCAAGAACACTACCAGACCAGATTATGAGCACCAGAACTCTAACCTATACGCCATCTCAGGTGAGCTAGTCTTTCTGTTTGTTTTGTTCTGCTGAACATCCTAGATGTTTTTTTTTTTTAAATGCACCATGTCAGAGGCAGTGGTGTAACTGCATATTAATTAGTCATTTGTGGAACTGCAGCAGTGTCATGTTTTTCAGACAAGCAACTGCTAGAACTGAGCAAAATAGTTTTTCAGTTGCAGAAAGGGGAACATGAGCGATAGATCCTCCGTCACACAACTCTGGTTAATGCATCTGGCGTACAATCTACTTTTAGTGAAATTTCACAAATCCATTGTTGGCTGCAGATATTTTATAGCTGCTTTTAGATTGATTTGTCTGTATATATGTTTCAATAAATACAGGTTATGATTTAAACTCTGGTCACAAAATATCTTTTAATTGACTGACTTGTCCTTTTTATTAATACTTATTTTTTCTTTGCTGATACTCTAAAGGCCTGATATTTTGTGTAAACTGCTTTTTTTTTTTTTTTTACTCTTTCAGCAATGGATGGGGTGCCTTTCATGATCTCTGAGAAGTTTGCCTGTGCCTCATCTGATGTAAGTTTTGGTATTTAGTTTGCTGTTTTCATTCCAAGTAGAATCTCATTGCACTCTGTTTAATTTTATTTTTGAAATGTGAGTGACATTTTAAAGCCAGCACTCATATCCCACTTTTTTCACTGGTAGGTGGTATTTGTATGACTTATTAATGGACAGTATAGCAGTATTAAAAAGCCGTAGCAGTAATGAGCAGAAACAGCATAACTCTGTTCTCTCTGTATCTGAATATACTGTGTGATTAATGAAGAAGAAACTTGTTTTATACCTTGTTAATGACCAAATCTCAATGCTCTCCACCTTCAGCTGCAGCAAGTGAATCTGATGGGTATTACAATCAAGTCTCTGGCTGAGATTGAGAAAGAAGTGAGTAGACACACACAACCTTTTGATATGATGTCCATGTTCTCCAAATTGCAGTTGCATATGTGCCTACATTAACCTTATCAGAAGTTTTTGAACAAGACTAGGTAAGCCTAGCCTGACAGCCACTGCAGCTTGAATCACAAAACTTAAACAGTTTCTAGTATTTTACGCTCCTAATGTGTGTCAGCATCATATTCCACAAAATCAAGCATGAGGCAGAGGCAACGTCCCTTATTGTCTGTTGGTCTGATCACTTTAATTAACAGCAAGGCTGGGATGATATGAAATTTTGAAAAATATATCAGTACGTTTGATTATGTTTACAGTACTGTCAAGGCATCAAAAGATCAACTGTTCATTGTAGTTTTTTATTTCTGCCACAGGGAGGTGCTAAAGCATAGGCCTTTAACACAGACTTTCATGTTATTGCAGATAAGGTTATGTGTGAAAGTATTTTTTAAATCCCCAGTAAAACTGCTGATTTGAGTCAAGAGAAAACAACCAGCAGGTTTCTCTTTGCAAAGAAAGGATCTCACATGCTCACAGTTTCATGAGGATTTTTGCACTCAGTGATGCCAATAAAAACCATTACAATGGAAAAAGCGCCCATTTTAGTATACCGTCCCATTAATCCTATCCTGTTTCCACCCAAATGACTTCTCCTCCCTCATGTTTTTATGTCTAATTATTTCTTTCTCTCTGTCTCAGTATGATTACAGTTTCCGCACAGAGCACAGTGCAGCAGCCCGCCTCCCACCAAGTCCTACACGGACATCTCTGAGCTCCGAGGCATGAGAAACTCCACAACCAACCCTGTGACATCGCCTCTTTCCTGTGGCCACTACAGCTGGAGGAGAGACCTGTACATAACTACTGACAGCGAGCCCACACGAACAACAACAGACTCATGGAAATGAAAAAGAAGCCATTTACTTCCACTCTGATCTTCATCCTTCCTCTCAAAAACAACACAGTGTAAGGTGACATATGGAATGAAAAACAACAAGAAACACTCATTCATTTTTCAGAGTATGTTTGGTCTTTCTTTCTCTGTTATGTTGCTGTTCTGCTGAAATGACAAAAAAAAGGAACTGTTACATTTGAAGGGGCAATTGAAAATATGCAAAGAATGAACCACTAAGGCTGAAGGACTTCATGGGTCTGATGGAGACCACTGCACACTTGGGTTTTAAAATTGGATGGGATCATCCATTGTTGGACAAAGCAGACCTTTCATGCCCAAAGGGATGGAAGGGAAACTCACTCATTCACTCCGTAAACCAGAGTGATATAAAGTACTTTTCTGTCCTTCTCTTCTTTTAAAGGATTTGTGAAGTTGTGTTTCATATAGCATACACAAACCTCCTTCATCTAAAAGAACTGTAATTTTTGAAAATGGATGTTTGTGTGAAGAATGACAGCTACAACTTTGGTTTTTGAAATGGGCTGATGGCATTCATTTTTCCTTCCTTGCTCATTAGATACCTGCTGGTCTCTTAATGGTCTAAGTACCCCAACTCAAGGCACCAGTAGGGGGAAAGTAAATCATAACATTTCATGGGGAAAAAAGGAAAAACATCTTGGCATTTTGTCTTGCAACATTTACTGAGCGTCATAGCAGGGAATGATTTTTTGTTTTCTTCTTATTGTAGTGTACTGGTGTTGTGAGTTTACTTTTTGTTATTTCAGTGTGCTAGCTAGCCTCCCTATCACTGTCTCTTTGTATGTGCCAGCACCTTGGATTAAAAACAGACCCACCAGTACTGTTCAAAGTTAAGTAAGACTTTCCAGGACACGTCCATAGAGAACATGTAGTATTAATGTTTTCTGTGTCATCATCTGAAGATAATGATAAGTTCCTATGCAGAGATAACAAAAGTTATCTTCCAGAGATAAGCTGTTATCTGTATTTAACAAGTTATCTCAAGATCCAATCCAATCCAACTTTATTTATAAAGCGCTTTTAAGAACCACAGGGGCCAAAGTGCTGTACAGTAAAATAAATAAATGAGTAAAAACAGCATAATAGGAAATATAAAACAAATCCAACCTAAAATAAATTTAAAATAAAGTAAAATACACAGCTAAGACAATGCAAAAATATGCGTACATATAAACATAAAAATATAAAATCAGTATCTTACACAGTGTGGAAAGCCAAGGAAAAAAGGTGGGTTTTAAGAAGACCTTTAAAAACAGACAGTGAAGAGGCCTGCCTAATGTGCAGTGGTAAATTGTTCCAAAGTTTTGGAGCTGCAGCAGAAAAAGCATGGTCCCCTCTGTGCTTTAGCCTGGTCTTAGCCACCGTCATAAAAGGGCATAAAAGGATGGTGCAGCTCAGAGAGGTAGGACTGGGCAAGACCATTAAGAGCTTTAAAAGCAAATAAAAGGATTTTAAAATGGATCCTAAAATGTACAGGCAGTCAGTGCAGTGAGGCTAAAATCGGTGAAATGTGCTCATGCTTGCGTGTGCCAGTTAAAAGACGCGCAGCGGCAGTTTGCACCAACTGAAGACACGCAATGGAGGAACCACTAACCCCCACATAAAGTGCACTGCAGTAATCCAGCCAAGTGGTGACAAAGGCGTGGATTACTGCCTCAAAGTGCTGCCTCTGCAGAACTGGCTTGATTTTGGCCAGCTGCCTCAACTGGAAAAAGCTCTACTCCTAATGTCTTTACTGCATTTACCTGGCTGTCGAGCTTAAAATCAGAGCCGACTAAATCCCGTAAATTTTTGATTGTGGGTTTGACATGCTGGGCCAGATAACCCAGATCAACAAGGGGGGTGACAGAGGAGCCACCAAAAACCATCACTTCAGTCTTTTCCTTATTAAAGTTTAGGAAGTTAAAAGCCATCCAGTCGTTTATGTCATCAAGACACAAGCAGTGGTTTGCAGAGTTATTCTTTTTAAGAGGCACATAGATTTGGCTGTCATCTGCATAATAGTGGAAAGAAATGACATGTTTCCTTAATATGGAACCTGTGTTCTTTATTTTGAAAAAATGTTTTTGACATGAAATGCAAGTGTGGAAGCAGTTAAGCTGCAGAGATGTCAACAATCATTGAAAACAAAGTATAAATAGTATGGAACCAAGCGGCAACAAATAGAGGGAGAAAAGAAGAGTATCTAGAACTGAGCCTTGTGGTACCCCACACGAGAGAGGAGCAATGGAGGACACAGTCACCAAGGCTGACACAGAATGTCAACTGGGATAAGTAGGACCTGAGCCATTCCAGTGCTGTGCCACTGATGCCCACTCACTGCTCCAAACAAGAGCACAGCTCTTAACATAACAGCTTACTTCTAGGAAACAACTTTTATCTAGAGGAATAAGTTTGTTGTTTGTTGCTGTTTTTCCCCGGAAAAACAGTTTTGTTATCAGGAGATACCAAAACAGAGAAAAATAATACATGTCCTCTACGCACGTCCATATTGGTAAGATTGCTGAACTACTTTTACTCCTGTTCTCACAACCAGTTATTAGTTGTTTCTGATGTGTTTTACATTATCACAATGATTTGTGAACGCTGTTCATTTTTTATTCATAATGTTATGTATCAGTTTGCAACACTGCTTTATTTTAAATGCAGGTTAGCAAGTGGAGCCCTGACTGTTTCAGATGCTAGTAAAAAGTATACATTGTCTTGTCTTCATTAGATTACTTTTCTAAGCACCATGATTCACAAACAAAACAGATGTTTGTAATGTCCTGAGTATTTTCTACAAATAATAGGCCTTTCTTTGTTATAAATGTGTTATAAATGTGAACAACTGTGGTCAAACAGATATGCTTTTTTATCGCTTAATTTCAATACAGTTAAATGCAACAGATCTTTCTGGCAACTGTGTATTTAAGGCACATTGTTACTGTTGGAAATTTTTGTTTCAGAAATGTTTTCCCTCTTAGGTAACAATGTTTTCAGTAAACCAAGTCTCCTTTACTGTGAAGGTGCTTGTCAGCATTTTGAATTTTGGATTGTAACTTGAAGAATGCTAAGTCTAAAACATTTTGAGAGCGACTGAAAACCTCAAGTGTCAAGAAAAATATCCAATTACAATTTTAATGTCAGAGTTAACATCCTTAAATAAGTATTTCATCTAACAGTATATCTCTACCTTGTACACATAGCACAACCGATCAAGATCGAGATTGGGGTTTACTTACTCTTTAATGAACACTCTGAAAGCATGCATCAATACAGTCTTTAACTCCTGACCTTCATTACAACCAGCCATCAGTTCATCTTGCTTTGCTCTTACATACCTTCAGGCTCTGCGTTTTTTTTTTTTGTTTTTTTTGTTTTTTTGTTTTTTCCTACCTCTGATCATTCAAAAACACCAAAGGTTATTCAAGAACATTGGTGAAGTTTATTAGCCCTGTCCCAACATCAACGTCCAACTTTTTTTTTTTTTTTTTTTGCAATAGTTTATATGCCTTCTTTGTTTAGGAAAATGTTGAAAATTTGTCTTTACAATGCCTCTCTACATTATCAACAACTCTTAAATGCATGGATTAACCACTTGTACTCTGTTCTTGTTTTTTGTAATTTATTAGTCCTTTCAGTATTGTGACCATTTTGTCTCCAATGCTCTCTATTGTGTTTCAGAAATGAGAAATGATTGTAATATGTAACATTTAAATCGTTTCTCAGTTGCACTGCTGACAATACATATTTTCACTTGTTTCCTGGGGGTGAAAAGATAAATGCCCATCTATAACAGATGCTCTCATGCCAGTGTGTGCTTGATCTGGTTGTAAAGTCAGTGTATCTGCCTGCTCTGTGATAAGCTACATCTGTATTATTTCTCAACTGTGGTGTTTACCTCCAGTTTTAATGAAATATTTTGTCGCAAATTAATATGGTTTATGTCTGTATTAACAAACAATAACAATCCTAAATGATTTGATTGTCTGTTATTTTGCACGCATGGTAATTTAAAAAGGACCTCACTAGTGAATTTGCATGTTTAGTGTTGTAGCTACAAAATCTATACTTTGTTTCTGCTAATCTTTTATCAAAACAAGCAGTCGAATTTTAGAGCTCCCTTATAATTTTTTTTTATACCTTTTAATCGAGCCACTGGTTTCCATTCCTTCCACTACAATATGAAAATCAACTTTCAGAGACTTCAAACTTTCTTCACACTAGATCACTGTAATAAAGTTGTCCACATTAGTTTTCCTCAAAGCAGCAGCACTATTGTGTTTTGATGGCTTGGAATTGGTTGGAGTGGAAGAGTATCTACCCACAAATATTCCCCGGGGAGTTTTTTACACAGCCAATTATGAGTTCTGTGGTTTATGAATGGTGACGACTTTGTTGGCTGCAGAAGCAGAAGTTAAGGTTGGTGTTGCAACCAAAAATCCATATTTTGATAAGTTGCGAAATCGTAAGTACCCCACATGGTTTGTTGTGATGTAAAATGTGGACAAACTGCAGTACATTGGCCAAACTTTCCAAATCACAGGTATGTTCCTTTAAACAGGTAAAACTGACATTGTCCTGTGGAAGACAGGTGTTTTGTAGGAAACTGAATATAAATCACAACTCCCTTGAGTGAGCAGCCTCCATTTAAACTACAATGGATTCAAGGCCTTCGCCTAAAGTTACTTTGGATTTTTTTTAAAACTTCCTCTCACCCTGGAGAACACTGGCTGTCAGGCCAGGACAGATGCACACATCTGTGTGGCCCATTAATGTTTCATGGCCTAGTTAACTGAGTGTCAGACAGTAAAAGCCAAACGGAGCCTTTTAGTGTGGTTGTCTTGACATTGTTCTGAATGTGCAGGCATCTTGTACGTTCAGCACCAAGCTTCTGGTGTCTAAGTTTTCCTGTGATGTTTTTTCTCAGTGGTAGCTGCAAACATGGCCAAATTAGTTATTTAGCAGTGCTCAAACATGAGCCGTCTCTCTGTAATAACTTTAAAGAGAGTAGTTAAACAACAAGGGACATCTGGAGCTAAACCACCAACCACCACTGACTGCAAAAAGTGCAAACATGCACGCACACGTCTTTTTTTAACATTTGTGAAATACTACATAAGCAAGCACATGATCACTAAAATCACTATAGGTGATATTTTTGTACATGCAAACAGCTTTAATTATAAATGTCAATCTGTAGCATCCCAAAATCAACTATACATTTAAATTCCCAATCTTCACAAGAAAATGGGGATAACAAATAGCAAACTTATTTTAAAAATCCAACTTTAAAAAAGATCACAAAAGCTGGCTAGTAAAGGACAACTGGGGTTTCATAGCTCGATTAAATCAGTCTTTCATTAAATATTGCCTATCACCATCTCTCAACACAGGAATCAGTGGGTTAATGATTGAAGGGCAGAAAAATGCACTTCTGATTGTGGCCACAGGGTGTCAGGGTAAGCTACTAAAAACACATAAGGACAGGTTCATACCCTGTTTGTGGGAAGTGGAAGAGTTTACTTTATCGTTTATCTGCACAACAACCCAACAAACCATCACTAACAGACTGGATCCCAATTCTGATGTTCAATTTACACATTAAATAGGAAATAAGATAAATAAACGGATAGGCACCCAATAAACTGCAATTTAAAAGTAAAGCTCCTGTGCAGTAGAAGCTCCACTACAGCCAGCAAGAGGCAGGCTGAAATATAAACAATTACAATTACAATTTGGAAAAGCTTCCCAGTATTAGTATTAATATTATCAATATTATAATTATTGTTGCTGTTGTTATGTAGAGTAATTAACTGCAATGTGGAATGTCTGTCCTGTAGATGCGTAGATGAGACTTTTGTGAAGCAGTCTTTAAAATAATCACATCGTGCCAGGACTGCTGTTGGAGCTTCTCCTTACTTAAAATATGGGTGTCAAAGGCATTTTTGATCTGGTCCCTCAAGTTGTCCAAAAGGGAGGCTTGGTACTCTTGTGCATCTGCAACATCACTGTTGACTTCCCTCTAGAATAAAAAAAGGTGTACTTGTATGAGTGGAAAATGCATTATCCATTTGCTTATCCATCACACCTTTATTTCTTTTATCATAAAAACTTAGATCAGTACAAAAAACACTGCATCTGAATAATTATCCATGTAACTGCAAGTACATGATGTATTAAGGAAATAAATGGAAATGCACAGCATTTAAAAAATAGGCAGCATTGTTTGTGCAATACCTGAGATAAGCAAATTTGCTGCAGCATGCTGGGTCAGACTGTGGCCACTCACACCAAAGGAAGTCTCTCCCTAACAACACCATGGATGAATGCTATGAAATGTCATAGTTGAGGGCAAAGAAACAAAAGACATGATGCATTACTTAAAAAAATAATACGTAATATCATGTCAAGCAACATCCATGGCAAAAAAAAAAATGGGAAAAGGGCAAACAGATTTTTAGGCTTCATATTGCTGTAATTTGTTTGCACAATTGAATAATGTACATGAATCTCACCCAGTTTTCTGGATTCTCACTTGAAATATCATCGAGCCTCTCTCTGAATTGTAAAAAGTTAGGACCACACAATGTCACACCAAAATCTACCCATTTACTGATGTTGATAACCATACTATAAAACAAAACCCATACCTTCTACTTTAAGTTACTTATTCAAGGTAGAATTATGTTATCAGGCAGATGTACTCACACAAGTTTCTCAAACATTTTAACCTGGCAGCACTTAATACTCCCTGGTATTTCAACTGTAATACAAAAAAAAAAAAAAAAAAGCTACTATAAGTTATATTCTGACATGAAGCGAGCTGACCACCCGGGCTGCTTTGGTTTACAATATTAGAGGAGGCAAACGGTTCATTCAGAAACGCAGATCAGAAGCGGGATTAGACAGAGCAGCTACCATGCTGATCACGGTAACCACTGCCTACCATGTAAACATCAAATCAGCTGGCCCTGTGAGTAATTTACCGAAATACTACAAAAACAACTTTATACAAAATATTTAGTAGAGGGGCAATGTTAAAGCTCAGTGGACTGTGAGCTGGCGACAACGTGACGCATAGCGGAGGTGTGACAGGAAACGTCTGGACAGAAAGGGCGAGTATTGGAGAACAACTGATAAAAACCATGAAACTGGACAAAAATTGTGCCTCAATCCCAAATACTGACATGTTATCATACGGTTGGATCATGAAGACATGTTTCTCAGACATTATCTCACGGTTAAATGGTTGTTCTTGTATTTTAGGAGGCAGCTCGGTTAGCATTTCAGCTAGTTCAGCGCCGTCACTGCCGTCCCCGTTGGCTCTGGGAGCTACAGGACAAATTACTGAGCATTTTCCACATTAATGTCACCTGCTGGTGGAGTTGAGGATTTCAGGACCGCTGTCAGCAGGTATTTCTTTTTCTTTGACGGTTTTTGTAGACAGCTTTTGCGTTGGCTAGCATGCAAAACTAGTGGAGTCTGTGGCGGAGCTCTAAAATAGCAGGTCAGCATTCAGGCTCCTCACTTTGCTCCTGAACTTCTTACGGAAAGTCAGACTGCATGGCCTCTGAAACAAGACGCGAGAGATTCCTGCTGTGCCTGGTGCTCAGCGCCGCTCCTCGGCGATCTTCAGGTACTGAGAGAAACATGGAGACACAGTGTTTGCTTTGTCCCGTCGCTCCCGGAGCAGGTTGGTCGGTGGAGGGTGACTGACTACACCCCCGAGGGGCACAGGATGCTGTCCGTTTTCTGCTCTTTCCCCGATGCCAGGTTTGTGTGGAGCTCCCATCCCGCTCCACGTGGCCAGAGGAAGACGAAGAGGGACAGCGACGACGACAGCAGCAGCCGCCCTCCAGCCAAGAGACCCCAAAAGACTGTAGCTATGTTTTCTATACTGTAAATGACAGGGTTTTAGGAAGTTGGTTTTTAGATATTTGTCATACAATAGCATAGATGTTGTGATAGTTGTGATGTCCTCAGGTCTTAGATTAATTGTTTGTTGATCCAGTTTGGTGTCTGATCTGCTGAGTGGGCTCTTGTTAGTCATCAGTTCTGTACTGTACTTACTTCACTTGACATGGTGAATCGTCAAATCAGGGCTCCATTGAAGCCAATCAGGGCCAAGGACGCCAGGACCTTGGGCACGTGCCCAGTGTGCCCGTGCAGGGATCTGTCATAGTTGATAGGGTGTCCTACATGGTTGCTAGGGTGTTGATACTGGAAGTGGTTGCAGCTGTGTTTCTTTGAGGTTGATTGGTACACCAGGCGTGTAAGCTGCAAGCAGCTGGGAAGTCTAAAGAATCCTAACTTTGAATTGGCAGCTAAGGTGTGACTAAGCGATAGTTAAAGTGTTGCTAAGTGGTTGCAAATTCGTGCCATGGAGGGCCAAGAGGCTGCAGGTTTTTATTCTAACCAACAACTCCACCAGGTGATTTCACTGATTAGTCCCGCCTCTCTGTTCGGAGGTAGGGTGATCAGTGAAATCACCTGGTGGAGTTTTTGGTTGGAATGAAAACCTGCAGCCTCTTGGCCCTCCATGGCACGAGTTTGACACCCCTGCTAGTGTGTCTTGGTAGTTGCTAGAGTGTGCAGGAGGTGGTTGCTAGTGTTTATTATGTGGTTTACAGGGTGTCCTACAGGGCTGCCATGGTGTTGCTCATTGATTGCTAGGATGTTTGTAAGTGGTCAATACAGTGGGCTGTTGTTACTGTTAGTGGTTCCAACTTTGTTCCTTTGTGGTTGATTGATGGTGCACTAGGTGATTGGTAGGGTGTTTTGTGGTGGTTGACAGGAAGCACTATGGAGAGTATTTCGAAGTTTTTACTAGATGGTTGAATCAGCAACAGTAGTAACAACAGCAGAAGCAGTTTTAGTCAATTCAGTAGTCAATTAAGTGTTACTAAAAGTCAGTAAAAGTAAAAATCTAACTGAAAGTAACTAAATCTAAATTAGTGTAATTAAAAATAGGTCAAAGGAACAGAAGGTAAAGTTAAAGCAACTAGATATATCCATATGCTATCAAATGTATTTAAAAGTAATTAAATCCTACCAAGGTAACTAAATGTAACTCACAGTAGCTAAATGTAACTAAAAGATAATAAATGTAATTAAAGTAACTTGGAGTAACTGAATGTAACTCAAAGTAACATTGCGACTAAAAGTAACAAAATGCAAATCAAAGCAACTAAAGGTAACTGAGTGTAAATAAAAGTAAATGCAACTAAATGTAACTAAGAGTAATTAATAACAAAAATTTAAAAGGGACTTTAAGTTAACTTCTGGTAAATGGAATTAATTAAAAGTTGTCAAGCTGAAAGTAACTACATGTAAGTTAAAGGAACTAAATGTAACTGAAAGCAGGCCACAAGTAAGTTCAACTAAAAGTAATTAAATGTGACTACAGTAAATATAACAAAGGAAATAAATGAAAGTGGCAGCAAATAAATGTAATAGAAATACATGTAAGTTCCAAATGTAGGCCCAATCAAATGTAACTAAAATAACTAAATATAGAGAAAAGTAACTAAATAAATAAAAGCTATATAACTTTATTTAATGACTTGAATGAAAAGAAATTTGAAGTCATTGCAGTTTCAAATAATATAATGACATGGAGGCAAAAGGTGCCATATGTAGTAACTAAAGTAATTAAAGGTAATGAAAAGTAACCAGGTAACTAAAAGTAGCTGTAGTAACTAAGTAGTTAAACATATTAAACCTAGGTAAAATTAGTTCCCCTCCTTGGACCACAACCTTATTGCGGTGGAGGGGTTTGTGTGTCCCTGTGACTCTGAGACCTGTGCTGTCCAGAACCTCTGGCTCCTGGTCGGGCCCCCCCCGCCTCAAACTGCTCTCAGGAGAGGGGCCACACTAATGATGGTCCATGAACAATGACGTGCATAGAAACTTTTTAGTAATGTATATCATTACAAAGGACAACTGTACCTTATAGTTTGGAAACCAAAAGTGTGTAATACTGACACTTGTAAAATGAATGACTTATTTATAAAGACATTGACCATGAATTTTTTTTATTGTGACAATAAAAGTAGATATGCTAGCACACAATCATAGACATGCAGCTTTTAGTGTACAATTTCAACGGGTTATTCTGTCTAGATTAGAATCGACTCAGAAAAACAAAACAAAATAAGCTGTCAGAACATTAGTCACTAAGAGCTGTGAGGTTATCAGTGTTCTCCAGGCACTGTCTGAGAAGCACCTTAATTAATTAATTGGCATATAACAACAGTTGTTGTTATATGCCAATCATAACAGTTGACCAAAAATAATGGTATATAGTGTATACCTAATCAATGGATACAAAACATTGCTTGAAAAAAATGTACTCCATTTATGGGAATATTTCAAATGTGTGAGCTGTTCACTTGTTTCACTAATTCACGTGTGAAACTTACGTCTCTTTCTCATCAGCTGTTTTCAGTGTTGGTCGGCTGCAGTGGGTATTCCGGTCCAAAGCTGTGACTTGAAAAGGTTTTCCCTTCATGGGAGTCGATGTTGCAGGATCTCGCTCAAAGCTGGAGGAAGAATAGTAACATCAAGACTGTAAGTGCTACATGATACAGTCACATTCCCCTGTAATGCGCTGTGCTGTGTCCTAACCTGCTGGGATCAGGGTTTCCTCAACAAAACAACTGTAAATCAGACATATTTCAACAGGGCCAAAATGGTAACTTGGGCTCCTTGTGCAGCACACACCACACAGCATTTACACTGGTACTCTACATTACCTGTCCACCAGCAAACAGGCGACTTCAGTGTCACTGTGAAAATGTTTGTCCCTCGTCAGCGATATCCATCTGGGCCACATAGGTGTTTACCTGTGTTTTGTCATCGTCTGTCTCCAGTTGTTTTGCATCTTCATGTTTTGTGTCTTTAACGATGAAGGTTCAGCCCCCTTGTGCGTTGTGTGGTAAATAATAAGTATAATTATAGCTGCTGCGCAGCGATGGCTCGGGTACGGGCATTTTTAGGAAGATGCTGCTCAGTGATCAGTCACACTCAGGCAGTTTGGAGCACATGATTAAGATGCTCACATCGTTTACTGCTCTGACCTAATTGGCAAGTAGCAACTCAATAGCAGCTTGACAAATTGACTAAGCCATTCACTGTTGTGCAGGAAAGCAACCGTCCGTGCATGGAAAGCCAGATTTGAAACCAGTGTAAAAAAAATTCAGTTATTAAGACAAAAATCTAAAAATACACATATTGCATCTAGACAACATGGAGATGTTGGTAATTTGTTGTTAACAATGATTGATTGGCTCCATAAGTGAAAAACTGATGTTTAAAAATGCCATTTTTACATTTACTCCAATTGTTCACATGAGAGCAAAATTCAAAATGCTGTCAAAAATTCAGTTTTTGAGATAAAATTCTGAAATTTGCCCAACCATGACTCCAGAATTTTGTCAATTTTTTTCATGAACATTGAAGATTTATTTAGCAAGAATTTGCAGGTATATGTTTACAGTAGCGTTTACAGTCAAACATTTTGATGCACTGTAGGCTTAATTTTTGATAAATCAAAAATCTGTGAACATTGTTTATGTAGGACAGTCTGAAGATGCTCTGTATCAAGTTTGGTGACATTTGAGCAAAAATTGTGGGAGGAGATATGTTTAAGACGTTTTACAGTTTTTGAAAAAAACAGAGTGATGGACTTCATAATTTTCAATAGGTTTAAAGGTACAAATGTTTCTTCAATATTGAGGCTACAGTTTGATGAAAGTTGTGAAGTTCTAGCACATATGGTTGATTTGTTATGAATTTTCAAAGTTTTGAACTTTAGAGGCTTGCTATAGTGCCACCATCAGTAATCTGGCATGGAACTGGACCTTTGTGCAAAGTTTTGTGAGTTTTCACCCATGGGAAGTATGATTTCCTTGGAAGAAAGAAGAAGAAAGAAAGAAGGAATACCTAGGAATACAATAGTGCCCTGGCATCTTAGCTGCCCGGACCCTGTCTCAATTTATCAAAGTTCTCCCTTCTGGGCTTCTGAAGAAACATGGAGGTGTAACATGGCATCCTCCAAGGAAGTGGACCTGCTCCCTGTATAGATATAAAGGGCTTATCCTAAGCAGAAAAAAAACTCAAAAATTTCCACGTGATGATATACTAATAAAAATTCTTAAGAACATTATATATTATGTTCCATTTCTGCCAAAACAGCACTCTAAATCCTGCACAATGTTCCTTTAAAGGGGGTGGGTAGTGTTATAAAATAGACTTGGCTAATTCAGTCAAATTAAAATCAGTGATGCTCTAATATAAGATATGCTGAAAATGAAAACTGTCCAGTGGTTTAAGGCTTCATCACCAGAGCTGTAACGACCATTGCTTTTGATGCAGTCTGTCATTTTATAGCCACAAGCCGAGAATAATTAGCCTATTAGGAAAAGGACACATTATACAAATGACTTCAGTAAATTATATGATCCTGGCTATAAACCAACACGATCGTGCACAAAAGTGAGGCATTTAAAAAAATAAAATGAAATACAATCGTTGCACCACTCGCATCTGTCCTCTATCTGGTGATAACAAGTGTCCAAAATGACTTTAACGCAGGATAAAAGGCAGACATGTCTGCTGTATCATAACGCCTATGGCCTGCACAGGCGAGGTGTGATTGGCAGGTGGATGAAGCCGCCATGCTTTCAGCTGAGACAGAGGGAGTAACAGATTTTCCTCTTCCCGAAATCTTATCTTTGCGAAATTTTGAAGAAATCCTGACTCATATTCAAAATAATAGATATTAAAAACAAGTCTGATATTCGGTGTTTGTTGTCCCCACTCTATTCGTTGTATAACGGCCTGTTTAAAGAATAAAAATGTAGTCAAAGGTGCGTGTGCGTTGTCAGAGCCACAGGCCTAAACCCACTCCAAACCAAGCATTTAATTTCCTCTGTGGGTTTCTGGTCAGTACTTAGACACTGGAGTAGGCCTGCTCTGTGTGGTATGTGTAACTTTTTATTCCTTGAGTAACTTACCTAGTTCGGCCCCCTAGTCAGCCACTATCGCTCTTTAATATAGAAGTGATGATTTTCTGGCCCTTTATTTCAAACTCTCGAATTTATTGTCATTTCGTTTTCCGGTTAATTATAGATTCATCTGTTGGCGTTATTTGTAGGACCGCTAAACAAAATGATCTTGTGGAACTGTGTGGCAAATGGAGACGGGAGGATTGCCCTACTGGGAAAAAAGTAATTAAAAATAAAATTAACCAATAATAGCCTAATAATGATGATGTTAATAATAATAATGATAATAATAATAAAGGCCTATAAATTCCCTGACTACTTGGTTTATTGGAAACGGTTCACTATGTATTATTATTATTGTAATTGTATGTTTATTGATCATGTTTTAGGTCATAAGACTATATCTCAGATGTAATAAGCCAGAATATATTCTAATGATACCGACTCTTTATGGTCATCATCCTGGATGCAGCCTGTCTCATCACATGGCCACATTTCACACTGTGCTGTAGCCTGTTAGGATATATTGTTTCGGTCTTTAGATAAACAGAATTACATAATAATAATAATAATAATAATAATGAATAGCATTTACAGATATTCTCCAACAAGGTGTGTAGGCTGAAGCCATAGAGCGTATTGCGCCTACCGTGTAGGCTATAATATAAAAATCATAATCTCAATGGCCATGACAAGGAGGGACAAACCGGAGATAGGCTATATATTTAAAAAAATAAATAAATAAATGAGTGAGCGAATACAGAGAATAAATCATTGACAATATATGTGCATACAGGTACTCATAGGAACCTGTGTCCATGTATACAAACATGCATAGTTGTACTGCTGCAAATGAACGCATCCTCATAGTGCTCATTACAAAAAATCGCTATCATTTCCTATGATTTTTATGTAGCTTTGGCTATGGTGCTTCATGGTAAATATGCTGTACCATGGTACTACCAGGACTTTACTGTGGTACTTTATGGTAACTTTCCTGACCATGTATTTTGTTTGTTTGTTTTAAGGTATTCATGGTAACTATGATTAATTGGTAGTAATACTGTAGAAAAACAGAACCACGGTTTTACTCCCCCCCCAAAAAAAAAAAAATTAAAAAAAATTAGTCACCACAGTTTTCTTGCCATAATAAATCATGGTTACCTTATTGTTGAGGGAGTTGTGCTGTGGCCTCAGCAGCATTTGGAGGCGGAACCAGCCAGCCGCACGGCACCAATAGCAAAGTGCAGCGGCCGAAGAAGGCAGAGGAAAGGGTTTGGAGGAGGGCAAGGGGAGGGTTTCTCTCTCCGGCTGCCTCCGTTTTAGCGCTGTACCCTCTTGCAGAGACCGCGGCTCGACGTGACACAAAGTTTAGAGGTGAGAGACCTTCCGCACTCGGCATCGCTGGATTCACAGCACCTGGTGATCTGATGCTCGACAGAGTTCTTCTAGGAGAGAGGGAAATTCACTGGAAACTCGCTCCTACATATGCGTTTGACATTTAAAAAAAAAAAAAAAAAAAGCCTGCCATTTCAATCCTGAAGAAGAGCTCCATCAACCAAAAAATTTTCAAAAGCAACAAATAGTCGCCCATCATTCGCCATGAAGAGATTTATAGGCCTGTAGCCTGACCTCTGAGAGTTTTGGCTGGAGCTTCGCTGGACCATCTTCATTCTTGTGCCTCTGCAGAGCCTTTCGCATAGCTTTGTATGTGCAATTAGACCACAAGGAGGGGGGGGTGGGGGTGACAAGACCCACACTGCATGTGAGCTTATGGACATTGCAACAGGCCTCGACTCTGTGGAAACGCACTCCTCAGCCAGGAATCACTCTGGTTGCTCAAAGATGCTGGGCGATATGAAAATTGAAAATCATCTTCGGACCGGGGCCACGACTCTGGATGTTATGATCGGTGAGTTGTAGCCTGCATTTTGGTTATGGGCTATTCCTGTGGTCTAATTGAGTCCAGGAGCGGGGACTGTCATTGGTCATCTGCTCAGAATCGCCTGCGGAGCTTCACCTTGCCTTGCTCTCATTGTGATGGAAGGCTTGCAGAGAAAGCCTGTTTTCTATATGGGTCTTACTGGAAAAACAGCTTTTATAGAGACACTGACGCACTTTTATAGACATTGAAGCCATCTGCTAGTAAGCCCATGCAAATTAAAACAATATTGTTGTGTCGAAATATGTTGGCTCAGTTGTGGCTGTGGAGCGACCTTCCTCTTTTTTTTCTCTTTAGGCCTTTCATTTGCTTTGTTTTGGGCAATGTGTTGTTTTTATTATTATTGTTGTTATTATATGACAAAGTATATACAGTGACCTCAAATTATTCTTTATTCGTGTGTGTGTGTGTGTGTGTGTGTGTGTGTGTGTGTGTGTGTGATTGAAAGGGAAAGAGAGAGAGAGAGAGGAAGAGATGCAAAATTTCAGTATGCAGCACACTCACTTTTTTCTGAATGGCATACAAATCGTACACCAATAGCCAAATTGGAGTATAAGTACAATTAAACTGATGCAAATTATATTGCGCATAGGGTCTTAAAAACAGTCACTAAATGGGGTTTAGGAAGCATTATGAGGGCGTCCAATAAATAGTCATGATGCTCGCCATACTTTAACTCAAGTGGTTACACATATGATCTTTAAGATTTTATTACTGGGGACCATAGGCCAGTCAGAAAGAACTTTAATCCAACTGGAAGTCCCTTAAAACAGCAACAAAAGCAAAACATCGCATCAAGGAAGCATTCAGGACCAGTATGAAGAGTGTGAGGACCTAAAGGTTAAAATTATGACACTGATGTCAGCTGCTGATCAAAAATATCCAGCCAGGCCGTAGCCTACATTTAAGAATTTAGCACACTGACCAGGTAAGTCTGTCAATTAGTAGCCTCATGTACCACATTGACTGGCTCTGGAAGTTGTGGTTTATCATTTAAAATGCCGGGAAACAGTCTAAGCATAGCAAAATATAAGATTAAACCAGTGTAATCGATACAATAAATAGAGAAACATCATAAGTGGGGAATATGAAATTAAATGGATTTCACAGTAAAAGTCCCCAGTTATTCAAGGTATTCACGCTTGCTGTTTTAAGCTCTTTTTAAAAACAGATAAGCTTTAATGTTGTCAAGCTCGTTCCGCACTTGCGCACCTTTGCAAACCACACTAAAGCGTGTACATTTACGTTTATAAGAAGTGTTTTCATAGCCTCATGTACCACGCTGACTGGCTGTGGAAGATGAGATTAATGAATAAGGCGTTCATGATTTCTTTATATTCAGGCCACGCTTTCCCTCTCGGCTACTTGAGGAAAAACTTAAACATGGTTTGTGACGTTTTCTGCTCTTACTGTGTCCCCACCTTCAGGAGGAGAGTGTGCCCAGCAGGCGGTGTGTGAGGGCTGCCAGCGGCCCATCTCCGACCGCTTTCTGCTGCGGGTCAACAACACGTCCTGGCATGAGGAGTGCCTGCAGTGCGCCGTGTGTCTGCAGCCGCTCACCGCCTCCTGCTACTTGAGAGACCGGCAGCTCTACTGCAAGGACGACTACCAGCGGTAAGAGATGCACCGACACAGCCGAGGCTCATGTGCAGAGGCGGTCCTGGCTAGTTTTGCGCCCTGGGCGAACCGTCCCCCACCCCCACCACATCAGGCCTATCATTTGTTAACATCCTATTAACTAAGAATAACACAAATTACTCATAAAGCTATATCACATATAGCTTACAAAATGTCATGTCATTGTATAGGAAGTTATTTAGGTTACCATAGACCCACGTATAGCAAAAAAAATTTAAAATTCCACAGTCAGGACGTATTGTTTACCAAATCCACAGACTAACAGGCCAATGTGAACTTGCACTTGTTGTGTTGCAAACACAAACTAGCCTATGGGTGAAATTAATTCCATGACATGATGCCTAAAATTCTAATAGTTGCTAGTTCAGCAAAACTAAAAACCAAAAAAACAAAAAAAACAAAAAACGTCTGTGGCTAAGTGGCAACATATTAGCAAGAGGCTAATAAATAGGGTATAGGCTACTGTTTCATTACATGCACAATTAACGTCACGCATAGAGACTTGCATACCTTTATCTTTTGAATGTTTCTCCTCTTCTTCTCTCCTTCTCTTTCTGAACTGGGCACCTGATGTTTTTTTTTTTGGCCTTTTGTCCATGATACTCCATTGACTTTTTGTTGTTGTTGTTGTTGTTGTTGTTTGGCATTTTCACATAACCCAATAAATTACATGTAGCTATAAGGGGTCTATATTAATTTTATGAATGAAATACAATTTATTTGGAAGCAGCAGTTTGTGTTGTTTGGCCTGGGATCTTTCATATCAGAGGTTAGTCTATCCCCCGCCCCCCTCCCCTTTGCTTTTCCTGAGACTCACAACCTGCGCACAGCCTCTGCAGTCGCTCACATTGCCCATAGCAAAAACCGTCCCTGCTCATGTGCAGCCACTGTGGGACCCAAAATGCCAAAATATTTGCTTGGTTGGGCGGAGCTCTGGGTTTATGGCAGGTGCAGGATGTAGATGTCAATCAAATTCGCACAGTATTGAAACATATTTATCTTTCATAAAAACGGCATATTTTGAGCCGTTTGAAGCGTTAGACTTTTCTGATCCTAAACTAGACCAGGGATTTTTTTTTATGCTCTGGACCCCCCAAGTTGACTTTCAATAAACCGTGGACCCCCATTTGACGCGATTTTGCGCTATAGGGACCCCTATATCAAGACAGCATCACTGATCTTATCTTAAAATAAATCCTTTAATAGGCCTATTTTTATTTATTTATTTATTTTTTTAAAGTTCTTTTTATGCCAATTTAATGATACTTTTCTGGTATTCTTTTTCGTTTTTGCCAGTTTTGTAATTTCACCCTTTTCCCCACTAATTCTTTCAAAAACATGGGAGGTGATGAGTAAAATAGCATGAAATGAAAATTGGCAAGAAATTTGTCAGAATTTACAAGAAAATGACAATTTTTGAAAACAACAACAGAAAATTAGCAACAAAACATTTTACTTTATTTATTTTATATAACAATATATTTATGAATATTAAATTGGTACATTTTAAGGTCAGATCATGATACTGAATCAGATTTTTAGGCTGCATTCATACGCCTTTCACAAGCATTTAAATTATTCCTCATTTTGCTGAGGAGCCACAGGAAGAAGACCCTCAAGGAGCTCTGGGGTTCCTCAGACCCCACTTTGAAAATGAACTTGGTTATAATGTTTCTGCAGTTTTTTTTTTTTTTTTTTGAAGAAGAAGAGTATAGCCCACTGTAGGTCTATAATGCCTGTTCAAAGGACTACTTTTCATCAATAGGAACATGATTTAAGCTGTTTTGTGTCACCTGCCATCTGGCCTTATGGTTTACTGTTTATGGGCCTACATGCCGAGGCTCACGCAGGCCATGAATCTGCTCAGGTGAGCGAGTATGGTGGAAATATGGAAAAACAGTAAAAATGGAAATCATCATCATTTGTCTGTAGCCTAATTACAATTACAATCACACATTCCTTTTTTTAGCCCGCTTGTGTAAAATGCTTGTGTAAAATTCAGGTGAAAGCGCTCATGCAGGAGTACTGCTCATCTGAATTCAAGATGCCTTTGGAGAATTTCCATGATTCAGCCTGCTGATTTTGATTTATAGTTAACAAGTGACATAAATAATATAATTCATAACATAAAGTAGCCTTTAACAGTTTCTCATGTAAGCTGTAGCCATTTACAACATTTTGCACATATTAATCTTTTCATTATTATGTTAGAAAATCACTCGTCATGCCTCTGCATTTAGGCCAGTGTTTAGGTTAGTAACTAATTACACAAGAGGGTTATAGTTGCCTGTTTAACCTAATGGTCTATAAATAATCAGAATCCAAATCAGAAATACTTCATTGATCCATGAGAGGAAAACAGGTATAATAAAGTAGAGCTGATAAAATTAGAATAGCCTAATGTAGTGTGCCTTAGGCTTCGATACAAATTCTGTTAAAACAATCAAAATACACAAAGATAAATCAGCTTGTGCACGCAACACACTCTCACTCCCAGGTCATCAAACACTGCAGCTTGGTCACACCCCTTTCGTGTCTGATAATGATGCCACAGGCAATGTTCAGTGTCGGGATGAGAGGCATTAGGCTGTCTCGCTTTTAAACGCGTGTCTGTGCTGCGTGGTTAGCTTCAGGCAACAAAACCTCTTGGTTCAGGTTAGTGAAAGGTTAGGCAACAGAACAGAAACTGGACACGGTCATGGTCACACACTGAAGTTCTTGCTGGAAACAGGAATTTAACTTGGGTCTCCTGCATAATGATCCTGTGGTTACATCATTATCCCCTGCGTCTCACACTGACACCACAGGGTGCCTTTGGTATCAGACACAGAAAGGCATGACCAAGCTGAGGTTTTTGAGGCCCTGGGAATGAGCATGTATGTGAGGCATAAAAATTCAAAATCTAAACCGAGACCTTACATACTGTAAAGCTGTGTGTGTGTGTGTGTGTGTGTGTGTGTGTGTGTGTGTGTGTGTGTGTGTGTGGGCCTGCCTGCCTGACCAGCATGGTGAAACACGTCTTTATATGAGCATTTGCGAGCAAAAAAATCATTTGGGGACACTTGCATTTTACCATGAATAGATCACTGCAGGTCCAAAAGATGAACAACCTGTAAGGTTTTATTTCACCCTTTGAATAAAATTAACATTTGTTCTTTTTATTTTTAATTTTATTTATACTCTCATTGAAGAAAAGGTCAGCAATCAAAAAGTTATGCTCAGGCACTAAACTCTGGAGGTTTGTATTTTTATTGTAAGATGTAATGACTGAGAGTTTCCCAGACTCTCCCAGGAGCTGATTACATAGTAACGACTGTCTGTGTCAAGGTGGGGGGCCGCTCCTACACCCGTCCCGTAGCCCGTCTGGTCTGTCTTGCCCTGCCTGACTAGGTTGTACTGGACTGTACAGGCTATACAGCACTGGCCTTTTATAATTGTTCAGATTTCCATCAAAAATCTCGGGGCAGTTGTTTAAAAGGCCATCCTCAACACCCACCACGCTAATGGTATAGCCCAGCGGTAGGCAGCCATGTGCCATAGAGAGCAAAGAGTCTGTGCTCTCGGTTTATATAAAGATGTGTTTCACTATGGTGGCCAGGTAATTTCACTGATTCCCTCACTTTCAAGCAGAGCAGAGGGACTGTTCTCAGACTCTCGGCTCTCCATGGCACATGGTTGCCTGCCCCTGTTATAGCCCATTCTCTACTGGTGTGGTCCTTTTCATAACTGATGAGCTTACAGTGTAGCTCTGTTGATTTCACCTGTCGAGCAGAGCAGAGTATGTGAGCTCTCAAGCTGTCCTGTGCTTCAGCTCACCATCTTTGGTGTGTGTACAAATAAAAGAAACCACACCTACAGGCACAACTGTATATAGGATTACAGGTCTTCCAATAACAGGATCAAAACTGACTGAAGTTTTATGTGGAGTAGCCTCAGTTAGCCAGTCCTTCAGTTCACTAACTATGAGGGGTAGGGTTGCACATTCATTCAATTCTGTTAGCATTAAAATCATGGCATGCTTCTGATTTTTTTTTTTTTTTGCTGAACCACATTATGTGTCAAATGAAAATCCAAACTGAAAACACAAACATATCAATGGAAAGGCTGTTTTTGATCATTTAACTCTGTTAAATGATGTGTTCTCCACCTCTACTTCAAAGAACCAAACCAGTGTTTCTGCATTTTTAGCTGCCTCTCTTCTCCCTCAGCAAGTGTACTGGGGGTCGGTCTCTCTCCTCTCTAGGAGGCATCATTGTCCACTCTCTCATCTCTCACAGCAGACTCAAACATGACATCTACTGGCAAATGGGGAATCCTTCCAAACATCAGATAGAAAGGTGCATCACCTGTTGTCTCATGGCTGGTGCAGTTGTACGAGAAGTGTTACACTTCTTTTTTTTTTTTTTTGGTGTGAGATTTTTGAATGTGGACTATGTGAAGGAGGTCACAGATAAGTTGAAACTCAAAGTTGGAGCCACGGTCTGAATGGATCCTCTCTCATACACACAAAACAAATAGTTCTACAACTGCTTGGCCACCTATTTCGCTGTTTGCTTTGCACACGGAAAGACACAAGCAAGGTGTGTGAAATGCAGGTGTGAAATTACAAATCGGCCAAAGAAATTACTAATACAGATCATTACACATAGATAATCACTCTGAATGTCAGTATACTTACTGTCTTGCTCAGATGGGCTATACTTAAATAATCATAGGTTTTCATTTAGTTTAACAGTCACACACTCACCTGAGGGATATAAGCCTGGTCTGACTTGTTCCCCCAGTGATGGGCTTTTGTAGCTCAATCGTTACCTTGGATACTGGTTAGCCTAATATTAAAAATGAAATTAGTATTTATAGGTTTTCCTTTAACAGTCACACACTCGCCTGAAGGATGTAAGCCCCGTCTGACTTGTTCCCCTGATGAGGGTGCTTTTATACCTGAATATACCTGGATACTATGTAGCCTAATATTGAATATGAAATATAAAATAACAGCATAAAACCAGGAAACAACACAAATACATACACGTTACAACTATTAACTAAAGGGAAACTTACTGACAGAATTAAATTCTTTATTACATGATTTTGCTATTAGACATACTAACCATTTAAAACTCAAATTATGTATTTAATGGAACATGCTCGAGCCGTATGTTAAACAAGCAGGTGTATTTCAGAACTCCGACATAATTTCCCCTACCTTTTAGCTGGCCATTGGTTTCCAAGTATATACATTTTGTAGACATTAGTTTTTCTGGTTGGCCCTCTTTTTTGACATCATATCTTGCACCATTGCTTTAATCTCACTGGCCAATAAATCATTTTAGCTTAACATTTTGATAATTTTCGCAAATTAGTCCACTGCCCATACTTTTGTCTGCACTTGTCAAACTAGGCATACAAACTATTAAACTGATACTGATATTAATTTGAAACCCGAAATTGGTAGTTCAGATTTCTTTCTTTTGGAGTAGATTTTTGGACACCTTTGTTCAGGCTACAGACAAATCAGATTTCTCTGTCAAATCAGAACTTTAAGACAGACTGTCCACACTGTTATTTATAAGTGATCAGATTGGATTTCTTTGTGCAGACATCACCAACCTTTCTGCACGGCTTGCTTTTGTAATGACATAGGCACCAGTAGCTCTGTGCACTGGTGATGCTGCTTTCCAATGCAGAAGCAAGAGAAATGTACAGAGGACTAACTCTAAAGCGCCAGCAGACAATGTATTTCACTGTCTTCAGTGCTGTTTTCTATGTTGTCCTCAACACTGCTCTGCTAGTAGCAGCATGGATTCTGCTCAGCCGCTCTGATGCACTTCCATCACTCTAGATGTGACACTATTGTTCTTGTATGTCACATTGCAAGTGACACAAAAGACAACTTGAAATCCTATTTGAGTATCCACAGCATCCAGACTCAGATGCATCTACAGAAATCTGATTGATATGACAAAAAATGATTTGGATTGGCAGTCTGAACAAGGAGTAAGTTGTCATTCGGAATGTCAGACGAGTCTAAAGTGAGAATATCAAACACACATAAGTTTCTTTGGCTATCCTACGCTGTCATTCAAAATATGGATGATAATTGATAATTTATGAGGGTAATCACAGTCTGTACACAGGCTGTGTGTATTTTGGAACTGTCATGTGCATGTGTCTGTGTGCGTAACCTGGTACAATTTGTGGGTTTGTGCTCATTTGTTATCCAGTGGGTCTTTCAGAGTCGGAGGATTTCGGTTCAAGGTTGCATGCTGGCAAGAGTCTGCCTTGCTGAAGTGAAGTCAGGTTTATTTATACAGGCCTCCATCACAAGCTTGTCTCAAAGAGCTTTACATAACATAACTAATACAAACCATATCACATATGGCACGTCCTACTACTATATACACACACCACTACATTTATTTTACATCATACACGTTACATATGCCACATCATGCACCTAAAACACACCCATGCTCACATTCACACCTTTTGGGTAAATTAGAACAGACAGTAGAGTGTACAAGAATTTCTCATTTTCATGCATCAGGCAACATCCAGGAAAATACCGATATCCAATGTCATTTTCAATTTGACAGGAGGGAAAATCACAATATATTAAGGAACATAAAAAATTATTTTGAATTTTTTTATTTATCAATGTACTGAGACACCGGTTTCCAGATTTCCAGTGCTTTTTGCTGATAGGGTTTTTGATTTATGTGGAAATAAATCATGATGTAACATTATGAAATGCAATACCAAAGCTGCAAAAAAGCATGATTTGCCTGCTCAAAACTATGTACCTGCATACCACTGCTGCATCTATGTGATACAGTTGAAGCCTCTCAAATCCCGTACAGTCAGTCAGAGTAGAGCAACTCATCAACTGGGTTGCTCACATGCAACTGTTTCGGAGCTACATGATGTTACGGTGAGACGTTCCTGTGAGCTGTCTTTTAACACAAATGTGAAATAAGGTCACAGTGCTTTTGCTCTCTCTGTATCCTCATGCTATCTGCATTCATCCTCACACACTCCATTACCAGAGGAATGCTTCTCCAAATATTTTGTGGTTTCTCCCTCTCACCGTCGCCTTGGTGTGAGGAGAACGTGCCACCATGGTGGCAAGTACTGCCACACTGGTTCTTTGTACCCAGGTGCCTGCTTCAACACCTAGGCACCACATTCTGGCAGCCTGTGAAGGTACGGGTGCTGTCGTGACCTCATGTCTCATCCAAAAGGAAAGGCCACATCTGTTGCCAGATCGATCTATCTTTCTATCAAGTTACTATAGCACCGTGCCAGTTATGTGGGAATAATAAATTATCGCTTGATTTTGTAAAGTGAGCCTTCTGCAGCATCCTATTATCTTTGCCCGTGAAGTATTGGGTTTTTTTGCACTGACAGATGATTGACAAGTTTTGGCCCCATAGACTTGTATTGAGCTGTAGCTGTGGAGCTCGTGCTGCGCCTCTGGTACACCACAAAGGATGGATCAAGGTGAAAATGTGACCTCCACTGCTTGACAGTACATGTGACTGGAATAAAGGGAACAGACTTCAACAAATCCAAACCTGTTCTTGGAAGGGCCGTACAAGTAATATCTACAAAATGTATATACTTTACATTTCTGTAAGTCTTTTCCCAAAGATTATAGAGATAGTTTAAGATTAAGATTATAGAGCTCCAGTATCATTTTTCCTCCCTTTTATCCAGCCATTGGTTTCCATTCTTTCTACTACGATATGAAAATGAACTTTCTGAGACTTTTCTTTACACCAGTGTTCCATAACCATAATGAAGTCATTGACATTAGTTTGTCCCTCTGATCGGTGCCTCTGCATTGCTCTACCTGTAGTCTTATAACTTCACTTTGTGCTCAAGGTACTAGACAACCTTCATTGCTTTGGCGCTGATGCTCCCAGTGGTGACTAATTTCCAGGCTGTGGTTTCCCCCATGGGGCAGTTTTTCATGTCAGAGGTTAAGCATTATTTATTTGTCCAACTGTTTTTGAAAGTTAGTTAGGGAAAAAGAGTCGATGTGCTGAAATAAATCTCATCTTCTAAGGCTGCTCCACAAAAACAGTACTGACAGCCCTTTCTCCTTCCCGTATCCACTTCTCATTGACTTCCTTTGAGTCAGAACTGATGTGAATGAAGCTAGTAGTCTGTATAGTGGTGTATACCTGTTTTTTTTACACAATGAAAGCCTATAGCAAAATGAAAGAACCATAACCAAATTATTGGGATCCTCCACGAAGGTGAATTGTAAACTTACCCCAACGTTCAAAAGTTCAAAAACAATAAGGGAAAAAACCCCACAAAAAATAAGTCGTACTACTATCACTCTACTGAATCTCTGGAAAATAAATGGAGGAATTGAGTGTCAGTAATATTTCATATAACAAGAGAGAAAACTGGGCATTTATGTCTTGGATTAACACAGATGTTGTGTGAGATTAACTATTCAGTAACTTTAAGTCTAAATTTAATCGTTGTACCATGACAACACATGGCATGTTTTTGTCTCAAGTTGGACGTTTAGTTGCTCATTTTCACTGGAAATTGACCCCTCAGACCCGTCTACATACCTGGTGTCCCTACCATCTTTCTTATCAAACCTGCACCCATGACCAGACCATCTTCCTTCTGCTTGGCAGTGTGGTTTTTTCATATAGAAGAGCCTTTTATGTTTTGTTTTGCCCCCCGCTCTTCTGAGTAAGCCATCTATTAATCATTAGCCAACAAGAAGGCATGTGGTATGTCACACTGTAAAAATGAACAGCTTTGTTCAGTTAGAAACCAGAAGACCCAGTGTGTCCCCATTTATCAAAGGGGGGAACCTAGGTGAGTGCCCATGAGTAAATCTTGGACCTGGACACAGCAGGCTGTCCATATGCTCCGTCCCCAGAGAGTAGGGAGCAAAGAATGAGGAGGGGCAAAGTAAACAGCACAAGAACCAGCAAAAGCTCCTTAAAACCTCCTTTTTGTTTGGATACCACAGCTGATCACCAGCCACGCTCAGGACTACAAAAACAAGCCTTTGTGAAAACTTTGCAGATAGGGTTTCATTGCCTCCGGAGTCTCTTCAGTCAACCCTTGCCTTGGCACCCGCAGATTATTCTGCTCCCACACTCCCCACCATTCTCTAACTAAAATGATTTGTGCCACAGGTCCTCTGACCCAAACTCAGCTTCAAAATTAGGCAAAGTTTAATATTTTGCAGACACTGAGTAAAGGGACTTGTATATAGGTAGGGCCTCACAGTGTTCACAGTGAGGAAAACCTCACATCTCCAATATGTCTGCTTTTTAGGACTAAAACCTAAACTTGCACAACAGAAATTCTTTTTGATTCTTTTTGTTAAGTTTTCATCAGATTTTGGATGTGCTATACTATTATTTATGTCACAGTTTTTTTTGTTTTTTTGGACCCAAAAACAGAACACTGACCCCCTTTGCATGTTGCATTAAAATGCATTTTTGGTGATCAGATTGCAACTGGATAGCGCTTGACCACACAGACGTAAAGGTGTAAATGCACCAAAGATGCACTGAGGTGGTCAGAGATACAGTGTGACCACACTGAACATCAAGTGTCTCCAATCAATATCCAGGGCTTCCCATAAATGTATTTAACTATGATGGGATGCTACATTTTGCTACTGCTGCTCACATTGCTGCAGAAAAAATATATTGCATTGTTATTGATATGATCATTATAGTTGCCTTCACTGCATTTTCTTCTGTGTCTCTGCACACTCACACACACACACATGGTCCATGTATAAAGTATGTAATTAGTTGGAATCAGTCTCTTGCATAATGCAATGTTCTGTCAGAATAAGTGCCATCTAAACCCTAAAAGTGAGAGTGAAACCTAAATAATGCTTAATGCTTCTCTCACAAGCAGGCAGTTAGTTTCTGGACACAGTGCTGTTACTGTATGTAAGAACAATGAATACATAAGCCTAGACCAGAGGATGTGATGTGTGTCACAGTGGGATCTGATCGCAATCTGATCTAAATGTGGACACTGAAGACACATGTATTAATAAGTTAATACATTAATAAGTGTAGTTTAAGGCTTGTCTTGGCCTTAGACTGATCTTAGCTTGTCAGATTAGACTAGTCCAATCAAGCCTGTCTGTTGCATGCATATTATGACGGATTTATTTGTGGTAGCAAAGTTAGCCACCTCTCCCCCTGGCTAAGCCTGAGGTGAGAGCTTTGTGGCTATGTCAACAGTCTGTACAGCGTCAGTTAGAAGACACACAGACTCAGGTATAGTGATCGTTTTCGAACTCGGCTATAGTCTTACCCACACACAATCAACGAAGCACATGTTAATCAGTGATCAAATGAGAGTTGCACATGTACAGCACCGATCTGGGAGTAGGTACTGTTCAGGTAATCAGTGTGGCTTACCTTTTTAGTTATTTTCTCTTATGCTTAGTGTGGTCTCAGATTGATTAGGTTGATTAAAACTACTAGATAACACTTTTTCAGTCTTGTAATGCTCCAGCAAACATGGGTTTTCAGCTGTAAAATGTGTCAGTCTTCTGCCACTAAGTATCACTGTTGCATCTACCAAGTTTTCTCTTCTGTAAAGTGGCTTATTTTAACCTTAATTCATTGCATCACAGACAATCTAAGTCAGTCTTACATACATCAGTCACTCATGGGGAAGCTTTATGCACCAGGTAAATTTAGGTGTCTATAGCAAGTCTGACTTAAAGGTATGTATATTTAAGTGCAAGACTAGTAGCCCTATCTCACACCTGACAAAAAGCAATCCAAAGCGTGACACAAGTGTCTTTGCTAGTTTCCAAATGATGCAGTTGGCATTTTCCTGTCCAGCACCCATGTTGTGTGAATAGCAAATGAACTTGTGGCCATCTGTGAGCCCATGGGCGTGTCTGTGTTCAGCACATTTTTGGCACATTGCTGTCTTGAGGCAGGTGAAACTGAAGTTTTCATTGTTATTTTAAGGGCACATTATCAAGATAGTAATGCACGCCTACATAGGCACATGCCAATGTGTATACACTGCTTGTTACACGCTTTGATGGAATCCCGCTGCTGCTGAAGATGATCTGCTCATGTTCTTTCACTTCGTGCATGAGCAGATCCGTTTCCTCTGAAGAGAGGTGTTGCTTTTTACCTGGTAAATGCACCAATATAACAGAAGTCCACAAAGGTGCAAGTACATGTCTGTTAAAGGGAATGGGAGATGACACTCTGATTGGTTTATTGCATGTTACACCCAGAACACGCCCATAATATATTAAGAGGCTAAATACAAGCAAGGACCTTTTTTTCTGCTGTTAAAATAGCAAAAGTGAACTTGGACACACCCTAAATGCACCATGCCCCTCAGACTGTGTGCTTTGATCGTTAAAATATAGCCATAGGCCTGTTTTTATGCAATTGGCCCCAGGTGTTTAGGAGGCCACTGAAACCAGGTGGTTTGGTTAAACCTGAGAATTTTATTGTACATGCTGTTGTGTGCTTGATAATGGTGGGATGGCTGGTGAGAGTGTAAGTGAGTAAAGGGAAAAAAACATTATCAACCTAGGTTCATGTGTCTGACCCTGACCAACGAGCTGACAACTCCCACATGGCTTCTGTTGATACATTTCAATTCATTTAACCTCTTTGCCATGTGAAAACAAACTAAACCAATTGAACAATGCAACAAAGCATCGACTACTGCACTGTTTCAAACCACAGCAGCACAGACTACAGCTGTGACAACGCCCTAAGATGCTCCCTCTGCATCCCTATCCTGACTGTGACGGGAAAGGGGTTCACTGTAGACCCAGACTGTAACCCAGTCAAAGTCTGGGTCAATATTCACTTGCCGTCACACAACCCAAAACATCCGCAGATTCATTGTAATAATATTCACACAACTTACCCAAATATGCACATGGTGGCTCAGTGGTAAACACTGCTACGTCACAGCCAGAAGGCCCTGTGTTCGATTCTTGAGTGGCCAGCCAGGCTCCTCTCTGCATGGAGTTTGTCCTCCCTGTGTGTTTCCTACCAGAGTCCAAAGACATACAGGTCAGGTGAACTGGACACTCTAAATACTGCCCCTAGATGTGAATGTGTGTGTGAGTGTGTTTGTCTGGCCGTGTGTTTGCCCTGCGATGGACTGGCAACCTGTCCAGGGTGTTTCCCCGCCTTCTGTCTGCTCAGTGTGTGCTGGGATAGGCGCCAACCCCCAGCAGCCTCAACAAGGATAAGATAGGTTTGAAAATGAATTGATGAACTCACCTAAACCCTCCCAAACTTGATCTTAACACGTGTTATCTTAACTGCACCAGTCATGCCATGTGCACCTTGTGCCTTATGAGAGTTGCCCTATGTGCCCTATGTTTTGGGAGTGCGTGCGTGACATGTTTTCTCATCATGGCCCCAACTCCTTGGGGTCCACAGGGACTTGGCAGTCTCACATGAAATTCTGATTGGATGATGAGAATGTACTTTTAAACTTGCCACGAGTGATCTCCTCCTCCTCTTGCTCTGCCTCCTTCTGGCTCCAGCTCGGGCGAGTGGACCGGTCTTGCTGTTTGTCCTGGGATCAAAAGGCTTAAAGCGCTGCATCTGTCCTCCCTCTCAGCCTTGACCATGCTGCTGTGATAACATCTACCCTCCTAAGGGTTCTAATGGCTTTTTTCCATCCTGCCTTGTAACATATTTTCTAGCTGTTTATTTCACATTTTTAAAAAGTGCATTAAGTAAGATTTTCATTTTTCCATAGCATAAATGGAGCACCCCTGTGGCATTTTCAGCTGTTGAAAGTGGACAGTGTCATGAGTGAGCAACCAGTAAAAAGTAGGATTCTGGATGTACAACTCCAATTCCAACATCAGCTATGACTTTGTTAGACAATAGCATGTGCTCCTCCAGAAGCCATTATTCACTCTGATTTCTTTGTTTGTAAGAGATCAACTTTATTCCCAACGCTAATGCAGAGGTACTATATTAACCACAAGTCTTTAAACCAGTTCTACATATCAGAGAGCTGTTGCTATGGGGACAGGAATGGCGTTGAATGTGTCTGACAGTCTTGATGGAGACGTTTTTTGTTTGTCATAGCAGCATGATATCGTGTCAGATATTTTGTGTTTTTGGGGGATGAGGAGAGGGGTATCAGCAGGGATGAGGGTTAGGGATGGGTATTTTTTACATTCCTAAAATGTACACAGTCTTGAACCTTGGCCTTTTGAAAAAACTTTTGGTCAGAATCAGTGTCCATCTTGTAGGAGATTGGTGTCATTCAAGCCGGAGCATTCTGAAATACTGATTTTTGAGAAGATTATGAGAGAAATTAAATGAAATGGGAAATTTACTTGCAACACCTGGCCACTGAAAAAGTAGATGTTAACAAAGATCAGCTGTATTGCAACACATTTATTTATTGATTCATTCAAACCTTTATTTAAATCTCGACAGATTGTTGAGGTTGCCCTCATTTTCAACAATGTCAGGATTACATAATAATCTGAGCACAAAGTGAAAGAAATGTATAGTCAAAGCTCAGTGCTCAGAAGTATAGCCTTTCCATGTAGCTCCCTTACCAGTTACACGCTAATCATCAACATTAGCCCTTGCAAGGCTGCGCTTGAACTCTCACAGCATATGATCGGAGTCAAACCATGTGGATCCCGCAGTGGATGGCAGTCTGCCCTGGTGGTTTGTCTCTGTGCCAGCAGGAGGTAGAGCTCCACTGTCTCAGAGAAAGCAATACCACCAATTCATCACAACTCTGGGGCACTGAGAAACACAAGCCGCCATTTAACAGTCTCATCTCAGCAGCGGTGGTTCTGCTGCTTTGAACTGACACACTCTGGGTGTCTGCACCAGGGCAGAGGTGCCCCGCTGATGCTGGGATGTGGCGCTTGTGATGACCTTCGAGAACCATACCGGATGCAGCCTTATTACATAATGTGTTAAAGATAGCTCTTGGATTACTAGGAAGATGGATGGACCAAATACACCAAACAGAGTGGGAGCCTTTGTTCACCGTCAGGCAATGGTAGTGTGTGGACAGTTCACCATGGTGAGGGTGCATTTTAGGTTTGGCCTGGAGTAAACAGGGATGGATAGAAATACACATGAGCGTCATGGTTCGTCTCAGTGTGAGGATGGGATTCCTAATCAACATAAAGTGGTTGACTGCCATTTTGATGCATCTCAGCTTATAAACACAGTGGTTACCTCATCGTATGGGAAAGGAAATTTCAATTAATGCAGAAAAAAAATTAAAATTGCATTGTTTCTAGGACTGCGTGCAGTCCCTTGCCTTTCCAGTCCATTGGGCTTCAGTGAAACACAGTAGCCCATAAATGGTGTCTGGAATGTGGGTTTTCCTTTCAAGCAGACATTTTGTTTTGTTAGTTTTTGCTCATAATTTTATCTGTGCTCTCCAACCTCCACATCCACCTCTCCATCTCAGCACTGCTACCACCACCGCTGGACTTGCAGTTTCAAATGTGTCCTTGGTATGAAGGCATTTATGTGGCAGATTCATAATGGCCGCTGGGATCAAAGAGTGCGCCATGGTAGTGGAGCCAAACCACTGAGCTGCCAGCGGGTGAGCAGTTTGGAGGTGGGGGGGCACAGGGTTGAAGGAGCAGAGATGTTTTGGCGTGTGGTTATGGCCAACACGACAAAACATCAGCTTTATTTATAGCACATCCCAGGGTGGGACACTGTGTCAGGGGTGAAAAAAACAGTTTGTTGAATTAATAATTTTTATTGCGACTGACAAACCAGTGAGAAAATAAAAACCAGATTCCCCTGGCCCTGAGAACAATAGTTATATGAGGGAGAGAGAGAAAGAGTGAGAGAGGGTGACCAAATCCAATGATCCAGTTGCAGAAAAGGCATGTTGATTTTGTGGAACATTGCAGGACAGTTGAATAAAACCAAACAATAGGCAGGAAACATGTTCAAGTGGTACACATATTTATCATAGTCTAATGAAAAAAGTATAGAAATATGATTAAACAAGAGTACTAACATAATAAGGCAATGATATGCAATCAAAAGTTAACGCGAGTACTTTCTTTACATTAATGAACTTATTTATAGGGAATTTACATGGAAACAATTCATTTTTACAAAACAAGGAACAAAACATATTGGCTGGGTAGAGTTTGGAGATGGAGTGGTGATATTACTAGTGATGTATGCACGTTAAGACCTAGTCATAACAAGACTAATGAGAATCAAGACCAAGTGAAATAGCAGGCAACATCGTTAAAGCATGCACTCTAGAGTGACACAGTTACAGCACTATTTAAAGCTTCATTAAGCAATATTACATGAATTTTTGTCTTACAATACATGCAATGTGAGAGTCATCACTGTGGGTCGTCTTTCCACCACACAATTTACAGCCAGCCTGTTGTTATTTCCTGGTTTGAGCTTTCTAAATTACTGTATTGGCCAGAATAAGCTCATCCTCTGCCTTCCTCTTCACCACCTTGCCGTTTCATCCTCATTCAAAGCGTTTCTGAAAGTGCACATTCTGCAGATAAACGTAGCCAAATTTCACATCAGTCAGCCAAGCACCTCTCTTGCTGCAGTCGGCACTGTGGCCACAGAAAAAGGTCATTCAAAGCAGCTTACCTTGCAGCTGAAAGTCTGCAGCTTCACCACATTTTCAAATTGGAGGTCAAAGACAAAAAAAAAAAAATCCAAATAATCCAACAAGAGCCTTGTGAGAGGGAAATGTGTCTTTCATTTCCATCCCAAAACCAAATTTTTTTGCCTTACCTTTTAGTTTTGTACTGTAAATGATCTACCGTGAACCTGCAAGCAGGACTTACTCTGTTTATTTAGAAATGGAGATTGAGCAATTAACACCTTCTAGTGGTCAGAAATTACTCATTGCAGATCTCAGTGTCAAATTAATTCATGTTAGCATGCACAGAGCCAGCATGCCACGTGCTCTTAAAAGCGTGCATGTACAGTGCTTACATCAGCTCGGGGGCCGCACCACAAGCTGGTACTGTTCACTACAGAATCCAAACTCCATTTTAATGTCATAACTGGAAATCTTAAGTCCTAAAAATATTAAACAGTTTGTTGGTGATTATCTTTAGTCACTGCTATTTGACAAAATCAACAAATCAAGAACTGAAATTCTAACCTCTGAATCTACCCACAGCCTCTGTAGGTGATGTATTGCTCTTCATACAAAATCTTTCCTCTTCAGTGAACTTTTATAATAATAAATAATAGGAATAAGAATAATACATTTTATTTGTTAGGGCGCCTTTCATGGCACTCAAGGTCGCCTTACAGTAAAAATAAATACAAAATACAGCATCAACAGAGCTTTTACGCTGATTAACGCCCTCTCCAATTTATCCAGTTACCCAGTAATCTCTAGACTAAATCTGCAATTCTATGTATCAGCTCTAAGACCTGGAGCACTGCTGTTTAGAAACAAGTCAGTCGATCTCTCAACACTAGCAGCATCACATATTGTGGCATGAAAATCTCTTCAAGCTGTCAGACTTGTTTCACGTCAACTTCACCTCCTTACTGAAAACTGCTGAACATTATTTAGGCCAATACTTTTGATCAAACTGGTCACTCTCACTAACTGTATATGACACATGGGCACCATAAAAAGGTCCAGTCTTCCAAAAATCTGTGATCCCAGTTGAACCTACGTCTCATGGGTTGGTTCATACTGGAAAAGCAACCCATGTCATGTAAAACTGTCAAATTTTTCATTACTACCTCCCATCAACTTCAGCTGATCACCTATTAGATCACTAACAACTGACAGAAAAACAGATGGTTAGAACCAGAGCAACCCCGCTCCAAGGACCTTCAGTAGACCTTTTCCACAGCAGCCATTTTGGAATGAAATAGGTAAACACAGGTGATGATATTTATGAAGGTTCAGCTCTTTTTAGGTGTAATAGAGCCCCTCCAGCATGTACATCAGCAGGACTCTGGCTCTTATAGACATATATGGCTGCTGTGAAAAAGATCTATTGGTAAACTGACTGGATTTCTATAGTACTTTTCTGGTCTTCAACCACCAAAGTACTTTGGTGTTGGTCTTGGTACAATGTTTTGCCTTACATTCACTTGTTCACACACTGATGGCAGAGGCTACCATGCAAGGTGCCAAGCTGCCCGTGAGAAGCAGCGAGGGCTTCGACACGCTGTCTGGAGGAGCATGGCATCAAACCAGGAACCCCCTGATTACTGGATGACCACTCTACCTCCTGAGCCACGCCGCCCCTATTGTGTGATATTGTATTCCTCAACAAAACAGCAAAAACCCTCCACTATTTTTGCCACCTCTGACAGCTTGGTGGATAAACCTTAGATAAAGATAAACTTTGCAATTTCGACTTGTCACCCTGTCACCCCAATCTGGCCTAATCTGCACTTTCTGTCGAATAAACCTCCCCTCACCTCTAAGGTCTGGAAAAACAAAGACATTCAACTACAACACTTTTTCAGAAATAAATCCCTTGTCACTTTCTCACTTTGCAAGAACTGGTCCAGAAATGTAGCACTGACAAAGCCACTTTAAAAAATACAAATAAACATAAACTCACCATAATTAATGAGAATATACTCACCACAGAAAATTTTTCTATTTCATAATCCAAAAAAATTACTTGCTGTACTTGAAGTGTACCAGACACGTATTACCATGCCTATCAGAATCCATTTAAGGCTAACAGAGCCTTTCCACTGAACCAGAATGCACAACAGCAGGACTCTGTCTCTGTCCATTAGTCTATTAGTTGTTTTTAATTGTTTGAAATGTATTATGGTGCCTTTTCTCTCAAAGACACCACATTTGCAGTGTACATTACAACACCATGTGTAACTGCACTAGTGTAGCACCCCTAAAGGACAAAAATGGGAGCTGGGCCATTAAAGAGGGTGACAGTCATCTTTTATAAGGGTGGTGGTTGGTAAGACTCTTTAGTGAAAAGTCCAAGGGATAGTTTATGAGCACCAGAGCACAAATTGTTTGTTTCACAAAGTCGCTCACTGTTTCTCTGGCTCTTTGGTCCTTTCTGGTGTGCACGTGCATGCGCATGTGTATATATATACATGTATTTACGCATGTGTGTAAGTGCTAAAGTGTCTTTGGCTGTGAGTGGGATGTTGGTGAAATGATGGTGTGCACTGTGCTATGAAAATATACATTTCTAACCAACCAGATGATGCTGTGCTTAAAAAAAAATACTTCTGTTAAACAAAAAGGTGCATTTCTGCTCTGTTGGCCTGTATGGTGTAGAATAACATGAAAAAAGAGTAAAGGGTGAGTTGATGACATGTAGCCCACAAGTCATAAATCAGACTTACACCCAAAACACTTACTTGATGGTAAGAGCTTTATTCTGCCCAATCTTGAAAAGACATAGCATTACTATAAAAAATAACCCAGGGAAAGCCCCAAATGATATTTTTTTCCAGTTTTGCCACTAAGAAAAGACCTACTCATAATATGTTTGATTTATATGTTCAACTTAGACTGTAGTCTCCAAGCTCTTCACAGTTTGTGATGGTTATTTGAGAAACCCTGACAGAAACCCTGACAAACAGTTGTAAGTCTAGTTCAGGCCACAGGACGTTTTCTTCTGAATAAAACATGAAACAATTCATCTAAAGAGGAGCAAGTGGAGTCGGGAATCTTGGCTGATATAAACTATCTACACTACCGGGTGCAATGGAAGCATGAAAAGTGACTTCTTTTACAGATTCTTCTCATTTCTCCCCTATTGACATAAGTTTAGTTTAGTTTAGTTGCAAAATAGTAAAGATAACTACTTTCAGTAATTAAGAGAGTATTTACAGTGCAGGAGAAGAAGGAAGGCTAAATGGTTTGTTTAGAGTGCTTGCCTTATTCAAATGAGTTGAAAAATAACATTAGAGAGATGCACAAACAGCACAACAGCAATTTACACAGAACACACCATAAAAAGTAGGAAGAAAAAACAAAAAACAAAGATTCCTTCACCAGATCTCAGGCCAGGACAAGTTCATGGAGGCTGCTGGGACCCCAAGACATTTGGGGACAAAAATGTCCCTGCGTTTTTCCATGAATGGATCAGTGTAGGTCCAAATGATTAACAGCATGAGAGGTTTTATTTCCGCCGCCGAACAAAATCACTTTATTTATTTATTTGTCATTTCATTTTTGGGGGATTTTTTTTTTTTTGGCAATTTTCTAGAATTTTTGGTAACTGTAATATAATAATTACAAATATGCTTTTTATAGCTAGTTTGGTAATTTTTTGGCAAATTTTTAAAACATTTCTCCCATAATTTCTCACTGATTTTTCATCTGAGAGTTTTGTCTCAATGTTTTCTTGTGTTAAGTTCTTAACCATTTTATTAAGTTCTTGCTAATTTTTGCGTCATTTCCTCCTAATTAGCTGGTGTCTTGTGAGACGTCTTGTGTTTAAGTGTTTGTGAAAGACTGAAAACATTCAGGCACCTTTCACAAGCAGTTTCTTCAGCTTTCAAAATAAAATGTCATTGGTTTTGGGGGCTTGTACTGCAGAGGTGGGGCTCTATGCCTTAAGCAAGAATTGTATTCACCCCCTAATTACATGTAGTGTAGGAAGTTCATTTAATCAAACTCAGCTCTGAGGTCAGACACCAAAAGGGTGGCTCATTTACCGACCAGCCACGTCGCTGCTGTGTTGGCACCATGTCACAAACCGTCTGATTTACCTCTGTCAGTCACAAACAGACACAAGCTTCGTCTCATCACTTTCTGTTTCAGTGTCAGACTTTTGTGGAGTGATGCCTTATGGGGGCCCTCCAAAAAGATTTCATCTACGTATGGAGAGACAGCTCCAATGGCCACAGTTAAAACATAAAAAAAAAAAAAAAAAAAAAAAAAACTCCATGCACACTGCTCCAAAATGAACCGCACCTTATTTTGCTGAGCTTTCAGCCCCAGGCTGTCATCAGAGCGGAGTGAACAAGGCAACAGAGAACTTGGCAAACTGTGATGCTAGCTACAATAAAGAGGTTCCCATAAAATCCTGCAAGTCTTGCGTAGGTGGCCGTGTGATAAATCAGTCTGGTTGTGGGTGAGAATGGCCGGGCAGTTTCACAGAGACGTGCTGATTGAATTAGACACAGGCTTGTCACCACCTATCAGCTGGCAGCTGGGCACCAGCCCTCTGTCAGTGCATCTATTATACTGAACCACACAAAAGCCAATGACAGGTCGCACTATAATACCCACAGTCTTGTTGGTAAGGTGTGTATCTCTATGCCCTTTCACACCCAAGCTGCTGTACAGTGCCAGAGTTAAAATGACCTTTACAGCTCTGTGCATATGTACAATGTTGTCACTTGCAGTTGCTCTGTTGTTGAGAAAACAATTTAAAAGATTATTATTATATCTGTTGGAATTACATGCACACCTATGAGGTTGATGTTTTTATGAAGCAGCAAATATAAGCGCCTTCACTCGCCCCCACGGCACAGCAAGACACTGAAAAGAGACGTTTTCAAACCTGATTATTCATACGGTTACAGTAGGCGATACAGCTCAGATTTTATTTTTAAATATGACATAATTACCAAGGTCCACACCTTGGTGTCCTCAGTGCTGACTACAGAAAACAAACATTGTAAGCTCTCTATAGGCATCAGATAGTGGTCTCACATAAATTAACTGTGGAGCCTTGCAGTGAAGAGTAAGTCATCAGAAATGAGAGGAGCAAACCGAGTTTACTGTGTGGGTGCGCTTTCTGATTACCAAATGTCCAGTTAAAAGAATCCATTTTGAATTTTGTACTTTTAGAATTGCATGGAGAAGGTCTCAAAGAACATTTTTTTCTTCTAAAAAGTAACTTTAACTCTGAGTATATTTTCAATGAACTACTTTTTATAGAAATACTCTAGTGTACAATTCTACTTAAGTGAAATATCAGTAATGTAACAATACTTATGCTTTAGTAGTAATTTCAAGTTGCATATATGTAGATAACATTCTAGAAATACTTCAGAGAAAAAGAAGAATGCAAAGATGAAGAAGAAGAAGGACTGAAATACAAAAAGCAGCGGTCTTGACTCTTGACAGTGGACTGTAGCAGCTGGGAGTCAAACAGCTAAAAATATGGCACTAACGTCAAACAATCCAACACATCTTGAACTGGATCCCAGTCCACCCAAACTGGCTGACAAAATTAGTGCTAGGCGCAAAATGTTGTAACCGTTTCACTTGTAACCCACATCGCTTTAGTGCAGCAAAACTGATGTGCTGAAGTTGCTGCAAGCGGTCCAAGGCAATGTGGTGACAAGTATTCCACGTGTGCTTTGCTGGTGTATTATGCCTTCCTAGGTATGCATACCTATTTTACTATGAGGGCTCTTTTGTTTTTCTATGGATACCTGTGCACGTCTTTACACATGAACATGCTCAGATCTTTGAATGTTTATGTTTATATTTTTGAATGCCGGGTTGGTGGTAAGCAGTTTTCTCTGCTGACACATCACAGCCGCTGCAAAGGTCTTTCTTCATTTTCCTCATTTGTCCTCCAGCAACATGAAGCGGTATGCTTGGCATTATATAAACAGCTGTTTGTCTCCCAGACATACAAAGACAGAAGAACAGTCAGTGCCAGGCCCTGGCCAGATCACAGAGAGGGAAAATTACAGCCTGAATGCAGGTGATTCCTACTTTTGTGTCTCCCGCTGGTCCCAGAAAGAGATGAGACCCCTGTCTGTTCAGCAGGAGCTGCACACATACTGGGCATAGACAGAACATAAAACAAATGGACAGGAGTGTATGTATATGCACACACAAACACACACACATACAAACATCTATACATGTATGCGTATGTGTGTGTGTGTGTGTGTGTGTGTGTGTGTGTGTGTGCGGTTTGTATGAATGGCAGATGTGTTCAGATTTAAAAACATTGCAAAACCACACATTGACAAAGGCACATTCACACACACACACACACACACACACACACACATACACACACACACTGATAAATACCTTCTGGTTAAATTGATGTGATCCTAGTGTTCTGAGGTGATGTGATTTTTCTGAGGCCTCAAAATATCAAACAATCCAGACCCCGGGTTGAAGCGTTCGCCACAGTTAGAGTCACCTCGCCAAGTCAAACATGGTAGCCTTGTGATTGGTTTGCAGGATTTAAAATCCCTCCACCTGCAGAAATCATCTAACACGGTGGCAATTTCAGACTGAATCATGGAGTGCAAATGAAATGGTCTGAATATCAGGCTACATCCATGGTAATAAGGTTGATCAAATTCTCTTTTACACACTCCAGCAGTGTGCTGTATCTGAGTGAAGGGTGATATCAAACAAACGTACATAAGCAAAATGTACATATCATTCAAACATTATATTGCATTAGTGTTTAGGCTGCACATCCTTCTTGTGCAACCGTAAAATAGCATGATAGTGCAGTTTGTTGTTGATAATGTTTGTCTCTTGTGGGCTGATTTCATGATCTGACTGTGATAGGAGGATTGTCAGACGCAGTGCTTTTCCTGGTGTTTTTACACCTCTTCATGTTTATTACATACAGTTTTCAATACAGAGGGAGATTTCAAGACTGACACAGATGAAACAATTTTTTAAAAAAAATCAATGAGACTATTTGTGCAGCACTTTTAATACAAAGAAGTGTAACACAAAGCGCTTCACACAATAAATACAATATACAAAATACCAGAAACTATGAAATCAGTCAGTCAGACAGGAACAGAGGAAATGCTGTGATAAATCTCCTCAATTTGAACTGGGGGAGCACTAGAGGCAAGATTAAGACCAGTAGAAAGTGGACAAAACTTCATATAGCAAAACAAAATGGTAATAAAAAGGATGAGGTATGAAAAATAGTATGTAATGTAATGAAAAGTATGTAAAGTGAGTAATGCTCACACATGCACACATATGCACAAACACACGCGTGCACACAGCACATGGAGCTCAGCCCTGGAAGTCACAATGACTTGGCCAGCGAGGCACATCTCCCAGGAGGGGCTGCTGCATAATCCATATTCAGATAAACACAAATATCACTTTCACAAACGCAGCATGTCGCAGCAAGCTCAACAAAGAGTTTCCTCCTCGTGCTCTTCTTCCAGCAATTCTTTAACTGTTCTTTCCTGTGGTTTGCTTCAGGGGCGCGTTTTTTTTTTTTTTTTTTTTTTTTTTTTTGGCTTTGTGGCGCAATGTCTAGACAGCTCTTGGTGGATGTTGTTTTCCAATCAGTCCCCAGCCAGACACACACACACACACACACACACACACACACAACACACACTCACTCACAGTAAGTTACAGCAGTGTGTTTTGGGGAGTGGCTCTATTGTTATTTGTCAGTGTTCAGGCTGTTGTCATAGGAACTACAGTCCGAGAGTATTAGAGTTTCTCTCTCTCTCTCTCTCTCTCTCTCTCTCTCTCCCTCTCTCTCTCCCTCTCCCTCTCTCTCAATAATATAAACTATCTCTTTTAAGCAGCTTGGAATAATAGTGTACGACAAAGCAACTTGAAACAACTTGAAAGCATAACTGTGCTGTTGACATAACTGTGCTGTTGAAGAGCCCTGACTAGACAAGGCAGGCATCTGCTCTGATATCATTTTAAATAACTGCCGTCATCAGTTTTTCACAACAGGTTACACTGTGATATTCAGGGGACAAAGAGAAAAATGTTTCATATGTCTAAAGAAAAATGGTTAGTCAATATATGGTATTAACAAAAATGACAAATTTATTGCCACTCTAGAGGAGGACAGGCTCTGTTTGTTGTGTGAGCGAGGTGAAACTGAGAACGAGGTTCATTCTGTGTTTTATTGTCTTGTTTACGAGTGCGTATGGAATGTATTTTTTTAATAAAACATCTTCCTGTTCTGCTGATCTCTTTTGGCTGCATGATTATGAAAAACTTGAGCTGTGCTTTCAGGAAGAAAAGCATTTTTTGTAGCAGATGTTATTAGACGAGTTTGGGAGAGAAGGCAGAATATTTGTTCTGTTATTGAACAAAGCAGCTTAAGTGATTATTGATTAGAGTGTTTAAAATGAGAGTCATTAATTATGCTATGTCTGAGTATTATTATGAGCAGTTACGAGCTCATAATATTATTTAAGACTATTTTTGGTGTCTTGAGAATTTGGCATTTTGTTTGCATGACATGAACATAAAAATCAATCAATGAATCAACATATATTCAGTTATTTTCTTTGGGTGATATTTTTGATATTTACAAAGACATGACAATGTTTTTTTTGTTTTTTTTTCCAAAACTAGATTTAAGGTGCTACATTTTCTGTAGTGGCCCCTAGGTTTTGTCCTGGTGGTGTTTTGTTGTTTTCAGTGGTTGTGTAGCGGTGCTGTGTGGTGGCCAGATGCTGTGTGAAACATGACTCTGTGCTGAGGCTGATGTCGCGCTGCCTTGAGCAAAAATCTAAGTCTACAAATGTTGCAGGCTGTCAAATTTTCATGAGCCAGGAAGACTTGGCAGCATTATAATGTGAAATATGTTTGTTCTTCACAATCCTACGCCATGTTGGCAAGCATTTTTGGGTTCAGACGCAGTACAGCCTCAAATTTTCTTCCAAACTGCTCCTGGAAAACTAACCATTTTCTTAAAGGAGCACCGTGGCATTTTGAAGGAATCAGAAGTATGCCAGTTAATCAGAAATTCGGAAATGCCACCACCACAAAATTAAAAAAAAAAAAAAAAAAAAAAAAAAAAAACCTCCCAAAATTTGGACATTCCCTTTATTTCTTTTTTCTGACATTTAAGTTTTACGCTTTTTGGAGGAGGTTTTGGGAAATTTTCTTCTATTTATTTATTTATTTATTTATTTATTTGCTTTGTTATTTTTTCCAATTTTTCCATGGTAATTTTGTGGCAATGTTGTGTAATTTCCTTTTAATTTTATAATAATTTTTTACATTTTATTTATAGTAAATACATTTAAATTATTTCCCTATTATTAGTAGTAGTAGCATTAGTAGTAGTAGTAAGTGTAGTATAAAACAAATTTTTCAGGAATGATCCACTAATTTTCTGGTCATTTTAAAAAGAAATATTTTCCTGATAGCTTTTTGTAAAATTGATAACTAATTTTCTGGTCAATTTTCTTGTAAATTTTGCTCGTGGTGGGGTGGGGGGCGCACCCCACGTATCAAGGCTGAGTCCTGCCCACAGCGGCCTGGGTTCAATTCTGCACCAAACCCCTTGTTAGACCCTCTCTCTCTCTCTCTCCTGCCTTTCAAATAAAGCAGAAATACCAAAAAAAAAAAAAAAAAAAAAAAAAAAAAAAAAACCTCAAAAACATGATAACCAATCGAAAATTAGTGCAATCAGAGATGCTGGGAGAAGAGAGCACAGCCATGTGTTGCATAGGTGGTCCTGTTGTAGTATAAGGCTTTTCTACCACCAGTGTTTCTGTTCAAGCAGTCTGATTGGTGCAGAGCTGTGTGTTATGAACTCTAACATCAGAGGAGCTGCATCATTTTATCTGAATTATTCCGCTGCTGGAATATGAGTCTAAAGAAAGAAATGTCATCAGATTAACGATTAGACTCCTTGTCACTCAGCGTCAGAGAACAAACTGGACAAGAAGTGAGGAGCTATGGGACACTTTTAACAGCTGGCTAAAGTCAACCTGTCACACTGGTTTGTGTTGTTAAAGCTTTAGTTAACTATACTTTCTGGTGAAGCATTTTCTGTGGCTGTGTGTTATAGTCAATAACATCATGATGTTATTGACTCACATTTGATTGCTTGAATGAACCACCTAACTGCCCAGTTTTTACCACTAATTCACACTTTTACCACTTTTTCCTTCTAATTTTTTTTCTCTCTGAGTCTCTCCTCCCCTTTGACCAGAGGATCTTAAACCTCTTCCAGATACTTCACTAATATTCTCACAAGCCTCTTGGCCTTACCCACTTTCTCCTGCTCTCTTTTTCTCTCTCTGCATGGTACTTGGCAGCAAACTTCATCCTGGTGAATGTCCAGCAGCAAACAGTTCCCAGCCAGCCGCTCCCTCGCTCTCCTGTTTACTGCACTGTCCAGCTCCACTGTGTGTGCTCTGCTGGTTAAAGCCGCTGTGCTCCACCTAACACTGGACATTAACTACTGAGTGCATTCAACAAGGCCTTCATACAGCCACACAGGCTGCTTGTTGACCCACCGGAGCATTTCCTAAATGAGCGTCCCCCTACAATCTGCAACATATGCAACAAGCTGTGGTGTGCATGTGTCAAAACAATCCCAGTTTGGTAAACTTTAAAATACTTGGTTAAGGTTAGGGTAAGGTTGAGGTTAAGGTTAGAAGACCTTTGTCGTCATGGTGACAGTAATAAACACACAGAAACAAACGAAACAAAACACCCGCACACAAACACCAGACTTGCTTTATGTTGGAATTAGACTACAGTCTCTGGTCACACACCCTCACTTCCCATCACATAGCTCATTGTTGTTATCTACATGACCACTAGAGGTCGCTTAACTTTGAAATGTAGCTGTGGGTCATAATGAGCTGCTGGTATAAATGAGCTCTGGGTTTGTTTTTGTGGAGGAAATTTAGTGCAAGGTTTAAAATGATTTTTTTTTTTTTTTTGTAATTTTCTGCACAATGTTTGCTAAGTTTCATAGGGTTAAAAGTTAAATCTCCGCAAGTGTCAGTTTTAAATTGAATACCACAACTGACAGAGGTTTGAATTTAAGGGAGCTTTAAATTGAATGCTTCTTCAATCTTAAGGTCTGATGGAATAGAAGTAAGTGGTAAAACACGATTTAATCTGCTTTAAGAATGAATCTTTGTTGATGCAGCCCAACATCAAACTAGTCACGGTAACTTTTACATATTCATAAGCTCTGTCATACATTATCATGTGTGCATGAATATACTCACATGTGTATATGCGCACAAATACACTTACACATAAATGCATACAGCCATGCAGACATAGGAACACACACACACACACACACACACACACACACACACACACTCAAGCCATCTACGTCAAGAACAAGAATGTGAGGATTCCCCCCTCTCACACAGGGAGTCCACCCTCCTCCATCACAGCCAAAATTTAATATCACGCAACCAGCCAACAGCTGCCATGGCAACCTACCCCCTCCCACAATGCAATTTCACCTTTATTTAAGAATTCCATCTCTGAGGTTTGGTGCCCAATATTTCTTCCTCTCCGTTGTTTGACATTAGAAAGCATCTCCTTTCATGTCCTTTCATCTGAGCACGGCATGACGCTGACTTTAACTTAACTTAAAACTGATATAACTTAATATATGTAAATATATGTAAAATAACATAAACGTGTTAGCAACATTTTCCGTAAACACTAGATCAATGGAACACGTTAATAACAACAAATTAAAGAAAAACTGTTTGTTCCATATTCAGATAAAAGTTAATTCTCTCTTTCCAATTCATCTGTGGGGCCTGGACTTAACTTTACCTTTTATTATTATATTTTAATTTTATTATCTTTTATTAAAGCCTTTTATTATCTTTTATTATTCATTTGATATTATCCAATCCTCTATTTTAATCTTTTCTATATATTTATATCTTTTGATTGATCTTTTCTGCCTTTTTTATAGGGCATTGCAATTCAATCATTTAATTTTATTGCTGTTTTAATTTTTTCTTGAATCTACCTTGCTGTATGAAACATGCTTTATGAATATTGCATTGCCTTTTTTGTTGTACCCATTCCACCTGAAGCAACTCATTTACGTCTATCTCTGCTTAATTTCGCCCTCTGCTAATCAACACCCCAGTGCACTCTCCCAGTATAAAGTTTACCTCCAGAAGGTCAATAAATGAGTGTATTTCCTCACTAAGGAATTTTTTGAATTGAGCCTTCAGAGGATCCTGAGGCCTTCGTCTGACTTCTTGAGCTTTGGCTGAGCAAACAGAACGCCCCTCTGTCCCTGAATCCTGCATTTATTTTCCCAGCCTCCCTCGCAATAATCCTCTGATTGCTCCTGCTAATTAAAACTCCAACAAGCCGCCACCCACCCAGCCTCTGTCTTGAGGTCATCCAGCTCCCTAAGGAGGGAAAACAAACAACAGAGCGGTGAAGGAACACACACAGGCTGCTTTTACCCTTTCATCCTCTCTCCGCCATTCTTATCCTCATTAATCCTGTGTCTCTTTCAGAGGCTTGTTAAGGAGCAGTGTGGAGCCACAGGGCGTAGGGCCAGGGGGTCAAGGAGGCACCGCCAGAGAGCTGTGGGGTGCCAGCTCCTTGCTGAAATGAGCTGAGTCTGGAACAAGCGCCTTGACCGACTCACAGATTAAACTCCCATGGCTGGGTTTGTCATTGCTGTTTGGCTGAGTTTTTTCCAAACCCACAGAACTTTACTGTAAATTTTAGTGGAGATAATGAAGTTCCTGAAGAACCCAAATATGTGCTGCTGAATTCCAGGAAAATGTGTATAAAATGATGCACAGGACACCTAGATAATTTCTATTTTGTGTAATGCTGCACCCATAAATCCTTTTGAATATTTCACTCAGTATAAGTGTGATGGAGCTTCACTGAGGCTGCAACCAGCAGATACACAATATGGATGTGACACTGTCGTACAGTATGGAAACACATGGTTTTATCACTCTGAAGCTACTTAAGAGGCAGTTTAAGGGGAAATTAGAGTCCCAAGGGTTACATGAAACATGTAAAATCCATCAAAGTGGCCTGAATCACAAAGTGGTGAAATCCTGAACTTTCTCTTAAAAGTAGTGCGCTGTGTGCGTTCCATCCTGAGGAGCCTCTCAGTGCCACCTGGGGTTTACTGATGCAGCTGTTTAAGGGGCAGTCGGAAATTTTTGACATCTTCCTGTTTTCTTGTTGGCCACCATGTTGCCGATCACTGTAGGACTTTTTCACTCGAGGTGCTGCTTTGCCTCGTACCAAACAGGCAGCGAAGCAACCTCTGCAGTGAACACAGGCCCTGCAAACAGTGAGGGATTTAACAAACATTTGACTCAAAAATGGTGTTTGCTTTAGGTGCACCGCAGAGGGAGTTTGTTTAAAGGATAATACCAGTGCTTCTGCATGTTTAGCCTAATATCTCCAAAATGCACAAACTTAATGTTTCTGCTAATATTTTCCCAAAGCAAGCAGTCGTGTCTTAGAACTCCAACATAATTTTTTTCTACCTTTTATCCAGCCGTTGGTTTCCATTCATTCCACTGTTGGCTTGAATGGGTTGTGAATGATATAAGGGCCAAAACACGAGTCCACAGAGAACAGGAGCTACTGCTTGCAACATTTATTTTGGATGGAAACACGGAAATCAGGGAGGTGGCTCAGCCCTTGTGATTTTCCCATATGCGTGGATTAATATGAAATGCTGACCTCATAAAACATGAATGTCGCCTTCTCATTCACAATTACAGATTGCATTTACTGCAAGGAATAATTTGCACTTGTGTCAGACTTTGGTGCCACTAATAGTGAAGTCAATGGGACGGGTGTGGAAAATCCCACTATAAACCACTATAGCTCTGCTGTTTGAACACATGGATAGGACAAGATTCATCAATACGACAAAACACACTTTATATAATGCAGACTGGTGTTTTTTGTGTCCAGTGTGTGCATTAGTTGTGTCAATAACTAATGTCAACACATCTGCCTTTGCCATTAGCTAACATTAACAAAACACTAATGTTAGTCACATGCTAGTTTGAAATGTACAGTCCCATATATCAAATATTGTCTCTTGTTGTCTCTTCCTTCTTTACACGTTCCTTTATTTGCACATCTCAGAATCTGCGTTCCATTTGGACTGAATCAGGCTGAAAAACTAGGATTAAAATATCTTTAAAATGGCAGAGGCATGTAAACGCTGTTGCATTTAACACTAAAAGCAGGGCAGATATGCAGAATGAGGGGGAAAACGTCACATCGGGCCGGGATGGAGTTTGCCTGTCACCCCCCCGCCTCAGAGCTCACTGCTGTTTGTTCTCACTCACAGGGTCTCCGTCTGAGTCAGAGGGTTTGCATTTATGAAAATATCCATGTGATCAAAAGCCCTGATCTTACTGCAGTTTTTGCTTTGTGTTTGTAATCCCCCTGAGCTTCAGAGAACTGACCTCCAGCTAGGTGCAGTCAAGAGCGCCGTACACCACGCCTGCTGATTATTACCTCCAGCCACAGAGAAAGAAGAAATACATTTCTAGAATTGACCGGTGCCGTGTTTGGCTTCAACGAAACCTCCTTGAATGAGGCTCCTGATGGCACACGACTGGAGTGTCTATTAAAAACTAAATAAATACATAAACCTTTGAAATCTGGACAAAATCATTTGAATCACTTGCTCTCCAAAATTTACACAATTAACCCCAAAAATTGTTGAAAATTATGAGAATTATGAGAAACAAGAACATTAAATAAATAATTACGTAAAGAATACATAAATAATAACATTTTTTAAAAAAGACACAATATTCAGATACAGGACATTTACCTGAAGTAAACAATTAATACTAATAAAAAAAAAAACCCTATGAAAATGACTAGAAAATTAGAAAGAACGATTATCCCCAAAAATTGTTTTAAAAAATTGACAGAAAACTATGAGAGAAAACTATTAGACCAACTGTGAGAAAATTACCATAAAAAGTCATAGTCACTGAAATGACCAGATAAATCTCACTTTAAATAAATAAATGAACAGAAATGATACATAAATAATACAATTTTAAAAATGACACAAAATTCAGATACAGGAAATTTACCTAAAAAGAAAAGAAGAAAATTAGACAAAACAAAAACTTTGACAAAAAGGTAAAGTAATTGCAAAAAAAAAAAAAAAAAAAAAAATCTTTATTCGAAACTACAAGAAGGTTACCATAAATTACAGATCAGGTCATCCTGCTCTCCTTCTCCCAGTGACAATTCACATTCAGCCTCTGAGACCTCAACCAATTCACCTGCTTTCTTTTAAAGAAAATACCACAAAATTACCCACCAAAAATTATATGAAGAAGAAGAAGAAAGAGTAGTAGAAGATGAAGAGGGGGAAGAAAATGATAAGATTACCATAATACCACCATACAATTGTTAAAAAAGAGACCAGGCAATTAGAGGAAAATCAATAAAAGTAAATTAAATCGTGAAGTAATTAAAAGAAAACTATATTCATAATTACTATAATTCTATATTTCAGATTACACAAAAAACTGAAAATTACACAAAATTTGAAAAAATAGAGAAAATTATCTAAAGAAATAACATTTTAAACTAAATAAATGAATAAATATAGGATTAAGGTTAAAGGATTTTAGCATGGAATACAGCTGTATTTACCAGATGGTTCAATATTTTAACCAAAGCATTACTGAATCAGAGACAAATTTATTACAAAACACATCTATTTTTCTTTTTTCCATTTGAACATCACTCATGTCTGTGGGTGGGGCATTATAGTGCATATTTTATTTTATTCCTTATGCAATACATATATTAATTTAGGGAACCATTTTCAAAACTGCTACATATTTTTGACTTAGGATTTGGGAAGCGTAATGCATCACTGAGGAACTAAAAATGTTGCCCTGATTTTCTGAATTAATGTGATAATTAACAATTAATTAGATAATTGTGCAATTAATTCAGGAAAGCAGAGCAGATTTTTCTTTCTCAAATGACTACATTATACCTCCGTACAATGACTACATTATACCTCCGTTCTCTCTCTCTCTCCCTCTCTCTCTCTCTTTATAAGATGTAGACTTTCAGAGGCCGACAAACATCAGTATTGAATTATTTGGTGTGAAAACATGCAACATACAATATTACATTATCTTCTATATGAATAATAAATATATATTTTCAAATATGTACTATACAGCACTGCATAACCCATGATATCTGTAAAACCACTGATTGACTGGGCTCTGTCCCCATTCAAGTCCCTCTCTCTCTCTCTCTCTCTCTCTCTCTCTGTCAGCCTTTGTCCATTGGCCCTGTGTAAACGTCAGTTTCTGAATAGACACGGAGAGAGAGAGACAGAGGTTGAACGACAGGGAAAGTGAGAGAGACACGGGGAGGTGGACAGGAGAAAGAAAGAGCTGTTGAAAAAAGAGTGGGGCAGCACACTCAGAGAGGAGGAGGAGTGCAGCTGTCTAAACACTGAGCCCTGATGTACCTGCTCTACCTCCACCTCCTTCCTCCTCCTGCCATCCCTTCCTCCCAGCGGCTCTCAAAGAGGGGTCCAGGGAAGCCCCAGCCATGACTAAAATAATTTCACCAAAAAAAAAAAAAAAAAAAAAAAAATGTTAGAATGAAGAAAATGCATGAGGGATCCTTTTATCATTTTTCTTCTGTGTTAAATATAAATGATGAAACATGGAGAGAAAGCTGATTAGCAAATTAGCAAACAATTACTGGAACATTATTAAAAAAAAAAAAAAAAGGTCAAGAATTACAAGAACATTACCAGAAAATTAGAAAAGAAAGAAAAAAAAAAGACATTCCACAAAATTAAAAACAAAGCAAAGCAAAGAAAAAGAAATTAAAAACTATTTTAGAAAATTACAAGTAAATTATATCTGTAGCTGTCACTACAGAATATGTTACTTAGGAGTGACATATTCTGCATTCATTCATTCATTCATTCATTCATTCATTCATTCATTCACAAACCCATTCATAAACACAGGGTCTTCACACTCACTCTCCACTTGAAAATGTCAAAAATGTTTGGGGCCCTACATCAACTCACAAGACTCACAGGAGATGTGATGTGTTTTCTCCATCTTGAAAAATTGAGATTCTAATTTAGAGCCATTTAGTTAAATTATTCCATGCATGGCGGCCTGTAGTATCACATTTATGATACTACAGGCATATTTATGATGCTACACAAATATGAGGTGGACCTTGATTAAGATATGAGGTGAATCGTCCACTTGCAATACCCTCGCAGACCACTAGGGAGCCGCAGTGTGTGTGGAGGTGTACTCTCCACAGACTGATGTCTTGTCATGTTATGTTATTATCGTTTGTGCAAATTATTTTTAATCTCTTACATAAAAAAAAACATACTAAGCCACACATCATTTAAGATTACTTTCCATTTAGAGTCAGAGCTCCTACAACTTGTCATTTTCTCACTTTTTAGATAATGCTAGTCACCTACTGTCCCACAGCAGAGTGAATGTAGGACCAGTCTCCAAAAAACGTCCTAATCTACCGGGCGGCTCATGGCTGAGGAGTTAAAGAAAAGACAGGATCTCTTGAGTACATAAAGCCCCTTTTCCCCTCATTCTTAATCCCCACACATATTTATTTTTCCTCAGGGCTATGGGACCCTGCTCTCTCTCTCTCTCTCTCTCTCTCTCTCTCTCTCTCTCTCTCTCTCTCCCTCTCTCTCTCTCTGTTGTCCCCTCTTTATCTTCTCTTTCTTTTGACCTTCCCCAGTTTTTTTTTATCTTCCCGCTCTGACTTGGGCCTTTTCTTTCCTTTGTTTTAAACTGTTGGGGAAAAGAATGTGTCTATAGATTAGTGTTGGCTGTGACTGTGGCCCTTGTTGAATCAGAGTCTTGGCTTCATTTGCTGGTTGCCCTGCCTCTCTTCAGTGTAAAGTCATCATACAACAACTATGGCCCTAATCCACACAACACCCTCTCTATACACCAACAACAAAACATCACTGTGTAATTGCGATTGAAATGCATGCATTTCAGCTTCGCCTCTCCTTTCTGAATGAGGCAACGCAGCACCTGGGGGATTTTTAGCTGGGTGGAGCTAGCCAGAATTTTATTTTCCCAAATGCTTCATTTAAAATCATTTTTAAAGAGGGCTGTAACTTGACTTGTTCCAAAATATCCACAGCATAACATTACACATGCTTGTATTCTGATGGTAAGGCCATTAATTCAAGTTTAGAAGTGTGTTTGGCCAGATAACTTATGAGGATGTTTTGATATTAATTACTCTGAGAAAGAAGAAAGAAAACAAAGGCAACCCCCCCAGAACACCACAGCAACTGCCTATAGCAACACCCTACCTACCATGCACTACACACAATAGCATAGCAACCACCTAGCAACACCCTAGCAACCACTCACAACACAATAGCAGCCACCTAGAACTCAATACCAACCACTTAGCAACACCTTCCCAACCACATGGAACACCATAGCAACCACTTAGCAACACCTAGGCAACTACTCAGAACACCATGAACAGCCTAGCGACACCTTTGTGGCACATCCCTCCAAACTGGCTTCCTCCAACAGGAAACATGACGTGACAAAAATCACTCAAAACATCATCCATTTCCATTCATCACACATAGCCTTGGTAAACACTTGATTCTGACTGACTGAGGAGATGCTGATGCATTTTAGATAAATCCCTATCTGTGACATAGACCCTCTTATCAGTGTAATGCACCTTTTGAGACTTTCTGACCAATGATAATCTTTTGAGAGATGACTATTTTACCAATAACAGCCTCAGCTTTGCCTTACAGAAAACCAGAAATACAATTATTTTAGCTTTATTGTTATAATTGTTATTATTTATTTATTTATTCATTCATTTTTAGCCATTTCAGCATCTAATCACCTCAACACTGTTGGCCTGTCTCCCCTCATCTGAGGCTGATCCTCCTGCCGCCATTTGGGTTTGTTAGAAAAGAGCAGTAATACATTTAGAAGTTACAGGACTGATGGCTGTCTATAGGTGACGTTCAGATGAATTCAAATGCAATATAGGATTAGGGCAGTGACTAATCTGTGTGTCTACAAATTCAATTCAATTGAACACAATGTTTGATCCCTCACATTGGGTTTGAATACAAGAATATCTCCCGACATGTTCATTACGCAGCTGCTCGGCTCCACGGCTCAGACCGAACTGTCTGCACCTGTCGTCTGATTGTGCACTTGACTGAGGTGACCCAGCCTCCCAGCTGAGTGGAATTTTTCATTTATTTATTTTCATTCATTTAGTTTTTCATTGCATTTCACTGTAAACACTGTGATTGCTGCGGAGTAAATACACACCAGCACTGCTCTGTATTTATTTTTCTGAGATTAAAGGGGTTGATGGGGGGGTGGGATGGGATGGGATGGGGGACTGAGCTACAAACATGTATTCCATTGTCAAATTTACTCCTGCTTCCAGTGTGTTCCTTCCAGCCAAATGACTGCCCTGTTTTTGTATTTTAAAGCATGATGACAAAATATCTCTCTTTCTGTGCAGCAGCACTTTATAAGCCGGGGATTTTGCTTCCTGAGCAGTTTGGTTGTTCATTAAAGACACATAGTTTTTATCTGGTATTTTTTTGTTCTTGCACTTAGCATAATCTACTTACATGCATATTTTGCAAACCTATGGAGGTTATTTGCATCATACCCTCAGTACGATGCAGAGAAGTACTTAACTCTATAATTAGGTGCCAGTTCATGGGACTGTATTAATATAGGATTTTCACTGGTAATGAAATTGTTTTTATGGCATTTGTCATTTAATATAGAATGATGATGATGATAATGATGATGATAATAATAATAGATTACAAACTTTGTATTTATTTATAGCACTTTTCTAATCAAAGCCACAAAGTATTTGTGCAATGGGTAACAACAGACACAAGTAAAAATGGATAAAATAACTGAAATAAACTGATGGATTAATAACTACAATGTGCAAAAATGAATAGTTACAAAACAAGATTAAAAAAACAATGCTAAAAAAGTAATAGAAAAGGGTAGCAAAGCAAATAAAGCAAAATAAATTAATCAAAAGCTGTTTTAAAAGGTTTTTAAGAGACATAAGATGCTGAATCTGTCAGCCAGAGGTCCTCAGGCAGGGCGTTCAACAGGCAGGGGCCCCTGACAGCGAAGGCCCGGCCCTGTTGGTGATGGGTCGACACTTAGGAATGAGCAGAAGGGCCCTGCCTGAGGATCTCAGGCTCTGCACTGTCACTCAGATGGAGTCAACAAGTCTGAAATACAGGAGGGAGCTAAACCATGAAGAACCAAAAATCAAATCAATAAAATCTTAAATTTTATCCTAAAACCGAACCAAGTGAAGAGAGGAGAGGATGGGGGTAATGTGGTGTCGTTTTTTAGAGTGAGTCAGGAGCCTTGCTGCTGCATTTTGCACTTTGTAGACAGTCCTCTGACTTAACCCAGAGTGATGCTACAGGATGTTGATGTAGTCTGATACAGTTTGCATTTAAAACAGTCAGCTCTTAACATTTAACACTGGTAAAGCCACTCACAATATCAGGGTGCAAAATACCTTTGCAGTATTATTCAGGTGCCTGTTTATCTCCTTTTTCATAGTCATATAGTTGACATAATCACACATTTCGCCACACATTTATCTACCTCTGATCACAAAGGACCGTCACTGGAGCAGTTAAGGGTGAGATGCTTTGCTCATTGGTGCTTTTTTTTTTTTTTTTTCATTTTCCCCTCCAAGATTTTCCAAGAGTCCTCTAGATTGCAGAAGAAATGGTGACCTTCCATTTGGTTACCTATCACTTTTATCTTAGGGTTAGTAGGGGTACTACAACTCCCTACTTTCATCACTATTATGTTTTTTTTTTTTTTTTTTTTTTTTTTTTTTTGTGGTGACCTTTGTGCTGTCCCAGACTTGTGGAAACAGAGAGATAGAGAGAGAGAGAGAGAGAGGGAGAGAGAGAAAGAGAGAGAGAGAGAGAGAGTGAGAGAGAGAGAGAGAGATAGAGAGAGAGAGAGAGAGAGAGAGAGAGAGAGAGAGAGGGAGAGAGAGAGAGAGAGAGAGACTTAAATGTGTCAAAGCAGACCACATTCACAACATCTTGGTCCAGAAATGTTTCCGCCTCTGAATCTTTGCACCCATTTTAGGCTGAACTCTTTTTCTTTTGAATAACAACCACTTTGTCTTTGTAGTGCTCATATTGGCTTGTTAGGTGGTTGCAGAGCGGTTGGAAAAAAGTGGCTTTTCTTTCCATAAGCGGGCCTTTTCTGATGTTATAACATCAAAAAGCTTTTAAAATACCGGGAGAAAAGTTGAAAGGGTTTGAAAAGGTTAAAAATAATTGCTTAACAGTTGGTTATGCCTTTAGCATGGACACATCTGCTTATCACATGTTTTTGGCAACAAGACTGCCGACTGATTGACTTTGTAGATATTCACTTAACATCTTATAATTTATTAATGTTCTTGGTATTGTGATACACAGACTCACACAGTTTCTCTTGAAATGTTAAATAACCCAGACTGGCTCTGTTTTCAAATGCTAAAATAGATTTTGATATCTAGTTTATATTACATTTTGACACTACTAGCAATTACCTGGCTAACAAACCCCTGCTGTTTTTCACATGTAATTTCCTCTTTAGAAAAAAATTCACATCTAATAAATTTCTAAATTCAAATTTCTGAATCTTTTTTAGTTACATGAAGTTTTTCAGTGAACAGTTTGAAAAACTGTATTAACACACTGATTTACAAATTCAGCTATTTATTTTGGCCTTTTAATTGAAATATTTATTGATTCTTATGGATTTATTCATTTTATTAATTGTCTTTTTGATTTTGATTCAATATCAATCAATGAATTGCTTCATAATGATTATGGAGACACCCTTTGTCTTTAGCCAAAGGTAAAAGGCAAAAAAGGCAAATTGAAAAAATGATCACATATCTTATATATATAATTTCTGACATTGTTTCTTTTCCTTCTTGATTTTATGCAATTTATTTTCCTTTGAGTATCTGCACCACTGATAGTTCTTGGTGTGTTTCCAGCATTAAATAAAGGTTTGAATGAATGAAAAAGGAATCCATGATTTAATTTCCTTAAAAAAAATGTTAATTGTATTTATGCATCCGGCAATTTATTTCAGTTTTTAAAATAAAGTTACCAGTTCTGTTGCTTATGTATAATTATAATCTATAAATAATTGCTCTATTTATTGGTTCATTTCTGTGGTATTTCATAAATCTATTTTTAATTTAGGCTCTATATTGTTGGATTGATTGATTGTAAATGCATTTGCTCACTAGTCTGTCACCACTCGTGGCCTTTCCATGCTGCAGGAGTTTGTTAATAGCTCATCCTGCTTTGTCTCTACAGGTTGTTTGCCATCAAGTGCAGCGGCTGCCTCGACAAGATTGCGCCCACCGACCTAGTGATGCGAGCTCTGGAGAATTTTTACCACCTCGGCTGCTTCTGCTGCTGCGCCTGTGAGCGTCAGCTGTGCAAAGGCGACGAGTTTGTCCTGAAAGAGGGTCAGCTGCTGTGCAAGAGTGACTACAAGAGGGAGCAGGACCTCCTGAGCACAGTCAGCCCTGACAGCTCCGACTCAGGTAGGGCTGTGTCCTCACCAAGACCCTTTTAAAATCAGGAGCGCCTTGAAGAGCCTTGATATCATAAAATGGTTTGAAACGACTTTTTCAGCACTTCATTTTAACTAATCACCAATATACACAGAGGGTCGGATACTGTGTTCACATTCTCATTAGATTCACAGCATAATTCAGACACTCCCACTTCCAGGTTTGTGAAAAAGTAGCATTGCACTCATGGGCTTTGTAACTCGGATGCAGAGCGGTTGTAATCATTAGGTTAATAAGCAAAGGTAAATTGTTTTGCCTTTTTTCCTATGTTTTTGAGGGAAATGAGAGAATTTGCTCAGGTTTCAAAGAAAGAAGAACATGTTAAAGTCAAACATTTTCTGCATTCTAATAATTTTTAGTGAAATTAAATTATTCCACATTTTGCTGAGGACCCCGTGCATCTCTGAGAATCCCCAGAGCCCACTTTGAAACCTGATCGAGGCGTTAATGTTAATTATCTCTAGTTGATTAGAGCTGAAGTTGGCTGGAGCTACATGTTGCTGTATAAATCCAACTTGTATTCTGAAGGAGCTGCACTGTGGTTGTAATGTATCCTTCATGTTTATGAGGAGACATAGCTTTAAGAACTGGTGTTATGGGAAATGTAATAGTGTTAAGATTAGTGCCTTAGTGACGCCCATAATTTGCTACATTAAAGTTATAGCAGGAAGAGCAATTATTTTAATTTACTTGTCTGAAAGTGATGAATCAGTTCTTTTAATTTATTTGATTCTTTGGTTCATCTACTTCTGTGTCTACTCAAATGCAATGTGCCCCTTTAAACAATATTTTTTGCAGATGTGTGGGTAAGAGGTTTAATGTTAATCAAATTCTGTGCCACAATTAACTTAATACACACAGTAGGCTGTTTCAGTTTCAGTGATAGTGTGAACAAAGAATAATTGTTAAAAGTTAATAAGTGGGAATTACATTAAAAGAAGATAGATGCATTGACTTTCTATGTATTTTAATTGACATTTGTTTATTTTTGGTATGTCAAAGAATAATAAATTGTCTAATAAAAAGAAAGGGCTATTTTAGGAAATAAAATAAATGAGCAGTGTTTTTGTTTCCTCTTGGTTTGCTGCAGGGAAGAGTGAGGATGAGGACATGGATGTGAAGCCAGCGAGGTGCTCTGGAGCTCAGGGGAAGGGGAACAACGACGGGAAAGATCCTCGGCGTGCCAAGCGGCCACGCACCATCCTCACCACCCAGCAGAGGAGAGCCTTCAAGGCCTCCTTTGAGGTCTCCTCCAAACCGTGCAGAAAGGTGAGATAATTACAGGCGACAACATGCTGGGCAGTCACATTTTTTGTATTGCAACAGTTTCTAGTGACCTAATTTATTGTGGAGTCAAACTATCTCTCATTTTGCTCCTTTGAATGCCCCATAAGGATCTGCCATAAATATCAAAGGCAGTAAAGAAATCTATTGGGTGAAGTCTTAATGTATTTTGAGTGACTCTACACAATATCTTGGAGACAAGTTATCCTGGGCACCAGTGATCTCTGTGAATTTCACTATCCTCTACGTGTTTGTGAGGTTATTCCTGCAAGACTGTACATGCTGTCCTGTATAATAGGCCTGTGTGAACTGGGCTGAAGAGTGTGAATGTGCTGTGATTTCCAGGTGAGAGAAACACTGGCAGCCGAGACCGGTCTCAGCGTACGTGTGGTCCAGGTCTGGTTCCAGAACCAGAGGGCCAAGGTCAGTAAGCCAGTGCAAAACCAGCACATCTCTTATTGAATATATACAGTAAACAAGGAGAAAAGCATGGCTCCCACTGGTCATGGCAATGGTATGACACCTGTATTGTGGTCTTTTGAAATGTTTTAGCCAGCCAAAAGGAAGAGGAAGCAACCGCGATGGAGACTAATATATTAGAGCTTGAATCAACCAACTCAGCCACTTGCCAATTTTTAGGGCTGCTAATTATACCAGTGACTTTGTATGTTTGCATGTAGCATTATATCTACAAAATGTATCTATTTCACTTTTCTACTATTTTTTTCCCAAAGCAAGCAGTCGTATTTTAGAACTCCAGCATAATTTTTCTTACCTTTTATCCAGTCATTGGCTTCCATTCATTCCACTACAACATGAAAATTAACTTACAGAGCATTTTGGCAGTTTGAATATCAGTTATCATCTTGGTATATGATAACATCCTAACAGAACAATGTTTTCACCTTAATGTGCTCCTGGTTCTGTAAGTCAGTAGTAAGACAAGATTGGGAACTGTGATGCTGCTGAAAACAAAGACCAAGTACTTCCCTGAAGCTAAAATTCTGACTATTACTTCATTATCCTTCTCTCCTTTTGTGGGCTGGTAGTATAAAATTATTTCATACTGTATGGCAGTTTTTCTTTTCATTCTGAATATCATTTAGAGAAGGTCAAAATGTCATCTCTTGCATAACGGCTTTATAAATGAATGCTTAGCCAATTGTCACCACTAGAAGAGTATACTGTAGCCGGAAAGCATGCCCTCACCACTCCACTGCAATGAGTGCTCCAACACACACACACACACACACACACACACACACACACACACCAGTAAATACACTTGCCCCTCAGCTTCAGTGTGTTAATTTGTTTACAGATGAAGAAGTTAGCCCGGAGACAACAGCAACAGCAGGAGCAACATAATGCCCAAAGGCTAGGCCAAGGTAAGGATTTGTGTTTTGTGTGTGTGTGTGTGCGTGTGTGTGTGCTTGTATTTGGATGTGAGAGAGACAGAAAAACACAAGCACACACACATACACTTCTGTGAATGACTACATTTATGTTGTTTTTATTTATATTTGTGTTATTTTTATTGATATCATATCAATATCATATCATATCAAGTACTATTGTGATTTGGCTATGGTATTTTTCCCTTAGTGTGGTGGTAATGAGCTGGTCTTGAAAATAGGAGCTTACTGGTTCCTTTTCTTCCTTCCCAAACCTGCATGAAATATTTTTCTCATATGAATAGTGATTTTCCACAATGCTACATGGAGAAAAGAACCCTGTTGTTGAGAATACAGCAAAAACATAACTGTTCAATCATTTGCCATCCATTTATTATAGTAAAGTCAGCTGGATGCCTCTTGTATTACCATAGTGTGAGTGAAGGAGGCTGCTGTGTGTAAATCTGTCTCGGTCATGAGAACAAAAGCTCCCAGGCTGGTGTCTACTTGGGCCTGGCCGCTGCACTCCTGTTTATTCAGCACACAGCTCACAACAACAGTGACTGTGTCCAAAACCATGGCCCTTGTCCAATTAGTCCTCAGCAGGCAATGTTTTTCTATGACCGTATTTCTGAGCAAAGCTGGTTTTGGACAACCTTCCAAGGCAGAGTAATGTAATTTAATGAGGAATCATCAACATACCGCAGCTTATTGATCATCACTGAAACCTGTAATGTGATTAGCCAATTCTGGGAAAATTACTTAAATTGGTGCCCAAGGTTAAACCCAAGTATTTAGTGACTGAACTGACTCTCTCTATAAAAGTAGAAATACTCAAGAATGGTTTATATTTGTATGACTGAACTGACTCTCTCTATAAAAGTAAAAATACTCAAGAATGGTTTATATTTGTATGCAAACTCCTGCACTGTGTTTTCACAGAAGTTAGTCGTTTGATAGTATTAAAATTTGTATATTTATTTTGGTTTGACAGTTGCCATTGACCAGTGGTTACACAGGATTACAGGATTGTGGGATATGTTAACCCACAGAGGATACATCTATGCTGCCTTCAAAAATCAGCCAAATGGAGTTACCTAGGCAGAATTTTTAGAGTTTTGGATATATCCAACACAACCTGAATTAAACAAGACCTTAATAATCATTAAATTGTATGATTATTACGCTGTGTGAAGTAAGCACATACCAACACAAAAAAATCTGTTATATGTATTCTAAAACATCTACTAAAAAAGTTTGTATTTAACATTTTTATATGTTTAAAAGGCAGGATGACACCCCTCCTTGTTATGATGTGGTAAATAATGATGAAAGCCACTCAATTCTCAAAATAACAGAACTTAGAAATGACGCTCTGGAGAACTCTTTTACCTCATCATAACCTGAAATATAAGAGTATTTTGCACCATCATTCATGGTTTTGTGTACATCTCATACAAAACATTTGATTCAAGACAAGCATTTAAAAGTGTTACATTAATTCCTTGGTTTATTAGTCCTGGTGTGAACCTGAGGGGTTTTATCTTTCCTCAGCCTAATCCTTAACATTATCAAACCAACTGAGGTGCTTTAACCCTCTTGGCTCTTCACTGGACAGAGCAAATATGAACACGTGATTGTAAATCAATCTATGACAGTCTGTAAACAGGTACTTTGACAGCATACCATATAGCACAATCATTTCTGATATAAATTAAAGAAGAATAAAAATAAAATAAAAAACACAGAACTTAGATAGGCTATTGAGTCCCTGTCTTATAAAAAAAAAAAAAAAAAAAAAAAAAAACTGCTGAAGTGGGTCTGGCTTGTCTGATGCTGCAGGTTTGGCCTCTCTGCTGAGCAAAGTTTTAACACCGGGATCGGGATTGCACGACCTCGTTGGAGGTCCGTGTTGTCTGATAAACATCGGCTGCTGCTTTGATAGCAGCTGCTGTTGGAGATAGTCCAGTTGGAATCTATTATTTATCAATTTAAAGAGTGATGATTGCTCAAGTTTAAACATCTTGGCGACCTTGCATTATTAAGCTGGCTGGTCTGTAGTCTTGGTTTCGGTGCACTGCCGGCGGGACAGAGGTCATAGGGGCGTTGGGCCTCCATATCAGGCTAATATCGCAGTGGTTATGAGCAACAGTGTATTATGTGTCAGAAGGGAAACATACTAGTTTTTAGGCTTTGTGTGAATCCCACATTTTAAATCTGGAGTGATGTTTCTCCACGCAAATATCAATGTTTCTAAAGGTGGTGCTATAAAGTGCCACCATGGGCTCACAGCGAACATGAACAGACGGCATAGATAAGTGACTCAATGCTCTGGCAAGCACTGGTTCTGTTTGTTCTGGAAGCTCCAGCATGTCAATATTGGCATATCAGCAGGCTTTATTATAGTGGAAACTGCTGTTTACAAAATGAGCCGGGTACAGCTGCAAATGTGGGTTGTTTCAAACTGATGTTAGGATGAGGTGAGAAATAGTGATGCTGTGTGTACATAAAAGTAAAATGGGAAAACCACATATATTTGATTATCACTGAGCACAGTCTTTTCATTTCAGGACTGGGAAAATCAATCAGTTAACTTTTGCGTGTGTGTGTGTGTGTGTGTGTGTGTGTGTGTGTGTGTGTGTGTGTTATTTCACTTCTATCCTTATGAGAACCAGTTTGTTTAGAGTGGGATCAGTATTTCAAGTGAGGTCATTGTGGCTGGTCCTCATTTCTTTAAGGGGGGAAGATTAGCAATTCAGGGTAAATAAAATTAGGTCTACTTTTAGAATAAGGGTTGATCTAATGCTAGTAAGTAAGTGCTTGCTCACTGCTGTTTAGGAGACAAATTAGATTTAACTCTGTAATGCCATGTTGTTAAGCAAGATTCCTCAGTGCTCTGGTACTTTTGCCCCTGGTCAGCATGCAAACATTTCCCCAGGGACTATTTTCTGGGCAGTGAGGACGTTTCACTCCACCCAATTTCAAGTCTTCAACACAACAGTGCTGCTGCTTTTAGGAAAACTAATGTGGATAATTTTGTTACGGTGATGTAATACTGGTGTGAAGAAAGTTTGAAGTAAAAAGTAAGAAGAAAAAATAGGAAAAATGATGTTGGAGTTCTAAAATATGACTGCTTGCTTTGGGAAAATATTAACAGAAACTTGAAGTATATATTTCTTGTAGATATTACGCTAAACATGCAGAATCACTAGTATGCTCCTTTAAATGTGTAAATTAGGCATGTCCTTGGAAGTATGATGAAAAAGCAGGATGCTCTCACTAACTTGATACCCACTAATTCCTGTTGCAGAGGTTATATCAGGTCACATGGAGGGCCTGCTAAGCGTCTACTCAGGGCCTCTACCTCCTCCTCAGCAGCAGCAGCTGGTGGCCATGGAGCTGAACGGCTACAGCACAGACCCCTGCCAGCAGGGCCTCACCCCACCACAGATGCCTGGTGACCACATGAACCCTTACGGTGAGTGTCATACTCGACACAGTATGGACAACGATAGACCTTTTCCACAGCAGCCATTTTGGTTTGAAATAACAGGCAAACTCAGGTGTTACTACTGACATTAATAAAGGTTCTGCTCCATGAAGGTTTAGCAGCATCTTTCCAGCTCTGTTTAGCCTAAATTGAACAGAACCCTAATTAACGTCATATCTATTGGAGCTTTCAAAGTGGAAGTAGAATTTTGTTTTAGGTGGTAATACTCGGGATGCAATTAGAAACAAAACATGCCATATGCTTCCTGCTAGCAGGGACAAGCTCATTTTTATCTTATTACAACCAAGTTATTACGGTGCAATTTTATTTTGTTACTGGGTAATTGTTCTTCCTCATTTGTTGCAGGGAATGCTGCTGTAAGTGCTATCCCCTGATTCAACCAGTTCATGTAGCCTTACACAAGTTGTATTTGACACTTCTTTGCACGGCTTCTCTGCTCTTGATAGGTAACGACTCGATTTTCCACGACATTGACAGCGACACGTCCCTGACAAGTATGAGTGACTGCTTCATGACCACTGCAGATGAGGGATCCTTGCAGGTTCGGGTCGGTAACCCCATTGACCGCCTCTACTCCATGCAGAGCTCCTATTTTGCCTCCTGAAAGCCTGCCACCCCTGTCCACTCCCATTCCATTGTGCCACTTTGGACCAATAACAGCAAGCACACAACTGTACAGCTATGAAACACACAGACTGAAGCTGTGCCCTGCAGGGAAATGATCAGACACCTGGGAAAAGGACTGCCATTCAAGAGCAAATTGCCCAAATTAACCTGACAGACCTCCACTAGCCATGAGAAAGTAGCCTGGTTCTAGACTCATGAATCGCATCTTCACGTTAAAAAATATACAAGCCATTCTTACAGGTCTGCTATTGCCAAATTCAAGTGTTATGTCTTGGTTAAAAACCCAACCGGGCCAATCAGTGCCGTTGTGGGGCAGGATGAACATTGTTCTCATAACCATGCAGTCCTAGACGCTGCTATGAATATTGTTTTAATAAAATTTAAACTAGAAACACTCCAAGCAGAGCAATGTTGTATGCTGAAGGCACTTCTGATGTTCCTCAATGGGCTAACATTAAAAGAGGAAACGAACTCCCTGGAACAGAGCCAGGCTAATTCTAACAAACAGACCCGGGATCCTTTCTAGTGGGCTTGGTTCATGAATTCAACTTTTACCAGGTCCTGTTGGTAGAACACAAAAAAACTCCCTCTTTCAAGTACCTTCAACACACAACATTGCTCCACTTTGACTGTTTTTATAATTACGTTATTTAAAATATCAGTATCAGCAACTGCAACCTTTTCACCCATCTTCTTGAGTTAGCTAGTATTACTTACAATATGCTGTGATCTCTCTGGCTCTGGTATAATGTGATTACGTCCTGCCCTACACCAGCGCTGATTGGCCCCAGAAACTAAGTCCTCTGCTGAATGGTTTGCCCACATGTTTCTCACTGGATTTTTGGAACTATGGAGCTCTTGCATTTGTTATGAGCCCTCTCACCAAAAAAATTACTTGGCATAACGGCATAAAGTGTCAGTAATGACTGGCATTTTTGTAGGAAGCTAAAGTTACTCAGTTATGCTCATTTGCAATAGCGCTGGAAACTGGCTAAAGAGGCTACCATGTCGACTGGAAACTACGTCACAGCAGCTGGACACGCCTTTAGTGACTGATTAGCGGGATTCAAAGCCATCTGCCTACAGAAATTGTCTAATGTGGGCAATTTCAGACTGAATAATGGAGTGGGAAGGGAATGAGCATTCAATCTGAATATCAGGAAAATGAGAAAGGACATACTTGAAACTGAAACTGGGCTCCTCCCCAAGCCTCTCACTGTCTATACGAGTATTGTGAATGTAGGAGCTTTCATGACAATGCCAGTCATATTTTAAAGTTTCTATCATTTCCTAAGTCATAGCAGTAGCACACTGTTTTGTAATGTTTTAATGTAAGGTTTCATTTTCCTGCCTGCTGTAGAAGCCCTTCTTGCCATCTGGTGTGAAAAAGATCTCCCACAGCCTTTAATGTGTGAGTGAGATTATTCATCCCAGTTATTATGGTTCCTTAATTCTTTTGTCAAAACATCCGTTTCATTTGTATTGTCACAAGTGTTTGTCAGAAAATAGTCCCTCTTTAGCATATCACTTTACAAATGTCGCATCACAAAATTTCTTTTAAATTTATGGCAGAGTTGTTAGTGGAGACAGTGCTCAAATTCAAGCCAGGTGTTGAAATGTTGATAAACTTAAAATGATGAAAAATTAAGAAATGTTTAAATATTTAATTACATGGTACACTTATTATTGTTATGATGAAAGGTAATGTATATTTGTGGACACTAGCATCAGGCTGTAGCTCAAAATTAGACTGGAATTCTCTTTTCAGCATTTTCAACAGGACAATGTAATGCTGGAGAGAAAGTTACATGCAGGAACTGAAAGAAATATTTTTTTGGTAATATGAAAACTTGGAAGTGTTCCCAAAGCAGTGTTTATAGAGGACGACAGGCCTCTGCCCTGCGTTCATGCTCTGCTTTCCTCTTAATATATACGCAAAATGATGTGCTGTGTATCAACACCTAGGCTGATATAATTTAATAATTGCTACATTGGTAAATTATCATCGTGGACACTTCATAAGCAGCTTAAATGCAAGATTTTCTGTCATTTAAGCTCATTGGATATAAGTTATCAAAGAAAGTGAAAACAATGTTGATACCTTTTGCTGACTGTATATATTACAGTATACTGTACGTGTAATGTTGTCCAAAAAAACAAAGCAGTTTTGTTGAAATGGACAGCAGTCTATTTATTGATCAGCAAAATGCTGGTATACAATAGATTGAAAAAACTACTATTTAAAAAACAAGGATCCAAATGTAAATATGAAAGCATTCTTATTTACTGATTATATTTTTTGATTCTGATATTTATCATAGTATTTTTTGAGATTGTAATTCAGTAACACTGTGCTATTTATTTGTCCGTTGAGTTCATTGCCGTGTCATCAAGAGTGCATTTTTAATGCTGAATTTCCAAAGATTATTGGTACTTCAATTAAAAATACATTCACTCTGGTCTTCTTGTCATGTCTTCTTGTTTTTTATTCTCTTGGACATAGGCTTCCAGTTTCAGGATTAATCTAAAATAAGATTACATCATGCCAATTGAATTTAAAGCTTGAACTCTGTGGTAAAAGGATCATCATCCACAAGAAGAATGACTCATCGCCCTTCTTAAAGGCACATTCCTTAATTTTGATTATGGAACAACAGTGCACCCATAGCCAAAACTTTCTCCCCAAATTAGGCACTGCAACTCTAAGTGAGGCAGGAAAGAGAAAAGACAATCAACAGGGGCTCTTATTCTGGAGTCCAAAACCAAAACAATGTCTCTGTACTAGTTGGTGCTCTAGACTCAAATCTTTCTTCACATCAGTATTCCCTCACCATAATAAAGCCATCAAACATAATAAAGCCATCGTGAAACAGGCCCTCTGGAAAATAGTCCCTGGGGAAACATTTGCTTTACGCAGCCAATTATCTGCTCTGTGGTTTGTAAATGGTGATGACTTTGTTAGCCACAGAAGCAAAAATTAGTTGATTGTATGTTGTGAAATCTTTAGCACCCCAGCAGATATGCAAAATGGTTTGCTGCAATGTAAAATGTGGGGAAACTAGTAAATGGGCCAAACATTCAAAGTCACTGGTATGAACCTTTAACCCTAAACCTAATACTAACTAACACACACACACATGCACACACACAAATGTACACTGTAAAAGTCAACAATAATTTGCCCAACTGGCTTTGCAAACACTCACACATCTAATTTTTAATCAATATTCACTTAAGTATGATTTACATTTTAGACCTACATGGTAGATGCATATGCTTTCTTGAGGGTCACTGAACATATTCGAGTATAACTCAAGTAGTTTTCATGACTGACAGATGGCAACAATATTTACACACTTGGCAACAAATCCCTTGCTCCTCTGTATATCAGCAATAGTGAACACGAGTGGAATAACCCAATTTGTTCCACTCCGTCAACCCGGAGGGTGAAAGACAAACAGCCGCCTCACTGCCAAACAATTGGTCATAAAAAAGTCATCCGTATACACAGGAGTGAACAAAGCGGCCGACAGACGCCTCTTCCTTTGAGCTCAGTCAGGTGGAAGTTAGAAAGCGAGACAGATGTCACCGGCCTTCGGCACGATGAAACCTGTCACCCAACAACGTTTGGGTTTGGCGTTACTAACAAACACTTCCAAGGTGATTCAGAGGCCAAGGTGACACAACATGGTTACAAGACTCCTCACTGTGGTTCCATTATTATTATTCCATTATTTTACTGGAAATATGTATAGACATATTTGTTCACAAAATAGTTTTATTTGTGCAGTAGTAGACATGCATAAGTTCATAAACCATACACAAGTTTATCAAGGAAATTGTGTTTATGAAGTAAAATGGCTGAGGCCGCAATACTTCAGGTGCACCAGCAGCAATAAAGAGAAAAACGGGACATTATTTGGCACTTCTTCTTTTCAGCAGTATTGAACTTAATTAAAATAGGTATTGAGATATGTCCCTTATTAGCTATATTTGGGGTTCCTGAGGACCAGAGTCGGTTAAAATCTTAACAGTTAGATATGCTTCCCTTCACATCTCTCTAGCAAAGTGTCTTCTACCTCTCAGTAGCTTCAGCATGTAATGCCCCTCTTAAAATTGGGGGGAAAAAAAGATATTCTGTGAAAAGCAGTTCTGATTTTATTGTATTTTATTTTATTTTTTGAGCTCTGTAAGACACAAGGGTTTTTGATTTGAATGTTAATAGGTGGCATTAAGGGCTAGACTGAGGTTTGTGTAGTGGTATGCTAATGCTTGTGTTTCATTGTTTTACGAATAAAAAAATAATTGGATGTCAGCGTTAATTAGTGGTAGCTTACCTTGTAAATTAGTGAGATGTGTCACCCTATCACTCACTGCAGTTTCTCAGTGCTTGGCAGGAAAGGCGAGCAGTGTTTTCATGGCTTTGCCAGTTAGATGTGCACGACTCCCGCATTTTTGCAAACTCTAACTCAACTCCAACTCTGTCCAGACCCTTCCTCGACCTCACTTGGTCATGGTTCCATGGACTCTCAGTCCATTTGTAACATTTCATTCATTGTCCAGACAGACATACATATGCACTCTTTTTGTGGGACCTGAGGTGCAGTTTTGGGCGTTACAGGCAACATTACACACAAACACAAAGTCAGCTGAGGCCACTGTTCTCCCGCCTCTTTTGGCCAGTCAGCGTGGGGAAAAATAATGGAATTGTGGAACAGAAAAAGTCGTTTCTCATGTAGCCTTGATTGCATTAATTTCGACTTCAACTTTGCAGCTTGTCAGAATAGAAGAATCAACCCTCCATCACTATTGCCACTGAGATAAGGATACTCCTGAGTTGCGTAGTTGTGAAAGTATGTGTGCCTTCTTGCTTTTAGCAATCTGCCGAGCCAACATGGACAAGTTTACCATTCATACCACTTTCAGACTGGTGTAGTCCTCACTTTTCTCACAGCATCCTGGTTTGGGTGTATTGTAAATCAAACTTGTCCATTAACAAAATGGCACTACTCAACTTGCTGCATACTTTTGTGAATTAATTTTGCTGAATTTATGTTTCTGTCAAAACGCGTGGCATTTTACTCAGTGTCACATGCACGACCATGCCAGCGGTCCCACCAGACATGACAAGACTAAAACAGACCAGATACAAGTTAATTTCCAGAGCAGACACCGAGACAATGATAGAAACCTAGAATCTAGATGTGGCACTCATATACAGTGTCTTTTGAAAAGACGAGCTTGTGCACATGCCTACACAAATACATGGGTGTACATTACAAAGACAAACCACTGCATTTCAGATGTCATTCCTGATAGTTAAACATGAGTGAAGGCAGCTTTGCCCTTTCACTTTTCTGTTGATTTTATCTGTTACAGGAATCCTCACATGCAAGACTTGGTGCTTTCATGTAAATATGAGACAAGTATTACGAACTTCTCCAAGGTGTCCCCAGGGCTTTGGGCTCTTGGCCTAAAGCAGTTGTCAGCAAGGTGTGAGAGTGATTTGGTACAATGAGAACCTTTGACAGCATACCATTTCTTCTTGACTTATCATTGTGGTAATCTGACATCATGGGCCTCTGCCCTGGGGACAGCTCTGCTAGGACAGCAGTCATAACAGGCTCTCTGTTAGCTGACCTCATGCAAAGGGCAGACATCTTGTTCTTGACAGAGGTGGGAAAGGAACCTGCTTTCTGCTTGACACTGCAACCTCTACAATACTTCTCTCACCTTCAGTCACATTGCTATCATACCTTCCCTCACCTCAGAGAACAGTCAATAACACCTGAGTTTACATCTGAGACAGATGAACAGCTGCCAGGAGGCAGGTAGCTGTCCACATACGTTCCACATTTTGAACCTTTCTACTTTGAAACCAGTACTGCCAGCTATTTTTTACAGTCTCAATTTACCGTCTTCTTTTGCACGTGCACAAACCTACATGTGAAGTAGCTTTTTAATCTCCACGAAAACTGATTGCTGAGTCAGGAGAAATCATCTGACAGGCCTCTTTCTGCAGAGAAAGGACTTCAGATTCTTACAGTTTCCTGATTTCTGCACACAGTGATGACAATAAAAACATTTTAATGATTTTTTTTTTTTTTTTTAAATTTTAGGTTACCTTGCCTTTAATATAAAAGCAAATGCTTAACATAAAGCATAATTAAACTTGCTATAGATCCTATTTTACTTACCTATTTTATGTTACAGAGTGACAAATACTTCTGTTACAGATCATCTGTGTTATCTCAAGTTCCAATATTAACTTTGCTGAGAATCAAACTCAACACAAGCAGGCAGAGATGTGTATTGTAACTGTTACTTAAATTGCTAACAGTGACAGAGGGCAGATGGCAAATTGAAACCATCGTTAACCTTACCATGAAAAAGTGATCATAAATAGGCAAACATCAAAATTACATAGAAGAGCTTTTGTCCTGCAACTTTCCAAGGTGATTAAACGGAGGTGAAGATAAACTGTTTTCCGAAAAGGAAACTCCTCTGTACTGAATGACTTGCTTGCTTATAACTCAGTGTTGTATTGTTGTGTTTGTCTTGGACAGATTTTTCTTTAGAAAGAGACCCCATGTCTCAGCGAGATTACCTGTATAAAGTTTTAAAATAATAATAATAATAATAATAATAAAAAAATTGTAAAATTACACTCATTTTCCACTAAAAGCATCAAATTCACGAGCTGTGTTGTCAGTAAACCTAACCCAGACAACAAAAAGTATCACTACCATGAAGATATTGAGCACATGATGATATTGTGAATTTGACTGTTTTTGATCAAAGTGGCCATAAAAATGTGTGGTAAACTCCCTCGTCTGTTCTCCCACATTTCCAAAGTACAGAAATGCAAAGATCCCCTCCCACCTCAGAAGTACTCAACTGGATGATTTGAAAAATGGTTTGCCGCAATGCAAAATGTGGATAAATTCTAGTAAATGGGGCAAACTTATTGTTTGGTTTGAGTTATTGATTTTTTGTGCCATTGTTGAGAGATTTAAATGTTTATAACACCAGGCCTGTTTCTCCTTATGGTACAATAATGTACCATTCCTCTTGAATATAGCTGAATACTGAGAGGAACAAAATGTCAACAACAAGCTACTGTGCAATTTCACAGTATAATTCTGTATTTTTTCTTTTTTTTTCTCTCTCTCTCTCTGCTTTCCTCCTAGCCTACAAAGAGTACACACTGCAACCCTTAAAAAGGTCATTAAAGTTAAAGATGTAAAAGATCTGTAAAGGATGATTCACTTTAATGGATGGTCGGCTCTGCAAAGGAAACCTGTGCCATAGCAGGTCATCATCTGGGTTCAAAACTGGGGGCTTTACTGAGAATTTTGACAAGCGCTCACATTTTTGCAGATATTGTAAGATTCATAGGGAAGCATTTCTGGCAGATCCTCTAGCCAAGGGCTCTGACCGCATGCCAGTCATATCATGAACATGCCGAGGCTCAGAGTGTAATGTGGAAGCAGAAGATGTGGTGGTATTACATTTGACTCCATATTTAAAGAGCTCACAAATGTTTATGTTTGTCAGCCTGGATTACCTCCTTGTCTTGGCCGTGAACTTTTGAAGGCACTGTCTGATATGCTTTAGCATTATACATTTAACATTATTACTAAGGAAAGGGTTTACTTACCCTTAAAAGACTTACAACAGTTTAAATATCTTGATATCTTGGTGATGATGCCAACAGCAAACTTTGTGAGGTGAACCAAAAGGCTGGACAACATAGACATGCACTTCAGATTTGATGTTTTCTGGAATGTTATTGGTATTGATTGGTGATAAAATAAAAATACCCCAGATACAGTGAAGTATTCCAGCCGGTCTTACAGCTGAGAGAGAGATTGTGGACCTTGGTTTTGCTCCAGCCATTTCCATCGGTCTGGTAGCATATTTGAGAGCTTTGATAGATGAGTATTTGCATATCAGACATTTCAGAATCATTCACTTAAGCCTAAGCATCACTACTGAAATGATTGTCCAGAGCTGATTGTTCACTTTGGGACATTCATCCGCCTGTGGACATGAAGATTTGAAACATACTTTATTTCAAGCAGTGCACAAGAAACTTGCACAACTTTAAAAACCTCGGTGGAGCCCTTGTTGAGAGACACTGACTCTAGCAATAAGTGTTGGGACCGTATTCCCACCATCTGCTGTGGGAGAGACGGGAACCAAATTTATCGAGGGAGGCTGTGATGATGACATAAAATAATCTGTTGCTCGTCTTAATTCTGATCCTCTAGATTGCCTAACTACTCATAATGTGACAGTAAAGGGGCAAAATATAAGAGCAACGTGTTTATGGTGGTAGGTTATAATGATGAAGACTTTGTAGCAGGAAAAATCAAAAAGTCATAAGGATTCTGCAGTGTGTTTCCATCACTGACACTGACACAAAGCCTGCTGCTGTGTCAGGCAAGTACAGCTTCTTGGTCACTACCCAAGGCCTGAATATTCAGTTTAGGTCTTTGCCTTTTTCATCATCCTGTCCCTTCATTTTAGATTGATTTTGTCATTTGGTGATGGTATAAAGGTGATGCTCAGGGCTTTGCCCAGTCTGTCTGAGGATGCTCATGCTGGTGTGGAATCAGAGGAAAAAACCTCAAGTATGTACAAAAGGAAAACATCAGAGACCTCTTGCCTGTTATACAAAGCATGAGCCTGCGATGTTCGTAGTTTCCTATTGGATGTCATGCTGTTGATCTGGTACTGTGATGCTATTGGCTTGGAGCTACACACCCACTGCCCAATGGCTGCCACCCAGAAAAGTCCCAAGCTCAGCAAAACAAGAAAATCTGGGCAGAGGGCAGGGTCTCTGCAGACACACACTTCTAGTGGCTCATCAGTGATGATAAACAGGGATTATTTTTATATGAATCTATGCATGCTTTTTTTTCCTGCCTTTAATCCATTCTGCCTTTAATAGGAAGAAGGCAAATAAACAGAATTTCATTATCAGAAATCTGCATAAGACCATTGGGGAGCTCCATAGCTCCATCAGAGAAATTTGTGCTGTTTGTGGATGTAAGTCCTTCCCATCCATCCCCCCTGTAGTCTTGTAGATTCTACTTCGCAGAGTTATATCATAATAATCCTCACTCACTAACAGAAACTTACGAGGTCAGGAAATTAACTTGCAAAACAACAAAAGAGCACCACAAAAGTAAGGCTGTGGGCGTATTTGTGTTGAAACAGTGAATCTTTTTGTCAGAAAAGTCTCTAAACAGTCATCACCTGAGTCACTTCAGTGAAAAGTCTATAACTGTAGCTTTAAATCTATTCAAAACAATCAGTTGAATTGCCATGTAAATGTATAATCTGTAGGGTTTATGATATTGATTTGCATGCACAGAGGACAAACATTGTGAGATATTGATGTGAGCAATATGACACAAGAGGTGATTTGGTCGTAGGAACAAGGCCACAGGCTGAGTGCTGCAGATCATCACTGAATTCTATGCCTTTTTGGTGAAGGTGTATAAACAACTAGATCCATAACACTGCAGAATGCCAGTTTGCCTCCTGCTTACTAATTCATCTGATTGGCTGATTTCCCATCAATCTCTATGGAATTTCAACACCTTTCCAACTACAACAAAAATAGCAGGCCAATCAAAGTAACCAGTGACAGGAGGAATGCAAACTAGATAACATCTACGTACAACTTAATGGCCTTTTTTCTTTCTCTCTCGCTCTTTATCTGACACACATGCACATACAAACACACACACATGCGCACAGAGGCTTCTTCTGACAAACTGAATGACATAACAGGTGAGCTATCTGTATAATCAGTACAAATAACATATAGGCCAGAGTTTATCAAACTAGAGATTAGAGTCAAATGACCTCAGATCAGATGGATTATTACACTATGAGTAATTATCCAGATAATCACACATCTGTTTAATCCACCATACACCTCAATGTAGTCAATTATGCCTTATTATTTTGAAATATAATTCCTTTTGTTGTAAGATGAAGTCATGATTGATTGGTTTAGGATTGAGGGAAATAGTTTCATATAAAGAGAAATGGCTATTTTAGATAGAAATCATTCAAAGAAAGGTTGATTATCATATTTTTTTTTGCTTTGGCTGCAGTCTCTATATTCTGTAAATATCAAATATCAACTCCACCTACTGTAATATATCTGTGTCTACAAAATACATGGCTTCACATTCATTTCATACATACACCATGTCACACCATGGGTGTTCTCTTATTTCACAATGAGTTCATAGTCCAATTTTGTACCTTGTTGCTTAGGAATACTTAAAATACATAATTTCAGCTCACACAGTATAAACCTCAGTTACACATGCCAGGACCAGCTGGTGACAAACATATTTCAGACCCACCTGAAATGCCAGGTCACAAAAGGGCAAGCTTTTCCACATTCACCGAGCCACTCCTGGCGTGCTAGCAAGTTGCTAATGTAGCTGCAGACAGGTGTCAGCCATCTTTAATGTTTATGACAGAGTGCTTTTCCCCTTGTGCTAGTGATGTCATCAAGAGCCTGGTGTTATTAATGAATAATGTCTGCCGGTCGGAGCTTAGGTTTCACTGCAAGTTCGGGCCCAAAATTATTCCATGGCTTCTAATGATCTCAGCAGAGAGAGCGAGAGAACGGCCACTTTATGAAACAATAAACAAACGAACGGCAGGAGCGAAAGAAACAACTTGCATTACAGGGCACTGAAAGGTCACATGGGCCTCATGCACTGACAGAGCATATAACAGACCCTGCTGATTGGTCAGCCTCTGTTTCCTCAAATATTAGGATCATTCCTCTGTAAAGCATTGAGAAGTGCACTCTAGGGAGAGTATGCTTCTTCTTCTTCTTCTTTTTTTTTTTTTTAAATGCATGCAGAACTGCTGACTTTGTTTCCAGATAAAATACAATTCGGGTCATTCAAGATATTTAAAAATGACTATCAAACAACTTGCATGTAGAGCCACACCCTTTTACTGGCCTGACTACCTAGAATTTAGCAGTACACAAAGGATTTGATCATGCAGTCCTACTCACATGCTAAATCAGAATCAGCATTGATTCATTTGCCGACAGTAATATATTCTAAGTGATTTATCTTGGTGGAATTGATGCAAATACTTATGTACCACTACCACCGTACCACAGAGCAGACTGACAGGCATGGCACAGGAGCAACAGAACCTCACATACAATTTAATGGCACAGTGCAAGATACTGTACAGCTTAGACTAAGCATGGAGCTCTGTGTTCAGTATTCAGTCCCTATCATTGCAGCTGGCGAGGATAACTTCTCATGGCCTCTGATTTTTTTTTCCTTTTTCTATTTGTTAGCTCTGTTTGCCTTATTGAAGTGGCTTCTGGCCAAGCCGTATTCATTTTCATTTCCCTTCCTCTGGGCCTGCTCCTTGATTTTCCTCAGGTTCCTGACTTCCTCAGTAAACCATGGCTTTATGTTGTGAGCATTGTTGGAGGAACAGACAGTGTCTCTATATAGTGTGAAACTTGCATTTTTGAAGGCCTCACAATTTGTATCACTGGGGAAGTTTCTGGGGTCTCCAGTTTGGAAGCAGTTCGATGGCATAGTTTGGGTTAATAAGATTGATAAGAAAGAGTAAAAATAAGAAAACTCCAGATGTATTTCAAATTGTTCAGTCAGACTCTATGCTGGTGCTTAATGTAAAACTGGAGACTTGCAGATGTGTCAGAATGGTTTATTTCTTAGTTTGTTTATATCACTGTCACCCTGCAACTTTCAATTGCACTGCAATGGCTAGCATTGGGCACTGTAATGTTAACAAACCAGTTTTTGAGTAGAGAGGATCTTTATGCTTTAACAAAAGCTAGTAGCACTGTCAGTAATATCATAATAACAGGGTAACACCAAATTCCCCATATACTGGAACATTGAATTTCATAGATAGAAACTGTACTGTTTTATGATAGAATCAAGGTTCATTTATGACTATTGAAAATCAGTCTTCATTTGAATAATTCTGTGTAAACCAAAAGAAATCAGAAAAACAAATATTGTTTTTGCCTCAAAAGAATTGGATATTTTCAAAAGTAAAGTTAAGAAAGTAAAAAGTGGGACCCCCCGGTGGCTCACTGGATAAGACGAGAGCCATGTGCCGGGGCTGAGTCCTGACCACAGCATCCATCCTGGGTTTGAATCTGACCTCAGGCCCTTTGCGGCGTGTCATCCCCTCTGTCTCTTCTGTCTCTCTCTACTGTGACTGTCAAATGAAGCAGAAATGCCAAAAAAAAAAGGTAAAAAAGAAAAGAATTGCAAAGTGTGGGTGTGGTTTGTTACCTTCCCTGGTGCTCTTTTGGGTAAGGCATAACAGTGTTAGACTGTGGTTGTCCTGGACACCTCACTTCTGGAATTTTTTTGGTCTCATTTAAATGCTTGTGAAGGCTTGTGTCCCGATGGCTGACCTGGTAGAGTGTGTACCGTGTATCAAGGCTGAATCCTTACTGCAGTGTCTCGGGCCCTTTGCTACATGCAATCCCCTCTCTCTCCCCTGCATCTCCTGCCTCTCTCTACTATCACTATTAAATAAAGCAGAAATGCAAAAAAAAAAAAGTATGAAAGGCAACAAATGCTTCTGAAACCCTTTGAACTGTTTGAAACCTGAGCATACTCAACTGATTTCTTTCAAAAACATGAGGAAAAAGATGATGAGCAAATCATGCTAGAAATGGTTATGTAAATTATGTAAAAACAACAACAACTTAAAAGTCTTACTCCTGCAGAGCCCACCGCTCGCTTTTGAAATGATGCCTATGGCGCTGGCAGCCCCCAGGTGTGAATCCCACCCTTGGCAAATCAAAGTATCTTAATAATCAAGAAGCAGAAGATGACTAACATTCAGAGTTTAATGCTGCTTGCCACAGGATAACTCTGTGAAATAGTTTAACAAAATGTATTCCTGGGAACCATGAGCAGTCTCACTCCCTCAGCTCCTCACTCCCTGCCAGAGCGCCTGGAGTCACCCTGAGCTCCGGGATGAAGCAAAGCTCAGCCATATCCCAGCAGATGTTCTCACCGCCTCTGAACTCCCTCCAGATGCTCAACTGCCCGGCTTTCCTGTTGAGATCCACACTGGAACGATGCAAAGTTCAGACATCTATCGCTCCCGGATTCGCTCCTTTGTATCTTCACTGCTGTGGCCTTGATGAACCACATCACACAGCCTGAGCGGAGTGGAACAGTCCTGGAGCCGTTTGCTGTGGTCATTTAGCTGGTACACAATAAAATGGTGATTGTGGTTAGTTAGTGACAACACACGTCAGTAGGGACTTCATAGTGTGCGTCACACTAGCTAGTGATATGCTGTGCTGTGGCTGCTTGCTGAAAGCCGTAATCAGTGTTAATAGTTTCCAGCAGTTGGTCCAGCAATCCTATCAGTATATAATACTAGTGCAGAGTATAAGTATATTAGTGTAAGACTACAATATCCAGAAAACTGGAAACAAAAACCAGAAAAATGCCTCTACATTGTATTTTTTTTTATTTATTTTTTTAATTACGCAACCATAAATTAGCAATGAATAAATAAAATGAATAAAAATCTCTATATCTCAATGGACTACATTTCTGCATTTCTAATCTATCTGTCTATCATCAAGATTGCTTCTTGAGTGTGTGTGTGTATGTGTGTGTGTGTGAGCATGTGTCTGTCCTTGTGCATGTGTCTTTGTGTGTTTCATTGTTTCAACAAATAAGGACAAGTTGGACACAAACACTAAAATTTATAAGGTCATAAAGAACATGATGTTTATCTTTTTTCCATCTCATTACTTTTCCTTTCTTTCTTTCTTTCTTTCTTTCTTTCTTTCTTTCTTTCTTTCTTTCTTTTCCATTTCTAATAAGTCACAGCCAGTCACCATCTCCCTGTTTTTCCCTTTTGCCTGTATCGCCATCTGCTGTTGTTTGTAGGGACTTGCACCTCCAATACTTTCTATAATGGAGCAATTTTATTAAGTAATGCCTTTGGTTTGTGTCATATTACATTTTAATTAATCACATTTATAAGTCATGAGAATATCTTACATCTTAAAATTAGAACCTGTTAATTTTGTCACGGTACAAGATACATGATCCCATTAGGTCCCAGACCCCCACTTGAAGTGATTTTGCCCAGTGGACCCTGATGTGAAGATTTAAGTTTGTGTTCAGCATTACACTGATCGAGCGTTGAACACTGACAAACCGATTAAAAGTGGTGACACCAAAGCGTAACCCCAAAACAATCACATCACAACTGCATCTCTTTGTATTGTAACATTTTGTGGTGAATTAAATTACAGTGAAATTTTGAAACCTGAGCAATATCATTTGATTCCTTTCAAAAACAGTGAAGGAATCAAGTGAAAAACAGGAAAACAAAGACATGAGTAAAAAAGAGCAGAAGTAAAAAAAAAAAAATCTTCCATTTAAAAAGTTACTCATTTTGCTCAGGACCTCCTGGAAGACGCCCAATGACCCCTGGTGTTCCCTGGACCCCACTTTGAAAACCCCTTCCCTATGAAAGTGGGGGTTTTCAGTCAAACCTGGCAACCTGGACTTTGGGGGCGTGTTTGTTTACATTGTCGATCACGCGCCATGCGGCTCCGGTCTCGCTGCGTGATGACGTAATAACAGGGACATTCTGCTCGTGCAACTCGTGAGGAGAAGCGGCGATTTTTTTTTTCTACTCGCTATAATGAATCCCAAGGTGAGAAAACTGTGTTTGTGTTTCGGCGTATCACCAGAGCGGTGTGCGGCGTCGTGGGAAATGAACAGTACGTGCACCCAGGTAGCACGACGCGGAGCTTTTCGCAGTGCTGCACAGCCTCAAACCACGCTATGTGCACGGCTATGTAACAGTGATGCTCTCGGCATTGTGAGAATAAACACCTTAAACGTGTCAGCACCGGCGGTCTTATGATACAGACATGCTCTGCACACACAGATGCACTGCAATCTTAAATCAACTCGGAATGATTTTCGATTAATCTCCCAGATCTGGTTTAATTTGACTTGGGATACAGGCTGACATCTCCTCTGAGGTAACGTTACTACACCTACGGCTCATGCGGTGTAATATCGGTTGCCAGTTAGAGCTGCCTAAAAAGACAAAATAAGCCAAAAGTAGTAAAATTGTAGCCATGGATTTTCTTTGCTGAAGAGGATTTTCAATAACTTGCACAAGAGCTATATGCCTGCACCTAGAGTCATCAATAGAGTCATTGATCATAACAGTGCAAAATAATAATAAAAAAGGATTAGCAGATCAGAATCTGTACTTAAATGTATCGCTCAAAAATAAAAGAGAAAGGCCATAAAAGAGAAAAAAAGGAAATAAATAGGAATAATAACTAGAATACTGTATGTATGCACAGCAAGGTATATCACAACTATACAGAATGTTATGGCTGAATAATTTATTAACCATATACACAAGTCCCAAATGCATTTATAGTTTTACATTTATATTGCACATCTGATGTAATTTAAGTTTGTGAACATGATAATGCAAGCAATCACCAAGGTAAACAAAAATAAAGTTTTTTTTTTCAGAAGGGATTAATTAATGCCCCTTTCACAACCTCTTTGTTATTCTGTTTCATATGATAAAAGGCATTGTATAAAATGGCAAGGATACAGCTATGGCTGTCTATTTTTTTTTTTTTTTTTTTTTTGAATGGGAAACACTCTGCAGCACACACTTTTTTTGTACCTCAGTTTGATAATACTTTATATGACATATATTGCGGTCATAGTATAACTCCACTCCATAAATTTCTACTTATATCTTTATGTCAGCCTTAATAGGTGTGTAAACCAAGTTTAGCCTAAATCAGGGTTGCCAACTTTTGTCACTGGCTGTAACATTTGCTTTTGCATGTCTTGAACAATATATCATATTGTTATTTATTTAGCAAAGGCCTTTATAAACAACTAACTATTGGCTGAAACATGTCATAATTGCCTCCTCCTCTTTCAGCTTTATTGTATATGGTATAACGTACCTTGAATCTATACTATCTGTTTCATTCTGAACAACAGTATGTGTTTTTATGATCTGTTGTGATGTAAGACAGAGTTAAAGGCAGACTGTGCAGTTTCAAAGGGGAGGAAGCCTCACCTTGTGGTAAAGCACGATGAATGCCACTCAACTCTCAACTGAATATAACTGGGAAATGCCTCTGAAGTTCAGTCTTTTACCCTTCATTTCAAAGTGTTACATTAATTTTATGGGTTATTAGTCTTGGCATGAATTTCAGGTTTTTTTTTCCTTCCTCAGCCTCATCCTTAACATTTGTAAACAAAATGATGTGCCATTTTGTACCTCCATAGTCTGCCTTTAACTTTTGCAAATTGGTTGTGTTCTCCTGACTCATACGAGTGGTTTTGCTGAGGATTAAAAAGTTACTGTCACAAGAGCCAGTAAGAGTGGAGCGATCCAATCAGGACACAACTCTTCAAGTGCACCAGCTGTCCTGTCTTAGCATGCTCTACCTTGAACAAACAACAGAGTAAATGTTAGCTCGGATTATATGGCCACACCATTTGAAATGTGTATGCACAATTTTCTGAAATGTCCCATTAACATTGCAGATTTAGACCTGTGGCAACCATGACTTCAGATGGGAATGCACTTCGAGTTGAGTTTCCAGATTTCCCTTGCTCCCTTCTGCAGAAGCTCAACCAGCAGCGACAGAGAGGTCAACTTTGTGACGTTACTGTGGTCATTCAGGGTCACCAGTACCGCGCACACCGGGCAGTCTTAGCTGCCAGTTCTCCCTACTTTTGTGACCAGGTGCTCCTAAAAAATAGTGCTCGGGTTGTGCTCCCAGATGTCATGCAACCCCTTGTGTTTGAGCGCCTCCTTCACTCCTGTTACACTGGAACACTTGTCTTACCTGCTGGTGAAGTAGTAGCTTTCCTCACTGCAGCTAGCTTCCTTCAAATGTGGCACGTGGTGGACAAGTGCACTGAACTCTTGGAGGTAGGTGGGTGTACTGGCAACGTAGAGCAGAAGTCAAAAAAAGGACTGGGGACTTTGGCATGCAATAAAAGAGCTGAAGGCAAGCCTTCCCCGGGAGACAGTAGCTACCACAGTCCTGGAGATGTTGACATGCTTCTTGATTCTTGCACTGGTGGAAGTGTGGACAACTTTGCTAAGATCGAGATGGAGCAACTTCTGGAGAACAGCAGCTTCTCTCCTCCTGCCTTGGATCCAGATGCCCAGGCTTGCGGCAGCTGTTCCTCTCCAGTTGAGCCAGAGTGCTCTGGCAGTGAGGTTACTAGTCAGAATGGTGAAGAGGAAGGTGATGGGGAGTACCTGCACACAAGACCTGCGTATGTCCCGCCAAGTATCATGGGCCACAGGAAGTGGCTTCATGTGAAAGCTGAGAGACCTGAACGGGATAATTGTGGTGGCTTGTTTTGTGAAGCAGGTCCAGACATAGGACATTTTAACTTTGACCGTTCCCAAGCCTCGACAAGTAGAGGTTCTTTTGCTGACAGCATAGATGAGAAACTTGTAGCTCAGTTAGAGGAAACCCTAGATGGTGAACAAACTTATGAAGATCCTTTGGACTTCTATGGTACCTCATTGGATGGCTTTTCTGCTGGCAAGTGTGAAATCAACATTTTAAGTCCAAAAGAAGAACTAGAGGCAGCAATAGGGGAATGCAAGGATGACGAGCCGACCAGAAGGCAGACTGCGAGTGGACATCAAGATGAGACGTCCCACTCTGGCTTTGCATCAGTGGTCTACAAGCTCTATCCCTGCCAGTGTGGCAAGAGCTTCACCCACAAGAGTCAGCGAGACCGTCATATGAGCATGCACCTAGGCTTGCGGCCATTCTGTTGTACTGTGTGCAGCAAGAGCTTCAAAATGAAGCACCACCTGGTAGGCCACATGAAAATACACACAGGCATTAAGCCATATGAGTGCAGGCTTTGCTCCAAGAAATTCATGTGGAGGGACAGTTTCAACCGGCACATTTCCTCCTGTAGTAAGACCCACCATGCCAGGCAGGGAGTCACCGATCAGTCCATGCCCTAAAACTGTTTCAACAGCCTTGGGTTTGTTTTTAATGAATGCATTAGGTTGTTTTTCCTGATCTTTGGATAAGATTCACAAGGCTAGTATGGGTTGACATGGGTTGGTCAGTCCTATCCACGAAGACTACCTGCACACCCCAAGTATTGGACGCTGTCTTTGTTGTTCGGCCACTTCTGTGGATGAGTTTAATCCAGCAGCCTGTTGCGCCGGTTACATTTAAGTTCTATGTGGGCTAGTTTAAGCGTGAAGTCCAAGTTTACACATTACTGAACTTTTTAACAGATGCATCCACTGAAATAGTTCCAACATAGACTTCAGTTGCAACTTTAAAGTTACACATGCCTCCTATTAGGTATCCTGTCCTCTGTAAAATAAGCTGTTGACATGGTGGGGAAACATGCTGGAGGAGGATTTAGTCCATTTAGTCCATTATACCTTTGAAATCTATCCTCCATCACAGATTACATCCTTTTGATCTGTATGATGATTTAGACATACATTTGTGCTTTTGTCTTCTCCTGCGCAGAGATACAAAAAATTGTGGATCTTCTCACCAAGTTGCAGCCTGACATGGACAGAGACAGTTTCCTTCGCATTTCTCGTCAAGTGTGTTTAGCACTAAGATATTTTTGCGACTGGATCATTTCAGAACATGGTTAATAATAATTAAACCGCTTGATGTCCTTGTTGCTTAGGCCCCTATGAACTCAATGAATCCTTATAATATATCATCTTGATCACTGTAAGCTTAAGTTGTACTCTATAACATACCTCTTTGCTTGTCATTTACAATTTAACAATTTTTTTAATGTCACTTAATCTATTTTTGTGACTACCCTGGGTCAGATGACATTAATGGTACTTTAGAAACTGTTGATTATTTTGGTCGCTGTAGAAAGTCACTGCAGATTGCAGTTATATCCACGGGCAGTGGTAGATAATCTGTGGATCAGGCAGGCCAGGTTATAAAATTAACATTCTTATTAATAGCATATGGGTTGCGGCAAGGGCTGTACCCAACTCGAGTCGACTCAGAGTCAGCATTTCAATATGACAGATTGATGCTTGATGATTTTGTTTAGTTCTGAAGGTATTGTCTTGATTTCGCACATGTGCATATGATGTGTTTTTGTGTTGATTATGGACAGATTGGCTGTCAGAGTGACTTCAGTACTGTCCTCCGCAATTCTCCAGTTAATTAAGCCAATTAACTGTGCATCTACCAGTTCTTAAAGGACATAAAAATGTAGTATATTTCAGTGTATTCCCAGCTCATTCTTACAAGAATATGTCGTGTTATTGTCATATTGCAATGCCCAGTAACAATCTTAACAAAACAGAAACAAAAACAAAAACGTCTGCTCATCTTGAAGAATCTCAGGTCATCTAGGGGGTTTCCAGTGGATGAATCATCTCTTCAGTGTTCAGGGGCAGTCCAAGGTGCGGGGAAGTGAAATAACACATCATCATACAGCACACAATAAAAAATCCCCTGGAAAGCTTGTGCTGCTCAACATAATTTAAAAAGCAACATAGCCTACAAGGACAGCCAGAGGTGGAGTGCAGTGTCCATGTGGGTGCGGGTCTCTAAATTGGAGGCAATAATTCATTCGGGCATGTGGCGGGGGGATGATTTATGCTTACATGCAGATTCAGATGAGGTCAGAGCCAATCCTTGCATCACTAGTCTGCAACACTATTTTAGCTAGTGGCCCCTTTACAGTTAAGATGCAACATAAGTCTCCATGGTGCAATCAAACAAAGACACAGCTTTGGTGTCAAATTATTGAGTGTAGAATTTACACCCTAATTTATAGAGGCTGGTGCAGCAGGGACCATTGCATTAGATACCCAGATTTCAAGCATCCATATCAAAACAAGAGTCAACAACCTAAGGAATATCCACTTTACCTCACACAGTCTTAATGAGCACAATTACAAGAGCCATGATAAGTATGGTTTTTGTGATCCTGCACTGGCTTTTCCTCTATTAACTGTAAGAACAGTACATCCTTTTCCTCAGGTGTCTACTTATGTAATTTCCTCTAAGGTGATTATCTTATGTTCTTTGTCTTTTTTTGATTTCTTATGATCTGATATCAGCATTGGATTAGATAAGCTCTTATCTAGCATAGCTATAGATTTTGGGAACATATAATGTAAATGAGGTTATGTTTACTAGAATTAGTGGTAGCAATTCATAGTGAATGCTGGTGAACAGAAATGTAACAGTGTACTGTATTACCCAAATAATGTCAGTGTAACTTATACTGGGCTTTGAGATTACTTTTTCATGATAAAGGTTCATATATATAATACAGATAGTTGTATGTTTACCTCTCAGACATAGAATCATTACAAAGCTCAAGGAATTAAGGATTTAAGATTATGAGGTATTGATCTGCTTGTGAACTATTGACACACTTTGTCTAAAAAAAAACAAAAAAACAACAACACCAAGATAATGTATAATCTACCTCTCATTTTAATGCATGCCATAAATGGCTTTTGTAGTACTGTAACTATTTTGTAGCTGGTTTGTTGACTGGATGTAGGACAAAGGTTTTGATGTTCATATTTCATAGCAAAAATTCTCAGCTTATTGAGCCTCACTTTACGGGTCACAATGTGTCTTTGAAAATTACTTAACAGCATTTTTGGAGGAACCAGCTACTATTTAGCATTATCACTCTATTGTAAGGAGATTGTTCAATGCAGAACAAAACAAACACTGTACTTAAGTTATGCCTTTCATTAATGTTTTCTCAACTATTTTTAGGTATCACTAGCCAGTTAACCTGCCAATGAAATGCTTTTAATAGAATAGCTTTTCTATAAAATGTGTGTTCTGTATAGAGGTACATACTTTAACTGTCTAACATGTATGGGATATGTGCTATGTTTTTTTTTTTTAATACAGCAACACAGTTACGCTTTGTAAATTCAAAACAAGGCAAATACAGCCACCAGTACAAACTCAGGGGCTCAAGCCCATGTTAGGATATTAAAGATATTTATTATGAAGAACCTGAGGTATATGCATTTTGCAGATATTATAATAAACAACAAATCATTGGCATGGTCTTTTAAGGGGAGTGTACAAATACTTAAGATTCAGTACTTATTGTCATAACTCAATGTACGGCATTTGTCTCTGTGTTTTGCTGCACACAATACAAGAAAACATGTATCACAAACATTAGACATACACTTGCATCCACTCCCCATCATATATATCAAACCACTATAAACTGCGATCATCATAAACATAGATTAGCAAACACCTTTCTTAATTCATAGTACATCCATTCAGTGAGACTGTAATTTATATCTTATGTATTCATCTTTGTATTTTTGAGGATGGTGAGGCACTCAATGTGACGATCTGTCCTGCCTGTGATCAGGATCCTTGACATTTTATAATAAATAGAGGATTTGTGTAACTATGAAGATGTGCCACAGCATTACCCCCAGTGTGCCATAACATGATGTTGAGTGCGTATGTGTGACTTCTAGTGATTGTGCCAACCTATATTTATTATTCAATTTTGAAGCCCTTATTTGAAAGGCCCCCTCCACATGTACAAATCAGAATCAAAATTCAGTTTTTGGTGATGAGCAAATGCACCACATCTGCTGAAATTCCAACTAAATTAAGCTGAAAATGGCCTTTGTATCATTTATTGCTGTTTTAACTTTTAAACAATATTAAAAGAATTTTTCCTTACATCTCATTAACAACAAAACGCAACCAAGTAGTAAAACAACCACCCTCGTGGGACTTGAACCCCTGGAGAAGTGCAATGGCCAGTTATTATTTTTCATGTTTTAAAGGCTAACATGCTTTTCAAAACAGAATGCTGACTTCTCCATTGATTATCTGTGATGCCGAAAAACAGTTACCTTAGTTACTGAACTATAATTCTGCAACAAATCAATTTATAGATTTGTGGATATGTGGACTGAAAGCATGACCACAGGCCTATAAATGATTTGTAAACAGTTTACTGTAATGTCTCTTGGGCTAGTTTTGTGACTGAATGGCTTCTGGTAAACAAAACTGAAACTACTTTAATCAGTGAGTACATCATAGGCTATATAGAAAACCTGACTCCCACGTCTGCTTTTGGGAATATGCCCCCTGCATATCCTCTCACAAACAAAATCTACCTCACAAATCTAGCACATTTATTAGTGTTAACAAAATATCCTCCTCCCACTCATTTTTTAGGGTCATTTTCTTCTTATAGAAGAAGTTGTGAATGTTTTGTATGAAATGGTATCTTCAGCAATAAATGTTTGTGAGTCTCATATTTCACTGATGTGTTTATTTTTGTGGTTTTGTCCTTGGATGACTCATACTGAACTATTAGACAGAAGATCCTTCTTCTATATGGAAGGGTGATAACTTATGTTTTTGTTCTTTGTGCTTAAATTTACATGATTATTATTTAACCAAAATGTGAATTTTGTGACAGTTTTAGTAGGCTAATCTCTCTATGATTAAGAATTACATGAGCTTATCATACAGTTATGATCACTTTGTGTAGGCATTCATATGCACACTCAGTGTCCAGCCGCCTTTGTAAGCTATTCACTTCCCATTGCTTCCTTTAACATACAGGTACCTCAGGTTGTTCACAGTGGCACAGATGTGGCATTGAGAAAACCTATCCTCCATAATACAATAACTATTTAATATTTCATCCAAAATGTTGTAAACAAGTTCTTTAAAGCAAAGTCCTGATGATTCATGTTTGTTATTTGGTTATTAGGACAAATTGTCCTCATCTGCGTCATTTCTTTGTAACTTCATACAGCTTCGTATAGTCAAGATAAAGTGCTATGATAATGAATGTTACATTTTGTCCTATAATTTTGAACTGTAAGCCATAATATATTTTTCTTATACTCCCTGGGTCACGCTGACTCATTTCTGCATATTGGAATGCATTTCTGCTTTAGTAGGTCTTCTGTTATTTGGACTGTGCTCCAAACAACTTTTATGCAGACAGACAAGATGCACCTAGTTGTTTGTGTGTACACGAGAATCAGCATGCCCACTGTCTGTCAGTCTGACCACTTTGTTCTGCTAAAACAGCCTTTCTGCGGCTCGATCACCTCGCTGGAGGAAAGTAGAGCCCATCGGTGGTCAGATTTTGTGTTTTGCTTCTGGGAGACAGCTAGAGAGCGGCTAGCTAGGGATCTAATCAGCTAGCCAGGGATGGAGCCATTTCGTTTTATAGCAGCTGTGGGCCTGAGTTTTACGTGAGCTTTCCACTTCAGTCTGTGGATATAATGTGTAACAAGTGTTTTTTTTTTTTTTTTTTTTTTTTGGCTTGGCTTGGCTTGGCTTGGCCCTGACTTTAGTGCCTCCTGATCTGCCAACTAGCTAGCCCAAGAACAAATAATCAATGACACCTCAAGATAACAAATAAACAAGTTATTTTGGATACCTTCATCTGCAGAAAGTTGAAGCAGCGAGGGGGTGAAGACGAAAGCAGAGGAGGAGCTTATTCTCGACCGATACAGAAATTTAGAAAGTTCAAATAACAAGAGGCTGTAAATTGTACGGTAGAAAGAAGACCTACAGTAATGACTCTGATATGCAAGGGGTCAATGTAAGGCTTAATGTAGCTTTAATTTTTTTTTTAAATGGAATATTTGGGTTTTTTTTTTTGACATGGTGACATGAGAAGACATGCAGTGCAATCAGTAAGAATTCAGTAAGAAATGAAAGGAAAATTACTAGACATTTAGAAAAACAATCCCAGAAAATTCTCAAGAACTAGTTAAAAAATCCATAAAGTAAATAATTATATATCTAAAATTACTTTACAAGACAAATAAATTAACCCCCTATGAATAAATAAATAAATACTTAAAACAAAAACATGAAATTACCACAGTTACCAAAAATCCTAAAAAAAATTACCCCAAAAATAAAAATGAAAGTGAGGCTGTTCATCTTTTGCACCTATATGTATCTATTGATGATAAAACGCAACCCCTCCCCAGCAAATTATTTATTTATTTATTTTTTCGCCCAGGGCGCCCAAATGTCTTGGGACGGCACTGCATGACCCTGTGTCTCTTCACAGAACAAAACAAAGCAGCAAAACAAATACTTTTGCGAGAGGATCCATTTTTTTTCTCTCTCCTATACAAAAGCCCTTGAATGCGTCGACCTTTCATATTTCTCCTGACTTGGGAAGTCTGATGTAGGAGCTTACGCCGACTACGTGAAGGCAGCATACATGCACCTGCGTCTGCTGGACGTTGCACGGAGCCGCCCTGTGATTGGCCAGCCCTCACTGTAGGCGGGACTTGATCCGGATGCGAGCGGATGATTAGGCAATACACCTGACCGTCAAGATAAGTGCACCTACCTGACACTTCCTGCTGTTGGTATTTATATATATATTTCCCCCCCTTTTCGAATAGCAATTTTACACATCACTGCCATGTTTGTATGATTTCGTCAAATGTATCGCGTACGGTCTGTGGACCCTGCGGTTCAAGCGTTGCGACCTTGGCTTCATGTTCGCCTGAAAGGAGGAACCCGTCGGCGGCAGCGAAGCACCGCTCGGATATATAGGAGCACAGTGATTGAACTATTTTATGTGGACCTGTATTGTCTTTTTTGTTGATACGGTAGCAGCGGCGGCGGCGGCGAGGGACCCTGATTTGTGGAGGTATGTCTGCACCGTTCAAGTGTACGGCATTGTGAATTACAATTACAGAGGTGAAGCCTATTTCTCAAGCCACAGCAGCGGGGCTTAGGCGTTTTACTTATGGGACAGGCTATGAACACCTTGCCATAGGCGGTCATGGTCGTGACGGTGCCACAGGGCGATAACGTGGAGGTGCGTGTTTGTGTACGTCTCGCTGTCACGTAGGCTGGCCGCACGGATCTGGGTTATGCGACACTTGACTTTGATCGCATCTGTCTTGGCAACGTGATTCTCCTCCGTGTGATGTTCCGCTGGGTGTAGGTCAGCAGGTTGCAACACAACTGTGATTGCAGTGGAAAAAAACAGACTGTTGTGCTAATTATTTGTCTCTCGGATGCATGCTGCACTCTGCCCGTCTTGGTGTTAGCTTAAATGACTACATCCAAGGTAGATTCGGTAATAATAAGATATAAGATGATATTGTGGAGGAGCCTGATACATCAAGAGTGTGCGATTTTTTTCTTCATATGTATTTTTTGCATAAAGAAAGGCTTTGATTCCGATTGAAATGACATGACACTGCTAAATCACTCTTTCTTTCATTTATCCTGTGCAGATCTGTGGCTGCCATGCCAGTTATTTGCTTTCCTTGCTGGACACCCCCCACCACCACCACCACCACCACCAATACACACACATACAATGGCACATACAGATTTCTCCCTCATTTGCTGCAATGTCACTAATCACTGTGCATGTTTGATGCACCATGAACTGTGCTTTGCATCATTTTAGTGCTATTTTTTTGTGTGTTTGGCTTCACTGCAGGTGTAATAACAAAGGCAAATCATGCCTAGCTGTTTTGTAGGTATTGGATAAATATAAACCATGCAGGTTAAGAGACATGCACAAGTAAGTGAGGTGATCTCTGTGAGGCATTGATGCACTGCTAATAATGATTAGGATGCATGTGAATATCATATATGACAGTAGTCCCTCTCAAATCGCATACATGGCAGTGGAGTTGACAAATAATCTTCCTCCAAACTTGCTATTTCCTTGTAACTGTGACTTGTCAGATCTAGATCTAGGGAAATGTTCTGCCCTGGATAGTGCCGCTGAGCCTGTCCAATCACATCCTTGAAGTAGAAAAGGTCAGGGTGTCTGTGTAAAGGGATTCTCAGCTGCCAAGATGTTGGGTTTTCCCTTACTGGTCTACTTCCTCCTGCCTTCGGGCCTTCCTCGACTTCTTCAGGGATTTCCTCAAGAGCACCTGCATTCATGTTTACATAGAGGTTGACCCAGGCGTAGTTTGGTAGCATAGCCTCATTTTTTTTTAGTTTTATCGCAAGTGAGGAGAGTAATCTTTCAGTAAGGGCTGAAAGATGAATTTTGCAGATATTGTGCCGTGATTCACGGTTTTAGTAGAAAGAGCTGTTAAAATGATAATGCTGTGCTGGTGATTTTTTGCTGAAAACATGAAAAAATAGCAAATTTGTAGGCCAGGGCGTCTCTGTAGCACCATCATACATTCTTTACAACAATGTCACATATTTGACCTTTATCAAGCAGCTCCTGTGTTTTGAATGTTGCACTTGGTCATATTGCGAATTTGATAATATTTCAGTCAATTGTTCAGCCCTGTTTGGATTTGGTTGTAATTTTTGGTTTGATTTGTTTTCTGCCTTTTTTCCTCTTTGCTTTTTGTGTTGTGGTTCATGTTCCTGATAAATGTTAGCCGTCCACACTTGCTATCGAGATGGATTTCCACAAAATTATACTAACATATATCACTAACTTACAATCTTCTGTACTACTTATGCACCTCAAATGCTGAAACTTTAGTTAAGGAATTCACAAACGTAATGCTACAACAGAGATGACAGAATGTTTGATGACTGCATTCATTTTTTATCATCATCCCATGACATCTGCAGACAAGCTTACAAACATACGCACTCACATTCAAAACCAAAACCAAAACAAAACAACAACACACACACACACGCACACACGCACACACGCACACACGCACACACACACACAAAGCTAGACAGAGATAAATACGTCAGTATATCAACCTATAAATGAATCATTAAAGAAAAAGCATGAGGCAGAATAGCAAAACTGTAGTATCGCACCACAGAGACTTCATATTATCCATTTTTCTAATTCCATTCTGCTACTCCCTATCCATTACAAGTAAGTTGTGATCTAATTGCATTTTAATACAAAGATTCCTAATGTAGGCTGTTAAATAATATATTTAGCCAGTGTAGTTAAAGCTGCACTTAGCAAGATTTTTCTGTAAAAAACCAGCCATCTTATCATCCCACGCATCAGGAAGTGAGGTGGCAGCGCTGAGGTGAATCCTATCCCTTCATCCTATTTTTCTAGATGAAATTCTGTGTCCGCAAGACCTGTTGAATTACAAATCACAACAGTGAAATCCAGACTGTCTCCTAAACCAGGGGTGAGCAGCGCTCTGTCTCAGAAGAAGCTAGAATCGCCCACATTCAGTTTTTCACTTTCTCTTTGGTATTCTTTGGTATAAAGCATCACAGACCAGCTGCTCTGGTAAACATGAGCATATTGTGTTCTGTATCTGGTTATAAATAACAGACGTCTATTATCATTTACTTTCCAATTAAGTTCCTAAATACTTACTAGGAATTTATTTAGTATTTACAGTTCAGCTTCTAGACAATTTCCCAGTGAGTACTTTTTGTTACCAACTTATTTCCTTATATCCTTATTTCCTGTTACCCTTTGTTCTTCAATTTAAATGCAGCTCCACCCTGTTTCACCTTCACACAGTTCCAAACATGTATACTGGGAGCTGCCCAGATCAACTGCAGCCTTGTGCTGGTCACTGAGCAGCTCCACTGGAGCAGAGGGAGGTTCAGGGCTTTGGTGATTCAGGTAGTTGACAAATGAACTGAACAAAAATAAGCAAGTCTGGTTGAAGCCGTGTCACCACAGCAGCTTGACGCTGAGTAGTTTCTGCTCTGCCATGGTCCTGCATGGTCCTAGCGTGTGTGTTTGTGTGTGTGTGCACACCAGCACAAAATTCCACGAAATTGAGTGTGGAGTCATCTGATCGTTTTTGCCACTAAACAGCTTTTCTGCAGTTTGGTGACCTCCATGTGGCAAAGTAGAGCCCAGCAGCAGTTGTTGCATTACTTTTTTCTGATGAAGCCCACTGCCCTCTGACTCTATTGAGAATTACAGCACACGATGACCAACTCTGTCCCACCGTGTCTTTGCTTTATGCACTCCAAGTCTTTAGTGGTCTTTTTTTCTGTGTGTAAATACATGTCACATTTTTAAGAATCTCAGTTGCATCTTCATCCCTTCCATCCTCCCCGAATCATCTAGTGTGAGCATATATGATTGACAGACTGTCTGAAATCTTTGTGCGATGCTGGGATTTAAGTTTCTGAGTGTTTTTCCAGTCTCAGAAATGCGTGTAGTTCTGCTGCGTGATGATGCACATAATATAGATCCTCCATCCATTTACAGTTGCTGTTCTTATGCCTGTCCTTAAACGTTACAGCTGGCTCATTCAGTACATGTGATATCAAAGAGTCAGGAGTGTAGATACACTATACTGTCCTTTTCAACAACTGATTGATATTATGATTATATAGTATTACTTCCTCTGGGATTAGGAATGACGCGTTTTCTACAGTACAAATTTAGAAGAGACATCAGAACCATGACCGTGTATTTTTTTTCTTTTTTTTTTTTTTTTTACCAGTGTGAGGGTGGGAAGATATTTTAGTGTTACAAGTGTTAGAGTACTGCGTTCATCTCTCCCACTGTAATTTGCATGCAGCTCATTGGTGTCCCCTATGTTCTTCGCTTTCTTAAAGGAACATTTTGGCACTCAGGTAGTGTGTATGCTAATACTTTGAGAGGAGAAGTCCATTGTGACCGAAAGAATGACTCATGACTCTGGGCAGTCAATACTCATAGTTATACTGTGTTCACAGAGGAAGAGTTGCAAATATGAAAAGTGAAATATTTTATTCATGAATCATGCCTGTGGTAATTGCTGCAAATACCTCAGCCGTTTGTTTCTCCACAAAGGCGAGGATGAGACTGTAATGTGAACAAAATGTGGTTAAACATGTTTGGTTATAGCAAATGTGTTTATGAAGCCAAATCAGGCTCACCGAAAGACATCCACTCAAAAAACTCTTGAATGCTTGACTTTAACAACAGATTGGTATTTGTGCCAAATCTGCCACTGCAGCACCGTTTTCACATTCCTCCTGTGAAGGGGAGAGGCTTGTCTTTACTTCCCTTAAATCTGGTGTTGTGCCGGCCACATGCCACAAACCTGCAAATCTGCAAATTAGAGAGTAACGTCTGATGATGCTGAAACTAGCGCAGCAACCGTTGGTGATGTAAAACGTTACCCACTGTGGACAGCAGACAAATGCCAGCCGTTGCCAAAACACTAGTGTCAGAAGCAGTGTGGTGATTGGTGAGTGAACTTTAACTTAAATAAGTCTCCCATGAAACAAATGTTAAAATCAAAGCTATGACCGACACAAACTAGACATGCTGTATGTTCAATTACTGCAGCTAATTTTATAGCGCACAGAGCGAGCTGCCATTGCTTTGTATGTGATAGCTGCAGGCTGACAGTGATCTAAACAAACTGAGAAATAAATCTACCATTCAGACCCATTGACAGGTCTCTGATTTTGATGCACACCAGGCTCTTGTTCAGAATCAGAGTCTGACTGGAGCTTTTTTTGATGCAGACCAGGCTGATTTTGATGCACACAAGGCTCTTGTTCAGAATCAGAGTCTGACTGAGGCCTTCCTAATCCTCAGTGAGGAATAGGAAATAGGGGTGCTTGCAAACCATTTTCAGTAGTTTATTTATTTATTTATTTTTAAAAATGCAGAATAAACATGTAAAACAATTGACCACAGAATTTTTCTAAGGATTCAGAATATGTCTGGTGGGGTCTTTGATAATGCTCACAAAGACACCTTTGTGTGCATTAGTATGTGAATGTGAAACAGACTTGCCTTCATGTCTAAGTGATGCTTTTATATTTGGTGTTGAGACTTCAGACAGGTGTTAAAAACTAAGTGAAACTAAGTGTATTCCTGACAACACTGAATGGCCTCTGGTTTGAACTTTAACAGTGCTCGAACCAATAGCAGCTCAGTAAGTCCAGGAAAGTTGGTTTCGTTTCTCTATGACCAACACAGCTCTTGATTTTGCAGCACATGAACAACACCCATTAGGAACATGCATCAAAACAAACCTGTACATTTATTACCAAGTGTAAACATGTTATTTTAGTGGTTTTGGAAGTCTCTGCATGTTTTGGTCTGTTGCATTCACATGACTGCAACTGGCTGACGCTGCCTTTCATAAAAAATTCCTGAAAGGTAGATCTGCCCTTTACTACTTATATACCTTTTATATATGGTATTGCAACATCATACCCTGTAATTTATTCAAATACCCTGAAGCATGCTTTGTGTATCGCTGCCCTTGTTTTAATATATGCGTCTTTTTTTCGCTGTCGTTATACCTGCCCAGGGACTGCAGTTGAAATTAAGCCAAGATTAAATTGGCACATTTACAGAAATGTTGAATGTGTACAAATGAATGATAAATAAATGTAAAATTTTTTATAATGCAGGTTTAGAATGGCTTGGTTCCTGCGTTACTGTATTACATGCATTCTGACACCCAGATAGCTTTTACTTTGACTAGAAATTTGACTTCATCCCTCTTGTTACTTGACTTTATTGGACCTCATGATTTCTTTTGCATGGTCTAGCTTGGGTTGCTTCAGTGAAACTTTCTTGAAAGCCGGACCTCACGTGACTTTATTTTGGATAACTCTGAATGTGTCTGAGTTACAGTTTTAAATGTCTGCCAGCTAGGTAACATCCTAGATAAGATGACTATTTAAGTCTAGGTCTTACTCTGAATTTGAATTTATCAGCAGCAGCTTATAATGAAGACCACTGGATGTGAGCTTGGCTCTTGACTCATAAGTGATTCTGAATTTATCATATCTTACTTTGTCCACTTTTTGCTGTCTGCTTTAGGGAGTGAGAGGGACCTGGCTGGCATAAATTGGATGTGCGGTATCATGGTAGGATTTTGCATTTGTGGCTGGCTTAGAGACACAATCGAAACCGTATTAAAATAGCTATAATTCTAATGATGATGATTCAGTAAGAAAGATTCAGCAATAAATGAAGCTGAAATCACAACTGGATCAAAGGTTGGCTATGTGATTTAAGGAAGTTTTAAGAAGAGATTTTCAAAATGACACTGACTTAGCTTTCCCGATTTCCTCTGACAGGTTAGACAGAAGCTTGTTTGCCTTTTATGCAAGACTCCACAACAGACAAGAGGCTCCTGACTGAGGAGATCAGCCTACACACACAATAACATGAGGTTAAGTGATCTGAACTGGAAGTAGGCGCTTCCTAAAGTGCCTTCAAGGTCAGAGTTAGTCCAGTGTGGAAATGCTAAGATAATGTGAACTTGTCTATTAGTTGCAGCTAAAAGCCTGGCAGCGCTCTTATGGACAAGATCAGGGCATAAAGGTAGTCTAGCAGTGACGCAATAAAAACAATTATAATTCTGTGTGTTTTTAAAGCTCAGAACAGAGGTAACCACTGAACCTGAATTGGAGTATAACGGACTTTCCCATTCAAATCAACATAGCAGGATGGTTGGAGTGGTGGCCATTTTTATGTGTCGTTGCCATTTCAAAGAACTGCAGCCGTTGCATTAGCCTAATTATTACGTATCATTTACATGGAAAATCTATGAAAATTTCCAAATGCCTATCACCCATTCATGACCTCATGATTTTAACTCTCTGATGTAACATTAACAGCCAATGAGCAGCTTTTACTTCCATTGTATTAAATAAAAGACGTAATTGACAGCTGAAAAATTTCATTCAGGTATCCAAATGTTAACTTCAACATGCAAATGGACATGCGTATGGCGGTAAAATTATACTTTGAGGAATGAGGTGCATTAAAGACAAAAATAACAGCCACAGGTTCCACTACAATAACCCCTGCAACAGTACAATGTCAGCCTTTGTTGACTTTCTAGTCACGTGTGTCTGTGTGTTTGCCTGTTTATGTGTGGGCTTGTTTGCTTCACTTCTCTCCTGTGGTGCCCAGCAGGTGGCAGGTTTCCACTTAGCAGCGAGCAAAGTGGGACATCATTTTGTTAGACCCCTTTTCAAGGACATTAGAGTTCCCCCTTAGGACAGCCAAAGACTTAAAGCTGCTAGCTAGAAAAAAAAGACAAGTAACATCACCAAATGCAAACTGGGTCTGGAAAAAGTCAGCGGTGAACATTCTGAAAGCTGACATGTTTCAGTTCTCAAAACAACCGTCTGCAGTTTGGCCTTTAGTGGAATAGAGGAAACGGGAGATACTTTCACTCATTCATTCTCCAAACTGCTTACCCTAATCAGGGTTGTGGAGGTGCTGGAGCCTGTCCCAGGGCTCACTGGACAGAAGGCAGGGGAAACACCGTGGACAGGTCGCCGGTCCATCACAGGGCAGACAGACAAACAAGCACATTCACACACACATTCACGCCTAGAGGCAATTTAGTATCTCCGGTTTGCCTGACTGGCATGTCTTTGGACTGTGGGAGGAAACTGGTGCTCCCGGTGGAAACCCACAAAGAATAGCGGTTCTCAAACTTTTTCCAATAATCTACCCCCTTTGCAATATTTTCTCAGCCAAGTGCCCCAGTGCAAAAAATTTAGAAAAAAAAGCCCATGTACAGACGTCCAATGCGGCTCCATCAGTGTCTGAAACAACAACTTGATATTGACAATATTTGGCTGCTGTGTTTTCACTTCTTTTTCACTAATTTGTCCATGTTTTCAGCTGTATCGCTGCTATGTTTCAACCACAAATCCATTTTCTTGATTTTTGTCTTGGCTTCCTGGTTATAGTAACCAAACATCCTCCCTTGTAGCAAAGAGCTACAGTCGCCATTTTATTGTGTACCGGCCAAATGACCACAGCAGACAGCACAATGTCCGTCCTGCTCCATTCAGGTTGTGTGGCTGTTTCACAAATAGGAGGCTGAACTCTTGAGTTTCCCTCATTCATCAAAAGAGAAAACTGAGAGGTAAGCACAACAGCAATGTGCTTAGAGTGCCATTATCAAGTCTCAGGCTTTAGTAGGTGATTTAACTTTCCCAATAATTGCCTTCCTTGGAAATTAGACTGTATGAAGTGTGGGAAACCTGTACTGAAAATATTCACTGCAGTTCAATAGATGCTAGGCGTGCTTTGATACAATTTAAAGTTGTGCACAGATTGCACTTTTCTCACACTCGGTAACAAAACATATTCACAGAAACCTCTCTACACGAAATGTTCAAGAGGCCAAGGAACTGCTGCATGAATCTTTACAATGTAATAAGCTGCAAACTTGGGGTCATTCCATTGACATTTTTGCCATTGCTTTTAATCGGTAGTCTCCACCTGTCCCACTGATTGCACTGTCTGGGACAGTTGAGCGTTATGTGCAGCTTTTCCTCTTTTTTTGCATTACCACCAATGCTTTTCCTTTTTCTTTTTTCCCCCCTTTGTTTCTGTGTTTGTGTGTTTTGTTCTGTTGTGTTTCTGCACACCACTGGGAGAGTAGGCAGAACGGGTGAAACACACTTCATCCATGTTGATGGTTTCTGGTGTATTATTTGGAGGGATCAGTCACTTAATTCAAGGTTGTAGTCTGTGGGTGGGAGGCATAACAAAGAAGAACAAGACAGTGGCATCCTTTCACCAAAACGTAGTGTAAGCCAGAGAATAGGTCGGCCTCACACTGGAATGTTGCACCACCCCTAATTTTAATTATCAAATCAATTGCACCACAAAACTACAAACTCCAAGGACCAAATAATCTAAGTATCAAGCAAAACTTGTTTCTTCATTTTTTACATTGACTGATAACAGCGCGCAGCCGCACACGCTGAGCAATCAAACCTGAGCAGTGATGCAACGTCACCGTGGTTCCCATGGCAACCCGTTAGCGTGAGAGCGAGGCACCTGTGCTTCATTAGTGACCCCGGGAAATCTGCAGCTCATTGTACTTTTTTAATCAGTCATTTATTCCTTAGCATCAGAACAGGAAATTTAGTGCACATTTGTATCCTAATCACAAATCTTTCCATTTTTGTTGCCATGCTAGGGTGTGGCAACAGTAATTTAAAACAAACAAACAAACAAACAAACAAACAAAAAAAAAAACACTGCCCTTGGAACAACAAAAGGTTTATTTGTTATGTGCCTTCTTTATTTCACTACTTTTGAGGCTTTTTAGGCAACATTTTAGGTTCCCAGTGTGTTTGGAGTACTGGCCTAATATTAATAGGCTTCCAACAATATGAGTGTTGGAATAAGCATTTATTTCTGAAGATTCTCTTGACGAAGGTGCCACTTTAAGATAACCAGCAGGCCCACTTCCATGACCATCTTATTATCCAGCCCTATATCTAAGCAACTGTCTTTACATTTCTGAGGCTGAATATCATATGATTAAGAATATATCCAGGTATGTATAAACTAAATATGCAGCCAACAAGTTCAGCATTAGAATCTGTAAGCTTGAACTTATTCACAGTGATCCACTGCTCTTCATACAGTGATAATCTAACAAACCAAAACTTAAAATAGAAATGACAGCAACCTTGCCAACACCAAATGGTTCCCCATTAACCTCCACTGCCCTCTAATGCCACCGTCCAGTCAGCAGATGTGACGCACACACAGTTGTTGCATAAATCTCTTGCATCATATGTTCCCTCGCAATACTAAAATGTCCTTTTCTGCTTATGCTGTCAAAAATGTACTCTCCTCTCATTTTAATGAACACATTGTTTGCTTTGCTTCTTAGCTGGGAGTATTACAAGATGTTGCACTCACAATTACTTCTCCTCTTTTTGTCAGCAGTTGAAAAAAATGAGCATAGAAATAATTAGAGAGGCTCCCTGTCAGTCAGATAACATCAATCATGAGAATACAGTGTTACACTAATTTTTATCTGGGCAAGAGAAGAGAGGACTGGTGTCCAGGTCAGGGGTTTTCAGTCTTTTTCATGTTCTGGACCTCCAAGTTTACTTTGAATAAGCCACAAACCCTCATTTGTAGTCGTTTTTGCATTACAGGGATCTCAAGGGATATTTTGTTTTAGGTATCAAATGTTTATCAAAGGTTTCACAAGCATTTAAACACAAGAAATCTGATCCAATAATGTTTTATTACTGCTATGGTAATGCTTTGGCAAATTTTCTGATACTTTTTTGTGCATTTTTTTCTTTTCATTTCTTTCTTTCTTTCTTTTTTCTTTTCTTTTCTTTTCTTTTTTTTTTTTTTACTAATTTACATCCCATTTTTTGTACTTTTTAATGTCTTGCTAATTTTTGGGCCACTTCTTGCTTTTTTCCATGTTTTTGAAGGAAATCTAGTGAATTTGCTTAGAAGCATGCAAATGTTCAGTTTTTTTTTTCTTTTAGAACTTTTTATTTTTCTGTGTGTAGTTGAGGAAGGCATTTTTGCATCCAGTTGAGGATGTTTCTGCATATGAAAGTACAGTTGGGATGCTGTGCTATATGAACAGTTTGAAAATGGATGGATGGAGTTTAAGTTCTTTCAGTCTGTCCAACCCCTACTGGCTGACACACTTATTTCCGCTCACTGAATGGGATTAAACTTAAATGCATGGGTCATCCTGGAGAGTATATGATAGTGACTGCCTAGTGCGACGAGTGAAACATACCTCAGGAAAGATCTTACACCCTCTCCTCAAAGGCTGCTGAGGGAAGAAACTGGGAAGAAACTTGCAAGACGGAATGAACAAAAGTGTTATGGCAGTGTTGTTACAGTTTAAGTTTAACATTGAAACAGATGGAAGTGTATTATTTTGAAAATTCACAATCTATTTTTATGGGAAAGGGTGATTTGTCACATCAGACAACCCACACTAATAGCTTTCACACTTGCCTTCACTCCCTAGATGCCCCTCTGAAATCTGATCACCATAGAGTTCTCTGACCCCTTTTTTGCAAACCTCCACGGGACTCCCCTAAAGAGGTGTTCACGCCACTTACTTTTACATAATTTTTTACATTGTTTTTACCTTTTTGTGTTTTTTTTCCATTGCTTATTTTTTTGTACCTTATTCTTTTTTACACTTTGCCAGAGACAGACACCTAAGCATCTCACTGCACGTTGTACTGTGTATGATTGTGTATGACTAATAAAAATTAATTTGTTTTCCTTCATGAGGGACAAGAGTTAATGATCTACAGTGTAAGCGGAAAAATAATTTTTAGAAATATGATGGTTGTATGTGTTGCAGGTAATTTACAGCTAGGTTTGTGTGTTTTGACTGTATTCGACTGGGGTCCAAAAGAGATTAGATTTGTTGCTGAAATACCAAAGTGCTGTGTACATGGAAAATGATTGTGTGTATAATTTGTGCAAAAAGGTTATTTTTTATTTCAGTGTGTAATAGAACTCACACACCGTCTGTTGCTTTGCACAGTGACATAAAACTACAGGATTCTGGGATGACTGACTTGAGTACATATGCTCAAAATTCAGGTAGTGACTTAGAAATGCGTGTCATCCACACATAAAACCTCCAGAAGCTTTTATTAATGTCAGCAAATTTCACGTACTGTTCTATTCTGTTGCTAACAGAGACCAGTGATTTTGAAAGTGAGGGCTGGGAACCCTCAGGGGTCCTTGAGGGGCTTCCATGGGGTCTTCAACAAAATCAGAGCTAGTTTAATTTCACTGTGATTTAATTCACTAGGAATTGTTGCAATGCATTGTTGCTGTTGGTAAAACAAGGGAAGCAGGAGAGAACATGATGAGACAGCAGTGGCTATCTCCAGCTCCTGCTGTGATTATATGGTTAATACTAGTTTTTACTGCCATCTACTGGTTACATGTGTGTAATGGTGGCCAGAGAGCTCATGTCATTGTATAACAAATATGATAGTGACTGTAGCTGATGTTGTCTGTTCTGTCAGAACAGAATAAATGTTAACGATACCATGAGCGGATTGTTATTGTCTTTACTGTCTGTGCGTATCTATACTCGGTCTTGGTATTGGTCCTTGTTTCCTCACAAGCCGTAGAAATATTGTCTACTAAGGAAGTGGCTCCTACGCGTTTAACTACTGCTATGTAATCATTTGTTGCAACTGTAAACACCACCGATTTATAGTTTGCGCTGCATGTATGAAATTATAACTAAGGGTCATGTTGAATTCTTACCGTACACAAAGCTGTATTTGCTTCTTTTTTCCATTCATGGTTAAAATGTGGAGACTACACCCAAACAGTGAATATTATGTCAATATACATTGTAAATAGTTTGTCAAAATACCATTTAATTCTTTTGTAAGGCAATGACTTCGTAGGACAATGGATGATTTTAATTGCATTAAGCGAGAAAGAATCTATCCAACTTTGGAGACAGAAGTCATGAAATTTTAGAAATGACCTAGAGTGTGCACGATTTAATGTTGAGTTCTTCTCTTTTCCTACATATTAAAAGTAATTTCTCCTATCCTTTTGTCAGCAGCATGGGTGAGAGGTTATGTGTGCCATCCAGCTAAGGGCCTCTGTCGCCCCGACCTGTGCATCCCACCTGTCCCTCAGTGAGCATGTATCGCAGGAACGGGCTCTCAGATGGCACCAGCATCAACTCGGTCACCTCAGAGGTAAGACCTGTAGACCAGCAGTATTAGACTACTTTTTTGGCTTATATTTGTTTATAGTTTCTTCTACACACTATTGCATACCTCACAGGGCTCATAAGGTCATTTGACCTTGACTCCTCTCTGATACTCCAAAAGTCCAAACCACAACAACAACAATGAAAAACAAATTCCTTTGTGTGTTGATCTGATTCTATAGTTCATGTTTCACCTTGTCTTCCTCAGGCCAGCAGTAGCTCTGACTCCTTAGATGGGCCTGGTGTGGACTACGCCAAAAGCTACGATGCAGTCGTCTTTGATGTGCTGAAGGTGACACCAGAGGAGTTTGCCGTGAGTATGAGGAAACTGTCACTCAGTATTTCTCAAATTAATTATACGGTATGAGGTATCATATGGTATATTAAAGACACCATGAAATAGTGTATATGTATATATGTATTTCCTGCTAAACAGGATGGTGGGGCGGGGGATAACGTGGGAAAGGATCAAAAGTGTAAACCAACTGGAGATCAGTTACAAAACGAAACACAGTTTGAATAGGAGGAGGGGGAGGATTGTTCAAGAATTTGTGAAAGCTTTATTGTGTAAAAATTTATTTATATCCACTAGAGTTGCATGAGGTCATCATTACAGATATTCTGTTTCAGTTTCATTTCATGGTTTCTTTAAAGGACAGTACCAAACAGTCGTATTTTAGAACACCAATATCATTTTTCCAATCTTTTATCCAGACACTGGTTTCCATTCATTCCACTATGATAAGAAAATGAACTTTCAACTTTCCTAAAAGCGGCAGCACTGTGTCAATGGAAACTGGGAAATTGAGCAGAGTGAAACAATCTCTACCAGGAAAAATAGTCCCCAGGGACACATTTGCTTTACACAGCCAGTTATCAGTTCTGTGGTTTATAAATGGTGATGATTTTGTTAGCCATAGAAGCGGAGCATTATACGGTGGGTGTTTCAACCAAAAATTCAAATTTAACTGTAACAGTGGAATTTTGAATGTGTGTTGTGAACACTTTGGTGCCCCTGCATGATTTATTGTTTGTTGCAGTGTACCATGTGAGTATATGGCAGTAAAAGGGACAGATTCAAAATTCACTGGTATAGTCCTTTAAAGAGTAACTAAACCCCAAACCCAAATCTGCGTGAAGCCTGACCTCTAGTGGTGAAAAGCAGGATGCCTGGTTTTTAGACCGTGACATCACCTGCTACCAAAAACCAGGAGCCCCACTTTTCACCATGAGAGGTCAGGCTTCACACAGATTTGGGTTTGAGGTCTACTCTTTAATGAGCCAGTCACAGTATTTGATCACTTAATGGCAAAAGGTTTTCCAGGTTCAACGGCACTTTAACAGGGATGGTTGGCAACTTAGACATAATATCAGCCAGCCTGTTGTTGCCATGTGATAACTGGAGTAATTCTGCTTGTTTCTCTCAGAGCAGAAACAGCAGTATCCACATTTAGCACAACTTGCAGCCTCAGGAAATACAGCCGCACATCACATTCATCAATCAACAACAGTGATGAAACACATTTGTCAGCTGATGTCCTCAAACAATCCTGAGCAGTTAATTCCTAGTTTAACTTTTACAGTTACTTTTGCATGTATTGGGAGGCTAATTTGGATTTATGTCTTGTTATTCCAGAGCCAAATCACCCTGATGGATGCCCCAGTATTCAAAGCGATACAACCAGAGGTATGACAGATGCATTTTGTTAACTGGTTTTTATAACTGGGAATGGTAGGATAAGTGATCATAGACTCACTCACTGTGGGTCTTTAGAAACCCATATTTGTCAGACTCTAATTTTGATCTGTCTCATGCACTTTAGTCTTTTAATCTGTTGTGTAAAAATAAGATCACCAATCTGGTTGACACATGTCCTCAGAGCTTAGTGGTTGGTTTGATTGAATTGCTGATCGAGTTGTGGTTTGTAGGAGCTGGCAAGCTGTGGATGGAACAGGAAGGAGAAACACACGCTGGCTCCCAATGTGGTGGCATTCACACGCCGGTTCAACCAGGTGAGTCCATACCGTGGCATGTGCTTATGCCAGGTAGTGTTGCACGATATACCGACGCTAGGAAGGTATCACCGTGCAGTTAAAAATAGCACTGTACCCCGTTTTATTAGTACCGGTACTTTAAGAATGAGTGTGTCATATTTCCTCTCATATGCACGCCGCATCTTTCATGGTGATGAGTGAGAGCCATAGCTGCAAGTACAAGTACAAGTGCTCTGTGTGCTCAAAGCAGACGCATGCAGCATTTCAAACGCACGCAGACCAAGGGAGCAAACACGTTCAGCTTGCCATAGCATTGTGCTGACAGACATACTGACCTGTTGAACAAATTCAAAGCGCGACAGGTTAGTGAGTGTGACAGATAACATAATGACATGCCCTTCAATTAGAATGAGATGAAAAGAACAAGTGCTTCCATAGCTCAGTGGATTTCCTTTGGAGTCTAGCAAAGTGGATCTGCGTTGAAATATTAAATATACTTACCCTTATTTTCCATTAATAGATCAGCAGTTGTGGTAGAGAGACAAAGGTTAAAAAGGAGTGTGTATGGGGAGGCTTAACCTTTCCGGCCATGTAGTTTCTGTGGCTGTAGACATGGGGAACATAGCACTTCACCCTAAAATTAGTGTACATTTGTGTTTATTACTTAGCTATTTATACCATTTTTGACATAAAAACAATGTGGAAAACAGCTCTCCCCTGAACTACCATATTTACCTCCACCAAGGAGGTAATCTTGAAAAGTTCTGAATGGATCAACATGATTTTTTTTTTTTTTACAAAAAAACAAAACAAAACAAAACAAAAAACAACATATTGAGCTACTTTTTATTTTTTCAAATATAGCTACAAAGATTAGGAGGTATAACTAATTTCATTTTTTTTAAAAAAACATATTCAATAGCTGTGTAGCTCAGTAGCCATGACAAAAATATTTGAATTTATTTATTTTGATTTATTTATTTTTACATTTAAGCAGTATCAAAATACTTACAATAGAATTTTAATTTACATGTGCTGTCATCTAATATAATATTCTATTACTTTTCCTGATATTTTAGGTTTTTGCTGTGGTGTAGTGGTTTCATTTCAGTATCAGTATTGAGATGTTTAGACAGGGTATTATATTGAAGTCATAATTTTGGTGCCGTGACAACATTAATGCCGGGGTATTAAGAACCGTTTCAGGTCGAAATGGAGCTGTAAAGGAGTAACTGTGAAATCTTGATGGTTGGAAAACTACATCAGCAGGAGGCAGCAGTTTCATGCATCACAGCATCTGAAATGAATCCAGAACAAAAATATACTTGGCATGCGATGAAATGGTATCAGGGACCCTCACTGCGCCTTTAATAATGTCCAATTCAAAAGTCATTTTATTGTAGTTGTGTACGCCAAAAAAAAAAAATCATCCAAGCACAGATCCATAAAGCCTGCACACCACTGACAGTGAGGCAAGCTTGGAGCGAGGTTGCTTTTCTTGTGTTATGACAAGGTGAAGAGAGCCCAAAAAGTGCTCAGGTACAGTTCAAATGTGTCACTTTAAAGATGCGGACCACACCCTTTCTGATCTGAAATCAAAAACTCATGCAGGCACATGGTGGAGGAGATGGGGAAAAACTGACCGCTGCAGTGTGAAGACAGATAGATTTTCACAAGGACAACTTTACGGTTGAGGAGCTGCTATTAAGCTTTTTCCTGTAGATGAAATTAAAATAGTTGTACATCTTAGCCCTAATTTTTGACTGTTATCCAAAACCTTAGTAAACATTCTGCCCATTCACTTTCAAATATTAATTTTCTTGGTTGTGATGACATTGCCCTTCACTGAAATGGACCAATTGACGTTATTTTTATTAATGTCTCATTTTTGACTGGTCAGTGTACATCCTGTTTACTAAAATATAAATACTGTGCCATTTTCATAGGGAAACTGTCTCTACCTGCGATTTCTGTCATGTCATCTCACCATGTGACCCAGTCAAATGTCATGTGCATGTCGTTCCTGTTGTTTGGTGTGATGTTCGCGCGCTGAAATGTTTGAGCTGCACCCGAACAACTGAACACTCTTCACTTTTTCATGAAACGCTAAAGCCTCAATGCTTCTGTCAACAGAGCAGGCATGTTAAGAGTTAATTATATAGCTGTCAGCAGGATGATTTAGGTACAGATGATAGATCATGAGCAGCTCCAGGGTTTGTGGCGAGAATACAAATCATGAATTGTGACTACACAGATGATCATGACTGCTGTCACTGAATATTTCTGTCTGTTGCTTGTCTGGCTCTTCAGTTTTTCCACAAGTGCTGCTGCCATGCACCTCAGCACTTGGTTATGTGTGTCAGTCTCAGTGAGGACTGCCTTTCCAGCCTGAGGAAGAGACCATGTGGTGTTTACCCATAAACTTTGGTTGAGATTGTGGCATTATGGCAGCACATCATGCATGTTGCTCTAGTAATGACTAACTCTAGATGGCTCCGTTCCATTCCATGAACAAGTAGAAGATTTTTATATGAAAATGAAATATCTATATTAAGGACATGTTTGGGAGAAAATGTGATGCAGAGGCTTTCATGTCTTTCTAATCATCCTGGCTGTGTTTGTTTGTTTGTGCTGTTGTTTTTCAGGTAAGCTTTTGGCTCGTGAGAGAAATTTTGACTGCCCAGACTCTGAAAATCCGAGCGGAAATCCTGAGCCATTTTGTCAAAATAGCAAAGGTGAGTCAAGTTTCCTAAACTGGTACCAATAAGTCGTATTTGGGCAGTTTCCCTGGCAGGGATTAAGATTGGTCAGAGACTAAATGGCCTTTTTAAACTGGAATAACTTTAATTCACATGGATTGAAATATCCCTAGGTGTATCTTAATTTAGATTTAAATGGTCTGATATCCAGGTCAAAGGTTAGTGGCCCTGAAGTCACTGAAGATTTAAGTTAAACCTCCAAGGCTGCAGGTTTAACTTTAGTTTACTGCTGTTTGTCTGAGGAGAAACTACACAATGTCCATCCCCTGTCTCTTCTCCAGTCCCACACAGTCCTGGGCTTTTCCAAATTCAGTCCAGGATTTATGAGCACCTTTGGGTTTTCAAATCAACTCTTTGAGCAAAGTGAATTTGCTCAAAGAGAAAAGGCAAAAGTAACTAAATTTCCCAAAAAAATGGTTAAAAAAAAAAAAAAAAAAAGTATCTCCAAAATACCCGAAAGGTGACACCCAAACCCAGAAAAGCATGGATTTGGTGGCTTATCAATTCAAATTTAATTAAAGCCATACAAGAATCCAGAAGTAACTAATCTGAAGTTAAACTGTATTTTGGAAAGTCATCTTTTAGACCATAATTAGCTATACTGGATTAAGGACTTGTCCTGTCTTAATTAAATCTCTGTCTGGGAAACTGCCCCTTAAAGTATAGCTCTTTTTATTCTGAGATTTATAGAGTATTGAGTATTGAACCTCAAGATTGAACCTCTACCTGTTCACTCATCCTAAATCACTCTTTAAAAAAAAGAAAGAAACAAAGAAGGTACACAATTTTCTTTTAGAATTATTTTCTACCTTAAGACACCTCAAGGTTATACCAAAAAACTGCTGAACATCTCCACCCCTGGTTCATTGTATTATGGCTCACAGATCCAGATTTCTGAAACTGCAGGTTTAGGAGTATTTTAGGTCAGTGTTTCTCAGCTGGTGGGTCGTGGTGGTCTGCAGGTTGATTTTGAGTGGACCCAGGCCAATTTTTCACAAAAGAAAAAAAATTGTGATGTGCATATATCCAGCACAGCTGATTTACGTTGAACTGCTGTCATCCAGTGCAGTTGCTTGCCTAAAAAAATCTGTTAAAAAATCTAAATAACACAATTTAATTAAAAAACCTTTTTAAAAAGTACAAAACTTTGAATTACAAAAAATTAGAATAAAAATTTTAAAGTTAGTAAATGTAAAAAGATATATGAAAATGTAATAAAAAAGCAAATTAGATCTTTTAAAGGTATCTAACAGTCATTATTATAGTCAGTGAAACCCATTATTAAAAAAATGAAATGTGTGTAGTGTTTGAATGGATATGCTCATTGTGTATGTGAGAGTTTACTGTTCTTGACCAAATTTTGTCTTCATAAACCCAAGTAGCGTTTTTAAAATATTTTTGGAAAGAAATAGAGTATTTCATTTAGCTTTCAGGAGTTTAATGATGCATGAAAGCATTGTGGATGACTGTGTGTGACTCAGTGCCTAAAAACAAAGGTGGACCCTGAGGCAAGACTAGCTAAGAATCACTGTTTCAGGTTGTTACCTATGAAGAACTATGATCATATGATTGCCAATACTCTGTAGACCTCCAGGTACGGAAGTGTACAGGAGCTACCTTGAAATTTTATGACAGTGTTCAAGGAGAAATGGAAAAAGCAGGCAAACTAATCACAAAAACAAAAAGGCTTTTCTCCTCCTGGCTTTGGTGGGATCAGCAAATAATTGCTCCCTGAGGTCGGAGCGTGGGATGAAAAGGCAAGAACTTTGTGGAGCCATGACATAATATCCTTGGCAAATAAACAAGGATATAGAGCACTAAAAACAGGAAAGTCTTTAAATGTAATAACAATGGTTCTCAATTGGTTTTGCATCAATACACACATTTGATCATATCCACAAAGTCAGAATCAGCTGTAGGAAACAATATGTTTCCTAATTTTTAAAGGCCTAAACACATATCCAGATCAGATTACAGAGTTGTCTTCTCCCTGTGGTTAACTCACACGCATACACACACACACACACACACACACACACACACACACACACACATAATGTATTTCTATACTTTCCCTGGTGTTCAAGCTTTCCTTTATTGCCGTTCTTGTATTGCATCCTTATTGTATCATTTTAAATATATTGTTTGGCACTTTTTGACCAATCAGCTTGAAAAGTTAATCAGCTCTTTCTTGGTCCATAATTAGCCTTTCCACAAAGGGTTGTGCAAATCTATTCTTACTTTTTTGAGATATTCTGCTAACAAACAGACAATTAAACAAACAACAGAATGGGGCGAGCACCCAACCCCTGTCCGACTGTTTGCAGAGGTAATAATTAGAAATGTCTTTTTTTTTTTTAAATTGAAGAGCACACTTTGCACTGTCTTCTGAGGGTATTTGTCCCTGCTTCCTTTTTTTTTCAGAAACTCCTGGAGCTGAACAACCTCCACTCTTTGGTGTCTGTGGTATCGGCCCTGCAGAGCGCTCCCATATTCAGACTGAGCAAAACCTGGGCGGTAAGAAATCACATCAACACATTTTTTGGGAGGATTTTACAGAGCACATTAAAGACAGACTAGAGGCCAAGTTGAATTGCAGTTTACCACACACTGTCTTTACTGTGTATTTGTTCCCATGAAGATGAGCAATTACATTAATGGCTACTGGTAAGTAGTGCAGAAGCTAAATGCCTATTGCCCATCACTGCTTAAAGCTGTTCAATCAGCATTCAGGGTCTAAGATATACAGTATGTGATGTATGTTTTTGCACATTTAATGGGAAACTATGATTATTTTCTTATGGAAAGTGAAAAAAATGCATTTTGTTTACTCACATATAAGTTTAAGTGTAAAACAGTAGATTGTACATCAGGGGTCACCAATCATGTGCCATGGAGGGCCGAGAGGCTGCAGGTTTTCATTCCAACCAAGACCTCCACCAGGTGATTTCACTGATCACCTTACCTTGTATCAGAAAGGAGGAGCTAATCAGTGAAATCACCTGGTGGAGGTCTTGGTTGGAAACCTGCAGCCTCTCGGCCCTCCATGGCACATGATTGGTGACCCCTGTTGTACATTGTAAAATGGAGGTCAGGAGCATTTCATTTTTAGCTCAGGACCATAAAATAAATGCATATTGCAATTTTCAAATTGCAATAAAACTGAAAAACATAACCGAGTGATACAGCAAGCTTAAGTACATTTGAATCCTGTATTTTAAAAATGATAAAGGATGAAAATCTCTATTAATGTCATCAGTAACACCTATGTTTACCCTGCTATTTCATGTCAATATGGCTGCTGTGAAAAAGGTCCATTACAAACGTTATGTTTGTGGATTGTAGAACAGAGTTTGCACTGTGTTATCGTCAGGACATCAGTGGCACATTTATTTGTTCATGTCACAGTTCCATTTCAAGAATTAGGCATTGAATGACACAGCAGAGATGCATCAGACAAGCGGACTTTTTTCCCTCCTTGTTCCTCTAGTTGATCAGCCGGAAAGACAAGGCCACATTTGAGAAGCTCAACTACTTGACATCGAAGGAGGAGAACTACACTCGCATGAGAGAATACATCCGTTCCCTCAAGATGGTGCCCTGTATTCCCTACCTCGGTAAGTTCTCCACCTCTGTCTCAACAACATTTCAGCAAAATGCTTCCAGGATACATTAAGTCTCACTTCAAAAAATTGTACAAACCTTACAGCAGGTAGAGAGACCCCAGAAACCATAATACATTGAGTATGATGATCCTTCAAAACACTCCAGTTGTTACAGACCTAGCAATAATATTTGTTCAAAGAATAGATCTTAAAAACAGAGACATGAGTGTTTGGCCACATCTTATCTCTTATCTGAAAGTATTTTACAGATGATGCTTTCTCCCTTGACCCATCCTACATGTACAGCTTCTCACTTTCACACTGGCCTCTTTTGCATTTTAATGACAGCAGACATGGGTATCTGTCATAGCCACCCTGAATCTTTTTTTTTTTATTTATTTTTTTTTTAAACAAACCAAACTCAGTCCTTTTTAAGTGACACAAAAAGTGACCCTGCTGCAGTGTAGATATTCCTCCCTACAAACGGCAAAGAATGAAATGCTTACCGATACTACTGCTGACTTTGTATGGCTGTGCCAGGCTGAATCATGAGGCAGCGCTTTTGACAAAGTGATAGACTGACTGACCTAAATTTGACTCCTGATGAGCACATCTCACGCCCCAGGAAAAACAAGCACAAAACCATGCAGACTTACGATGCACCTGCGCACGTCCTACTAAATATCCCTACTAATGCCGTTTTTCCACTACATGGTACCGGCTTGGCTCGACTCTGCTTTTCTGGAGTTTGTTTTCCTCTGCAGACAGGACTCTCTCATGTTGCTTTGAAGCCCTGCTGGTCACTTGTGGGCATGTTGACTAGTTTTCCTTCCATTGTCTATGAGCCCTCCCAGACGAGTGTTTTATTTTCCAAATATCAAGTCCAACTTGAAATGGCTGCTTTACATGAACAGTATTAATATAACTAAGAGATTTTTTTTTTTTTTTTTTTTTTTTTACAAGGATTGATTCCGTTTCTCCATGAGTAACTGAGTGATCACAATTTGCCATGCTTAGCTCACGGCAGCTTTCCTGCGTGCATTATGGGAATAACTTTCAAAGTTGTATGTCATTTACACTAACCAGTTTGCATTATAAGAATTTTACATCACCTCCTCTGTACACATCTTGTCTCTGCACCTTGTGGTGGAGGAGGGGTGGGGCAAATCTCTTTGTTGATAGCTACTGCTACATTAACCACCGAGGGACACGAGGCAACAAGTTTCAAAATCTACAGGCAGCAACTTTTAATTTCTGTGGATAGCAGTCAACTAAATGCATACAATGTTTGTAATGTAATCCCCTTTATACCGTGCTACATTAGCAATTCTTCAGTTCGTCGGTCAGTGTAAATATGTCTCCTGGCAGTGGTTTTCTCACCGTATTATGGAGCCTTATGAATGACGTGCAGATTATTGCAAATTACATTAGGACATGGGCTAAGTGTGTATATGTACATAATACATCTATGTTGCCAGTGTAAAGAGTTTTTTCATGACAGAGTTTATCTGTGGTTTATTTTAAGTAGCTGTTTCTCAGTTACTGTCAGTAAGTATGACATTTAGATCAGAATAGAAATGAGAAACTGCAGAGAGAACCATGAGTTTTCTAATGTGTCAGTGAAATACAACCCAATTTTAAAAATAAAAAATAGAGCTCTTTATCATTAATATCACTGACTCAATTAAATACAAAAACAATTACTCACCCTTGAAGGTTCAATTGATTGCATGTGTTGCAGATTGTTGGAGTGATAGAGTTCATTCCTTTTTGAAATAAATTTCCAGGCCCATTTATTGGAACACTTTCTTAGTCTCTCTGGAAATTTAATCTATCATGGCAACAAAGGCATGCAGTTAAATTCAGGTTTGATTTGTGTAGTTGGAGTGACATCAAGGGCGCCTTTTGAAATGATCACTACTGTGTCTCCTTTTGAAGATGGTTGCCACGTTGGCCCTCTGATCTGCTGACTAGGATTTGGGAAAAGACAGGACAAAGCTGGTGGCTTTGTTAGTGTCTTACGCTTAAAGATTGCAGTGATGTATGGCTGAATGAAAAACAAGCAAAATATTACATATTGGCAGCTTCAAAGTGCATATCGGTGAAACCTCTATGTGTATTATCTCCACAGTTTTTTTTATCATGAGCAATAAGATGGAGAGACTGCACACTGTGAACTCAGATCCTGTCTAACATGTTGAGTGGTTGAGCTGAACCTTGCACCCATGAATAGTTCATTCAGGCAGGGATTTTCAAACTTGTTCATCTTCTGGATCCCCAGGTTGACTTGATTTGCCCTATAGGCACCCATCTAAAATTATTTTGCCTTGGGGACCATAATAAGAAAATATATTTGGTATGCCGGTGACAGCCATGGCCGGAAGCAGTATGTTTTTGGTTTTTCTGTCTGTTTGTCCCATCTTAGGAACGTAATATCTCAGAAACACCTGGAGGGAATTTCTTCAAATTTGGCAGAAATGTTCTCTTGGACCTCATAAAACATGTTTTTGGACGTTATTTGCTAGTTGTGACAAAGTTTTACATGTGTAATAGGATAAAATCAAGTGATGGCATTTTATACCGTGGCAATCCTGATGGTCTGCAAAAACACTTCTCTGGCCATTTTTCAACACCATAACTCAGGAACAGAAGGGGAGATTAGACTACACAGAAATGAATGTACATATTTTATTGCAAGACTGGTAATATACAGATTATGAAAATGATCTTAAACAGCATATGTACAGAGGGGACCAGGTGCATATCCAGGCACCAGTAAAACTGACTAATGTATCAGAACAGTAAACACTCAGCCTAAGTGTTATGATAAAAGAAAGCATCTATTTGTTTGTGTTTGTATAAGTGAAGCTGTTTATTTGTTCTTCTTTAGGCAAAATGCAACATTTATTGTGTATTGTACCATTTTGTGTGTTGCCCAAAGCTCAGCCTGTATAAATGGACAGGCGTCACACTAAGAGTACCTTAGCTCATACAGCAGTAAATATTAATTACAATAATTACAATAATTAACATTGAATTCAATAAGATGTCTCTAGTAATAAATCAATCCGCATTAATTAAGAGTTAACTAATGTCACTAGTAATCATTTATTAATCTGTTCATGTTAAAGATGTTAATTAACAGTCACAGAGTACATAAAGTAACATTAGTAAATGTAGATATGCATTACATAACAGTTGTGTTACTATGCAGTGCATTAAAAAGCATTAATTAAAAGTTAATACCTAATAATCAGTTGCTGTTCATGTTTAGTAATGAATGTATTTTTCAGTACTGCATAATTTATGATGATTTAGGTTAGTCATTAATCAAATTTGGAAAATTATCTAACATTAACCTGTAGTGTGCAAAAATTAGTAATGTATTAAGGAAAATTAGATAATCACCATGAAAACCTTCATGCACAACAATTCATTCTACTTTTGGACGTATTTGTCCACCAAAATGTGGACCAAAATGCCTGTACTGGAGAAAATGTGTTTCTCAAGTAGACATGTTCTTGTCCCTCACCATGTCAGCTTTGTGTTTTAAAATAATTCATTCCAGATTAAATGATTGTTGCAGTAGATGATTCTTGCTGCATTTAGTAACTGTTAATTAATGCTTTTTTAACACATATTACCAGAAACATTACGTAACTGTTAATGCTTATTTCCACAGTGGTGAATACCATGTTACCACAGTAATGTACTTTTCAGATGTTAATCTTACATGAACACCATTGTTAAATGATTTTTTGACATATTAGTTAACTGTTACTTTATGCTCATTATTACATTAACTCTTGTTAATTAAGTTAATCTTACTTTAAAGTGTTACCAGTGGTGATTATAATCAGTATGGTTATGCGTTGGTAACTCAACTGGACCTGATGTCATTTGAGTTTTGTCTAAGTACATAGTGTCATGACAAGCCATTAAAAATGAAATACATCTGCACTTTCAAGTAGAGCTGGGCAAAATAAATCACTGCAGTTTATCATAATTTCATTTTATCTGATTCAGAATCAATTCTTCAAATTCTAACATCAATACCTGAATGTACTAAATGTTGTTGTACAGTAAGAGCACAAGATTATGTTTATTTTTTTTTTAAGCTTTCATCTTACCCTATTTGGTGGCGCACCAGCACTGCTTTTGCTCAGCTTTACTATTGTAACCCCTGTTGGCCAAAGCTGCTCGGTCAACAGCCTTTATAGTTGTAGTGACCACATGTATTTTACATGCTCCTCCAACATGACAAACTTGCATTGAAAACATGACAAACGTGCACACACTTGATTTGGATATTGGTCATAGCTGCAGAACTCATGTAAATTTGTCATAAAAAAAGGATGCATAAATAAAGTCATTATCCTCACATCCTCACATGGACATTGTGATTGGGTAATACATGTGTGCTGAATTCAGAACAACAGTGTTATGTTGATCTAAAGACAGAAGCTGCTCTCAGTAATCTCAGTATGCACATGCACATGCACAATGTGGACACAGGTCCTCTCCAGAATAGATGTGAGTGGATTCGCTGACCCTGGCTCCATTAACAGTTCATTCTTGTATATTGATTATGATTGTCTCCAACAAGTCACTGAGACAAGGATGCAGTTTGTTTGTTTGTTTGTTTGTTTTTGACAGTTGAATTCTATGACATCAGCTCCTCATATAACAGCGGAACACACAGTTTGACACATAAGTCTCAGTGTTGTTTCTGCCAGTAAGGCATTCTCATTTTCCCTACAATGGCACTAATACGCCGTCATACCAATGACAAAATGAAAGCACCATGATTGCATATAATGCTACAGAATATGGACTTAAAAATCATATATTGTTTATTTTGGTAATTATTGCAATTATTTGAATTATAATATGGTAAACATTATATTCAGCCTTTCATATTTTCTGTTGCACCTATACTACATGTGCCTGAGTGTGCTTATATTACCACATCCATACATCTCTGTGCCAGTGTCACTAAACCCACTAGAGTTCTGGGCAAGGCCCACCCACAGGGTTAAAGTTAAGATTATGGTTGGGTGAGGGCTTATGTAAAACCTTTTTTAGTGAAGGGGCAACAGGCCAACAAATTTTCTGACCAATCACAACATTGGTGGCCGTATTTTGCTCAGAAGAATGGTGGGATCCAAAATAATTCTACTCAACTCTTGTTCATTTTTAACTTGCATATTATTTTAACTTGCATATCAACTCACATTCTGTTGAATATCTATAGGGGACTATCAAAAGAATGTGTTACCTGACTTTCATTCACATTGACTTCTGAGAACAAATTTAGGGAGAATCCTCCACAGCACTGCTTGTTGAGTCCAGCAAGGTTAATAAAATCTATACCCGGTGAAGGAATAAAATACCAAATCCTGCATTTTCTCTACTATGTTGCCATGTCAGCCATTACACTGCATTAGCATCGGGAATGTAAAGCAACCAAGAAAAACAAACAAACAAACAAAAAAAAAGATGAGACTGAAGTTAAAATTAATTGCACCTCTTCTCAGGATACAAAAAATGGCCCTTTTTGAGCAAAATGCCTATCCAGAAAAAAATGCCTGCAGTCAGTTTGAGTTGTCAGTCAGCCCTGCTGAGACTGAAGTATTAGTGGAAGGTGTTTGCACTGGGCCGGATCATCATGGTCACTTTCTTCAGGGAATAAGCTCCACCTCTGAACTCAGCCCAGTAGACACCATCCTGGTAGCGGCTGCGATAATGCCCACCGCGGTACCACACACCGTTCAGGTTAGAGTGAGCACAGGCGTTATACCACCACCCTCCCTTCTGGTAATGGGCACAATTACCTGGAGAGACAAAGATTACATATGAAAATATCATTTCTCATTTTCATTCCCCTTTGATAATACTCTGTTGTATAATTGCATGTAGGCTACCATGATAGAAAATTGGATATTTGAATCTTATTTGAGAGGACTTTCTGCATTATATTTCCAGTCTTACACTAGGTGAGTGCAAAAGTTTTATTACTTATCAGTCAGCTCTGCTGTATATAACCTATTAAATATTGATCTTTCCCTAATTTCTTTATAAGTGGTATTGTAATGTATACATACTCAGTGCAGCATAGAAATTAGGTACAAGAGCAACAAGAATAACAGCAATAGGGCGATTATATTTGCTCTAATGCAGGACAAAAAAAATCAGACCACAGAAATTAGCTCTGTCTTCAGATATTGAGTCTCGTTACAGGATGTGTCAAGGCCCATCTAACTTAAACTTTGCATGTACTATAATGATACTTGACAATAATAGTGCCTTCAAATGCTCATTGGAATCATTCTATTTACCACAATTATGAATTGCAAGCACCTGAATGCCCCCTCCAAAGTGTATTTACTCATGGGAAATTGGGAAATATCAATGATGCTTAAATTTCCAAGTTCTGATGTTTCATGAGAACAGAAATGAATGATTTTAAAAGGGGAAAGGAATACAGATACAGGATATATCTGATGTGCATACACTCTTTATCCTGCTGCTGATTTAAAAAAAAAAAAACAGCTCTACCTTAGAATGCAATATTTGCTTTTTGTAGTTTTTCAACAAAATCAGGTTTTGAACGGCATCTTTTTCTTTTTGCCGTGCTCTGGCCAGCCAAAGGATTTGATTGCCAGTCAAGTAAGTCTTAAGCAGCCGTTCTGACGTTGGAAGTACAGTAAGAGCTTCCAACTTGGTCTTGAAGGCAGGATAAGTATGTTTTTTCCCTCTCCCTCACCTGTGCCTGTTTGTTATTCTGATGAGTCACCTTAAACTTGAGTGAGCCAGAGTGGGTTCAGAGGCGTGGTTGGTGGTGTGTCAGTAGCAATCAGGCGGCACAGTGCATTTTTTGTGACAAGGGTGGCAGGGATTTGAACTTAAGACCACGTCAAAGCTGCATGGCATAAGAATATTGCTGTGATTCTGGGATTTGTTATATTTGTGTCTCTATGTGGCAGAGGCACCCCTATGTAGACTGCTCCAACATCACATAAACAACTAGGTTATGATTGCCAGAGTGTGTCCTCGGTTATCAAGGGCCTAAACCACAGGGGTGATTAAATATGATTTACAGAATCATGCAGTACTTGTAATTCAAAGCCGTTTAACCTTTATGACTGCCTTGTTATTTGTTGCATTTTACTAACCTGTGTAGGCATCATGGTCTCTGTCCAGTGTAGTGAAACGTTTGCCGTTGTGCCATGTGAGAGAGTCTCCAGCATTGCCATGGTACCGGCCCACCCTCAGCTTGTAGGAGTCCGCCTCAGACCCGATGCGGAAACTGGCATACTCTGCAAATGTCTTGCGTCCAGACCAGTCTTCCAGCGTCACCAGGAGCTTGTAGGTCCCTTGGTTAGTTAGCCAGTAGATGTTTTCCAGGCCTAACCAGTATTCACCATCTATGTTTCCAAACCCTTGCTGTGAGAGGAGGAGGACATTGAATTAATAATAATCCATCTGTGCTCATAATCTTACGCCACAGAGCATTTTGATGGGATATGCCAGCCATACACACACTTGCTTATTCAAAAATTTACAAGAAAAAATGTTTCTCTCCCCTTGGATACAGCCGTGACAACACAAATGACAAACCACCAATGTTTTCCAAGCATCTGTACAGCACTGGCATAATGTCAGAGCAAGAGCAGTGGCGTAATGTTCTTAAGATATGCTCTCTGCCAAAGCTCTCCGTGCATCTGAATCGCTGGCAATAATTAAAGTGCACGTGGATTTAAGAAGAAGAGAACCCTTTTCCCTGCCACATGTGAGCATGTGATTGGCAACTCTTGTGTATCTCAAAATGCCTCACTGACTCATCGAGGGTGGGTGAGTAGTTGGGTGGAGGGCAACTTGGGAGTATTCAATTCTGTTTTAGTTTTAAGATTAAAGGGTTTAGAATTTATCCAGATTGGCCTGTCCACCCTCTGGGATGCAAGAACGCAAGTCCTCCGCAACTAATTACTTCACCTCGTGCATTCTTCTTACATAATTTTAGTCTGATCAGTAGGAACTGTGCTGTACGGTTATTAAGTCTTTAAATCACTGCATTGGTTACAACACTGACAGAAATGATCTCACTTCACTTCGGCAATGGCGAATGTGGTCTCACAGAATTGATTTGTTTAGTTTCCCTGTTGATTACTCGTGTTATACAATGGGTAGTTTCAGCCAAGCAGACTGACTGGTCAAACATGCATTCCAGCTCTGTTGATAATCCCAATAAAGGGTGACAAGCCATGCTTTAGTGATTGCAAGGCCGAAGTTTGTGGTAAGAAGTTGGCAATCCTTCTTTTGTTCTTGTTTTTGTTCACATGTAAGTGCTTTGAATGACTTTTTAATGAGGACATGACTTGATACAAATTGTATTAAATAAGGTAAAGTCACAATGAAACAGCAACTTGCGGTCTCTGAAAGTTCATTTTCATGCAGTGGAATTGAGGTATTTTGTAGATATTGCACTAAATATGAGACAGAAAAGATTATACATGCTCTCACTAAGAGTAAAATACTGATAGCTGTAATGTCTGCTGGGAACTTCCTGTTTTCTTGTAGAAGATGTTGCAGTACTTGTTTTGTCAGCAGGGGCTGTAGTTTCATAGTGTTACAGATTACTGGCAACAGTACTCTGCTTTTGTGGTTATTACCTTGTAAGTCTCCCAGTTCCTGAAAAAGTTGACAGAGCCATCCTGACGCCTCTGAATGACGGTCCAGCCACCGGGGTCGTGTCTCTGCTCACACCAAACCTGCATAAGGCGGTTGGTGTTTTCTGGCTTCACAAGAACAATGCCACTGGTGGTGTGGCCATCCTCCAGAGCCTGTAGACAGTCTTTGAAAGGACCTGCGGAAGACATTGAAGTAATCAGTGACAAGCAAAGGTAGCAGTATGTCCGTAATCTAAGAAGGGTTTTATTGCTGTTGATTTTAAATGGGCATGTGTTAGTGTTTACTGTGGCAAATTGTATAAAATAAAACTTAACTGTATCAGTTTTTATTTTATAATGTAAAATTGTCATTTACTGACTTTAAGATACTTATGATACAGTGCCCTAACAAACCATAACAAAATATTTGCCATAGGTAGTTGTGTGCCAAGTCAAGCCCAGCGCTATAAACAGAGCTAGGCACAGCCGAGGCCACAGACGCTCTACTTGCCTCAATTTAAGGCCCCCACACCCAGTCACTCTTTTCTTTTTCTTTTCTTTTCTTTTCTTTTTTTTTTTTTTGAAAGAAGAAATACAAGAAAATTGCCAAAAAATAATCCTCTAGAAAATTAGAAATAAAAAGCACTAAAGTGACCTCCAACAGTCTAGGCACAGCACTGACTTTAACAATCCAAGGTTACCCCGCTGAAGTGTGGGCTTGTGTTTGGACAAAATGATAAGCCTCATTATGCCTGTCTTGTACACAACTGTGGAAAAGATGCTTCTGCCAGATATTTCAGCTAAGTGCCTGCACTCTCTCTGGCTTAGGTCACGAGTGTCTTCTTGAACATACTGGGTGGAGGGAGGCAAGCTCAGATCAACATCCAGCCCGAGCTTGTCATCATGACGATGTGACGCATACCAGCTGTGCTACACATTTGAGCTGCACAGATACATTTTACAAAAGTAATCAAAGACGAAACCCTAATGAATGTTGGGGGCTTCAAGAATTAAATACATAGATAATAAATTAATTACATTTAAACACCTCATTCATCCTTCCCTAGAGATTAGAGATTACAAAGCAAAAGCATTGCAGCACTGATTGAAGTGAAGGTGCTACACTCAAGAAAAGCTTGTTTTAGTGGGTATGCATACCAGGTATTAAGAGCTTAAGATCTGTCTCAGAGCTCATGTTTCTCACAGAAAACTCACAGACAGTATACTTGACTAGATTCTATGCTGGTTGCTTAAGGAATGTCAATAAAGTAATGTGCACAACACACAGCACAAAAAAGTCAGAGAAACTCGGTTAGCATCCAAAAAGGATGAGATATATAACTATAAAACAAAGTATAATGATGTGTGTGTTTGGACAGATAAGGACAGAAATGAAGCCACTCAAACATGAGCCAGCTGGCCACATGGCAACAGCAACTGATTGTTAAAGTGGGTCTGGTGTTATTTCAGTGGCTGCGATCAAGTTTTATTTGGGAAATGGAAGATTGGAAATAATCAGTTAATGTGACACTTTTTATATGTTCTGCTTTTAATTATAAACCCTTCCAGTGTCTAATGGTGCTACCCCTCTACTGAGGTGTTTGTCTCACCCTGAGCATTTACAGAAGTATTTCTGCCTCAAGGCATAATTTAGTGTTCACTTTTAATTAGTTAAGTGATTTTCCAGTGCAATTTAGTGGTAATTATGGCATTGTTTGTTGATTTGTAACAGAGTTGTGTGTGTGTGTGTGTGTGTGTGTGTGTGTGCGTGAGAGAGAGAGAGAGAGAGAGAGAGAGAGAGAGAGAAAGTGAGTGATATGTGCACAAGTTACCGAACAGAAATTAGACTACTACACTATACCTCAAAAAAACTTTCAGTCATATTGCTATTTGTACTATATTTTCATGGCTTCAGTGACCTCTTTGTCAAGACATACACAGAACCGTAATGATATATAATTCTAAATATTTGGTGCACAATCGACTTTTAATGACGTGTTTTATGTTAAGCACACTTCACAGTTCCTTCTGGAAATGTAGAACTCAAATTATAAAAGTGATGGGGAGGGAAACCACTGCAATGTGCAGAAAACCTTTGATTACTGCTTTAAAATACTCATCTTGCACAGCGTCATAGGTTTATGCAAACACAAAAAACACAGCCTTACATCTACACGCAGATCACTTGCATTGCAATTTGTTTCAGGCTGCACTCTTCTTCTGGCAGCAGTGACAAACATTGAAGTGGTTTCCCTCCTCATCACTTTTCTGGTTGCTTTTTGCCTTTTTCAGAGCCCTGAGTTCCACTTTTCATAGCATTGCTGATTACCCTGTCTGATTTTCTCAACAAAAAAAAAAGAAAAAAAAATCTGCTTTTCTTTGCATCTAAAGATTGAAACCAGCTTGGAAGAATTGCTTTTAATTTACTGCCAGAGGAAAGAGCCTAATTATATCGAACGTGCTGTTCAAAAAAATAAATAAATAAATAAATAAAAGGGCTCACCAACATCAGATCTTTTGCTTGTCTCATCTTTGGTATCCTACAGTATGAATTATCATAGACCAAAGGGTTTGGTACACATGAGCGTGGTGTGTGCAGTTTAGTGCTGATACTAGACATGATTTCTGTTTCTGTTTTTTTTTTTTTTTTTTTCAAATTTTGCAGTTCCTTGTCACCTCCATTTGGAGCCCCAATTTAGCTTTAAAATGCTATTAGGCCCTGTGAAGTTTGCCCAGAGGTTATCAGACTGAGGGCTATTTTCGTGCCATTGCAGATTAACCACTGGTGAAGTGGTGATTTTATTTGGCAGAGATGTAATTTTCCCTGCCTGCGCTTGTTTGCTTGCACCAAAATGGGTCCAGCAGAGGGGAGTATCTGTACAGATCAGGATGCCAGACCAGAGATCAGACCACCCTTTAGCACAGATGCAGGCACTTTGTGCTTTTAGTTTAGTTTGTAGAGGTGGACTCACCTTTAAAATAACAAACCCCTTCATGTATGTTGTGTTTGCCTGTTTTACGTTGATATAAATTCTTAACCTAGGAGACACATTTACTTGCATATCAAAAATACAATTTTAATTTTAAGTCAGTAATACCAGTAATCCATGTAAAAAAGCAGTGGAAAAAAATGAAAATTGGAAATAGGTTCCTGATGGGTTAGAGTACAACAGAAAACCAATCAATCAATTTGTTGACTATCAACAGCACTTAGAGAAAGCATGTCTTTGAGAATAAATGTTATTTTGCTGATGTACACTGGCAACACCTTGTTCAAAGAGATAGGGGTCTCTGAATTTTGATGATAGCTGTTAGCTGATGGGAACGGCTTTGAGTATGTCAGACTGTTTAGATGAAGTTTTTCGTTTGTCGTTCCAAGCATGATTTCATTGTCAAATATTTTGTGTTTTTTTTTTTTTTTTTTAAGCCATGAGGAGATGAGGAGATGAGTATCAGGAGGCCCAAGGGTTGGGAATGAGTATTTGTTGTTTTGTACATAGTCATGTGACTTTCCCTATTTAATGTTGCTTTCTTTTTTTTTTTTTCAAAATGAAAGTCATGATCCATCTCATAGGGGATTAGTGCCATTCAAGTGAATATTCTAGTAATTTTTTTTTTTTTTTGAAAAGTCTGTGTGAGAAAATAATGGGAAAATTACTTGCAGAGACTGAAAAGGTGGGCATTAATGTTCCAGCTCCGTTGGCTACATCTGTAAATGTTAAACATGAGGGGACGGGTCGACAGTACATAATCCACTATGGACACAGACTTACCTGAGGGCTTGTTTGTGGTGGAGAAACTCTGTGCACCACTTGGCATTGTAGGCGGTGGAGGTGGTAACGCTTTTGAGTTCTCGTCACTCTGGATCTCATTTGTAATCTGGTTGTTTGTGTGGCGGGTGTAGGTTGGTGGCTGGTAGGGTTTAGTGTTCATGGGTGTTGCAGGCCTCTGTGGAGGGGGAGGGATCACAGGTGGACGGACTTGACGGCTTCTTTCTCGCTCTGTGCCATATGAGTGCATGCTCCGTTTACAGTGCTCCTCCAACTGCACAATTAGAGCACTCTGGTTTCCTACAAGCACTGACAGGTGCTGATACTTGTGCTCAAGGTCACGGTAGCGTGCAGCCAGCCTTCCCATCTCAGAGGTGTGGTTCAACACACGGTTCTCCAGGTGTGACACTTCCAAAGCATTGTCACGTTTGCGGATAATCTCATGCAGCAGCTGCATGTAAAGCTGTGTGACACGAGCATTCATGTTTCGGCTCTCCTTGCGCAGCAGCTTCACCTCGTTCACCACTCCTCCATCTACCTCTACCAGCTGTTGCAGTGCCTCAATCTGTCGTCGCTGCTTTTGCAACTCGGTGTTCAGCAGCTCCAGTTGCTGCTTATTGACTCGGTTCTCGAGCGTGGCCTCCGGCTCCTTGGAGTTAACACAGATGGCCCCGGTATTTTTCTGCTGAGGGACAATAAAAGTGTAGGAGCATTTGTCTGTTTCAGAGATGGTGGGTTCTGCGGCCACGGCACGTTTTTGACGTTGTCCATAGATGTAATCCCTCTCTTGGATTTCATCTCTGCTGTCGATTTCCTGGGGTTCCCCCTGGAGAGAAGATACAGGGCGACAGACCAACTGGAGAACCAGTGAAACCACCAGAGGGAAAATCATTGTGCAGCCTTCCTGCCAAGATGTTTTCTGAAAGATGTGAAAGGTGAAGAGATTATCAGTTAATTGTTTTTAACATTTTGTTTTCACCCTTAAAGTGATACTGAAACGTGGTAGTGTATGGCCTAGAAAAACATTTCATCTGCCAAAAGGGTATGGTTTGCCAAAAGGTACACTGTCCCTCATGAGGAAAAACAACTTCTTTTTGGATCAACTTTTCTTTCAAGTATTAAAAGCAATCTTCCTGAACAGGTGGAGCATGTCAGGTTTGTCCAGTGTAGCATTCATTCACCTCATCTGAAACCACAGCACAACACTGGGAGGGTGTATTCAGAAGTTTCACATTCAAACAAAAGCATTTGGTTTTATGCATTTCAGTTCTGAATTCACAATATCTTAGACCAAGCAACTCTATGCACTCTGATTCATGATTTTGATGTGGTCTTATATACTTTGCAGATTCTTTGCAGATTTCACATTTTTCATCTTAACATAGTGCTAGTTCCTGATGTATCCTTTACTTTTGTGTAAAGGCTACATATAGATTTTGGAACTAAAATCCAACAGACAATTTAGTTTTGGTATGGAATGCATTGTTTTTTTTTCTTTGTCATTTTTTTTCCAATATATGAAAGAGTAACTAAACCCCAAATCCAAATCTGTGTGAATCCTGACTTCTAATTGTGAACTGCAGGGTGCCTGGTCTTTGGTGGCAGGTGATGTCATCATCCATAGAGAACAACAGGTGGAGACGTCACCTGCCAACAAACGCCAGAAACTATTTCACAACTAGAGGTCAGGCTTCACAGTGATTTGGGTCTGGGGTATAGCTACTCTTTAGGCTTCAATTTTGAGACACATTTTTGTGCCATTGCAATTTTTAGAATTTCTAGTCACTGTACTGGGTAACTACCCATTAAGATTGTTCCTTATTTCCAACAGTTCCTCTAAAATAGTGAAGAAGAAACATTCAAAGCACAAGGTATTAATGTATGTTGCTAACTGAGGGGGCCTTGCTTATGTTGATTCGATTTCGTTCTCTATCGTCAGTCTTGGCTTCGAGTTGGTTGTGAAAGCATTCCATGTTTTGGTGGTGTTTTCTGTGGGTCTCGAGGAAAAATGTCATCAGAGGATCGGAATGTTCAACAACATAAAACTCAAAGAGAAGAATCTCCCATGACAATATCAGTGTTATCATCAGTTGTTGGAGATAGTGGTAACTACGTCATAACATAGTCATCCAATTCCTGTGTCTTAGCCCAGACAGTTCAATCCATATCAGGGGATTTTTATCCATTTGGCCTAGAAAATCACAGCGTTCAAAAATGTGCAATGAAGATTAGACTATCATTCAAAAGCCATCATTCGCTAAAGTGAACCATGGCTGAATTTGATATGTGAGTAATTATATTTAGTTTTTCAGTTCAGTCGTAATTCATTTTTCACATTAATTTGCCTGGCATGAGGCCTCATAGCATTTGCAGATGGCCCATGATTTTGTCTGAATGGTTGAGACTACTCTTTATTCAAGGCCACAGCATTCTCTCTTTTTGACTACTAATGCACTCATGAGGCGGGCTATTGCTTTTTAGCCGTGATCAACAAGGAATCCTTTTATTGTAGCTAGAGGAAGCTCAATAGGGTAAATGAATATTGTGAATCAAATGTAGACCTGCACCTCTACAGACGCTTAAAGATCAGGTGCCGTATGCACAAAACCTTTACCTGTAAGAGTTCTCCTAATTATCACTAAAAGTTCCTAGCTTATAGATAGTTTTTGAAAACCTATTTAGAAAGCTGCATAAAAGCTATTCACAAAGACCAGCTTTTACTGAGGGACTGGGGAAACTCTTAAGCTTGGATAGATGGGGTTGACCCCATTGCAGTGGATGTTGATGTTTCATGAATGATGTCACCCATTTTGGTACACCAACTCATCGTTAATATATCTACCTGCAAATTTGTAGCCAGTTTGGTTTAGATGGCCCATTAATGTAATTATTTTTGACTTTTTTTGTAAATTAGAGCCTGTCCACAAAATTTGACTAAACTTTGGAAGGTTTTCATAGCAAAAATAGTTAGCTGTCCAAGGGCCTAGAATTTCTTTGTTCCAGGACTATCTGCAAATTTAATTTGGTGCAAATTTATGATAAGCAGAAATTGTTTTGGCTTACTGTGGAGCCCAGACTTTCATATTTTGTGGGCATGGTGAACTAATTTGTGTCCACAAAATACTAAATCAAGGAAATGGAATCCTAACTCGTGCATGCAATTTACTTGTTTTGAGCTCTCAATTTTCTATCTTGAGCTTTCAAATTAACGAAACTGTGCATGCCCACATTTAGCCTAAGTTGTGCTCTTGTTTAAAGAAATAGTGCCCACATTGTCTGAGAATGGACCCCTACTGTTGCATGTGCAAACTGGATGGTTACTATATCCAACTTAACCAAAAGATCATAATAAGTTATCTGATTTAATATAAATTTTAATAATAATAATTCATAATACATTAAAACTTTGGATACCCTCCTGTAAACTCCGAGTACATCCATATATAGTCATGCTATCTGCCTTTGCCTTGCAGCTGGTTTACACTGAATTCAGTGACTTGATCTGCATCAGTATTTTGATGCCATGAGAGTTCATGCACCCTTAAGATCCTCCTGCTCATTATAATGACATGAAAGGCTGTGGTTCTCAGTGATTCATAATGGATCCCCATGTCAAAATACTCCTTAATCAGAGAACCCCAACAACGCAGATGGCTGCTGTCAGCTTATATATTAAATCACCACTGCACACCAGCTAGGATTTTCTGACCTTGACTTACTATTTTGTGGGCATGGTTTAAGATTTCACGCTCACAAAATAGCCTTAACAGAATATGTAATAATGTAGTGTGATCAAAGAAACACTGCAAAATACAAATTTTGTTTTTGTACAATGTGGTGCAGGAATTGTGGGCCAAAACATGGCGGTGGTTGTAATAGACCCATCACTGTGGAAATGCAGCAATAGACCCATCACTGTGGAAATGCAGCATGCGTCCCAGACACCATAAAACAGTTGAGGCCACACACAGATTACTGTCTGTCAGACAAACTCGTAAATTTGCTACTAAACATAAGCGACCACACAACAAATGATTACCAAGCCTGTCTTTGGTAGCCCTCAAAATCATTCAGTGGCAATGACATTGACAAAACTTATTAGACATGCCTGTTTTATCTTTTCTCGTCTCTCCCACTCCCTTATGAGCTGTGTCACTATTTCTGTTTCTCATTCACTCTCACCCACCCACTTATTCATCCACACACAAGCACACATAGTTGAAACCAGGGCAGGAGGATGTGATTCCAGCTGATCTGCACCACAAACACATGCTGGCATCTGCTTACACATGCATGACAGGCTTTTGCACCAATTTAAACTGCAGGTTTAGAGACAGAGAGACTACCTGCGGATAGCACCAGGCTTTTCATTGGTTCAAGCACCAGCGGGGGGGCAGTTTCCCAGACAAGGATTAAGCCTATAGTTGCAGGCTAAATTGCACTTTTCAACTGGAATTCTCTATATTTCAGATTTAAGTGTAGATTTAAATGGTATGATTTCCAGCTGAGAGATTAGTGTTAGTTCTGAAGTAAATAAAGGTTAAGATTAAACTTCCAAAGCAGCAGGTCTAACCTCAGATTCCTGCTGTTTGTCAGAGGAGAAACAGAGTCCACCCTGATTTTTGAGTTTTCGAAATCCAGGCCAGCTTTTATGAGTATCTTGAGGTTTTCAAATTAAATCTTTGAACAAATTTGCTTGATTTCTTTCAAAAACATGGAGAAAAAAGCAAATTAGCAAAAAAAAAAAAAAAAAAAGACCTGTATATGACCCAAGAAATTTGTAAAAGATTACAACAAAATAAACAAAAACAAACAAAATGGTAAAAATTACCCCAAAAATACCCTGAAGGTGGTGCCCAATCTAAGAAAAGAGATTAGATAGATTAGATTATCACTTTAAATTTAATCAGTACTCCATAAAATTAAGCCTTCAAATTAAGACAGAATACAACCCCCCCTTCCCAACACCCTAACCCTAAATAAGTTGGTTATGATCAGAGAGGACTTTGAGAGCACTTTATGAAATATTCATGCAGCAGGCCCAGACGGTGTAAACACAACACAGGCAATCTGCACTCCAGCCCAAGAGCTACAAAAGCCTGGTAGCATGTGGGAGCAGAAAGTCAGGTCAGATAAATGCAGATAAATGCCTCGCTTACCTCCAGCTCCTCTATCAGTCTCTTTTTCCTCTAGATCCCTTGCCTTTTGGGCAAGTTTGACTGAAACTCCTCACCATGGACAGTCATTCCATGTCCCTTCTGTCTTTGTCCATAAGTCGTTCAGCTTCAGTTCTTCTTCATGATACTTATGCTCCCGTTCCTAAAGAATCCTCAATGGTCCTTGAGGTGCTTTCTGCAGAGGGAGATCTTTTAACAGTCTTTAAGTGGCTGCAACAAATGCACAAATTTCTTCACTGATGAGTTCATTCATCTGAAGCACAGGACTGTTCAGCCCTTGTGGTCAAGTGGTAAGTCCCAAACTGAGAGTTCCCTCACGCCGGTCGAACACGTGTCAGTCAACCCTGGTATTCATAGGCAATCTGTTTTACTAGTTGCCTTTTGCTGAGACACAGTACCTCCTTCTGCTTTCATGCCATAAATGGTGAGACACTGATTGTTACTAGAAGTAATCAAGTTGTGAGCCATGGCTCCACCCATCTCCCCTCCCCTTGACAAGAGAGATTATGGAGGCATTAGACATAGGCTCCTAGTTCCCCTTGTCCTCTGCACCCCCCACACAACTCAGCCCACAAACTCTCCGTAGCCTCCCTTGTCTAATCTAGCTACCCTAGGTCTCCTTCCGTTGAGGCTGTTGGGAGAGCCGTCCAGCCACAGCTGTCAGCAATTGCAAGTGTTACAGACTGAGGTCACAGGTTTGTTGCATGTGGATCTTGACCCTGGTGCTTCTTTACTGAGCTCTAACAGGCTAGACCAGTGGTTTTCTAAGTGGGCTCCCGTATTATTTTGGGTAGTTTTCTTGTAAACATTTGGCTTAAGAACTTATTCTCACCAGTTTGAATTTATTTAACAAGTATGACACCTAAACAGTTATAAAATAAACACGAAACAAAATATCTTTTCAAATCTGTGTCCCGAGGTCAACACTAAGTCAACTTGGGGGTCCAGAACATGAAAAAGTTTAAAACTCTTGAATGAATGAAAGAGATGGTGTAGGAATATACTTCTAAGAAGTTTATTTTGATTTCTCTCTCTGTATCTTGCTCCATTTGTTTTAGCAGTTAATAACTGTTTCACTTTTCTGGAACAGCTCTATTGGACTTTTTCCTACGATAAGTAATTGCCTTGAAAATTCACATAATTCACTCAAGCTCAGATTCTTGTTACCAAAATGAGAATAAAAGTTAAAATTGTCTGACAGCAGCCCTTATTGCTTCACACAGTCCTAATTGTGGTGTGTTTCATATGTGAACAAAGACATATAATAATGTAGTGACCATTTTCAGTCTTTCATATGGAGAATATGTAGACTGAGAAATCACCAAACACTGAGGTGGAAGAGTTTTGATACAGTTTGTTATGTTGTCATGGTAATCACTGGTTACATAACAGTTTGCAGCCAGTTTCAACAAATGTACTGTGACTCATTGTATTTGTTTTTAATTGCATGAGATTTATCTTAATTGTTCTCAAAGGCATGAAGTCTTAGCAGTATGGTGAACCCTCCTCCTTTAACATTTCTGAAATATTGCCTTCACCTCTGACAGGTCTGATAGGCGAGGGAGATCATTCTCATGCATTCTTTTTGCCCTCTGGCATATGATGTGCTTTGTACAACTCTTGCTGTGGGATCAGAAGCTTTTGTTGATTTTTGTGTTTAATTCTTGCTCTAAAAGTCTAACCTTTTGCTGTATTTGCAGGTTCAAATGAGCCTTAACTAATTAAAATGTGCCTTGTCCTGTTTAGTGGAGGTGGACTAGGCAGGATGTGGCTGGTTGGGATGTGGATTCATGTTCGTGGATAAATACAAAGGATGTAAATGCAAATTAGGGCTTTTGCCTTTGCTCATAAAGTAGCATTTGCTCACGTAGCATGACAACAACATGTTAAAAAGAAAAATGAACTGGAAATGCAGTCCGTCTGGGATCACTCCTCCACAGCATGCTTTTCAAGTTGAAAGGCCCAACTGGTGGCCATACTGTTGCCAGTTCAAATCCCTGATGGAATTATTGCGCTGGTCATTGTAACCGCCTCCCTACAAAGTTGACGCTTGCCTCTGAATGTATCCAGATGCACCAGAGTATAAAACCATAACCATGATTATGTTTTATGTGCCATGATTCTTTTTATGTGTATTTTGCAGAAAAAAACATCTTTGTAGTCACTGTAGTGGCTGTTTTTGTCATGTTCTCCTCTGTCTTTTCCTTCATATTTATCCAGGGGATCAGTCCCCAGCCTGTGACCAGT